>NC_090179.1:7069326-8269326 GCF_024679245.1 Pseudorasbora parva
GTCCGCAACTGATCCGCTGTTGCACACCACAAACACAGCATTTATTCATTATTTTTTATTTAAAATCCAAAAGTTTTTACTGAACATGCTTCGTCAGAATTCCAATTTTCTTTGTTTACTCTTTAATAGAAGTCAGGTTACGTAGCCTACTACATTTAAACAACATTTTATTAAATTCATTTATTCACATTTATATACTTTAGATTTAGCTCACACAAGTGGCAAAACATTTAAACATAGTTTATAGCCTTAAATCACAAACATTTTAAATTAGAAACTTACAATAGTCTATTCAAAAACAGCCGACTCTCGTCTTTTCTTTCGTTTTTACACCCTTTGAAAAGAAATCCTGCAGGTCAAAAAGAACTTTGCTTTTCACCTCTAAGAAAGTACGAGTGCTCTCCATTATGGCACATTCTTTTTAACCTAAATGCCAGGTAAGGTGTCGTTTTGTTGCTTTACTTGAGAAAAAAAAGCCATGTGTTGACTTTGAAACAAGAGTATATTTTAGATGATATGCATCTGTGGTGAAATTACTAGATTTTCGCGTCAGTACATGTTTATTTTAATGCGAACAATGTTCTATCACTTTAATGCAGCAACGGAGCGCAGCAAAAAATAGACTCGGTACGAAAACGATCCGTGCACTGCTGCAGACGCAACGCTCCTGGAACGGACTGACGGACCGCATCCGCGTGCAGTTTGAAAGCTGTCATCCGTTAACATGGGTACGGAAAAAAATACACACCGCACACGCACTGCAGACGGAGTATGTGTGAAACGGGCGTTAGGTCTCATATCCGCGGCTATAAATGGACCACTCGCCGCGGTGATCTCTTTTGCCATTTGAATAAGTTGGAAATGTCTGTCTAAATGCTGCGGGGATAGTTTGTGGGATAGTTTGTGGCTGTTTCTCCTTTTTATCGTCTTGTTGTCGGCGTAAAGACAACAAGATCGTCTTGTTGTCGGCTTTGATTGACATGACATGAATTATTCCCGCTGCTGTAGCCTACCATCAGCAAATGCGACATACCGTTGTTTTTTAATCCATCAATCTTGCCAACACCATCATAGCTTACCAAGAATCCAAAGTTCACCCAAACACCAGACCTGTTGGTTATTGGAGGATCTTCTATTTCTGGTTTGTTAAACGCAATAGCCATTTTGCCACGAGCATTCAGCGCGTAGCCTACTAAGCGAGCACCTGACTGAGCAGCCTAAAACATATTTGGTGTTTTTTTTTCTTTCACTTCGGCGGTGTCAGGGGCATTGCCTGTTATGTGGTTTTGGTTATTGGGCTACCTTGTTGAACGCATATTATTATATTTCACACACTTTTTTATTTTCCAAATCTTATTAATTAGTCCAAGAACCGTTCGGTACATTATGCGTACCGCGTACCGAACCGAAAGCCTCGTACCGAACGTTTCAATACGAATACGCGTATCGTTACACCCCTAATAGATAGATAGATAGATAGATAGATACAGTCCCTGACAAAAGTCTTGTCGCTTATCTATTTTCTAGAAATACCTGATATTAACCTGACTTTTAATTAATTCATTGGTGTTAGAAATAGCACATATGAAAAGCTAAAACCCTCCCAAATGATGTTTAATGCACTGAAATAAATAATTTTCACAGAAAAAATATTTATAATTTAATCAAGACAGAAAGGTCAAATTTTGGCAAGACAAAAGTTTTGTCGCCAATACAGAACTGGAACAAATTTACTGCAAATACAAAAATATGTCAGCAAATTAAATTGTGGCGCTGTGAGATCCAAATTTAATATCTTGTATGACTTCCATGAGCTTGAAGGACTGCATCCATGCGGTTTGGCAAGGATTCATACAATTTATTGATGAAGTCATCAGGAATAGCTAAGAAAGCAGTCTTGCATGCCTCCCAGAGTTCATCAATATTCTTTGGTTTCGTCTTCCATGCGTCCTCTTTCATCCTACCCCACATATGCTCAATGATGTTCATATCTGGTGACTGGGCTGGCCAATCCTGGAGCATCTTGATCTTCTTCGCCTTAAGGAACTTTGATGTGGAGATGGAAGTATGCGATGGAGCACCGTCCTGCTGCAGAATTTGGCCTCTTTTATGGTTGGAATATAAGAGGTAGCTAAGATTTCTTGGTATTTTAGACTATTGATGTTGCCTTCCACCCTGCAGATCTCTCGCACACCCCTATGTAACCCCAGACCATGAATTTTCCGCCACCAAACTTCACTGTTTTCTGGGTGAATCTCGGATCCATTCTGGCTCCAGTAGGTCTCCTGCAATATTTGCGGCGACTGTGGTGTAATTCAACAGAAGATTCATCTGAAAAATCCACCTTCTGCCACTTTTCCTGCGTCCATCCTTTTAGCAGGCTGTGGGCCTTGGCAAATGCCACATGGTTTTTCAATTGTCTTTTGTTTAGTGCTGGCTTCTGGGCACTGATTCGACCATGGAGGCCATTTCGAGACAGAATCCGACAAACTGTTCTGGTTGACACAGGGACTTCAGGTGACCAGGTCTCGTGGAGCTCTGCTGCAGTGAAAATGGGCTGGCCTTGGATTTTCGAGCTGACAAACGGTCCTCTTGAGCAGTTGTCTTGCGGGGTCTGCCTGACCTGGGCTTGTCAAAAACGTCTCCAGTCTCTTCAAATGTTTTTTTTAATCCTCTGTACTTGACGCTGAGACACATTGAAGGTGTCTGCCACATCAGCAGTGGATCTGGTCTTCAGCCTCTTGATAATCAAAACTTTAGTCTCAGGGTGAATCTTAGGCATGTTTGCAGAGGTCTAGTTGCAGTTGATGTGAAGGTCTAGCGTACTGGGGTTCTTTTTATACACACTTGAGACCTAATTGATCCATTATTAGTCACAGGTGAAGCTCATATGACAAGGTGACAACACTTATGTCTTTGCAAAAATTGACTCAATGGGCTTTCCCAAGCTGTGAATATTAGAATACTTTTTGAAAGTTTAGTGTTTCACTGAAACATTATCACAAAAGCTGGTGGGATTAAAATGAGCCATTTCTTGTAAAAAAAAATCTTGATTAGAAATATATTTCAGCGGCGCTTTAGGTCAATTTGTACACAAGCGACAAGACTTTTGTCAGGGACTGTAGATAGATAGACAGACAGACAGACAGATAGATGATAGATAGTCAGACAGACAGACAGACAGACAGATAGATAGATAGACAGACAGACAGACAGACAGACAGACAGACAGACAGACAGATAGATGATAGATAGACAGACAGACAGATAGATAGATAGACAGATAGATAGAGAGATAGATAGATAGATAGACAGACAGACAGACAGACAGACAGATAGACAGATAGATAGATAGATAGATAGATAGATAGATAGATAGATAGATAGATAGATGATAGACAGACAGACAGACAGACAGACAGACAGATAGACAGACAGACAGACAGACAGACAGACAGACAGACAGACAGACAGATAGATAGATAGATGATAGAGGGTGTGCATGCATAATATATTTTTTATGTAAACTTTCTTTTAGTGCTGTCAATCGATAAATCACATTTAAAAACAAGTCTTTATATGTTTTTAATATATTTTATGATGCAATCATTTTACAGTAAATAACCAAATGAATGTAGAAAAAACAAAGACAGTATATTTGAAATATTTGTTCAATGGCATTTTTTTATGAATATGAATGAAGGCTGGTATCAATGAAACAGATATGTCTCTATGAAATATTTTTCACACCAATTTTAAACATTGATTATAGCAATTCAACATTACAGTGTAACTGAAAGCCTTTTAAACATTTATGAGGCTTTAAACTTCTTTATGAGAATCCTCTTATAAACCAGTGTCATATTTCCCTGTCATTCCTGTCTCACACAATAATAATCTTTTACATTTGAATCCTTTAAATTTTCCTATTTAAAAATGTTTGTGTGCTGCTGCGCATCCCTGTGTGTGTAATAAGCAGAGTGTGTGCCCATTGTGGATCCGACAATAGGCACATATTTATAACAAAAAAAACACTGCTTCTGTCCAACAACTGTCCAACAATGCTCCTGAACACTCCTGGTTTTAAGACCAGCATGTTTTCAGACATGGGTGAGCAGATGAGCCCGTGCTTTTGATCTTTAAACTACGTGGAGCTGGACGTGAACATGAGCACTGCGTCGGCTGAAACTAGCAGAAAAGTGCTGCCTTTAGCCGTGTATATGATAGGGGCTGAAGAGTGCAGAGACAAGTTTCCATGTAAAACCCTTTTATGATTTGATTTTAAAAAGCAGGTGGGCGTCAGTACGGAGCATGTTGTGTGAAATCCCCTCTAAAATGATTAGCATGAGTGTGATTGTGTTGCTATAATGTATTCACACATATCTGTGCTAAATCTCAGCTGTTCAGCAATATATACAGAGAGGACAACATGGAAGCTGTGCTTTCCTCTTCTTATTTTGTTGATTGTTGTGGAGGAGCTGAAGTTTGCGAGCCCCTGAGGGATGTGTGAGCAGACCCTGTTCATCTTGAAGAATGGCAGCCAGATGAGCAATGGGAGATCAAGGCCAGACCAAAACCTACCCTGCTTTCACTGTGTCACTTCCAGATCACGCGGACAGAGACTGAGTGTCGGCCGCAAACGACGCTTTCAAAAGACTATAATTGTGACTATTTTTATACATTACAAACACGGGGTTGGAGGTGGTGTTAAGAGCCTTCCAGCGCTAGGCAGGAAGAATGTGTTACTTCATAAAACAGGAAGAGTTTAAGAGAGAAATGAAAGTGTTTTGGGAGGGAGGGGGGAAGTCAATTGATTCCAAAGGGTGAGATTACAGCATGAACTCTGCTTAAGAAAATCACTTGACTGCGAGCCACACACTGTAGCCCGGAGCGACGCATGTGCAATTTAGCAGCGCTGGAATCGACATCCAGTAATGGAACGAGGGAACAATGCAGAATTTACTGAAAGTGAGAGTCAGGAGATGAGCTGAATGATGAAATGCTATCCTGATGTGTGTGTGTGTTTTTTTCAAACCATCATTTTCAAGTTCTAATGAACTGAAGGTGAGAGACCTTGTTGATATTGCTGAGAGCCGAATGAGAATGATGCTGATATCATACAAACTGTCCCCATTATTTTGCATCATTGCTTCAAGAGCACCGCATATCAAATTGTGTTTTTTAATTGCGATTTATATATTACATGGAAGCTGAATAAATAAGCTGTTCATTGATGTATGGTTTGTTAGGATAGGATATTTTGTTGAAATAAAAGTATTTGAAAATCTGGAATCTGAGGGTTTCCAAAAATAAATAAAAATCTAATTATTGAGAAAAATCACCTTTAAAGTTGTCCAAATGAAATCCTTAGCAATGCATATTACTACTACTAATACACACACACACACACACACACACACACACACACACACACACACACACACACACACACACACACACACACACACACACACGTCTGTATGTGTGTATATATATATATATATATATATATATATATATATATATATTACACGGCTCTGTGAAATACTTGATTCTGATTGGTCAATCGCGCATTCCAGCGGTATGTTATTTCCAGATAACACCCGCTCATCCGGGTACTACGAGTTATCTTGACCGGTACTACTTCTGTGCTTAACGCTGGCGCCATCCTGTGGCTTAAACAGCCGTGGGTTACAATGGAAGACTTCAAGGCAGGTTTCCTTTATAACGTTTTTAATATAGATATTTTTCTTACACAAACGCATCGATTCGAATCAGAAGGCTCTATTAACCCATCGGAGTCGTGTGGAGCACGTTATTTGACGGACAGCTGCATTTTTTATGGACTTCAAACACAACTACAACTACAGCTGGGATTAACGTTAACCTGGACTTTTAAATATAACTCTGATTGTATTTGTCTGAAAGAAGAATGTCATACACCTATGATGACCTGAGGGTGAGTAAACCATAGGCTTGGTTTCATTTTTGGGTGAACTAACCCTTTCAGCATTCATTTTCTACATTTATCAAGGGCATATGGCAAACCTTCAGCAATAGATAAAGGCTTAAAGCAGGTTGGAACTGTTTTTCTTTGCGTAAGAGCTAATAAAATATTTAATCTCAAGACAATATTTTGTGTCAAATTTATTTGAGACTAGTAGCCGTGTAATAAGCGGGATAATGTCCACCCAGCCGGTTGTTACCACAGAATAAACCCCTTCAGAGTGATGCTCCGCTTCGCGTCGGGGTCCTGATCACTCTGTCGGGGTTTATTCTGCGATAACAACCGGCTGGGTGGACATTATCTCTTACATATATATTAGGGATGTCACAATACTCAATATAATATTGAACTGTTCGGTACGGCATTCACGGTTTAATACGCGCTTTAATTCATTATTTATTTCCATTTCCCTCCCGTTTGAAATATTTCAATATTTAATATATTTCGGCTCTGTTTGAGTGAGTCTGTGAGTCTACACGCTGATATGAGCAAATGTCCAATCATATGCACTAAAGTTAGCGGGTGTTTAGCCACGTTTTAAAGCCTTGCCGGTTAAACATTTCATTCGCGTGGTTATGCACTGTTTTGCATTGAGCGCGCGCACTAAACGTCTTTCAAACACACGCGATTACTGGATAGTCTTACTGCGCTAATACTGTCAAACACACACAAGGTTAACACATATAAACACAGTCGGTTATGCCTAAAGTGAAAGTAAAATCGCGTGTCTGTAAATGAGATGCGGGCAGGTCTTCAATTGACCGCAGCAGCAGCCCAGTGAACACGCTGTCCTTAAAGGTACAGTTCACCTCTAAAATAATGTAAAAAATAAATGAAAAAGACCTTCAATACAGTATCAATGTGTACTGTATATTGAAGACTACGTAGTTTTAATTTTAGCCTACATTTATTCATTCAAATTCATACTTAAATGCTGCTGTACATCTCTGAGCTGCCACTGTACATTTTTTTCACACTTTTTTTTTTGTATTGCAGTATTGCAATAAAAACATTTTCTACTTAACCTTTTTCTGTTCCTGTCACCTAAAGCCGGGTGCACACTGTGCGATTTTGCCCACGATTTGGCCGTCTGAGACAAATTTAGCAAATCCTAAAAGATTCCTCTGATCCTAGGCTAAAATCTGACGTCTTTGGTCGTTAGTTTGACATGTTCACGATTAATGAGCGCTGCGATCAAATTTTACCTCAGACGAATTTCTGGCAGTGTCAGAAGATTTGGCACACAATCCTGCAGTGTGACTTCTCCTACGACAACAGTCAAATATCTCGGTTTTTCAAGACAAACTATGACCAAAACGAGAGCTAGAGATTTCTTTGTAGCCAGCATTTCAGTCCTGCGTGTAATGCAGCTCACTGTCACCGAACGTGTCATTCATTGATGATATAAAACTCCGGACGAGTTTTCTTGCGCGCGTCCGTTTTTAGCGCGCCTTAACTATCGTGCAGTCTGACATTAATGACAACTCTTACAGTGTGACATGGCGTACATCGGGATCATGTTCGTACAGTCTGACAAGGGACATTCGCAAAGGATTTTGAAAAATTGCACAGTGTGCAGGACCCATAAGAATAGAATAGCAAAAAACAACAACAACGAACCGAACCGAAAAACCGTGCTTAAAAACCAAGGTATGTATTGAGCTGTGGACTAACTGTATTGTTGCATCCCTAATATATTATATATATATATATATATATATATATATATATATATATATATATATATATATATATATATATATATATATAAAGCAGAACTGTTTCCAACACTCAGAATAAATCCTCATATGAGAATGATTTCTGAAGGATCATGTGACACTGAAGACTGGAGGAATGATCCTGAAAATTCAGCTTTGCTTCACAGAAATAAATTATCATTTGAAGTTATCACGTATTATAAATTGAAAAACAATTATTTTAAATTGTAATAATATATCGCAATATTACACATTATATATATATATATATATATATATGTGGTAGGAAATTTACAAAATATCTTCATGGAACATGATCTTTAATTTTTAGTTTTGTTTACTTTTTTGATTTCTTGGCATTAAATAATAATCAATAATTTTGACCCATACAATGTATTGTTGACTATTGCCACAAATTTACCTCTGCGACTTGATTTACCTCTATGACTGGTTTTGTGCTCCAGGGTCATAAATGTTATCAGACTGTCATAGGAAAGTGATGGTCATAAGCATAAGCCCTATTCACACCAAAACTGATGTGAGAGTAACAGATCTTTTTTTTTTATTGTTTACAAAAATATTCACACAAGCAGAGCATGATGAAAATATTCATCAAATGCTTAGTGGGGGGAGAAATATCATACACAATCCAATAATTAACATTCGATGAAATGTTTGAAAATGATTTCAGTGGACTTTATTTTATCATGTGTGAAGAAAGAGAGCATGGAGTGACGCAAGCAACAGGAAACTAGCTACTGTTGGTCGGCCTGGTACAGTTTAGCACTAATTAAAGCAACGGTGGTCTGTCAGATTTCCATAAGTCAGATATTTCTATAGGAATCCATGTGACTGGGATTTCCCCATGCAGATCTCATAACGGGTTCAAGCTGATCATTCGGATTCATCGTGTCGACCAAATCAGAAAGCGTCTTAGTTTGAAAGCTGTGCTTCATACTCTACTGTACAATAGACCTTTTTTGCCAACTTGAACCCATTGCGATATCTGTGTGGGGAAATCTTTCGCCCTCTACACAATGAATAAAAGTGTCCATATGAATGCATTGTGCTGATTTAAAGGCTTGTCATCTATTAGTTTGAGGTTAACATTTTTAAAGATAGGCTCACCTTCCTCCTTTATTGTCTTTTTTTCTTTAATATTTTCCTTTGCTTTCAGTACTTCATCAGTTTTACCTGAAACAAGAAAACAAAGCACATTACAATATTAGTTATAAGTAATAAACAGTCCATTAAATATATAATTAGGAAGCTCTTTATACTTCAATGTCTCTCTGCAAATGTACACTTGTCCCTGCCTGCACATCTTTAAGTCTTAAGCACATACTTATCAGATATTTTTTCGGCATGCTAATTAAAAGCCTGAGAGAAATCCTTACGCTGTGGAAACAGTTTGTGTACAAGTCTTATGGCAATTCATTTAGTCTGTTGACTCGCTTCTCTCCTGCCCTCCAAATAATGAAGACGTTAGCTGAGATGAAGACATATAGTGAGCAGTGAAGGGGGACTATCAATACAGCCTGTAAATTAATTACACCTCTGTTCCCGCACGTAATTTATTCTAAAGCGTTCGTGTCTCCCAGGAGCAATTTGCCTTTATTGCTGTTTCACTCGCTGATGAGAGGAGTCATGCAAAATTGAGTCCCTCATAACATTACCTTCTATGAGTTTTAACTTTGAAGTAAACGGAGAAGGGAGGGTAATGATAGTCATTATGAAAGCAAATTGTACAGTTTGCCATGTTTAGACCAAATCCTACTAGATAATACGATTTTTTGACCATTGTTTGACAACGCAACCATTTTAACAAATAAGCTCACTGTGCTAATATACGAATATTTGTCTATCTTTCAGGTGTATTTTACCCTTCTTCACACCCCTCTCGTCGTGTCTGCCCTTACACATAAATGACCTTTTCAATTATATGCCATGATTATACATGTCAGTACAGACACTGAACGGTGTGCGTGCACACACACACACACCCTAAACCTACCCATCATACACACTGCCCCTAAACCTACCCATCACAGGAAACATTTTTACTCTCAAAAAAACACCATTTAGTATGTTTTTAAGGCCATTTGAATTATGAGGACATTTGATATGTCCTCATAAACCACATTTATAGTGTAATACCCATGCAGTAATACAAATTTGTGTCCTTATAAACCACATAAACAGGCTCAAACACACACACACACACACACACACACACACACACACACACACACACACACACACACACACACACACACACACACACACACACACACACACACACACACACACACACACACACACACACACACACACACACACACACACACACACACACACACATCACTCAACCCTTGAGAAAGCCCTTTGCTCTGTGTGTGTATTTGCACTAATGCTCTGTAATGCGACGTATTAAAGATACAGAAATGAAACACCAACACACAGAAAAGTGTTGGGCCACATGCCATCGCTGTTGAACACACTGGCCCAAAATTGCAATTAGGTTGAGATCTGGTGACTGTGAAGACCATAGCATACTGTATGATCATTTCCATATCAAACCATTCAGTAACCCCTCGTGCCCTAAGTATGGGGCATTTTAATCTCAATACCGGACGAGCCCCCTGCCATCAATAGAAAAAGGGAATCACTCAGAACAGCTTTGTATTGATTTGCAGTGAACCGTCCCTCTAAGCCAGGGGTTCTCCAACATTTTTTGTCAACCGAACTCCTTAAACATTTAAGTACCCCCTAATTCTTAAGTAACTATTTCAATAATTTAACAACATATTTGCATATTCATGGTTCAAAATCTTTCTTTCTTTCTTCCTTTCAGATTTTTTTTTTTTCGGTAAACAGTTTATTTGAATTGTTTTTATAAAAAAATATATATTTATTGGACTGCACAGCCCAAAATGAGATTGCGAATATTTTGTCATATATGGCGTTTTAACAGCGATATGACATTTTATACAACAGCTCGTTCTGGTTTTCAATTTTGATTGGCTGAGAGCTTTTTCCACCAGTATCACCACGGGAACCGTTTGTATCGCTCAGCTTGCAGCATTTCTGGTGTCATGGTGGACGAGCAAACTCATCATAATATGAAAAATACTACTGCTGTTGTTGTTTCACAAGAGTTGGAAGTGAGAATGTAGTTATTTGGACCTAAAATAGGCAACTTACATAAAAATATCTGACCATTTTAGACATTTTGCAGATGTGAGCTTATGTACTGAGAACAGCTTCTGGAATTAGCTCTTATGTAAATAGGGCCAGATTTACTAACAGCTTGTGGCAGCTTTTTATTTTTATTTATTTACATTTTTTAATGTTTTTTAATGCTCTTTTAGTGTTAAAAAACTACTGACAGGATTTACAGTGGTGTGGACATCGTTATTTTTGCTTCGGACCTTATTGCATATGCATTTGTAGGAGTTTCCTTTTCAGAAGATTCCTTTATGAGAGAAGAAGTTGATTTACTAAGGTTTGCGCCATTATTTACAGCCTAAAATAAAACATGTCTTAAACCGGATGCTAATGTGCGCTGCTCTTGGTCGATCGTGTTGGTCATTATGGAAATGATCCGGCTGCGCCTGTGTTCTTTAATTTGCGTTTTGTCAGTAGATTGCGTGATGAAGCAGCGCTTTTTTGGAATTGCTCTCTCTAATTTGACCAGTTTAGTAAATTTAGCCGATTTGGTCGGTAACTTGTTCCAGAGCAATCTTTTTTTTGGCTAAGGGCAAAGTTCATTTCATAACTTTATATTTTTATTTAACTGAAATAGTGTTGTCACGATACCAAAATTATGACTTCGATACGATATCAGACTAAAATATCGATACTAAATCGATACCACAGTAAAAAAAGAAAAAAAAGAAAAAAAAGAAAAAAAGTTAAGATGCTTAAAATGACAACAGAACTTGTTATTATTCATTGTTATTTTTTTACCAAAAATTCATGTGGCCAGCATGTTCCTTAGGGTTGGGCATCGTTTTGATTTGAACAATTATTGATCAATTGATCAATTACTATTAAAATTATCTCACAAATTTTTGCTATCTCAATGTATTTTTTACAATGGGGTAATTGTGTTGCAATAGCTTACACACAGCACAAGAAAGCTGGATTTCAAATTGTAAACTGAATTTATAAAGACGAGTAAACAGTAATAAAATAATAACAAATAAACAGATTACAAACAATAGCACAAATAAATGCAATAGAATAGAAGATACAAATTAAATAGACTGCTTTATTTTTTCAGGTAGGTCTAACATTCAGATAAGAAACTAAATAAAAAATGCATAGTAATTACATTTAAAACAACATTGGATAATGTTCTTCGTAAAAAAAAAAATCAATAGCGTACAGATGAAACTATTAAAGTTACACAAGTTGATCAGTCAAGAGCAGTTTATCGTTTGTCTTTTTGTAGTTTGAATAACAAATGACTGCAGTCCCTTTAAGACTCATGGATCCTAAACACTGTTCCTGTTACTCGTTCTTCCTGAACTGTTTGCGACTGTGTTTAAGTTAATACTCTTCCAGATGTGCACTGATAGTTCTTTTAGTGTATTTGACCAATAATAAGCTGGAAAAAGAAGCAAATGTTTGCACTTGTATCATGTCAGAGGCGGCTTTATTACGGTAGGCTGTGTGTGTGCGCTTCAGATGTGAGCACGAAATCTGCGGGGATTAGTAGAATTAATTTATGTGCAATCCCGCGCGAAATTCAGACCGATCACATACTAACACTAACACACTGTCATGAGGAAAAAGTCCAGCAGAACGCGCGTTCGCCGTGCTCAGAGGTTAACCGGGCTGAGTGAGAATATGCCGGTGTGTGTCAGCTCGCTTTCGGTCGGAGAGGAGAGCACAGCTGGCATCGATACTGTAAAAACTGAGAATCGTATCGTTTCAGATATTCCAGTATCGATATATATCGAAATACCGATATTTTTGACAACACTAAACTGAAATCCTGTACTATATCTAGCACTGCTTTAGTACTTTTGACTGTTTGCTTGTGTTTATTTCCTAATGTAAATCCTTCTTATACTTGTATAATGGCTAATATTGTTTATTTAAAAGTTATTTTTCAATAAATATAATTTTACATAACTATAGTGCCGTATTTGGTATTGAGAAACGGTCCGTTAGTGATTGTAAATTCAACTTCAGTGAAAGTGGTTTTATTATGGCATTAGATGGCAGAACAGACTGTCTTTATGAGTGAGTAGCAAAGACTTTTATATTGAAAGGGACTTAAGGTTATAAACAACAAGATGCAACTTTCATTGACTAGTGCTGTCAAGGGAAATCCTGTTCAAAGGACAAAGACATCGCTTTCCTCAGCGGACATTCAAACTGCCCTTTGTGATTATAAATATAATATTGATCTTAAGGATATCATCTAGATGCTGGTAATACACTCGTTTAGTCGATCTCTCTCATAATAACACTACATAATACAATAAGCTTCAATGAAGTGACTCAACATTTCATTTGTTAGTTCTAAAAGGACGCTTCTGAATGAGTAATGGAGGCTTGAGCTCAATTGTTAAAATATCAACTTGAGATTTGAGTCCGTGGCAGAAGTTCTGCACAAAAGGTACTTTCCTGTAGCTCAACCTGTAGAGCGTGGCGCTAGCAACGCCAAGGTCATGGGTTTGATTCCCAGGGAAAGCAAGAATTGACAAAATATGTGTAAGCGTCTGCCAAATGCGTAAATGTAAAAGAGTTGTTGTTGTTTCTTATTCATTTCCTCACTTGTGCCGTCTAACTGTTGTATATATACAATATGACACTCGTAGTTGTGCAATATGGCCATAGGCATGAGGCTGCAGGCAATCACAATGAGTGTGATATCGATTATTTATCTCCTATAAATAAAGCATCTCATGTTGCTGCCGCTGAAACAAATTAAGACCTCTTTCAGGGTAAAAGTATAAAAAAATATTTGATTTTAAAATTCAAATGACCAATATTCATGTCTTATATTTTTATCTCAAATCCTCATGCTTTTATTAGCTGCAGATCACCCACAAACCCCCATTTGGGAAACCCTGTTCTCTAAAGTGTTAAGTAGACCCATAGTGGACAAGTTGACTTTCAGAACAATAGCAAAACATTGGGTGCGTTTACATGCACGTTCTTAAGCCGATTATGCCTAATAAGCCGACATTGACTACGTTTACATGGACAACAATACCCTGATATTAATCTGATTAAGACAATACTCTGATTAAGAGGCTACAATGTAGACAGCGATTTCTAATTACCTTAATCTGATTAAAGTCATAATCTAACTAAACATAAATCGGATTAAGACATGTGGAGTATGCCTATTTTAGTCGCATTATCGGAGAGTATTACAGACATGTAAATACCTTAATCTAACTATTAATGTCGTGTCGAAGATTTCGCCGCATTTTGTGACAGGACACATAACGTTACGCACACCAGGGAAGTGCAGAGGGGAGGCTTTATGGGTTCGAGCCTCTGCCCTTATTGAAAATTAATCAAAAGTGCCCTCTCAACAATCATTGATAATATTGTGGCCAATAAAACAGAATTGGAATTATAATTAATATAACAACGTCTACAAACCAGTAACAAATGGCGGAAAAGTCCCGTTTATCTTTTACGGATCTGTCAGTCTGAAATGTCGAATAACGCGTTGCTATGTGCGGTGTGTGTTTTGCTTGACTGTTCATTCTGAACACTGCGTCCTCTCTCTATATTTTTGTTGTAATTATTATGCTCATTGTAAAAGTAAAATACAATAAGTTTGTATCTGTAATCGCAAACCAGATGGGTCATTCAGTGAACGCCTGTGGCTCGACGGCAGGAAAAACAATCCAAACAGTCGCGATTTGTAAACCATTTTCATCATTAATCAAAGCTATTATTCTAAATGTATGCTGTCAATAAGGAGGAAAGAGGGGCAGTGTCTCTTCAAAAAAACAGAAAGAGACAATACATAATATTACAAAAATAAATCAACGTAAATGTATATAAAACATTGTAAAAACGCATGTTTTTTATACTTCTTAATGTAAAGTAACACTGTCCAACAGCGACACCCGCAGGTGAAGTTAGCAGGTTTCCTGAGCCCATTAAATTAACACACCTGCCAAAGTCACGCTATGATTGGATGTTGGAGAACATAGCGTGGCATGGGGACGTAATGACGTGCCATAATCGATCTATGTTCTATCACATGTAAAACGGGAACATGAACGGAGTACTCTAAAAGCAACTCATGTAAACACCTTAATCAGAATATTGTCTTATTCAGAATAAGGTCAATAATTCGATTACTGCTGTCCATGTAAACGTAGTCATTGACAGCTTATCAGAATCCACCTGAATTCACTGGAGCATTTAAAGCTGCAGACAACATAACCGGAGTGCAAGCTTTTAACAGACTGAATGTTATCATCCATTGGTGTAACATAGTTATCCTCACGGTTATCATTCTCTGTGAACAGATCCAGCAGATTTCTCTTTGTCACACGTCTGTGCGTTACTTGATGTATTAGGATCTGAAGCTGATGATGCTTCTCCACAGCATTAGATAACACAGCACTATCCGCAGCAGAAAGCTAAAGACTTTCACTTCATCTACACTTAATTCCAGTTTGGCTGGCAGGATGGATAATGGAGCCTCCACTGAAATTCAATTGTGATTATATGTGTAATTGCAGCTTCGGGCCCCTAGAGTCATGTAGGCATGCAGGACTATGTTTCATTGAAATGATCACACAGAAACAAATCCATCCGCCGCCTCCATCCAGTGGGCTGATTAGCAGCGATGGCTCGTTAGAATCCAATGCAATAACGCAAACATCAGAGAGAAATGGCCGGGGCCCATTATCAGTGATTGATGGAGCGCTAGTGTGTTGTACGAACACGGGGGCTCACAGGGGCCCACTATTTAGATTGAATAAAGCGCTTCAGCTTTATCTGGTTTATCCGTTACAGTAGAGCCACACGCAGAACCTACTCTCCTTCACCCACTTTCTGTCCCTCTTCACGCAGCAGCAATTCATTGACATAATACTGCCGACTGAAGGAGGTTACTGGCTCCCGAAATGACATTAAGCAGACATGTGAGATAGGATATTGAATTCAAGCGTGTGCCTGCGAAATCCGTCCGGGAGTGTCGAACAGATGCCATGCAAAACCAGGACAGATGAGGTGTTGAAGGGTGTAACATGAGGTTGCAGGTTTGTTTGGGCAAAGTTTGGATTCAAAGGAAGATGCATTAAAATGCTTTATGAAAGGGACTGAATGGATCATGGAGTATAAGTGGGTGCACATGCAAACACACACCATGATAATAATGCTGTGATGGAGAACAGTTCAAAAGGAAAGGGTGAAATAATGAAATATTGGTCCAGAAACACCAATCACCCCCATAGACTCATCAACTATCAGAACAAACTTAAAGGGGTCCTATTATGGCAGTTACACAGAGTTCAGTATCGATTGATCCCATTATCCATATATTTCCAAGAACAAACACTACTTTTAAATTGCACAAGCCACCATGAAACCAAAAAGAACAATTATGGAATAGTGCAGTTGTTATAAATGATTTATCCATGCACATCTTTTTTAATTTTTGTATGAATATGTCTCTTCTCTAATGACGAGGGCGGGGGAAACCTGTCACTCACATGAGATCCATCAATAGCAAACCACAAGCATCCAATTAACTCACCATGGACAAAAATCAAGCCCTGTCCTATATTTGTTCTTTTTCCAGAAGCCGCTACACTCGGATATACGTCACAATGACACAAACATGTGTCTTATTAACAGAAAAATAAACGAACACAAGTAACATAGTTCACTTGGGCAATGCCACTACAAACACGGGTGATTTTTTTCAAGAACTGAATGGAAACTTGGAGAACATATGAAACACGTTTTACTTAGCTGACTATCAAGGACTACTTTTCTTTGGCTTTCAAGGACTACAATCAAAGTCTCACTTATCAAACAATATCTTTTATCTTTCAAAATCAAAAAAAAAAAAAAAAAAAAAAACTCAAATAGATAACGTCTCGGTTACGTATGTAACCCTCGTTCCCTGAAGGAGGGAACGGAGACGTACGTCAGAACTGAACCGACGAATTGGGATCTGCCCTCAGAGACCTATCCACTTCGAGTGTGTAAAAACGAGCCAATCGGAGATTGGCATGTGATCCACACATTCCACGCTCCGCCCCGCAGCGCGGGTATAAATAGGAAGTGGAATGGTAGATCAAATGCTTTTTTCAACTGAGGAGCCGAATCCGTGACTGGGCTCCTAGCTGAAGCACAGCTCCTGGCGACGGGACGTACGTCTCCGTTCCCTCCTTCAGGGAACGAGGGTTACATACGTAACCGAGACGTTCCCTTTCAGTCGGTCACGTTCGACGTACGTCAGAACTGAACCGACGAATTGGGATCCCTTTGGAAAACGCCAGGATGCTGGCCCTTCCAGCGTCCTGCTTGAGCGCACTGGACCGTCTAGTATGGTACGGAAGTCAGGGCTCCAAGCAGGGAGGTCAGTCACTGCTGTTTCTGCAAGACCCACTTAGAGTGACCATAGACCGCTGGGAAGCGTGCCCTCTCGGAAGAGGTACGCTGCGGGGCCACGTCCTTCAGGGAAGGAGTGGTGGCGGAATACACATAAGGACTAACCTGGCAGGGTAGTGCAACATATGGCAGTCTCTGGGGTGGTTCCAACCTAATTGAAGGGGGGAAAGAACACGCCCAGAGACGACAGAGCGGGCTCTGTCGAGGGAAAGACACAGAGCTAGCCCGAAGGGTAGCTGATACCGTGGACGAATACACATATGGGGTTGCCGTGAGGGAACCGCTACATATGGAACCCAGCCTACAACCACGTTCCACAAGCATACGGGTGCAGGCCTAGCGTCAGACGGGCCGCAACGTCTGACACCGCATGGGGTGACGGAGGAGCTCGACAGGGTTAGCCGGTTTCCCGGGGAACACAACTGGAGACAAATAAACGCACGTATCCGGCCCAGAGGGCGGGAATGGCGTTGCAAGCCGACACTTAGAACGGGCACTTAGCGCTCCTGGCCACCAGGGGCGAGGATGCGGGAAGATACCGGCTCTACACGTAAGCTATAAAACCTAGCAAACGTGTTAGGTGTCGCCCAGCCCGCAGCTCTACAAATGTCTGTCAGCGAGGCGCCTTGAGCCAGCGCCCAGGAAGAAGCAACACTCCTAGTGGAGTGTGCTCTTACACCGAACGGGCAAGGCACGTCTTGGGACTGGTAAGCCAAGACTATAGCATCCACTATCCAGTGGGCTAACCTCTGCTTGGAGACAGCCTTTCCCTTCTGCTGGCCTCCGTAACAGACGAAGAGTTGCTCTGAGGTCCGAAAGCTTTGGGTCCGGTCAATGTAAGCGCGAAGAGCGCGGACCGGACACAACAAAGCCAGGGCTGGGTCTGCCTCCTCCGAAGGCAGCGCTTGCAGGTTCACCACCTGGTCCCGGAAGGGAGTGGTAGGAACCTTGGGCACGTATCCGGGCCTGGGTCTCAGGACAACGTGAGAGTTACCAGGCCCGAACTCTAGGCACGATTCGCTGACCGAAAGTGCGTGCAGGTCCCCTACCCTCTTGATCGAGGCCAAAGCAGTCAAGAGCACTGTCTTCATTGACAGGATTTTAATCTCAATGGACTCCAACGGCTCGAAGGGAGGGCTCTGAAGTGCTCTGAGCACTAGAGCCAAGTCCCAAGAGGGTATCGAGGATGGACGAGGAGGATTTAGTCTCCTCGCACCTCTAAGGAACCTGACGATTAGGTCGTGCCTTCCGACGGACTTACCTTCGACTGCGTCGTGATACGCCGCTATTGCGGTGACGTACACTTTGAGGGTGGAGGGAGACAGCCTTCGCTCCAACCCGTCTTGCAGGAAGGAAAGCACAACACCAATCGAACACCTTCGGGGGTCTTCCTGGCGGGAAGAACACCACTCAACGAACAGGTTCCACTTCAGTACATAGAGGCGCCTCGTAGAGGGGGCTCTAGCTGAAGAGATGGTATCTACGACTGCTTGTGGTAGTCCATCTAGAACCTCCGCGTCCCGTCCAGGGACCAGACATGAAGATTCCAGAGGTCTGGACGCGGGTGCCATAGAGTGCCCCGTCCCTGAGAAAGAAGGTCCTTCCTCAGGGGAATGGGCCAAGGAGGGGCTGTCGCGAGGAGAGTTAGTTCTGGGAACCAGGTCCGGTTGGGCCAATACGGCGCAACTAACAAGACCTGCTCCTCGTCCTCCCTGACTTTGCACAGGGTCTGTGCAAGAAGGCTCACTGGGGGACACGCATACTTGCGTAGGTCCCGGGGCCAGCTGTGCGCCAGTGCATCTGTGCCGAGGGTACCCCCGGTCAGGGAATAGTACCACTGGCAATGAGTCGAGTCCGGAGAGGCAAACAGGTCTACCTGTGCGGCTCCGAACTGGTTCCATATCAGCTGGACCGCCTGGGGGTGGAGTCGCCATTCTCCCGGAGGTGCTGGCTGCCGAGAGAGCTCGTCGGCTGTCTGGTTCAGCGCACCAGGGACATGCATGGCCCGAAGCGACCTCAGATGCTTCTGACTCCACAGGAGCAGGTGGCGGGCGAGTTGGAACATGCGACGGGAGCGTAGACCACCCTGACGGTTGATGTACGCAACGGCCGCCATGCTGTCCGTACGGACCAGTACATGCTTGCCACGTAGCGGCCCCTTGAGGCGGCGCAGTGCCAAGTGTACTGCTAGCAACTCGAGGCAATTGATATGCCAATGCACTTGCGGTTCCGTCCACAGACCCGCAACTGCATGCCCGTTGTACGTGGCCCCCCAACCCGTGGATGAGGCATCCGTGAATAGCACAGCATGCCTGCACACTTGTTCTAGGGGCACCCCGGCCCGGAGAAACGAAGCGTTGGACCACGGGCTGAAGGTTTGGCGGCAGTAAGGAGTCACTGGGACCCGGTACTGGCCGCTCTGCCACGCCCACCTCGGGACTCGGCCATGAAGCCAGTGTTGGAGCGGTCTCATATGAAGCAATCCGAGCGGCGTGACCGCGGCTACGGATGCCATATGCCCCAGGAGCCTCTGAAAAAGTTTCAGTGGGACCGCTGTTCTGCCCTTGAACATATTCAAGCAGTTCAACACCGACCTGACTCGCTCCTCCGTGAGGCGCGCAGTCTGGCTGACCGAATCCAGCTCCATACCGAGGTAAGAGATTCTCTGCGTAGGACAGAGCTTGCTCTTCTCTCGGTTGACCCGAAGGCCCAACAGGCTGAGGTGACTGAGCACCATGTCCCTGTGTTCGCACAACTGCTCCCGAGACTGGGCGAGAATGAGCCAGTCGTCGAGATAGTTAAGAATGCGAACGCCGCGTTCTCGGAGTGAAACAATGGCTGCCTCCGCGACCTTCGTAAAGACGCGAGGCGACAGGGACAGCCCGAAGGGCAGGACTTTGTACTGGTATGCCCTCCCCTCGAACGCAAGCGTAGGAACGGTCTGTGTTGAGGGAGTATGGACACATGGAAGTACGCGTCCTTCAGGTCGATCGCTGCGAACCAATCCTGGGGACGGATGCATTGAAAATGCGTTTCTGCGTGAACATCCGGAACGGGAGCTTGTGCAGGGCCCGATTCAGGAAGCGCAGGTCCAGGATTGGCCGGAGCCCACCCCCTTTCTTGGGCACGATGAAGTAGGGACTGTAGAACCCTGACTTCATCTCGGCTGGAGGAACCGGCTCGATCGCGTCCTTCGCCAGTAGGACCTCGATCTCTGACCGCAAGACTTGAGCATCGCTGCTTCGCACTGAGGTGAAGAGGATGCCCTTGTACTTGGGTGGCCGGCGCGCGAACTGAATCGCGTAGCCGAGTCTGATGGCACGGATGAGCCAACGGGACGGTCGAGAAAGCTGTAGCCACGCTCCCAGGGACCGTACAAGCGGGACCAACGGCACCACAGACATGCCCGGGGTGGGGCAGCGCAACGGAGAGCTCTGGCTCGACTCGGGAGGCCCGGAGGCGGCCCGGAGTGTCGCGCGAGCACTCCTGGTGCGGGCAGGGAGCGGGTGAGAAGGCCCGGAGGCGTCCTCTGAGCCCGCTCGACTGCTCGCTGCCCGAAGGCAGAGAGGTGGGATGCTCAGACCCGACTCGGGAGGCCCGTGGGCGGCCCGGAGTGTTGTCTGAGTCTTCCCAGGAGGGGCAGAGAGTGGGTGAGAAGGCCCGGAGGCGTCCTCGAAGCCCACTCTGCTGCCTGCTGCCCGAAGGCAGGGGGGTGGGGCACTCAGACCCTACTCGGGAGGCCCGAAGGCGGCCCGGAGTGTTGTCCGAGTACTCCAGGTTGGGGCAGAGTGTGGGTGAGAAGGCCCAGGGGCGGTCTCGATGCCCACACTACTGCCCCCTGGCGAGAGAGGGGAGGAAGGAAGTAGCAAGGCCCGGGGGCGTCGCACACTTCCAACCTGGCCCTCTGAGGCCCAGAGAGAGAGGAAACTGCTCTGAATATGTGGGTACCGCTGGACTCCGGAGAGCCAGTGGCAGAACGTTAACCAGTCAGGGCCCCCCGGTCCTCCTCCGGGGGGGTGGGGGAGGGATACGAATATCACCTCCCCCCGAGCAGCTCCTGTTCTCCCCAGCCTGTCCGTCTCAGGGCCGCGTCCCCTTGCGCTTGCCTGCCGGTTAGCGGGGCCCTGGACGGGTTGGGCGCCTCCCTCGCGCCCGGCACCCTGCTCCTCCAGTGGAGGCTGCTGCTCGGCTCTAGCAGGGTGGAGGCGGACGCAGGAGGGGATGCCCTCGGCGACAAGCCGGCAGAGGCGCCGCGACCGACGACCGAGCAGCTCGTCGTCGGCACCCTGATGCAACGCCTCTGTCTGCTTCTGGGCCACCAAGAACTGCTGGGCAAAGTTCTCGATGGCGTCGCCGAGGAGGCCAGCCCGACAGACAGGCTTTTCTTGCGCATATCTGCCAGGTTAGCCCCCTATTCCTGGACCACTAGTGTGGACATCGCCTGACCCAGGGAGCGTGCAGTGATTTTCGTCGCCCATAGGGCGAGGTCCAACACCGCACGCAGTTCCTGCACAACCCCTGGGCTGGGACTACCCTCGTGCGTGCAGGGCAGAGGGCAGTGAGAGAGGGAAAACAATGATACTTTTTTTTTTTTTTTTTCTCATTTTTGGCCCTTTTGACCCTCCATATTTCCCTCTCTCCGATGCAGCAATTGACATCTGTCCTCTGCCAGAGCAAAAAATGAAACGCTAAGCCCTTTTCTCTTCCAGGACCAGCGATTCCATCTCTCACTACAAGCAGGCATGTGAGACAGTGAACGTGGCCGTCAGAACGGCACACAGCGCACTGAACGCTCAAGCCTCAATGAAGATGGCAAGGCGAACAATGCCCTGACGTGGTCATGTTCTCATGAGAGAATCCGTACCACCCACGAACAGAGTCTCAGCATGCTTTTGATGCGACAGAGGAGTGGGGGCCCGCGGGGATTTACCCGGCGGGGAATCCCCACTGTAATCCTCAGGCCACCAGCGCTTATCAGCCAAAGTAGCCCTTTTCCAGTAACACTAGAAATGAACTAGATCGGGGGATAGGCGAAGGGACTCGACCCCATCTGAGGTTTCATAGTCTCGGCCGCGCATCTAGAGCACCGGCTGACGCGCGTCGGTTGCTGTGACAACCACCGCTGTCAGCCGGCCGCTCGACGGCACACGGCGCGCTGAACACTCAAGCCTTTTATGAGAAAGGGTGAGACGAACAACGCGCCGACGTGACCATGTTCTCCTGCGAGAACATGAATCACCCACGACCGCAATTTCACATGCGATCGTGGCCGTCAATGAGGACAGGAAACAGTTGCATTCCAGGAATGCACGGTTTGAATGACATCTTGAAAAAGACGCAGGGTCAAACCGTGTTGCTCTTTTAGAATGGAAAAACTGCTCTTTTAGTTTGTGCTGAAGCACTCAGGGAGATGACCGCGGTCAGCACGCAGTCCACAGTGCAAGCCTGCGTGTGACACTCAAATGTTTTTAGGAAAACGCCCAGCGAACCAACAGTTTGGAAGCTCTTTTGAATGCAAGCGATTGCAACAATATACGGTCACTCGCTGAGAAGCGCTATGACACCCGCACTGGCAGTTCCTCCTTTTCTCCAAGACTCAGCTTGTCTTTAACACTCTTCGTGGAAACAGTATTGAACTGTTCGGCTCCGAAGTTGAAAGCATTTGATCTACCATTCCACTTCCTATTTATACCCGCGCTGCGGGGCGGAGCGTGGAATGTGTGGATCACATGCCAATCTCCGATTGGCTCGTTTTTACACACTCGAAGTGGATAGGTCTCTGAGGGCAGATCCCAATTCGTCGGTTCAGTTCTGACGTACGTCGAACGTGACCGACTGAAAGGGAACTAAAAATACATTAATGAAACAATACCACGTTCATCATAGTCATGTGAAATGAATTTATATCTATATTAGATGGGCTGTAATTTCACATATATTATCTTTCAATAATTAAAGCACATTTCAAGTAGCTTTTCATAAATATGGCTGTTTTTAAGGGTTTTCCAAGACTTAAATGTCAAAGTGTCAAATTCAAGCACTTGGTACAAACTCTTATTTGAGCACATTTACAGTACTTCTAACCAGCCATCATAAAGGGCATGATGGAGAGGTATATGGCACCTCACGTTCTGGCCAAAATCTGCCTCAGCAAACAGACTGAAACATTTTGTGTTTCAGTAGTCACATGAATAATACAAATCCAAAAATTAATCCTCAGTAGAATCAAGCTATCCTTTCGCAGAAATCAGATCTTTTTAAAATTTAAACTAAAAAAACAAAGTTAGGGACAGCCACATCCTAATAAAAGGTACTCTACCCATTTGATTTTACATTCATTTAGCTTTATATTTATCTATGTATCTATAGTTTATTTATTCATCCATCTCCTGAGTCTGGTTTCTCCCAAGGTTTATTTTTCTCCATCACGCCCTGATGAAGTTTTTGTGCCTTGCCACTGTCGCCTTTGGCTTGGCTTGCTCAGTTGGGGACACTAAAATTATAACTAAAGTTTTCAAGTAAATATCAAAATAAATGTAATAACTAATCCAAATTAAACTATACTACAGATCTGCCCACATTGACACTATATAATAACTGAACAGAGCTGATGTTTTCTGCAGAGCGGCAGTACAGCCGGATCTAATTCTGTTGCATTATTTTCCTGTTAAGCTGCTTTGAAACAATCGTCATTGTAAAAATAAATAAATAAATAAAGGTGATTTTTAAAAAAAATAATGTTTTGGGTTTAAGTAGATCATAACATATGTTCTACTGTAGAACTGCAGTTAAAGCTAATTCTGTAGAACGGCCTACACACACACACACACACACACACACACACACACACACACACACACACACACACACACACACACACACACACACACACACACACACACACACACACACACACACACACACACACACACACACACACACACACACACACACACACACACACACACACACACACACACACACACACACACAAACACACGAGGGATTTCACATCTATAACAGACAAGAACACTCTAAGGACACGCAAGGCTCACATTGTCTCCCTCCTTAAAACAAACCCTTAAACCGAAAGATTGCAAACCCGTGCAGAATCCACATCTCCAGCCTCAGGCCTCTCAATAAAACCGCACAACAGCCATAATAATCCTCTGTGATTAATTACTCTGGCCTTAATCTCTTACAGCGCTGGTGTGGAGGAGAGAGGAGCACAAAGGAGCAAGAAAACCACCCGTAGCTGCAGCGCAGAACAGCAAATACCTGCGCCCCTCTGGAGAAAACGGCCCAGCTCAATTTAACGAACAGTGAGGATGATGATGATGTTACAGTATTGCGTATAGTATGTTTAAGCTACTGTTTAAAAACTACAATTCAAACTACATAATAAACACTGTTCATACATTTGTGACAAGTGCAGCACTTTACAGCAGTAAAAGCAAGTTCTCTTTTGTGTGTGCGTGCGTGTGTGTGTGTGTGTGTGCCTGTGTGTGTTTGTGAAATATCAGGACACAAATGTGTATAATCCCATGGGTATGACACAGGTATTACAGGACAGGGTGAAATATGAGGACATTGGGCACGTCCCCACTTTTCAAAATGCTTATAAATCACACAGGATGAGTTTTTTTTTTAAAAAAAGAGTATCAGAGATATCACAGATAAATACAGTGTTTTACTAATATTAGCTAGTTGTACCATTTTTTGCAGGCTTTTTGTCACACTGAACTGCACATGCAGCTTTACACTAGGGGTCAGACCAGAATCTGCTGGTGGTGTTTTCTGAAACAACTTTACCATCATTATATTCATTCAATTATAGATTATAATAATTATGGTAAAGAAATATGCTAGGTTGTGGAAGTGCACACAAATGTTCTTAAAGACGCACATTTCACAGTTTTCAGGGAAACAGATGACAGAAACAGCCTTGGGTGAGATCTTGTTTATCTAGAGCACTTATGCACCTCACCATCACTATCACATTCCCATGAGGAAAACATCTTATAAATCACACAGGAGGAGTTTTTTTGAGAAAATAAAAATGCAGAATGTTTCCTGTGATGGTAGGTTTAGGGGCAGTGTGTGTGATGGGTAGGTTTAGGGGCAGGGGCAGTGTAAGGGGATAGAAAATACGGTTTGCACAGTATAAAAAACATTATGCCTATGGAAAGTCCCCATATGTGTGTGTGTGTGTGTGTGTGTGTGTGTGTGTGTGTGTGTGTGTGTAAGACAGTGATACAAAGTAAGAGAAAGAAAGATTGAGAGAGAGAGAAATACAGTAGTCTCATTAAATACAAACTGGTATGGAGTCAAATAATCATGCGGGCATATATGAACACCCACACTTACACAAACTCTACAACCTTCAAAGAATATGAATATCTGTGTGTGTGTGTGTGTGTGTGTGTGTGTGTGTGTGTGTGTGTGTGTGTGTGTGTGTGTCCGTGTGTCCTGAGCGACCACGTCAATCACAAGCAATCTGAATGTCAGAGCTCGGGGAAATGTGATAAATCAGCCGCTTGCCAAACGACAAACATGATATTTGCTGTAGCACCCCACAATTGGAAAAATGTCCCTTTGAATCAGGAATTCACTTTACACTCACATTCTCACTCTCACACACACACCTCTGGCTACAGTCCAGAAACCTACACTTGTCCAAATCTCTAAAATGTACACAAAGAGCAAAATAAGAGATCAGTGTGTGATTGTGAAGATCATAATACAGCCAATTATTCAATAATAACTAACCTGTGTGAGCCTCACGATTAAAACTAGATCCGTTACATCTTGTTAGACATCATTTGCACGGGGGAAATGAGACTCCGGCAGGGATTTAATACGCGCAATGACAAACTTGAAGAACGGCAAAAACGAAGCAGAGTTATTTAGCGGAGTGTGTAGAAACTGCCAACACAGACACAAACCACATCAGGCTATTTCACCGTGGCTTGCGAAAAAGACAACAAAGAACTAAACAAAAGAGAAAAAGCGCTTTGCTTAAATGGAGATTTACCAAACAGTGCCACATTTGAGCAAAACTTAAATGATAGGCATGAAATATTAATAACCGAACAATTAGAAAGGGAGCTATCATATCAATTTGATCAATTATTCATAAAAAAGTCCTCCAACTGGATTTCTATTTTGGATGTGAACCATGGGGCCGGTCGGAGAGATCAATGCCTCTATAATCAGATGTCTGCAGCTGCATTTTGCGGTCAGACCAGGCCCTGCTTGATCCCTTCTCCAGCCACTGACGGAAATTATGCACGTTTCTAAGAGAAGACAGGCGCAATGAAGATATGAGAACTACCATCACCAAGAGTAATTAATTAATTACATGTGTATAGCGTGGTGTTTTTTTGAATCAGGCCCTGGAGAGCCCGAACAGAGCACACAAACATCACAATCAAACCCTGAGCGCTGATCAAATATTCCATTTCCGCATATTCCACGAGACGTTTCTCCGCACAACTGTGGGCTAATTCCTGCTCTCCGCCTAGAGATCCGACAGCATCTTTCTGAGAGTAATTTGAGATGATTTCTTTAATTTACAGAGTAAATATTGGAGAATTCGTTGCAGAAACAAAACAGTCTGGGAGTTTTCATCATGTCCACATGAGACTGCTTGATGAAGCGTGTTTTATTCATGAGCGTTTGGAGAGAAATGTGCGTAGGCCTGTCTGTCTCTTTTGAAGGTATCTGCCATGAGTTCAAACTCTGAGTCGATCTGAGGACGTACTGCTTGAAGCCTCTAATAGCAGAACGGGTACGGTGGTTTAAGGCGGTCTAAGCGAAGGTGTAAGACCGTCTCATCTGTGTTGGAAATCTCATTTGCAACTAAATGCAAATTTGTGGCTGTACACCTACAAGGACTTAAAGCTCTTCATGTTCTGTATTTTGACCTCCGGCAGAGCTCGGACTTTACTCTTGATCGCATCCTGAACAAATTCGAACCTCAGCGATCAAGAGCAGTAGTCGAAATGGCTGTGTCATATGTTTAACAGAAATTAGAAATGAGTGGGGAGAGAAAGAGAAAAACAAACGGGGATTTTCATAGGTGCAGAGTTTTGCAAAAAAGAGACATTATACATTGTCAATATTGTAGCGATGTTTGAAGCGCATACGACACTTTCAGACCACGAACCTGTGTGACTTGAACCCGTTGCAAAATCTGCAATCGTGTGAATCCCTGTTGAATTGATACGGATTCGCCTTTGAAAATTAGCTGCAATTTTTATTTAGTATATCTATACTGATCAGCCACAACATTGCACTACATTGCTTACAATCTAGCATTTACTTCTTAAAGGAACACTACGCTTAAAAAAAAAAAAAAAAAAAAAAAAAGGCTTATTTTCCAAGTCCCCTAAAGTTAAACAGTCGAGTTTTACCATTTTTGAATCCATTCAGCCGAACTCTGTATCTGGCTATAGCACTTTTAGTATAGCTTAGCACACATCATTGAATTGGATTAGACCATTAGTATTGTGCTCAAAAATGGCCAGAGACTTTTAATATTTTTCCTATTGAAAACATAACTCGTCTGTAGTTATACCATGTACTAAGACCAACGGAAAATGAAAAGTTGAGATTTCTTTAGACCGATATGGCTACACTGAATTTTTTTTTGTTGGTTTAACTTAACAAAGTAAGTAACCTGGTTGCCTTAAAATTTTGAGTTCATTGAAATAAAAAATGTGAGTTGATACAATGAAGGAAATTTGTTTAATAAAGAGAAACTCAAAATATTATTGTATCTGAACCACATAAAATAAATCATGAAAATAGCACTATTTGGCATGTTTCACTGCGTCATCTCAAATAAAACATTACTCAATATGCTCACAAAATCTTTTAATAGTATTTTAATAAAGGTTGTCGAATCTCAAAAAAAAAAATCATGGTATTAACTGAAATTTTTTATTTCAATGAACTCAAAAGAGTTCAAATCATTTTTTACAGTGTAGGAACTATACTCTTATTCCTACGTAGTAACCGAAGTTTATAAAATTTACATTTTTAGATTGAATGACCGGCCTGAAAAAGCACTGCTGTTGTCTTTAGCTAACCTATGAATTGCAATCACTGAGTGTGGGGGTTTGTGCGGCCATTTGGTTTATACTGTATATAACGTTAGTAGTTTTGTTGTAGCGTTCTGATGAGGTAGTGCATATTTTAATTAAAGTAAACTTGTGGAATTGTCTGTATTGTTTTATCTACAGTTTCTATGGTACAAAATACTAGTGTGCAGCGAAAAATATTAAATTTTTTGAGCGTGATGCTAATGGTCTAATCCGATTCAATGATGTGTGCTAAGCTATGCTAAAAGTGCAACCGCCAGATACAGAGATCGGCTGAATGGATTAAAAACAGGTAAAACTCGACTGTTTAACTCTAGGGGACTTAAAAAATTAGCCTATTTTAAAAAAATAAATAAAAAATGGCGTGTTCCTTTAATTTGGTTTGCTTTCACAAGGCATTTTAAAGTATACCAAAATTTGGTTGTGCAAGTACCATGTGAGTAAACCTCGTATTGGTCAGAGTTTCCTCTGCATCATTCATCAGGATGGATTGATAAGTTGGCTTTGCTGGCTTATTGCGGCTTTATTTGTAGCTGTTGAGACACACGTAAAACGCTTATACGAATGTAGCTGTCATTCCTACTCTAACTGATCAATTATATCAGTTAGAGATATCAGAAGAACAATTACACAATATTTAAAGGCACTCTTTGGTTTTCAGCTAATGTGCTCACTGAATGAATCATACACTGTCGCCTTTTATGTAACACATTATGAATTAAGACACCGCTTGGTCCGTAGGGTCAGATTGCTTTCTCACCTCAACTGAACTGCTCTAGAGTTTGTTTTCCACCTCGTTCACCCGATCTCAGAGCGTTTGTTCTGGTACAGCTCCGAGTGTGATAGCCATGTTATCATACACGTCGAAACAAACACTCCGATCGAGTGTGAAAATGCCCCAAAACGACCTGCCTAATATTGCGTAGGACCCCCTCGTGCTGCCAGATCAGCTCTGATGTGTGAGGTGTGGACTCCACAAGCCCTCTGAACGTGTCCTGTGGTATCTGGCACATTGTCCTGCACAGGTGAAGCATCCGTGGATTTCTTTGTCCAGCACATCCTACAGATGCTCAATCAGATTGAGAATTTGGAAGCCACGGCAATATTTTGAACTCTTTGTCATGCTCCTCAAAACATTTCTGAACAACTATTGCAGTGTTGTCCCGCTGAAAGAGGCCACTGCCATCAGGGATCACCACTGTCATTCATATTGCATCCAAATTCAATGTCTTTAAGTCAATACGCATCAGTCAGCGTATGGTGTATTTATATTCATTTGATTACTTAGAAAAAATACTGAGAAGAATACTAAACCATAATGAGTTTCATATTATAATACGCCTATTCCATGCTCAAGCAAACGTATAACACATGCTGCAAAGACCGCCAAAAGTAATGATTATGAATGTGCTGGGGGGAAAAATTGCAAGGAGACGTTTTAATTATTTAATAATAAACTAGTGGTTTTTTTAGTCAGTTTCAGCTGCAAAGATAAAGTTGACGATGCTGACGTGCCTTTACAGACAAATGCAGCTTTCATACGGACAACATAAGCAGAGAGTATTTGTTTTCACTTTGAATTGGTTTGTTTAAAAGACATTTTAAGCTTTTTATAGATAAAGTCTGTGAAGCAAGTAGCATACGCTGAGTTTAGGTTCATTTAGTGACACATTCCAGTTCACAGATGCCCAGATGGCAGAAAGTGGATCTTGTGTTTTATTTTATTGTGAGTTTACACCAAGCGGCAACCTCCCGCGATCTCTCTTGAAGCCAATACGGAAGTAATGTAAACTGCAATTCCTCAACTGGCCACTAGGGACAGGCTCCAGAAGGGAGCAGAATCTTATTAAGCCCCATGTTAAAAACTTTACAGCAGAAAAAAACATGTTTACAGCCTGGTACAAATTGTGGTTTTTGCTTATAAGGCTAATTTTGATCTTCATGACAACTGTTAGGGGGGTGAATTTTTTTTTTATAACTCATTAGTTTACGTTATATAAAGCCTTAAAGTTCTGCATAATTAAGGGCGTGGTTACAGGTGGATAGCCATTTATCTGCCGTCTATAGTCATTGCGTCACCTAAGCTCCGCCCACATCCCGCCTTTTTGCCCATTTTCTGTTATCCGGGAGTGACACGCGATGACTCGCTCACAAGATGGCAACGCCCAGCTCGCCCATACTTTAAGCTTCAGAACGGCTTATCGGAATCCTATGGGTGACGTCACGGACACTACAGCCATATTTTTTTATAGTCTATGGTTTACACAAATAAAACCTTTACAGTTTTGAATGATGCATTACTCTTATCTGAATAACCAAAATTATTTTGTAACCAAATAACCAAAACTATTTTAAGATGTTTCCCCAACTTAAATCTTTTTAACTTAAGTTGTCAGGAAAAAAGGGATCGCGGCGGCACCAACATGTCATGCAGTAAGAGGACTGTACTTTAGCTTACACACTCCGCACAGTATGTGCACAACTTAAAATACTGTCATTTCAATCGAAAATAATTTTGCTTTTGTAACACTAGGGTCTAGCGTCTTATAATAGTGCACATTTATCTAGGTTAACGTTTGAGTGACCATGTTAAGTTGCTACTTACACGTTTCAAATGATATTTAAGGTTGGTTAGTAGGTAAACGTTTTGATTTCTTGACGATGTAATTACCACAAGGGCCCGCCATTAACGACCTGTCTTTCATGGACGGTGTTACTTTTTTTCCCCTGTGAATAAACATTTCATCGACTAAGCCTTTTCTCTAAAAAAGGCTGGGTTGTTTTAACCCAATGTTGGGTCAAATATGGACTTACCCAGCAATTGGGTTGTTTTAATCCTATGGTTGGGTTAAATATTTGCTTAAGACAACCCAATCGCTGGGTTAAAACAACCCAACTGCTGGGTTAGTCCATATTTGACCCAACATTGAGTTGTTTTTTACTCAGAATTGTTTAGAGTGTAGTTGACTAACATTTAGTCAACTATTAGGGGCAATTATTTATCAGAATAATTTAAGTGAAGTGAGTCTTTTTATTTGTGCCTGCTCAATGAAAAAATCAAGGGACATAATCTGGATAGAGACCATTCTCTGTTTGTTTGTTTTTTTACTAGCATGACAGTTTGCATAGTAACTAAATGTTATTTTTTTTATTCTAATTTTATTAGAATAAAGGTTAATTTGACCAACATTTAACTTTGTATCTTAACTGCTTCCAAGACCTGCACTTTTTTGTTGTTGTTGTTGCTTTTTCTGTTATCATCTGCAGCCTTGTGTGTATGGTAAAATCTAAATTATTTATCCACGTACATCATTTTCTTTATTAAAAAAAAAAAACATGTCCTTGTAATCTAAAAAAAGACATAAACATAAATATTAATGTGCTTCTCCCCCCATCTACTGCCCAATCTCTTTTCTCTGTTCTCTGGCAGAGTAATACGGATGCCCAATGCAAGGCGAGTTTCAGAAAAGACAACGACAATTTCCATTTAATGCCGACGTTGAACGTGAACTGATACAGCATCTTCCCAATGCCATCAACAAACTGGTTCTGATGCAACACTTAAATAAAGTGTTCATGCTAACATGCAACTCAACATGTGAAAATTTGTGAAGATAATAGACAAATTATTATTATAGTTTTTTTTAACCCACAAAAACTCTTCTGGTGTCTTCATAAAATGATTGTAGAGCCGCTGTAGTGAGATGGGCTTTGTAACGACGTCTTTATGGGTCTGACATTGTGGCCAATGAAGGCCTTTCTGAGCCAAAGGATTTCTACTAAAATATCTTCATTTGTCTTCCAAAGATGAACGGAGGTCTGACGGGTGTCCAACGACATGAGGGTAAGGAATTAATGACAGATTTTTTCATTTTTGGTTTCACGGTGGAAAACGAGCTACTTGCCATGAAACCTGGATTGCATCTCCTGATGGGCAAATGGACACTATATGGGATATTAACAAAAGAGCCTATTTAAAAGAATAAACTGTGTATGGCTCAGTGGGACAGAGCTGGACTGGGGCTAACATTTAAACACCTGGCACAAAGGGTGAGAAACATGGTGGTCCCTTAGATTGTGCTTAGTCAAGCGCTAGTGCCTAAGCCCAGGAGAGAGGGGGCGCTGGGTACTGAGCTGGAAATGGGCCCAGGGAAAGCTCTCTTTTTTCTGCTATATTAAAGCCTAATTGCAATGTCAAGTTGCTCAGTAAGCTGTCGGTCTGGGGTACAGAGACCAAAGAGCCATACATATACAGAGAGATGCAAATCAGAGGACATGTGCTGAGGGAGGTCGAATCAAACCTGTTGAAGGAGAGACAGCCAAAGAGAACGAGAGATCGAGGGAACCACCATAGTAGACTCCGTTTCTCCCTGTCATCTTTTAATGCTTATTTTCATCACGTTGCTTAAAATATTGATAATCAATTAGCTCTACGTCTGTTTTGTTACAGAAATGGTGTCAAAGTCTATCACACTGTCAAAGCTCATTCAAAGTTCATTTTTTTTTCCATGGTCGCTCTGCCTTTGGAGGAGTCATTAGGCGTGGGGAACATAGCCTGGGGTGCAATCGCCTATTCTCTTTCATTATAGCTGAGATGAGAAAGGTGAGGGAGATTATTAGAAGTTTGGAATGATCACAAAGCCCCGCGCGGGCTGTCAGATTCTCCCTCTGTGTAATTCATCTAGCCCGCGTCCTCCGAACCACACCCTCGGAAAGCAGGGGTTTGGAGATGGACATTATTCATGAACATCTGCAGCAGGATGAATATTCTCCATTGAAGCACCACCACATTCAGCGGGAAACCTGCCCCTTTAGGCTTTAAAATTAAAATGATGATGCTGGAATTAAGGGACAAAAAGGTGGAGGCCACGAGCACTGTGAGATCAAGAGGAGAATTAAATGAGAGAAATGACGGAGACAGATCTGCGTTTGTCTTTCCTAGTTTATCACGATCATCATTGGTTTGGAGGTTTGATTTTGCAGTCCAAGACACTTGCAGGATGACCTGAGCAGAAATACAAGGTCTTTCTCAAAAGAGGGGAAAAAAAGCAAGCAAGCCATATGGTCTGCTTTGGGGTGGTAGGAAAGAACTTACCACAGTAGAGGAAGTTCATGAACGTTAGTAATTTAGTATCTAGTAAAAAAAAATACACACACACAAAAAAAAAAAAAAAAGGATCACATTGGAAACATTTTTAAAATGATTAAATTATTTTAATGATTTAATGCTTTTTTTAAATGAATGTAAAAAAGAAATAAACATGTTAAATGGCTGTAAAAATGCTATAATGTGGCATTAAATTTCATGTATTCTTAACCCCTTAAGTGTTACCCCCCTTTTTGAAAATATACATGAAAATTCACTATCCAAACTTAAATGTTTGCAATTCAAGAATGCTTTGGAATATAGCCATAAGTTTGGTCTCAGGGGAGTATTGCTCAAGTTAAATTAAAGTATAAAAAAGTTATGGAAGTTTAAATGTCCTGTAAATCAAATATACTGTACTAGATATTTAATATAAATATATATGTTACAAAATAATGTGTACTCTAAAATTACTATCAAATCAAAGCCATATGTCTAATCAATTTGTGTTCCAAATTTGAAGTTGATATCACAAAAATGTGAAGGTCCCATGAGGTTTTGTTTAGGTGTTGTACCACAAATAGCCACCGGGTGTCATTGAAATTCCATTGATATTTTTTAATGCAATTTCTTGTGTCAAATGTATATATTTTTGTGTAAATATCACAAAACAGTTTGCAGATATAGAACCGTGAGACTCAGACCTTTCCGACGATATGCGTTTTGTCAAGATTAGAAAAGGTTTTTATTATAAAGTAGTTAAATAAATATGAAACATGGCGACGCCACTTGGGGAGGAGCCCGCTGGAATAATTTAGAGCACTGGTTCCATGGTAACGCAAGGTCCGATTTCAAAACGGTTTACACAGGATGAATCTTGAGATCGTAAGCTTTCGAATGATATATAGTTTGTCAACATACGATCAGGATAATGACCCTTAAGGGGTTAAATGTACAGTTTTTTGAAGTGAAAAGGAATAACCCGTAAACTGACATTTCCAGAGTTTCCTGTGTGACACTTCAAATTTGATGTTTTTTCATTTAAATACTGATATTTCTTTTTAGTTTTTAGGGTTTTATGTTACGTTTGATGTTGTCCCCACCATGAGTACATCTGCTGTTTTTTGTCATTCTGCGTCATAAGCGTTTGGCTCATCAAAACAAATCTCCAAGTTTAAACCTAATCATCTGAGGCCGATCATCTGAACATCTGTTCGTGTGGCCTTTGAGTTAATCTATCTGAATTCTGATCTATTTGTTCAATCAAAGGAGAAACGAGCTTAATTACAAGGTTTTTATCAGAGCTACAAAAGGGGGGCAAGGGGATTGAAACTGAGCTTGAGGAACTGCGCTTATCAGCAGGGTTTTGACAGGGCCTGAAATCAGTGTCAGACTACAGCCCCTTTTTATTGCAAATGGCAGCCGAAGTTTACTGTGGCAGTTTAAAGCTAAATGAGGCCTGACAGACATGTCAGAGCATTGGAGGTTTTCAGTGGCAGGGCAGAAATTTTGCTCGATTCCATGCCTTTTATCTTCCAAACACCAGGCACTAGCTCCCAACATCTCTGCAGAAAGAAAAGAAATACATTTTGGGGAAAAAAGGAAAAATAATGATGGTCGGACAAGAATGACAGATGATTGTCCACCTCTTCAAAATCCAAAAAGTAAATTTGAGGCGAAAGGGGGGATGTATGAAAGAAAATGTCGGCGAAAGCGGCACTATGGGCTGAATGCAGAGCTAACATGTCAGGAGACTTTAGAGCAGCTATCAGGAAACAAAGGAAAATCAACAGCAACAACAATAACGGTGCCTCCCTCCATATCCTCCTCCTCCTCTCCATCATTCTGCTCCATCTCACTCAGCATCAGAATCACTCTCTTTCTCTTTGTCTCTGGCTGAGGGCTATTATTTCAACCTCCTCTCATCCCGACTCTCATAAGAGAGGAGCAAACTGTGTACTACTGAGAGCCGAAGCTGCTCCCCTACAGGAGAGAGCACAGCAAGCACAGACCGGGCCGCTCAAGCACTGAGAAGGGTAAAAATAGAAACACAAGTGGAGGAAAAGTGAAGTGTCCTCTGGTGATAGTGGTGTTATGTTTGATAATACTGCCTGTTGATTACACAGAAACACGAAGCGCTGAAACTACAACCATGCGAGTCTTTAGGGTAAACAAGTGGCATTTAAGAAGAAAAAAGGGGAAATATGCAAACCAACATAAAACCAAACAGACTGGGAACATTCACAAAGAATTAGAAGAGCACTTGAGTTTTCAGCTTAGTGTTTGATGTGCTGGCCGATATGGCAGTGATACTGACACTAGCAGTGTGATAGGAGCGTTCATTACTTGAGTAAAAGTAAATGCACTACTGGTTAAATATTACGCCGCTACAAGTGAAAGTTGTAAAAACAGATTTTTACTGAAATAAAAGTACAGATGTATCTCTGTTTTCAGAAGTACTTAAGTTATGTCAAGGCGTTATTTTATTATTGTTGTATAAACTTTAACATTATGCATCATGGTTAATCCAGTCAGTGATGCTCCCTCTGACATACTATATGAATAAACTCATTTAAATACTTGTATAAAAGTTACGAAGCCCTTCACAAAGCTGCTGTCACTTTAAGGCTGAATGCACGGATCCAATACACTGATACACATCGGATTTTCTCACACTGTTTACCTTCACTTAAGGCGAGACACGGCAGGTGAAAACATCGTTTTTTTATGCAGTGGTCAATTTTGAGATTTTGGGCCAGTTTGCTCCCTTTTTTTTGTAAGTCGCTTTGGATAAAAGCGTCTGCTAAATGATTAAATGTAAATGTTAAAGAGATAGTGCACTTTAAAATGAAACGTCTGTCATCCTTTACTCACCCTAAAGTTGTTTCAAACCTGTATGAATTCCTTTCTTCAGCTCTACACAAGGGAAGATATTCTGAAGAATGTCAGTAACCAAACAGTTAACTGGAGCCATTGACTTCCATAGTAATTTTTTTTCTTAAATCAAAATGTAAGTTTTTTAGCTTTTAGTATGACTGTGTTAGCCTTAAAGTTATGAATAAGCTGGTGTGTTCCAAATCTATGACAAAATTTGCATTTACGAGATATAAGCATTCAAAACTTACAGTCTCTCATTTCCGTTAAAACGAATCTCAGATTTTGGTGACATCGCAGACTTCACTTTCCCGTAAAATCTTCTGTCCAATCAAAATGCGCTCTACAATCTAAAGCCCGCCCCCTACACTGCTGAAGCGGCGGCTGAAATCGGTCAGTTGTTTACACACATTTACTAATATCTACATGGTGAAGGGTACATAGCACACTATATATGTGATAGGAAACGATTCAGTGTAAATATGCTTTCATTTGAGGCGAATAAAGTCTGTTTTCACGTTAGTTTCACACACCGCAGCAGCGCACACACCCCAACGGTTCTGGTCTAAATTTAGACTACAGACACGAGAGCGCAGCGCGGATCATATGCGCGAGAGCTGTTTCAGGGGAAATCATGTCAACACATTGGTTTGTCCTGTTTGACGCTGTGAAGCTGCTTTGACACGTGATTGTAAAAGCGCTGTATAAATAAAGTTGATTGATTGATTGAATAATGCGGCGCGTTTCAAAGCACTTCAGCGGATCTTTAAGGTAGTTCTCTTCAGCATAAGGCTTTTGCTATTAATAATTGATTAATTTATTAATTCACATGTGTTTTAGATGTTATACACTGCTGATATAAATGAAGTGAATATATATTTTGTTTTTAGGTTGGGGGAAATGTATGCAATTATACAATGCAAAACTTTAAAGGCCGTTTTCTCAAAATGAGTTTTTTCTCACACTCAAGAGTTAGATATTTCCACTTCAGTCGCATCTACAAGCACCAGCTTTTTTTCTAGTCTTATACTTAACTATATTGTGAAGGCTCTTACAGAGGGATTTGTTGATATATAATTCCCATCTTGAGTTATAGGTCTTTTTACTCCAAAAAATATGGCGAAAATTTATTTTTCAAGGCTATTGTCAGTATTCTATAATTAACTAAAGCACAAAATAAGATATCCAGAGTCCCCTCTGTAAAAGCCCTCTCATCTAATATGTCAACAAATAGAATCAAGAATTTTGAACCTGGTCCTTTCCAATTTCCAGATTTAGCTTTTGGAAATATATGCAAATGAGTGTATATTTAAGTATACAAGGCCTCATTTGCATATTAAAACATTATTTTATACAAAACTTGTAATACATTTTTTCCTTATGTTTATGCCAGTAACAAACTGGAAAAGTTTCATTGTGATATATTGTAATTTAAAAAAATTCCCTATTCACCTGTAGTGTCTCACTTTAAGACATAATCAACTTTGTTTATGTCAAAATGAACATTTTACATCCGTCTTCTTCCATTTAGCTATAAACTGATCAGTTAAAAAAAATGCTGTGAAATCACTGAAGTTCACGAGACCCTACAAGAGTGACTCCTGAAAAACGTTCTGCAAAAACACAAACACCTTTAAAAGAAGAAAACATATCATCCACTGACTTTCAAAACTGCTACAGAAACGACTTTTGACTTTGTAGACCTTGATACAGAGTCCTGCAACGGGTCGGGTAACCCGCATAAAAGTGGCTAAAACGGGTGGATTGTGACATTTATAAAATTCACGGGCGGGGATGCGGGCGGATAATTAACTCTGTGCGGGCGGGTAGTAGCGCGGATGAAAAATAGGCCTATGTGCAATATTTCTGTGGCGAGGTGAACGAGAAAGAGAGAGCGAGCGAGACCGGGGCATGATTGTGAATGTGCGTCACCTGTGAGCTACACCGGTCTCGAGTCCTCTGAGGGAGCTCGGAGGCATATCATGGGACGAGAGATCACCAGACCTAGATTTGACGTTGAGTTTGTTTACGTTTTATTATGTGTGCGCGTGGCAGATGTCCGTGAGATGTTTCGTTTTGTTTGGTTAAAGTCTTTTAAATGTTCGCCGGTTCCCGCCTCCTTCTTCCCCCCTCGAACATATTGTAGGCTATTACAATTTCTATGTCTAAATTACCATTACACACACACACGCAACAACGATATGCCATGTGACCCATCACATCACCACCACTGCGACATTGAAACTTTTGTTGATGCCTCTCGTAACCCAGATGGAGCGAGCGTTGCAGGAGTAGCATGGATGAAGTAACAGTAAAGTTGGTGAGTGGAGTATATGAAATTGTTGACGAGTTTCAAAAAAAGCCCATTCATGACGCTGTTGTGATGTTGAGAGAGGTGCAGGATAAAAAAATAAAGCCTTTTAATTTGAATGATTTTAGCGTGTGTGATTTATCACAGGCACGGGTCGGGTAACGGGCCAAATATTAACGGGTCTGGGCGGGTGCGGATTTAATTTTGAAATTTTCATGGGTCACGGGTCGGATCTGGTGCTAACCTTGCGGGTACGGGCGGGGGCGGGTCTCCTAAAATGGACCCGTGCAGGACTCTGCCTTGAGAGATATGTGGAGTTAAAAGTATTTGTCTTTCAAATGTAGTGAAGTTAGTCATAAGTTTCCAGAAAAAAATAATACTCCAGTAAAGTACAGATACTCAAAAAGTGTTCTTAAGTACAGGACTCAAGTAAATGTACTTAGTTTCTGTTCACCTCTGGTGGGGATGCAGCATCTCAACGTTCCTAATGCCTTGCAGAAATGTTCTATTTGCAGTTAGCTGTTATTATTATTGTTTATAGGAGTAGCGCAGATCAAAAGACAAAGCTTTGACGTGCCGTTTACTAGCGATGGGGAGCAGACTCCAAGAGTCGATTCCTTGACTCTGAATAACCCCAGGCTCTCAGTGTCGCCGCTGTTGCTGTGTCCTAAATCGCTCACTTGTTTACGGATTCTGTAATCCTAATATAGTGCACAGAGAGGAATTCGGACACCGTGCCAGAGAGCGCTTGCAGGAACATTGTCACATACATTTATCCTACATCTAGCTTACTTTAGAAATAGATAATCACAGTGACTTTAGTTTGTAATTACAATAGGCTACATATCTCATTGCCAGCTTCAGTTTAATTGATGGTAGGGTCTTAAGCTATATTAATGCAATATATACAGATTTGGTTTTCTATGGTTAGCCTTGCATTCATAATCATCAAACTAACCATAACTCATAAAAACATCAAGAATAAACGCATAATTACATGTACACTATTATATGTATTTTTTATGTGTTGTCTTAATTTTTTAAATATCTTTAACTCTTCGGGCCCTGTCTTGCACCCAGCGCAACTGACTTTGTACACCGACACGTGTCATTCTTATTTTGCACCCGCTTGACCATAATGTATAGCGTGCACAACGCGCATACACTTTGCTCATGTAATCTACACAGATGCAACAGTTTTTTTGCAAATCATAAATTGTTACACTAAAAAAATATTAACACGAGATGACGGAAATCATTGTGGTGCGAAGATGTGAAAAAATAGGCATAAATCTAGCGTACAAATTATTCAGGCTAATTGTAGTAATTAAGGATCAGACCTGTTTGCCCAATAGTGGCAAGACATATATGTAGAGAAGGACATCTGACAAATTGGTTTGTCCGTCAAGAACCAGGAAAAAAAATCGACTGAAAATGTTTAACCGACGCTATTTTGGGTGGGTTTCTCCCATCCACATACAACACAACTCTGTCTTTCACTGCTCTTACAAGAACATCAGTCTCCTCGGCTGTGAACCGCTCCTGGCGTGCGCCCGGTAAATACGCCATAATAACAGCGACCCATAATGGACCTTGCGCACCTGCTTTTAAAGGGAATGTTGGATGCCGCTCTGATTGGTTTATTCACGTTACGCCCAAACCACACCTATGAATAATGAAGCTACTTCAGACCAACCCATTTTAGATTTGCGCCGGGCACAAGAGCCATTTATCCCGCCGGGAAAATAGCAACAGCACCGAGACCCGCCCACAAAGTTAACACTTGCGTTTCAGATCGTTAAAATAGGGCCCTTCTTGTCCAAGCTCCTTTTAAGACAACAATCATGTGCGTTTAGCGCCATAACTCGATGATAAAATAATTAAATAATACCTTGTTTCTTGTTGTGACATAATATGTGACCCGTGCTGGCACAAGGAGTCGGAATGCACACGGGACAATTTCGAGCTACAGGCAAAACAAGTGAAAAATGTTGATTTTGATTGATATGATCGATGTTATTTAAATTCTCGTTTAATGATCCCAATACTCCAGATATCAATTTAGCATCTAAAAATATCTTTATTTGTATGTTTTCAGAGGAGTACCTTTCATTTGTCCATGAAAACGATCTTACTTGCGCTGACTGACAGATCGTGCTGAAAAAAACATCTGATGTGTAACATTATAAATCATCCCTGCGTTACAGTAGGTCTTAATATGCTGTCTGTTTCCTTAATGTTAATCAAACAATTGTGGTATTATGTATCTATAGCTATTTGGTTTTGACTTGATGTGTGCCATATTAGGTGTTATTACCAGGGATTTTGAGGCATGGTTGCAGGATGTTTTTGTTCAAAACTCAATTTTTCTCAAAAGACTCTTTTGACTTAAGAGGTGTAGCTCAGCAATTGTTTCCCCAATTCAAACAAACCAAACATAATTTTGAAGGTTTTTTAATAGAGTGTGAAAACTTGCTCCTTGCGACTCATTTTGGTCACATATTCCACCACGGCTCTTTTTAATAACTTCTTCCTCTGTAAAATTAGGTGTAGGCAACAACCAGACTATAGCTACTCATCGCTGAATTGGACAAATTTGGACAGTCACGTTAAAAGAGTGTATTTTTAACTAGGGCATCCATCGAGGAAGAAAATTTGTATTAATTAAGTGTGTAATGACTGCCAGCTTGTCTTATTTGGGTTGCTAGGCAACGTGGGGGAGAGGACGCTGGCGTTGTCTGTTCGCCGCTTCTCCACCCACAACAAATCATGTTAATGTACTATTAGATTTACATTTTATTTTATGTCCTTATGTTTGTGACTAGTCTAACAGTCAGAGCTACAATTGGGACTGTTGCTGATTGCTGGCAGCCACTGAGAGGTCGTTGTTCGTCGTTTCGCCGTTTTCAACCGCTTCTCTAATGTTTACGTTTGAATTGCTGCGGTTGGTTTCTGGTTTGGAGGACATTTAATGTTTCTCGCCGCGGGTGCTCACTGGTGGTCTCCCTTGGGCTTGGGCTGCATGGTGGCTGAAGTTTGCACCGGGCTAGCGTCATCCGGGCTCTCGTCGTCGGCGTCCGGCATGATGTTGGGAAGTTCTGCTTCTCGGCTGCGCCGCTGTTCCGTCCTGCATTGCGACCGTGGAGCGGCTTGGACATCTGCGCCGGCCCCGGTGTGTCCACAGAAGTGCCCGGAGGAATGTTCTGCCTCCTGCATGGTGCTGCGGCGATCCCCATCGTTTGAATCATCATGAAGAAGACCCATCATCTGGTCTTCAGCTGTCGTGCCTCGGCGATGTCATCGGGACACTGCCGCTGGGAGAAATCTGAAACATGGAGTGGACCACAGTGTGCTGCGGAGCTAACAGAGACTTCCACCATCAGCTGTTTTCTGTCCACCATCAGCTCTGTTTCTGTTCACCATCAGCTCTGTTTCTGTTCACCATCAGCTCTGTTTCTGTTCACCATCAGCTCTGTTTCTGTTCTGTTTTCTGTGTTGGTTGATTGTTTGTAGTATTCTATATTTTTACTTGTTATTCATTTTTTGTTATTCCCCCCCCCCCCTTGTTGCACTTTGAGATTCTTCGGAATGAAAAGTGCATTATAAATAAAATCTATTATTATTATTATTATTATTATTTCTGACCCTGTTTAGATGTAAAGTTGAGGACGTTTTCAAGCGTTAAACCATTGACATTCTTTAGACTTGTATCCACTGGGATGTCTTAAAGCTTCTCATTTGCTGATAAGTGCTGCTTATAACAAGTTAGGGGAAGCTGACTGGAGCATGTTGTGTTGCGTTCCCAAACACAGGTTAAAATGACTCAAACTCAGAGCAGATGTAGAGATGGAGCTCGTGCGGAGCAGCATTTACAGTGAAATAAACCGCCGATCACGTGTCAATGAACACAATGTCGTGCCTCACTCAGACACACAGCAGATATATTTATTTCATTAAATCAGCCTTTGCGATTTGATGCTCACACCATTGCGATTTAGGTTTTATTTCAAATAATCGTGCAGCCCTTCGTGAAAGCTTTAGTAAGAGTGACTCTTATAATAACAGCAACAACAACTTTGTTTCCACATAATGCAGAGCCGATGCTACAAATCCGGTCCTTGTGTCTGAGCCATTTAACACCCCTGGTGTTTTCAATTTGTAAGACCTTTCACAGCGTCTCTCTCAAGCGAGGAAGATGAAGTATGAAATTAATCTTTATCCCTGTTTTGTTTCTTTGCCTCTCTTTTCACAATGCATGAAGGCAATTAGCTGTGTGGTTTGGTTCCAGGCTTTGTGCTGGGCGCCTCCGTGTGCCAACTCACTGGCCTTTTGTTCAGTTGGTTTGTGCCGCCCACTTCAGCCCGTCTCCACTGAGCTTTCCTCTTCACACCTACACAGGGCGTTACACAATTCTACCCTAAAAGAGCTCCGCTTTAAAAAAACCCATTTCTGACTCCCTATTGTCTGCTGTGTGCAATTAAGACACATTCCCTCTTCGTTTATTTGCTGAAGTGCATGTTTTCCTTTGTCTTGGCTGAGGATGAGTTAAACGGATGAGAGGAGAGGTACGCAGGTGGCTAATTCACAAGGCTTTTTGTTTTCTTATACAACTACTTTAGGTCTTACTAGGAGTATTTAACATGGGACCACATCCCACTAGCTAGAGCCGATGAGTAGCTTTATATGGAGGACTGACACTAAACTGTATTATACTTACTGAATTACTATAGTGTCAGAAGGTCCAGAAAATTGGGGTTTAAATAAAGAAATGAATCGCTATATGATTCATAACTCTTGGCATCTTAAAAAAGGGCTGCCACCATTTTGTTGTATACCATCTTGAACATATACCAAGAGCTGAAACCCATAAGCTGGAAGTGTGGATGCATTGGGCCCGTTCTCATACTTGCCTAGCACAGACATTTGACCTCTACCAGAACTCACGGTGAGAGTAGTGTCTGTGACCCATGAGGGGCAAGCACAGGAATGAAAACCTTTACATCTAAAAATGTATTGGACAATAAAAGGACCTTGCCTATTTTCTCCAATAATAAGGTCAATCAGAATTCAGTATGCAAATATTATGGTGTTGAGTGATGTTTGGGTTTTGAAATGGAATCAAAGTATTTTGTGAGATTTAATAAAACATTTGGTAACACTTTATTTTAAGGTTCAGTTATTAACTATTAACTAGTTGCTTATTATCATGCATATTACTAGGATATTGTCTGTTTATTAGTAATTATAAAGCACATATTAATGCCTTATTCTTCATTATTCTACATCGCTTAATCCTACCCAATACCTAAACTTAAATTCTACAAAAACTACCTTACTAACTATTAATAAGCAGTAAATTAGGAGTTTATTGAGGCAGAAGTCGTAGTTAATAGTGGATATGTGTTCCCCATACTAAAGTGTTACCAAACATTTAAACAAATTAAACAAATAAAGTATAAAAACAACCACAAAAAAAATAGATAGCACATCCTGGGCCTAAATTAGATACAAAGATTGAATGGAATTTGCATTGTATGTTAAGCAATTCGGGCTTATTTAACTGCAGACACTTCAACATATTGTCATGGCAGTTTATACCAATTTTACAGTGTGTTTACAGTCCACGATCCATGATCAACTTTTGCCCCTACTATAGGGATATGGCTGGGGTGGATATACAAATTTATACGAAATCGTCAAACATGTAAAACGTTTTCTCATGAGATGGAGTGCCAGAACAAACCCTACTAGAAAGTCAATGAGGAATACCAATACTTTTAATGATGTGAACATTCAATGATCATTCAAATACTGGACCTCATCATGCATAAACATATGCACAAGGTGATTAACAGCAAATCCATATGCATGATCAAGCATTGCAATGGAAGACGTACAAACGGAGAAGACGTTCAGCAAGTTTTCATTTCTTTCATTTTTAACATATTTTAAAATAAATCAACTTTCTGTGCATATACTTTAGTCTTATGAATATATTTTTTCGGTAACACTTTAGTATGGGGAACACATATTCACTATCAACTACAGCTTCTGCCTCAATACACTCCTAATTTACTGCTTATTAATAGTTAGTAATAGCCTGACAAGCCAGACCCACATCAAGATGTTTGGTCTGGAAACTCACCATTGACAGCTCAATCTGAGGGGCGGATAAACGGTTGTCTTTCAAACTCCCTCTGCACGCGATAGGATAGCGCTACACCAACCAGAGCAACGAAGGTGAAGCAGAGCTTGTTGACAGATTAAACATTCGCCGTATCCGGTCGGCTAAACTCCGAACACATCTTCGCTTCTTAAGAATGACTTCAGTGCCGTTCTTTGTTCTTTTCTCAGAGAAAAGCTTAACTCCAAGTCTTCCAGAGTCACGGTCAGAGCTGATTCGAAAGACCGCCGTTCGCCAGTTTCTGTGTTTACTAGAAGCACGCAAACGCAACTCGGCCGTCATTATGGCCCCGCCCACCGACTCTATACATGATGCGATTGGCCCGTCCAGAGTGAGGGGAATACAGCTCAGAAGAGTATTGAGAGTTCCTAGACGACACTTGCGGGCAGATTAAATTTGCTGCCGCTAGGGTGCGTCTAGATTTCTAGGCTAAGTTAGTCAAGTAGTTTTTGAAGAATTTAAGTTTAGGTATTGGGTAGGATTAAGCGATGTAGAATAATGAAGAATAAGGCATTAATATGTGCTTTATAAGTACTAATAAACAGACAATATCCTAGAAATATGCATGATAATAAGCAACTAGTTAATAGCTAATAACTGAACCTTAAAATAAAGTGTTACCATATTTTCAAACATATATCAGATTTTATTATATTATAAGGGTTAAAAATGTATTTACTTGTGATTAAGCAACCAGGGAACCTGACAGCAAGTTTGTGTTGGCGATAGGGGTGGGCGATATCTTGATATTTAAAATATATCGAGATATTTTTTAAACTCAATATGGATTTGGACATATCGTATATATCGATATATTGTTTATATTTATTTCTGATTCCGCCACTTTGCTTGTTTGCCTTCTCTGTGCTGTGCTTGCACCTCCCGCCTCGTTGCTTTTGTTCCCCCTCCCCTCATGTGTTGTCTCATTGAACACAGCGGCGTCCGCAAACAGGTTAGGATTAGTTATAATGTTGGGAAGTGTGTGCGTTGTTCAAGACTCAGTTTAGAGACCATGATTTTACTTCTAACACAACTGCTTGCTAAAATTCATAAAGAAATATTAATGTTCATCATAGTTCAAATCGCAAGTTTCACCCACAGTCAGTGATTGACACTATTGGTGCGAGACACGGTCGCAAATATGCCAGTTTATGATTTGTGTCTAACTGATCGCATGGTTTTCGGTTAAAATGTCAAAATGATCGCATATTATTTGAAAACATTTAAAAATTATTGCAATATCATTATTTTGTCAGCTTTATCACAGGATTATGATGAATAGGTCTATTCATGTTTTAACCAAGAGGGAAAACGCGACATCCCGGGTGTCCTGAGACACGCGGTGCTCTTCTGTAAGTCGTACTGTATCATATAGCCTACCTTCTGACGTTCATATTTCGTTCTGTAACTGGAAAAGAAGGGAAGCTCGCCTCTCGTGTAGCCTACATGATCCGCATGATGAGGCGCTCAGTCACGCTTTGGTAAAGAGTTTGAATTTTGATACAAATTTAACAGGAAGTGGGGTTATGACAAAATCAGTTTATTTATATCTCAGTCATGCCCCCATCTTTCTGCAGAATGCTTACTGTTTACTTCAACTGTAAAAAAGGGAGTCTTTTGAAAGCATGAAATGAATAAAAAGAAGGCTATATGTATTATTTATTTTATTTTACAGTTAAATTATTATTATTTATTTAATCAGGGAGTTTTTATTTTATTTTTTATGTCAAAAGCACTTTGTTCCTACATGAACTGACTACCTCTTTGCACTTTAATAAAATAAATAAAAAGACTATGATATTTGGCATATTTGTTTTTGCTGTAGTTTTTCGGGGGTTATTTTTCCTGTAAAGATATCGAGATATATATCGTATATCGAGATATAGCAACATATATTGAGATATATTTTTTGCTCCATATCGCCCAGCCCTAGTTGGCAAACCCCAAGGCCTCTCTCTGTACCCCACAGAGCCCTGCATCTCTGAAGGTCCACTAGCCCCTATCGATCCCCTTTAAAACTCCTGAATAATAAATTCCAGCCCCCCTCCGTCCCCCAGACATGCCCAACAGGGCCTAGGCTGGGGCATAAACCCCACTAATTACATCAGCACTAAAAGGAAATCATTGATCAACAGTATGGGACACTGAACTGCCACCTAAACTGAGTCAATCAAATCAATCAATTGGATAAACTGGTTCTCAAGAAGTTCCACCAAATGGGATTAAAACAAGGACGTGCTTAATCTACCACTCAAAAGTTCAGATTTGAAGACATTGCATAATTATAGAAACGTTATCATTTTTTCGTATTTTCAAATTAAAATGTTTACATGCGGTGACAAAAATCTAGCTTCAGCAGCCATTCCTCCAGCCTCAGGGAAACGTTGTGTTATATATTGTTCTTAAGAAATCATTCTACTGTGCAGATTTGAAAGGGTTCAGAAAGGGCAATGAAGTTTAGGTACACTTGCCTTCATTCAAATTTCGAAACCAAAATGGTCTATAGAAATGTATTGCTCTGTTGTTCCTCTGAGAGATGAAATCTATTCAGTGCTACTGTCTTCAAGGAAGAAAGCAAACCGGATCTAACCAGGACACAAAGAGAAGTGGGCATTCCAGACGCACAACAACAAGAGGGAGGAGTACTTCAGGGCCTCTATTTTAGGAAACAGAGCCCTCACTGGTGCTCAGCCGGCAGCTTCATTAACCAGTACTCATTTAACACCAGCTCAGCGGAAAAGGCAAGAATGAGAAGAAGGCGAACACCAAGAAGATGCTTAGGGCGTAATACGATTATGTCTGACCATTTAATTGTGATCATATATGTCTAGAATTATTTTACTATACTAACAGTTATAATATTGCTATAATTTTTCAGATCCCTGTCTACAAGAGGGTTTGAATGAGTGCAGTAACAACTGTTATGCAGTAGGTGTTTGTTAATAGATATATGTACTGGTGGAATTATAGGTGCTGTTTCACAGATGGTTTGGTAAGTGTGCCAGAAGTCTGGTGGATTGTGTCCAGGGAGGGACCCTGCTGCTTTATGGGGTCTGATACTGGTGTCCCGAGACACCCCGCTAACTCATGCATAATGCACAGGGCCCTACGGCCAGCTAGAGGGCTTCACTCTAGACAACCACCTGAGATCTCACGGCCATCACAGGTGTGTGTGTGTGTGTGTGTGTGCTTAAATGTTTGTGTTACTCTAATGTGTCTTTTGCTGCTTCACATTCGAAACATATGCAATATGCATGTAACAGATGCAAAATACAGATTATGAGGAACACATTCAATTACAAAAGACTCAATTCAAAGTGATACTGCTATTATAGTGTCGTGAGGTTATATGAGCCTGCAAGGTTGATTAGAATCATTTAACATAAATCATTTTAATAATATTAATATAATAATAATAAGTATAATGTTTACTTAATGCAGGTTATATGAGAATCTCTCTTGTACAGAACACTTAGTAAGTGTATTTTTGTATATAAATGGATGTTTTATATATTCTCTATATAAAATAGTGGGAAAAATGTCCACAAACACATATGAAAGTACGTTAAAATCGAATGACCTATCCATGATTTTTTTGACGAACAAAATGATTCATTTTGCGTTATGTGTGCTTCCATTATGAATATTTTGGAGATGTCTTTGCAAACTAACTATTATGTTTTGTAAATGAATTTCTGTGCATTTATTAATTGCATGTTAAGTTAATCAGCGATTCACATTGATGCTTAAAAATTAAGACTTAAAGATTTCTTATCCTGTAGCATCATGATATTTTTAGCATCAAGTTTCCTAAGATTTTATGAACTTTGGACCTTGTGCACACAATATACAAGCATATTAGTCTTAATACGTCACATCCAACAAATATGCCAGATTGTATCTGCTAAAAAAAAAAAAGGGCATCAAAATTTTCATTAAACATCCAAACATTTCACAATGGTAGGACAACAACTTCGGTGAAGAGCTGATGAATGGCTTGGAAGAGTTTGAAAAGTATGGACATTTACAGATGCAAATAAATCAGATACATTTTTGTGATTATTTCTTTCTTTTCACTTAAACTTGAAATGCGATCAATATCAATATTAACACTTTGACAGTCAAAGCAGAATGAAACCATAATATTAAATGATTTCACAATTTGTTTTCATTAATATCTTAACGTAAAAAAATAAATAAAACATTCTAGGGCCCTTTCTTCCAGGACCACTGTTTATACATTTACTGCTATGTGATCAGATGCAGAATTATTATGGCTTGGCTTTTATTTTTCACTTGTACAAGTGACCCAAATCTATGAGTTTTCCCAACCGCTGCATTGCGATCAGTTACAGAATTATTATGGCTTGGCAGAGGCCTCGTTCCTGTACAAGAATCGGGGTGTCACAGCGGTGGTGGAATAGCACAATGGAGTTGAGGACTAAAGATGATCTCCTGCTATCAGAGGATCTTAAAAATAAGCGATTACACCAAAAAATCAGGTGCAGCCCTTACTAAAGATGTCTGTGGATAGAAGATAAAGCCCAGCAAAGGAGAGCAAGGCAACCAAGAAAATGAGGGGATCCAGGGACGGGTTACAGATTACTTACACAATCATAAATAGTTTCTCCTCCGCGTATTCAATAATGGCCTCTCTCTCTATTCAGCAATCTGTTTTGGGCGGCCAAAGGAAGCTAATACAGTTTTATCAAAGCTGGGTATTGGCAGGCAGGGCCAAGAGTTGATGTTTACAAGGCGAGGGCAAGCAGACGAGGTGAGAGAGAAAAGGAAGGCGCTGAAATCCAGTGGTAATTCCTCTCAGGCTGTAATCCAGGAGGATTACGGCTGCATGTGTATAGAGATTATATATTTATAGTTAAGATGCTCCTCCGCTGTTTGCAGAGTGAATGGAGGAGAAGCTGGCAGTATTACAAGAGATGTATCAGGCCTACAGGAATCGGGTTCCAGTCTCACTCATTAACTCCTCCATGACTTTGTGTCTCTGAGCAAAATGAATGGCGAGATTAAGAATTACGGTTCAGTGTTACAAATAACAATCAACTCGATTCTCAAGAATTTGAAATTGCCTGAGCCAAATATTTGACTTTTCCCAGTTTCTGACTGACATTCTAGTCATTTGAGAGACATTCAATCGGTTGCACTGCCGCGCACACACACACGCACGCACGCACGCACGCACGCACACACACACACACACACACACACACACACACACACACACACACACACACGCACACACGCACGCACGCACGCACACGTTTGTTTTTGTGACATATGGGGACATTCCATAGGCGTAATTGTTTTTATACTGTACAAAGCATATTTTCTATCCCCTTACACTGCCCCTAAACCTACCCATCTCACGCACACACGCACGCACACACGTACACACAGGCCCTAAACCCATCACAGGAAACATTCTGCATTTTTACTTTCTAAAAAAACCTCCTCCTGTAAGATTTATAAGCCTTTTGAAAAGTGGGGACATGGGTAATGTCCTCATATTTCACCCTCTCCTGTAATACCTGTGTCATACCCATGTCATTATACACATTTGTGTCCTCATATGTCACACACACACACACACACACACACACACACACACACACACACACACACACACACACACACACACACACACACACACACACACACACACACACACACACACACACACACACACACACACACACACACACACACACACACACACACACACACACACACACACACACACACACACACTCTGCAGGCATACAGTACGACACATATGCGGTACAGATGGAGTGCTGACTGCGTTCCTGTAAAGAGAGAGAATACCTGAAGAACGCAAATACACAAGCAGAGAGAACATTTTTTTTATACTAACATTAATTCTCCCGGCGTGTTTTCTGCAGGAGATGAAAGAGCTCTGGTGTAATTTCTGTTATTTATTTATCCTAAACGAAGGAATCTGGTGGATACTTATCCAAGGCCCTGATTGCTGCTGGGCTAATTGGATAGAAATATGCAACTACAGAAAAAAATTGAGAATTAATTAAATGTTTATTTCTCTTCAACCCCACCCTTTAAGTACGAAAGGCTAGGTCTTAAAAGGAGCTTGACAGATGAGAGAAGAAAGAGAGAGAAAATAAGAAATATGGATGGAAAAAAGCATGAAGCCACCAGTCAAAAAGACAAACACATCTACGTCATCTGTTCTTAAGACCCAAACCTCGATATGAAGAGAGAATTAAATGACTCCAGCAACCGCTTACGACCATAACCCTGGGTTTGTTGCGGGCTCTCTCTCTCTCTCTCTCTCTCTCTCTCTCTCTCTCTCTCTCTCTCTCTCTCTCTCTCTCTCTCTCTCTCTCTCCCTCTCTCTCTCGGCAGGACGGACGGACGGCTCACATCATTATGAAAATGTTGTTCGGGGCAGCCGAGTTGAAGGGGTGGGGCGGCTTCCTCATTAATCAGCATGTCTAATAAATCCTCGTGCCTCTTTTCTGACAGAGCATTAGTCACCGAAAAGCGCTCGCTAAGAGACAGAGAAGAATGGGCCGCCTGTGGGACAGGGTCAATCAGAAACTCATCAAATGCGTCATTTCGTCTCTCCATTTAGACAAACAGCACTTGTTTATGGGAAAGATATCAGGTGTTCTGGAATAAGGAGCAGCGCTGAAACGGCACATCCATTAATCAGGCCTTGATTATACACGACGAGGAAGGTTGTTTATCCTAATTTCATTCATTGCGATCAACAAAGAAAATACAAGAGTATACAGCCATTAGTGGCAGCCACGGATGGCACAATCATTTTCTCGTATTAAATAAAGCGATGATGAATGAGCCAATAAAAACTAAAACAAAGAGGTTTTTATTACTTCAATTTAAACTCTCCCCTTCAATCTTGCTGTAAATAATGGTGTGGGTGTGAAAGTGTCTTTAAAAACGTTTACTAAGCGCTGATAGAGAGCGAATGAGATAATGCATACAAGACCCTGGCCAATTCGAAGCTGTTTTTCACTGCCGCCTCGCGTCGCGTCGCGATCTAACTTCCTGCGCTGATGTTTTAAACTGGAAACAGTGGGTGAGCTAGTTAGGGCTGTCAGCGAAATTGTCAACAACAATCTTAAAGGACAGGGCTAGGACTTTTTGATCATTCACGACTAGCCATCAAAAATGCCTTAATGTCTCGCCCAGCCTCAGAACGGTCGCAGCGCTTTGTGCCTGCTTAATGAAAAACACATTTCCTTAATGGGTGGAGATGTGGCCCTGGGTTAAAATGGCCATAGTTAACACAACATGAAAAGATTAGACCCTAACTATTAAACTGCAAAAATTAACTGAAGTGTTGTGTGAGCGAGTGAGAGACTGGACCAATAGATAGTGTAAAATGGCTTAAAGGGTTAGTTCACCCAAGACTCATTAATTTCTTACCCTAATGTCGTTGGACCCCCGTGATCCCCCTGTTCATCTTCAGACACAGATGAAGATATTTTTGAATAGTTTCTGTGCGCAAAAAAACGAAATAGATAACTGAATAACAACTTATATAGAGATGGGCCGATTTCAAACCAACGATTCTTTAGTTATTTAGTTTTTTGCGCACAAAAACTCTTCTGGTGTCTTCATAAATGACTGTAGAGCCGCTGTAGTGAGATGGGCTTTGTAACGACGTCTTTAGTGCCTTTATGGGTCTTGAGAGAGGAAATGACATTAGTGTCAATGAAGGCCTTTCTGAGCCGTCGGATTTCAACACTAATATCTTCATCTGTGTGTGACGGGTGTCCTATGACATTAGGGTGAGTAGTTAATGACAGAATTTTCATTTTTGGGTGAACTAATCTTTTAAGGTTTAGTTAAACAAAAATGGCGTTACAAACCCGTAAGACCTTCGTTAATCTTCTGAAGACAAATGAAGATATTTCTGATGAAATCCGAGAGCTCTCTGACCCCTCCATAGACAGCAGTTTAATTAACACTTTCAATGTCCAGAAAGGCAGTAAAGACGCCGTTAAAATAGTCCAGCGGTTCAACCTTAAGGTTATGAAGTGACGAGAAACAAACTAAAATATGGACATTATTTATCAATCTCTTCTCTTCCGTGCTAGCCTGGATGCCAGCCGAACTCAGCCCCGCCCACAACATTTTTAGGTCGGGCGGTTTGGTCTGGCCTCGCTCCATAGAGGAGTAATTATCCCCAAATAGAAATTGTTCTGACCAATGAAATCATCAGGACGGGCTTCAGACGTAGACGGACAGATGATCAACAGGAACGTAATCATCACGTCATCAAAGGGGCTTGGATTATATTTGTTCGAATCTTAAACGGAGAGCTTGTTTGTGCATTCACCTTCATATTTCTCTCAGAAATGATGATCATGTTGGGTAAGTACTCTGTGTATCATTAAATTATTTAATTTTTTACAACACCGGCAAAGATAGCCTGCGTTCAGTCAGGGTTGCCAACAAAGTTTTTACAACAAAATCCGCCAACTAGCTTCTCGGGGGGTTCTCCGGGGGAAAAATGGCGTTTGGGGGGGTAAAATGTGTGTTATTTTGGCAAGGTTGCCTGCTAAAATTCACACTCAAGAGTCTATATATCACATAATAGTCGCTTCAACCTGCAGACAAAAAAACGCGGACAAAAACACAGTGCAGTTGAGCTCTGTTGACATTTGACAATGCATCTCTTCGTTGCTCTGATTGGTTGTAGGTCTGTCCAATTGATGTCTTTCCTGGTTGGGTTGAAACACGCCCCATAATCACAGCCCAATGGAGCATCAGACTCATATTCTGACTAGAGTTGAGTATGACCACGTCAGGCTACTTCCGTGCCAGTCTTCAACACGATTCACGTTCGCTTCACCAATCATGCATGCGATCATGTGATCGGCCAATAGTGAGCCGGTGTTTTGTGGTAAAACTAGGAAGCGTTGTACTGTGTGAATATCCCAATAAAGTGAACAGTGTTAGAGAGCGACAGAAGAGAAGAGACTGTTGAATTAAGTCATTCTTTTTGTTTGTTTTTCTGCAAAAAAAATATTCTCGACACATCACAACCTTAAGTTTGAACCGCTGGAGTCACATGGACTATTTTAACGGCGTCTTTACTGCCTTTCTGGACATTGAAAGTGTTATTTAAACTGCTGTCTATGGAGGGGTCAGAGAGCTCTCGGATTTCATCAGAAATATCTGTTCTATGTCTTATGGGTCGGACATGAGGGTGAGGAATAAATGACAGAAATGGCATTTTTGGGTGAACTAACCCTTTAAGAGAGAATCTGCCAATGTAGGTCAACTTCCACGTTTTAAAATATAAAGTTTACCACAAAAATAGACATGAAATGCTGATATTGTCTACAAAATCCAGTTTGAATCCAGTTCGTAATGCTCTGTGCATAAAGCGCTGTACCCATCTTTTACTTTTCTTTTTAAACTGCGGGTGCAATCGCAACACAAATCATTTTAAGCCATTTATTGTATCTTATCTAATTAGAGCAACAGCTCTAAATGATGCCACGGGAATCAGGATTGCTCATTCTCGCTGCGTTCCTCCAGCTCACGCAACCTACAAACCCCAGCAGGCGGGCCAAGCTAATTAAATTACTTTGCAAAGTTTACTTAACAGTGAATGGTTAGTAAAATTTAAGGTGATTGCAAATTTTCTTTCATTCCACTTCAGTCACAGGCCTGTTTGAAACTCGTCTGCAAATAATTAGCGCATACATTTGCATCAAAATCATTTATACCATATGTTGCAGAAATTATGGAAAACAGCATGATTAAAATATTCTCTTTTTTCTGTTATGGTAATTTTTAAATATAGTGACTGAGAAAGGAGAGAGAGAGAGAGAGAGAGAGAGAGAGAGAGAGAGAGAGAGAGAGAGAGAGAGAGAGAGAGAGAGAGAGAGAGAGAGAGAAATGATTCCATTTGGATTTGAACATACAAGGTTTTGTTTCAAGAGCTCACCAGATGCTGTTTGAAATCTGCCAACAGTTGAAAGAAACTGCTCTCCTCTCGAACCCACAAACAGCATCAGCTAAACACTTAACGGCGCTCCAGCACACACCTGACTCGGCTGATTATTCCAAACACTTTCATATGGAAGAGTTAAGGTAGCATCTCTAACATTAGAGAAACAAACACACACACACACACACACACACACACACACACACACACACACACACACACACACACACACACACACGTCTGGTGCGCTATCTTTCTAGGGACTCACCATAGACGTAATGGTTTTTATACTGTACAAACCATATATTCTGTCCTCTTACACTGCCCCTACCCCTAAACCTACCCATCACAGGAAACTTTCTGCATTTTTACTTTTTCAAAAGAACTCATTCTGCATGATTTATAAGCTTTTGTACCCATGGAGACCTCAATTTAGGTCCCCACAGTGACACGAGTCTGTGTGCATTCAGGTTGAAGTCCCCACCAGGCTAGAAACACACACACACACACACACACACACACACACACACACACACACACACACACACACACACACACACACACACACACACACACACACACACACACACACACACACACACACACACACACACAAACACACACACACACACACACACACACACACACACACACACACACACACAAACACACACACACACACACACACACACACACACACACAAACACACACACACACACACACACACACACACACAAATCATTTTTTATTCAGACACAACTTCAACATTTTCTCACACTACTTCGCTATAAAAATGGTAATAAATTATGACAAGAACTAATTCATCTTGATAATGTCAGAAAGGTGGAAAGGTAGGTAATGGATTACAATCAACTAATCAGCTGTTACATTTCAGTACACAATTAGATAATACCAATTTAGGTCAACCCATGACCAGAACACTGAAGCAAAACATGGTCAGGTCAAAGTGTCTGAATCATTTTAGTCCCAAATGTTTATCCATTTTCCTGGTAGTCCATTTTATGAAGAATTTTTGGGTATAATATGTACGGTTTACTTTTTTTGCTATCCTCACTTACATAAATTAACTATATGTCCTGCAACCTCTAGTAAAAAATGATATCTGGAGTCTGAATACTTTTTTGTTTGACTGTATGTGTAGTATATATGTATATGTATATATGTGTGAGTGTGTATATATATATTAGGGGTGACCCCTAATAGTCGAAGATTCGATGCATCGATATGCAGGACCAGATTCAATCACGGATCTCATGGTCGAATCTTCACGGGTGTTATGAAACGAGGATCATACCATTTTGGCAATATGGCGTGCTCAATATTAGTGTTATAAAGACGCGCCTTTAAAATTCGAACACATACACCGACGGCGGCATTCGACGCCTGTCCGCGGCGATTAAATGTATATTTCCCTCAAATCGTGACTGTACATACTGATTTCACCCTGTGCTACAAGATACACTCATCGTGCAGCTCTTCTGTCAGAAGTCGATTCAAAATTGAGCTTGCGTGTATATAATGTTCACGTCTGCCTGGTGTGAGATCCCTGAGACACGCCGCTGAGCTTCAGTCCGGTGTGCGACCCCCTTTAGGCACAATCGGCTTAAGAACGTGCATATAAACGCACTCAAAGTGTTCTTTTCTTTTCTAGGCAGGTATTTTTTTAGGTTTATTTATCAAAATGTTCTTTTATATATTTGTGTGATGTTTTGTGTTTCGATCGCAGCTTTTAAATGTTATGAGAGAACGGTTAATTTACGAATGTGTAGTGTAGCCTAGTTTTGATCACTTTATTAAAAGTGGTGGCTGTGTGTCGTTTGGGTTAGGTAAAATAAAGTAAAATAACAATAGTCTTAGCCTCCTGAGAGAGAGAGAGAGAGAGAGAGAGAGAGAGAGAGACTTAAAAATAAAAAGTAAAATAAGATGCTCACATTAGAAAAGTCTAAATGAAAATACATGATGACTATTTAACCAGCGCAGACTCGAAGAAAACACCATGACCTGTCATTTCATAACCTCCACAAATCAGGACAAATCACAGTCCTATCCCTTCACTCTTGTGGTTTATTTTGTGTGGCCTGTATCTGCAAACCTGTCAGCCTGCCTCATTATGAAAGCTAAGTGACTTTGACATGCGCTGCAAAAGCTTGTTCCTGTATTTTGGGTGAATGGAAGACTCTAATAGCAAATAAAGCGCCTGAACAATAACTCCAGCTTTTGTTGTCGCTTTACTGACCCATACCCTTTCTTTGACTTTTTCGTTCTACACTAACTGCTCTACTAATGTCACTAACAGACGCATGTCAACACCGTCGTCACTGTCACTCGTTTAACAAAAGAGCTGTTTTCCACTTTCCATTTCCCAAAAGCATTTCGGAGGAAATAGCAGAGGTGACAGGCCTCCGAATGGAGGAGCAAATGATTTTCATGTAGGAATGCACAGCGTAATGCATATTGTTTTTGCGTGCTGGAGAACACTTCCACCACCCCACATGTTCTCCTGAGATTGAGTGGGTGGCCACTGAGAAAGACAATGTGAAATAAAGCAGATAATGAGACAAACAGCATTTCACTGGAGTGCTGCTGGAATGAAGCTGTGCAATAATGAAATATCTGAACATGTCTTTCATCACTCTCTCCTCTCTCTGTTCACACAAAGACAGACTCTGACCCGGGCTTTCCATGTTAGCCTATTAGTTCCAGTTCAGGTATGCGTGTGTGTGTGTGTGAGGGATGTGAAATGTGACACCCTCTATGTATGTGGTCCGCTGGCCTCACATCTGTTGCAGCAGTCTGGGCAGTTAATGCTGCTTTTTACGGCAAAAATCAGTCAGCTTGCATTTTGTATAAGCTGCCCAACGTGCTGGCGTTCTGTTCTCTCTCACCAGGGGCTGCAGAACAACACTCAGAAACTCAGCGGAGGACGAACAAAACAAGCGTGACAGTCTCTAATTAGCTGTGACTGAAGGGGTTTATTTAAAGAACACAAATGGAGGACGGTGCTTCAGTTTTGATGCACTTTGACCTGTCAGTACTTTAATGTCGGAAGACGTGGAGAATGTGACAGATGTGTCGGAAACAGAGCTCAGATTTGTTTACCGATAATTAATTACGGTTTTGGAAAGATTGGTCACTTATGCGCAACCAAGCCTGCGTTAATTTGATCAGAAAGACACTAAAAACTGTGAAATATTCATTTAAAAACAGAGCTGTTTTCTATTTTAATACATTTAAAATTGTCATTTGAATTGTCTTTCAATGTCACATGATGCTTTAGAAATCATTCTAATATGCTGCTCTTATTACTGGTGCTGAATTATTAATAATTGTTCTTCTCTGTATTAGTGTTGAAATCTATTGTAACATTATACATGTCTTCACTGTCACATTTGATCAATTTAATTTCTGCTCGCTGAATAATGTCTCACTGTTTCCACCAAAAATATTAAGCAGCATAATCAGTTTTCAACACTGAAAATAATAATAAAAATAATAATAATAATAGTTATATAATAGTTACTAATAGTAAAAGTCTTTCTTTTGACAGGTAGTGTATGTTATGGAGTTACGAAAAAACTCACACTACACTGAAAAAATGCAGGCCCCAACTGAACATTTTCTAGTGACTGATCACATCTGATTTTTTTAGTTGGCTAAATTGAATTTCTGTGAATTAAATTGCTTAAATTTGGCCAACTGAAAATTTAGATGTGATCAGTCACTAGAAAATGTTCAATTGGGGCCTGGATTTTTTGACAAACCCTCACACAGGACTCTGAGTGTATATCTGTCTACAGCAAAACAAACTGGCTGTTATTAAGCCTAAAATGTTTGTACACACATTAGCAAGTGTGCTTTATAGGTGGGGCGAGTAGGAAGCGAGCCTTAAACGCATTGCCACAATGATCCTGGCGCTCCGAGAGGGCGGCCCGCGGGGGGTCAGGGCCCCTGGAGGGCGAGCGACCCGCGTAAGACTGAGAGAAGGGACCTCATTACAGGTCTGCCGGGGCCCCTCCACTATTGAGTGTGAGCAGCTTACGTCGGGATGATCTGTTTCACACACACTCGCAGAGTCCATCAACACACACACTCCCACACATGGACAGGAGGAGGGGGCAGCTTAGAGCGCTGGGGCAGGATTTAGAGATCTCAGGAGACCTCGGTGAAAAAGGAAAGCGAGGGAATAGAGAGAAAAAGCTGGAAAGAAGCGATTGGCGGGGGTACAGAGGAACAGAGGGCTTAAAGCATGGCAGGGCTCTCGGTTAGACGACATTACCATTCCAAAACCACCAACATCTGCTCTATCACAGACACAGAGCGTGAGAGACAGAGAGGGAGATGGGGGTGGAGGTCAGTGGTCCTCGCTTGTTTATCATCACTAAACAATATAAGCTGATATGGTTCATTTTACATTACATTTGACCAAGAATGAACAGGCGGGTCTATGCTTAGAAACAAAGCGGGGCATGAAGTCATAACTGCTGTGACATCACATTAACAAGCCAGCAGCTTCTGAATGATCAATTACACACACTCTGGGCTGATCTCACACACACACGCGTTTAAACAAACACGTTAGGTACGGTGTTACACGTACAGAGAGACATACACAAAGAAAAATGAAAAAACAAAAATTCACAGACAATGCAGCAAATTCTGAATCCCTCTGTTAATATACACCTGAGACAGAGTCGAGACTGGCCAGAGGTAAACCAGTCAAAGTCCTCGAAGCCAGTGGTTCAACTGGGGGACGGGGCCCAGTAGGGGCCCTCAGAAAACTCCCAAGGGGGCCACATGATTATTTAAATTCATATATTATTATTCATATAATTCCTATTCCTATTCTTAATTACTTAATTAAAATGATAAAAACATATACATTTAAGTAAGTTGAAATCCCCCCCCCCCCCCACCAGTGAATTGTGGTTAATTTATTTACCAAGATCTACACTTCCAGTCTCTGATGATAATATATTGTAGTACTGTTTACCTCAATATTCAAAGGTCTCCAGTGTAAATATAATATTACCAGAAATATACCTATACAGGCAGTATCTTGCACACCTTTTATAACAAATGACTTTTGCTAAATTTTAAATCAATGCTTTAAGTAAAAAAACAAACAAACAAAAAAACTCAGTACTTGTAATAAGGGATTACACTGAGATCCTAACAAATTATAATAAATAATAATAAATAAATAAATAAACATGCTTGGCATTCAATCTTTTTTTTTTATATATACATAAATTAATTACAAGTGTTTTATATCCAGGTAATGACATACTATTACACATCCAGCGCAATGTGCCACCAGGTGTTTCCTGCTAGTTTCAGCCTGACGCAGTTCTCATGTTCACGTCCAGCTCCGCGTTGTTTAAATATCAAATGCACGGGCTCATCTGTTCCCCCATGGGTGTGCTGGTCTGAAAACCAGGAGTGTTCAGGAGCACTGCTGGAGCGTTGCTGTTTTGAGGAACTGAAAACCACTGACCATTGACCAACACAAACCTGCTCTAAAGGCAATAGTGCAGGATTTAGTAGGGCTGTCATTTTTGAAAAAACAATCTAATTGGAACAGATATCAAAAATCAAGCAATGTATTCGGATATATATGAATATCTACGTCCTATAAGGACGCACACTCAAAAGTAATCGGGTCAGGTCGTTTACATGGTGAAATTGTTAGTTTGATCGATTCATGAAAAGGTTTATCCCACCTCTCTCAAACCGATTACAATTTTATTCGGTATGGGCATTTTGATTCAAACTGAGGTGTTTATATGAAGCATTTTCATTCAGATTGGACTTTTAAACCGATTACAGTGCTCCATGTAAACGCACCCGGCTGTAAAAAATTGAGCTACATGGCACTTTAAAAACCGGATAGTTTATTTATAGTTCGATTACGGATATTTCAGGTCATGCTCGAATGCATATTCGAATATCGAATAAAAAGTGACAGCACTAGTATTTAGTGTGTTTTTTAAAGGGTGTGTTAGTAATATGAGGCTATAGGCGGTGCACAACACGTGTTCACTCTGATTATTACACACACAGGGATGCGCAGCTGCACACACAAACACATCCCAAATATTAAAAATAAACGCATTCCTTTCTGGAGAAGCGTTCAGTCTTTCTGCTCGCAAATTCCTCCACGTAAATAGCGAATCCGCCATGGTGCGAGCGCAACTGGCTTTTAAAGGGAAAGGGAGACGAGACTCTGATTGGTTTATTGCACGTTACGCCCAAAAACACACCCATGATTTTAGACCATGCACCTGGCAGCCTACCATTTTTTCTGTAGTTATACTAGCAAAACTAGTGCATATGCGCTTTAGACAATGCGCTCAGATTAAAACAGGGCCCACAGTATTAAGAATCAAGCGTATGTGTAAAGTTAAATTCAAGCGTATGGTAAAGTTCAGCTATTATTTCGTCTTCCGGACTGCACATAAACCTTTGATATGTGAAAATGCTTATTCAGGGTGGTAGTATACAATTAAAAAAAAGCATGCAATTTTTGGTTAAAATAATGAACATGTTGTATATTCTGCAAGGAGAATGCAAACTTATGACCCCAACTGTAAAAACATAGCATGGTTATTTGATCAATTGCTACTCAACTGATCCTCATAAAAAGAGTGTGACTCAACAGAACACGTCCTAAGATCTCGGGAGCAGAACTGATACAGTGTGTTTGCTGTCTGCTTGAACATTACTGACAGAACTCAAACGTCTATTGAGTAGGCATGTGCCGATATCAATTTTTCATGTTGTGATTATTTGCTGACGTTTTATCACGATATACGATATTATCACGATATTGAAATAAGTTGCAAAAAAAAAGTGTTGCCATAGCATAACAGCTTTAAGAACTATTTTTGTAATAACAAAAATAACTGAATGTTTAAATACAATAATGCACCAAAAATATATACAGTTCTGGAAAAAAAATTAAGAGACCCCTCATTGAGAAATCAATGTTAAGTGGTCTCTTGATTATTTGCAGAGCTGTAAAAGTACAATTTTCAAACAGATTAAAGTGCAAAAGAATTAGGCTATAAAGAACAACAGGTAACAAATTAATATGTCTCATTATTTAATGCATTAACTAAGACAATAGTTAACTAAGAGCAATAGCTACATTTGGTACAGAAAGTATAATGTTTTTGGTAATGTTAGTTAAGAAATACTGATCATTGTTAGTTTTATCTTAGGTCCATGAAAATGTTATTTTGATTTTGATTGTAATGTTATTAAACAGTGACTAAGAAATTAACATTACTTAGAATGATCAATTCTTTATAAGTATTTTTCATTGTCAGTTTGGTAATAATGAATTAACATGTTAACTAATGAAGCCGTATGTCTCAAAATTTTACTGAACAATAACAAATAATTAGAACAGTTCTAATCATTAGGGCATGTTGTAGTCATGTGTAGATTAAAACATAAACATGTTTAAATTTGAAAAGAAATAGCCTATTAAGTCTTCAAGTATAAAGTATTTGGTGCTGTGATGAACAACATTAAGATTACAAAAAACGAATGGCTGTTTTAAAAACTACACAAGGTTTCTTTTGTTTGCGGGGTTTCCGGGGTAATCGCTGCATTCTGCCGTTCATCAGCGCCCTCTGCTGTCACTGAGCGGCACTTCAGCAGCGCGTCTCCTTCACTCGTTCATGAGCTTCTCATTTACATCTGAGCGCGTGTCCCTTGGACGCAGAATACAGCGGTGTTGAGCATTTATACGGTTGATGGGCAAAGTATTATTGAGTGCATTATAAAAAAAATATATAAATTGTTAATAAATTATTATTTACGATATTTTAAAGTGCCCACGATAACAATATCGTGATAAATCGCATTATCGAAAATCGGCACGTCTACTATTGAGCAATGCTGAATGAGTAATGCATTTGATTTACCTGCATCTCGTCACCCAACCTGATGCAAAACATGCATTGGTGTAAATGTGTATTTCAGTTTTTTTTTGTGTGTGTTTTTTTAGGGATAAGCAAACTTGATTTTCTGAGACATGCTGCCGATTGTGTCAGTTTATTGGTTTAGCGTTGTAATAATGCTGCGAAACACAACAGGGGTCATTCTTGGGCTGACTGACCAGAGGCCAATAAATAACAATAACTCACATGCGCTCTGTGCAAATCACAAGAAATGAACACTTATGCCAGAGAGAACGCGTGTCTGTCAGCATATCTTCATTCACTCTCTCCATTGAGTTTCACAAGCTCTCTGCTCTTTTATTTGTATTTATGAGTGCTGGTGTCAGGACTACTGCTTCCACATCTTTCGGTCTGTCACAAATACTTCCTTTAAAAGTGCTGGGGCCTGTGTTCTTGTTTAACTCCAAATGTTCTCGTATTCAGTGAGTTGTCTATTCTTACTAGCAGCAGTGTGTGTGTGGTTGTGTTCATGTATTTGCCAGGACTGATGGGTGAGTGGTTGCTAGATGATGTATGGCATGTGGTCCCTTTAATATGTTTCCTGTACGACTGACAGCTGGGTCACTGCATGTGCGCACACACACACACACACACACACACACACACACACACGGATCACACTTTAAAAAGTAATAGCACACTGTCACATCTGCTGCATAATAAAGCCCACAAAAGGGAGCATACAGGGCTCAAACGATGAAACAGAACTTTGACTCCATTATTGGACAAGACACACACGTGAATGCTGTTGAAATAGCTTAGGATTCCTTTTATCATAAAAAAGTATCTTAATTCAGCTTAGTCATGACTATTTTCCACCCTCGCAGTGATATTAAAGGGGCCGTTGTTTGTTTCTGTGTAAATGGCCTCTTCACATACAGTATGAAAACTGCACTGGCCATCTTTCTTCCTCATTACCTCATTGTGACTTTTCTGCTTATATTTCTCTCTCGCCCTTGACAAGATCTGGGGCCAGTTGTAGTTGTAGGGTAAATGAGCACAGAAACATTTACACACTTCCACATATTTGAGGGTTGCACCATTAAATATAGTTGAAATGTAACCCTTTGTATAAACTAAATATTTACTGAAGCCTCGAACCAGGAAAAATGACCGATATATAATGGCAGGCCGACTGGATTATATCAATGAGCGCATGTTTTACTCATTTCAGTCTTTTACACCTGTCTTAAACCTTGATGACTCCAAGGCCGCCCATTTTGCAAGTTTCAAAAGGCCCTCATAGGTGAAGATATTTCTGTCATAATGACAAAGCTTCTTGTTTTAAAGGTGTCATGAACTAGCCTGACAAGCCAGAGCCACATCAAGATGTTTGGTCTGGAAACTCACCATTGACAGCTCAATCCGAGGGGCGGATAAACGGTTGTCTTTCAAACTCCCTCTGCACGCGATAAGATAGCGCTACAACCAACCAGAGCAACGAAGGTGAAGCGGCGCTAGCTAACAGATTAAACATTCGCCGTATCCGGTCAGCTAAACTCCGAACACATCTTCCCTTCTTAAGAACGACTTCAGTGCCGTTCTTTGTTCTTTTCTCAGAGAAAAGCTTAACTCCAAGTCTTCCAGAGTCGCGCTCAAAGCTGATTCGAAAGACCGCCGCCGTTCGCCAGTTTCTGTGTTTACTAGAAGCACGCAAACGCAACTCGGCCTTCGTCACTATGGCCCCGCCCACCGACTCTATACACGATGTGATTGGCCCGCCAAGAGTTAGGCGAATACAGCTCAGAAGTGTATTGAGAGTTGCTAAACGACACTCGCTGGCAGATTAGATTTGCTGCCGCTAGGGTACGTCTAGATTTCTAGGCTAGTCATGAACCAGCTTTAAAAAAAATGTATACTGTTGTGTGAGGTCAGCTAATGATGTTCGTCTGGTTTTTAAATTCAAAAACATCATAACTAATAAGTAATAGGCTATTTTCTACACTGGTTTTGAGGCTCTCTCCTGAACGCTGGGTTTTGATGGGCGTGTCACTGGAGACTTGGAAGTAAACGCCCACGGCTAGGATTGGATAATATTTCTGCCAACATTATAAATATACAAATAAAATGAATTAATTAGGTCTTATATAATTCTATAAACTATAATACAGATCTGCCAACATTGTCACTATATGATAAATTAAAATAAGCTGATAACATCACTGCTTTCTCCAGAACGACTGTACAGCCAAATCTAATTTTGTTGCAATATTATCCTGTTTGACACTGAAGCTGCTTTGACACAATCGTCATTGTAAAAGTGCTATATAAAAAAAGATGATTGATTTGCATATTTAATGAGCTTAAGCTCCTGTTAGACCACATAAGGAGAGGAGAGAATGAGGGAGAAGCGGCAACCAGAAAGATTCTCTCGATCACAGGGCTCGTAAACGTCTTTATCAAACAAACACAATGATTTGTGAGATTTGTTTACAGACGATCCCGCAGTGAACTGAAGTGAGCATGTCTTCCCCACGTGAGCTGAGACTTCATTAAAAATAAAGTTCAACCACTCATTCCTAATATTAGGATCAGAAGGAAGCTTATGCAGCGACTGTGTTCTTCCACAATCAGGAATAGCACAATATCTTAATCTCCCTCGGCATGGTTATTGTTGGCTAGCACGAGTCCTCCATGAGTCGGTGGGCGGGGTGACTGGATTAGACGCGCAGTAGAGGTGTGTGTTTCGTCACGCACTGACGTCAGTATGAAGCACAGGACCGTTTGCTGAGCCTGGTGTCTATAAAAGCTTTTCTTTGACTAACAAGGAAGTTTCAGCTCTGAAACTTACAGGATATTCTTATATTACCATGACCCTTTATATATCAAAAGCTCAAGGAAAGTCAATTCCTCAATTCATCACCCCTTTAAACGTTTTATCTAAACAAACTAGGAGCAGCAATATAATTACAATTAAAATAATTACCGGTACGTTCTAACAAAACAACTAAATGTTAGAAGACACTTCCATTCATTCGTGATCCACTTATTAAGTCGTGACGTGAGTAATGCAGTTTCCGGGTTCAAGCCGGTTCAAGTGAGAATAGCAGCCGCCATTTATGAGCACTCTTTAATCACAGTGACACACATTTAAGCCAAGCTTTCATAAACTCACAGTGTACACTACAGTCTCTGGGCTCACGGCGTCCCGTGACACCATTATTTTCCAGGCTCAGAACAGATTAATCACTATATGGACAACGGAGATGATGGTATGGAGGTGCTTCAGTAGCATTACATCAGTGTACATTAGCCCTGTTGCTTTTGCCATCTCATACATGAAAAATTTGGATCCTAACACGTTTGGATCATAAAAAAAAAACAAAAAAACAACAACAACAGGTAATAATTAAATAAAAATAAAATCCTTTCCAAACTTAGTTTAAACTGTCATAAAGACTTGTTACAATTAAAACAATAGCATACAGACAATTACGAAATGTGAATGGCTCTTTTATTTGGAAGGTGGGACTTCTATTACTAGAGCCCCCATATTGGGACAGTCTGTTTCTCTGTAATACAAGTGGCCCGTCTCTGCTATATACTGTCTCTGGAACCAAGCGCATAGAAACAAAGGGTAAAAAGTTGTGAATGTGGCACACATTAAAAGGTCATTGTAAACCATGGTTATATGTAGGGTTTGACTTATGCCTGCTTAACTTTCGAGCCGTATGTCTACAAATGTAATTCTCTGAATTCCTGGCCTCACGCTGATTCAAATGCAATGGTTTTAATTTCCGCTGACTAGAATTTAGGCCATTTTCAATCCTATGAAAAACAATACGATACATTAGTGCCGTCAAATCAATTAATCCCACCCGAAATAAAAGTTTGTGTTTACATAATATACGTGTGCGTGCTGTGTATAATTATTAGGTATATATAAATATTATGTATATATAAATGTATATACACACACATGCATGATTATATTTAAGAAAAATGTGTTAAACTATATATATATATATACAGCATATACATGCAAAGATTTCTTAAGTATATGTACATGAATGAGTGTGTGTATATATTTAAATAATTATCCACAGCACACATACATATAGTATGCAAACACAAACTTTTATGTAATGTAATGTAATTGATATTATAATTTAGTGCTGGGGAATCGGTTAATCGTGGTTAAATGCATCCGAAATAAATGGTTGTATTTAAATAATAATTGTGTGTGTATTGTGTATAATTATTATGTAATGCAGGCCTTTTGGAAGAAACATGTATGTATGTACACTGTAAAAACATTTTTTAGAAAAAAAGTTACGTGGTTGCCTTAAAATTTTGAGTTCATTGAAATTAAAATTTTGAGTTAATACAATGAGCGTTTTTTAAGATTCAACAACGTTTATTAAAATATTATTAAAAGATTTTGTAAGCATATTGGGTAATTGTGTGTGTTTTATTTTTGATGACGCAGTGAAACATGCCAAATTGTGCTATTTTCATGATTTATCAAATTTTTTATGTGGTTCAGATACAATAATATTTTGAGTTTCTATTTATTAAACAAATTTCCTTCATTGTATCAACTCAAATGTTCAATTTCAATAAACTCAAAATGTTAAGGCAACCAGGTTACTTACTTTTTTAAGTTAAACCAACAAAACATTTTACAGTTTGTACATGAAAAGCTAAGCAGTAAATGTTTCAAAATGCAGTAGGCTACACTGTTATCAAGGCCGTTTGTTCTAGCTCTGATGTCTCCAATTACGGCAGTTTAATCAAATAATTAGTTATGAATCAGATATCCAAATCTCTTCCACTTGCCACTTTTGGTTGATTCACACAAGAAATGGAAGTTCAAACACATCTTTTTGTGGGATACAGTACCTATTGCAGTGTGCTCTGGCATATTGGCATTTTGGCTTTTGGCATATTTTGGCACACTGTTTACTGCACAGTCTGTACAATATGCGGACTACTTTTTTCTAGAAAAACTGTATATGAGAAGCCAAGCAGTAAATGTTTCAAAATGTAGCAGGCTACACTTATCAAGGTCGCATGTTCTAGTTCTCATGTCTCCAGTTACGGCAGTTAAATCAAATAATTATTTAAGTAATAATAATAAGTAACAGTAACAGTAGCCATCGCTGTGTCCTCTGCATTATACTGCACATTTCAACACACTTCAGGTAATGACTGATCACAGCAAAGAACTGATAATGATGGACATCTTAAGTAAAGGTAAAGACATCTTCAAATGTAGCTTTTTGTTTTTAAAGCCCTGCGTGGGCTTGCACCTCAGTACATTAGTGATCTTCTTGTTATGCACAATGCCTCAAGATCCCTATGCTCTTCCAATCAACTTCTACTTTCTATTCCTCGCTCTCGTTATAAGACTAAAGGTGACCGGACTTTCTCTGTAGCGGCTCCTCGACTCTTCCACTTAGTATTAGATCTTCCTCCTCTGTTGCTACTTTTAAAGCATCCTTAAAAACTCATTTATATTATTTGTTTTAACTGATGGTGTAAATGCTTTCCCATGTACCCTCAATGTTTATATCTTTTACAGCACTTTGGTGACAACCTTGGTAGTTTAAAGGGTTACTTCAGCGATTAGCATATGGCTTTGTATCAATAGAAACCCTGGAGTATATTCAAATGATTGTGCTTTCCCCCCTCATATCCCCCTGAGACAAGAGATTTATGCATTTTATTTATGGAAAAATTCCTCCCATGACGCAAATTGACGATATTTGAGTCATCTTTGGAATTTTTGGCCAGAGGCTAAAGACTACAGCCAGCAGAGGGACTAAAAGACTAGAGGGGCCAAAGACTAGAGGGGCTAAAGACTAGAGGGGCCAAATACTAGAGGGGCTAAAGACTGGAGGGGCTAAAGACTAGAGGGGATAAAGACTAGAGGGGATAAAGACTAGAGGGGCTAAAGACTGGAGGGGCTAAAGACTAGAGGGGCTAAAGACTAGAGGGGATAAAGACTGGAGGGGCTAAAGACTGGAGGGGCTAAAGACTACAGCCAGCAGAGGGACTAAAAGACTAGAGGGGCCAAAGACTAGAGGGGCTAAAGACTAGAGGGGCCAAATACTAGAGGGGCTAAAGACTGGAGGGGCTAAAGACTAGAGGGGATAAAGACTAGAGGGGCTTAAGACTAGAGGGGCTAAAGACTGGAGGGGCTAAAGACTAGAGGGGCTAAAGACTAGAGGGGATAAAGACTGGAGGGGCTAAAGACTGGAGGGGCTAAAGACTAGAGTGGCTAAAGACTAGAGGGGCTAAAGACTAGAGGGGCTAAAGACTGGAGGGGCTAAAGACTAGAGGGGCTAAAGACTAGAGGGGCTAAAGACTGGAGGGGCTAAAGACTGGAGGGGCTAAAGACTGGAGGGGCTAATGACTGGAGGGGCTAAAGACTAGAGGGGCTAAAGACTAGAGGGGCTAAAGACTAGAGGGGCTAAAGACTAGAGAGGCTAAAGACTGGAGGGGCTAAAGACTGGAGGGGCTAAAGACTAGAGGGGATAAAGACTAGAGGGGCCAAAGACTGGAGGGGCTGAAGACTAGAGGGGCTAAAGATTAGAGGGGCCAAAGACTGGAGGGGCTAAAGACTAGAGGGGCTAAAGACTACAGCCAGCAGAGGGACTAAAAAACTAGAGAGGCTAAACACTAGAGGGGCTAAAGACTAGAGCCAGCAGAGGGACTAAAAAACTAGAGAGGCAAAAGACTAAAGGGGCTAAAGACTAGAGCCAGCAGAGGGACTAAAAGACTAGAGGGGCTAAAGACTAGAGCCAGCAGAGGGACTAAAAGACTAGAGGGGCTAAAGACTAGAGAGGCTAAAGACTAGAGCCAGCAGAAGGACTAAAATACTAGAGGGGCTAAAGACTAGAGAGGCTAAAGACTAGAGCCAGCAGAAGGACTAAAATACTAGAGGGGCTAAAGACTAGAGCCAGCAGAGGGACTAAAAGACTAGAGGGGATAAAGACTAGTGGGGCTAAAGACTACAGCCAGCAGAGGGACTAAAAGACTAGAGGGGCTAAAGACTAGAGGGGCTAAAGACTACAGCCAGCAGAGGGACTAAAAGACTAGAGGGGCTAAAGACTAAGGGGCTAAAGACTACAGCCAGCAGAGGGACTAAAAAACTAGAGGGGCTAAAGACTAGAGGGACTAAAAGACTAGAGGGGCTAAAGACTAGAGGGGATAAAGACTAGAGGGGCTAAAGACTAGAGGGGATAAAGACTAGAGGGGATAAAGACTAGAGGGGATAAAGACTAGAGGGGATAAAGACTAGAGGGGCTAAAGACTACAGCCAGCAGAGGGACTAAAAGACTAGAGGGGCTAAAGACTAGAGCCAGCAGAGGGGCTAAAGACTAGAGGGGCTAAAGACTAGAGCCAGCAGAGGGGCTAAAGACTAGAGGGGCTAAAGACTAGAGAGGCTAAAGACTAGAGCCAGCAGAAGGACTAAAAGACTAGAGGGGATAAAGACTAGAGGGGCTAAAGACTAGAGGGGCTAAAGACTACAGCCAGCAGAGGGACTAAAAGACTAGAGGGGCTAAAGACTAGAGGGGCTAAAGACTAGAGCCAGCAGAGGGACTAAAAGACTAGAGGGGATAAAGACTAGAGGGGCTAAAGACTAGAGGGGCTAAAGACTACAGCCAGCAGAGGGACTAAAAGACTAGAGGGGCTAAAGACTAGAGGGGCTAAAGACTACAGCCAGCAGAGGGACTAAAAGACTAGAGGGGCTAAAGACTAAGGGGCTAAAGACTACAGCCAGCAGAGGGACTAAAAAACTAGAGGGGCTAAAGACTAGAGGGACTAAAAGACTAGAGGGGCTAAAGACTAGAGGGGATAAAGACTAGAGGGGCTAAAGACTAGAGGGGATAAAGACTAGAGGGGCTAAAGACTAGAGGGGCTAAAGACTACAGCCAGCAGAGGGACTAAAAGACTAGAGGGGCTAAAGACTAGAGCCAGCAGAGGGGCTAAAGACTAGAGGGGCTAAAGACTAGAGGGGCTAAAGACTAGAGCCAGCAGAGGGGCTAAAGACTAGAGGGGCTAAAGACTGCAGCCAGCAGAGGGATTAAAAGACTAGAGGGGCTAAAGATTAGAGGGGCTAAAGACTAGAGGGGATAAAGACTGCAGCCAGCAGAGGGATTAAAAGCCTAGATGGGCTAAAGACTAGAGGGGCTAAAGACTAGAGGGGCTAAAGACTAGAGCCAGCAGAGGGGCTAAAGACTAGAGGGGCTAAAGACTAGAGGGGCTAAAGACTAGAGCCAGCAGAGGGGCTAAAGACTAGAGGGGCTAAAGACTGCAGCCAGCAGAGGGACTAAAAGACTAGAGGGGCTAAAGAATAGAGGGGCTAAAGACTAGAGGGGATAAAGACTGCAGCCAGCAGAGGGACTAAAAGACTAGAGGGGCTAAAGACTAGAGCCAGCAATTTCCGCATGTTTAACAACCCAAGATCACACTCACAGCTCAGCTCGTAGCTGCAGGCATTCATTTAAACGGATGCTAAGCAATGTAAGTGTCTTTACTTCTGAAATTAATTTCTATGAAAGTTAAGCTTCCAAAGACATGAACTGAAAACACACCAGACTGGACACACACTGTGAATCTATGCCGCGAGTGTAGTCGCGATTACCTCAGCTCTCATCACGAGAGCTCATCAGCTCATTTATGACGTTAAATGTAATCTGACTCCTGCAGCGTTAGTGCTGTGAGACTCACGCGGCGCCTCGATCGTTGTATTGAACAGACACATTTAGTATTTAATTGTAGTGTCTGTTCTCTAACTGAGTCACAGTAATCTAGTAACAGTGGCTTTGGGAGTGGCCTCACAGAGCAGCTAAGCATTCTGGGAATTGTAGTCTTTCATTCCCATGAGACAAAAACACATTTTCTGTCTTTTCTCAGTCTAGAAAGCACCAAATTCAAAAATAATTTCCCATTTCTACTACATTAATGACCCAGTTTAATTACAGATTCATCTTTCCAGCGCTGAAGTACCGCTTTAAATTTGCTATAAATCAATAAACTAAACTAAACTAAACTAAAGGGACTAAGTGGTCGTACCTGCAGCTTGGAGCACCAGCTGGAGTCGCGCTTTGGCCTGTTCTGAAGGCGCCTGGAAAGACAGAGGAAGAAATTGTCTTAATACTGGGTTAGGAGGAAACAAGATAATAAAACACAACTCCAGCCTCCACAGTTAAACAGAACACAACAACACCGTGAGGATTTAAGAAAGCAGATTCAGCGGCAGGGCTTAAAAAAAAAAGAATCATTTCCTCAACGAGATCACATCTTCAGTCATGTACAAATGGCAATAAATCCCAGCAGATCACGAGGGTGTGTGTGTGTGTGTGTAAACATGCGTACGAGGGCTAAACATGTAGAGATTTCACAGTGGCACTGGAAGAGGGCTCGGATATAATTCCAATATCTCCACTATTAGATTCCACCCTCTTAATTGTCAAGAAAGAAGAATGATGAGGCAAGGAAGTTATAAAGGGCTATAGATTGCTCTCTAACGCAGGAAAGCCTGGTGTGTGTTGGTGTTATGAAGGTGTGTAGGATTACAGAGAAATTAAATGCTAATAGGATGAAATTTAAATGTGGATCCTGCAAGGCTCACCGTAGCTCATCGGAGAATGTGGGTGTCGCTGACAGCGGTAACGCACATTATTCAGCATAAATTTGATTTATCAAACTGTAAAGGTGTCACTTTCTAAAAATGTCATTTGGGGTGATGACAGGGAAATATAATGACCCGCTTTAATGTAAAACTGTCACTCTGCTGTGTCTTAGATGACAAACACATCCAGCTCTTCTTGGAAATCTGCTTGTTTTTGACACCTCGCCTTCGATAACTTTTAAAAAAACACAGGCTCCTCTTCTAGGAGGTATTTTGAGCACGCTCCTCTTACCCCCCCCCCCACCTCCTTTATATTGTTATCAGAAGCATATCAGACTGTTTCGGGGCATCAATCAAGCAGACAGAAATAAAGGAAGGATTATTGAATGTTCAGATAAACCCCCTCTCCTCCCATTCAAACCCATCTTCTATTCTCTCTGCCATTACAATAACATCCAGTCATGCCGCAATAACGAGGCGGATCACACGACTTAAATGGAAGGATAATAGCTGGCAGGGCAATCATCTTAGTTACAGTTTATTAGGAAATTTCTACCATTGCATTTGCATTTGTTTAAAGTGACCCCGAGGCAAGCGTCCGGTGATATTACACCAGCAAGTGTTTAGACAAGAAGGGAAAAAAGGAAGAAGAAAAAAAACGAGCATCAATATGAAGAAAAATATAATTAGTTTCAAAGGATGACAAATGGGTGGCGGATTAATAATTAGATAAGTTTGTCAAATTATGAGACAGGCCTCATTCTGGCAAACACTGAGCAATAAGAGAGAGAGAGAGCTGATAAAATTTGACACAGATATAATACAAATAAGCTACAAAACACTGTTTGACGCCCACATCTCTATTGGATTTGGAATACTATCCGATCTGGTTATAACCATCCTAGCGAACAGAACTGACCAGTTAATGCTGAAGCTCCAAATCCTGCAGGAAAAAGTTATACAAATGATGCAAAACAGAGGAAAAAACTGTTTCACGCTGCAGAGAACCTCACTGATGTTTAGGGAATGGATGTGTTATTAGCCCTCGCTTTCTTGACTGAGGTAAACAGCCTAAATAAAATAATTAACTCATCCTCTTGTCATTTACACCCTGTGCTTTTTTTCTTCTGCTCTGTTGGGATCTGTTGACTCTCAGTGCAGAAAAAAGGTCACACACATGAGGAGGAAAGGTTGTGTTTGTACATGACTGAACGTTCATTGCTGGAGTGTCCCACGATCCTCCAGAAATCATCCTAATATGCTGATTTGCTGCTCCACAGACTGATTATTATCAGTGCCTAAAGTATGGGATATGTAAAAAGTAAAAAAAATAAATACATAATTTTTATTCATCAAGGATGCATTAAATTGATCAAAAATGACATCAAAGACATTTACAATCTCACAAAAAATCTATTTCGAATAATACTGTTCTTTTAAACTTTCTATCTTGACAAATGTATTAAAGTTTGCACGAAACTATTAAGTTTCCTACATTGATAATAACACTATTTTAAAGGTGCCCTAGAATATATATTTTTTAATGAACCTTGCCATAGTGAAATAATAAGTTCAGTGCATGGACATCACATACAGTGAGTCTCAAACACCATTGCCTCCTCCTTCTTCTAAATCTCGTGAATCAAAAACACCCCGGAAAAATAAGTGCTTCTCAACATAAGGCCAAGCGTGACGCAAGCGTTGGGGATCATTTATATTCACGCCCCCAACATTTGCATCTGTCCAAACATGTTCATTGTCAGACGGAAATGACGGAGCCGAATCATCGAGACTGCAGATAAACAAACTTCTCGCATGGACACACGTCATGTTCAGGCTGTGCAGGAGACGTGAGGACTTTTCTACCCTTCCCACAGATAACCAATGTCAACAGTCATGGTTGATGTTTATAATCCGACACCACAACAATTTAATTCAAGATCATTCATTTGTTCGGCCCATTTCAAGCAAGCTTCGCTCAGCGTTTTAAACTGAAGAAAGGGGCAATTACAACTGTATTCCTGCAAGCAGTAAGGAGCGATTTATCCACTTTTTAAACAATTTCTGATTAAATTGAAAGTTTCTTAGAGAGACCGCATTGTCTAGATAACTCAAGATGCTAGTACAGTAACAATAGGAAACTCCAAGTACCATACAAAACTAAATAGTGTGTCTAATGACAAAGGCTAATATTATTTTGTATTACAAAATACAACCGTAGATACTTTGCTTACAGATCATTCACTCGATCCTTCTAGCAAACGTCATCTTCTCTACCATATAAGTTAAAACGAGTCATTTGACAAGGCTACTCATTTTGTAAAAATATGTATTTATATTTTTGAGAACTGAAGTATGATGATTTTGCATGCTTGTATTAAGAGTACATCACAGTCACTGCGTTAGCCTACGTTGTGACTAACGTCATATAAACATGCAATATTGTTGATGAAAAAAGACGAATCATCACTGGTTTGGGAAAGCAGATTGTTCATGCGGTTGCCAGATTGCCAGATGCCAGAGCTTTTCTGTGAAAAAACATGTATGCTAGTGTCATTCAGTCGGTCTGTGTTCTGTCAGGACGGTCAGGACTCACGAGCCGCTTCACTGAACTGCTGTGAGCTGCTGAAATAAGCCAATCAGAGCAGAGCTCAACATTAATATTCATGACTCTTCCAAATAAGGCAAAAACAGAGCATTACATCCTATATTAAAGGGTTATAAATGGACCTGTAAAACTGTATCTGGACTATCTTTGCCCTTAAATAAGCCACATACCCTCTATGTAGATATCAGAGAACAATTTAACATATTGATTCAAATCATTCTAGGGCACCTTTAAGGTTCAGTTACTAACTATTAACTAGCTGCTTATTATCATGCATATTTCTAGGATATTGTCTGTTTATTAGCACTTATAAAGCACATATTAATGCCTTATTCTTAATTATTCTACATCCCTTAATCCTACCCAATACCTAAACTTAAATGCTACAAAAACTACCTTACTAACTATTAATAAGCAGTAAATTAGGAGTTTATTGAGGCAGTCATAGTTAATAGTGGATATGTGCTCCCCATACTAAAGTGTTACCACCATAATAACTAATATTAATAACTGAGCACCAAATCAGCATATTAGAATGATTTTTTAAGGGTAATGTGACACTGAAATAAAATAAAAATAAATCAATCAACTGGACAATATTGATAGATACTAATAAATTAATAAATGTGAGATTATCAGTTGAGCAACAAGGCTTTTCCGATGATAAATGTAGTAAATTCGGGATTGTTCCAGCTTCTCAAACTAAATATATTTAAGCGCCAGGCTAGCGTGTGCAGCAGAGAAACGATGAGTCCAGGGTTCATGGGCTTTAGAGTCCCACTGAGCGGTGCTGGAGCCGTCTCTATCTCACCCCCCACACACACTCACACACACACTTAGTCGTCCAGCATAAACACTGAGCCAAACCAATTATCTCAATTACCGCAGCCGCAGCGTCACGTTCACGCTGCTCAGCGGCCTCTGCTTCACTCGCTGCCTTTCCTCTGTCTAGACCCAGATTTCTTCTCCGTTGATCCAAAAAAGTCCAACATTTTGAAGAATGCTCACACTTCAGTAGTGGCGTTGAAGCCTTTTTGTTAAACTCTTGTTTTTTGAGTAGGGGGTCGGAGAGACTCAGTTTGCTGCACTGGGATTCTGTTTTCCTGATATTTATATTCGTTCCCCGTTTTCAGCTCCATGAAATTTCGAAATGTGAACGTTTAGACATAACAAGAAGCAATCGGCCTCCAAAACTACTACGATTCCCAAAAATAAGGAATGAAACCGAGTAACTATATATATATATTAGGGATGTGTTTGGTACGGCATTCACGGTTCAATATGCACTTGTGAATTACGTGTTTTTTTTTTGGTTTTGCATCTAATTAATTATTTATTTATATTTTCTCAGTTTATTTCGGCTATGTTTGAGTGAGTCTATGAGTCTACACACTGATATGATCAAATGTCCAATCATATGCACTAAAGTTAGGCGGTGTTTAGCCACGTTTTAAAGCCTTGCCGGTTAAACATTTCATTTCGTGTTTTACATGCGCTGGGCGTGCGCACTAAAAGCCTGACATACACACGTGATTACTGGACTAAGTAGTCTTACTGCGCTAATACTGACAAATACACACAAGGTTAAGATATATAAAACACAGTCGGTTATGTCTAAAGTGAAAGTAAAATCGTGTGTGTGTTTGTAAATGAGATGCGAGCAGGTCTTAACACCGCAGCCCAGAGATCATGAATGCTTGTCCTTAAAGGGACAGTTCACTTGTAAAATGATGTTAATAAAATCACTCACTGCTCTTTAATAAAGTAATAATACAGAAGCTTTTAATCAATGTTGTATATTGAAGACTATGTTGTTTTAATTTTAGCCTACATTAATTCATTCAATTTCATACTTAAATGCTGCTGTACATCTCTGAGCTGCCACTGTAAATCATATATATATATATATATATATATATATATATATATATATATATATATATATATATATATATATATATATATTATACAATACACTTGATATGTGTACAAGTTTTTTTTTTTTTTTTTACTAAAGTAAAGTTTAAGTAAGGTTTTTTTTTAAAGCATTTTAAGTAAAATAACGATATATTATGATAAAAAAAATTCTCCTTAACGTCTTTCTGTTCCTGTTCCTAAGAATAGAATAGCAAAAAACGAACCGAACCGAAAAACCGTGGTTAAAAACCGAGGTATGTATTGAACCGTGGAATAACTGTATTGTTGCATCCCTAATAATTACTCTCTTAAACAACTCTGTACAGTAAAAACATCCTTATTAACAATCATTGAGGCACAGTGGAAAACAAGGTACCTTTTTTTTTTTTACATAAAAAGAGCCCATACATACACACAACAGACCATTTTCACATTTCCGGGTTTCTCAGAGGGAAAGTCATCATATTTGGGTGAACTTTTATAGCAGTGAATGAGACAAAACATATATTAGTATACACCAATATATTTCTGTGTCCCCATTTGCTCAATTAGCAAAAGAAAAACTCCACAATAGTGATATCAAAACTTTCAAAAAGAGGAGAAAATAGAGTGAGATTAATAAAGGCAGTGGAAAGGGAGAAAGATGTTAATTTCACGGTCACTCCCATAGTATTAGAAACACCCTCACACCAGCGTAACTTGCTTTTTTTTTGTAATTTGATGCAAAAGTAATACAATACAAAGTGTTAGTGTTATAAATTTACATCAATTTTTTGACAAATGAAAATAAAACCTTTGCAGGATTTATGATCAGTTAATCAGTTTATCATCAGTCTGTGAAAAGGGTCTGTACCGTTTGCATCAAAAGGTAATCAAAAGAGGCAGTTAAAGGCTTTAACTCAAATAACATGTTTTTCTATTTATTTATTTTTTACTATGTATCACAGCTTCCACACAAATCCAAAGCAGCACGACTGTTTTCAACATTAATAATAATAATAATAATAATAATAATAATAATAATCGTTAACTGAGCAAATCAGCATATTAGAATGATTTCTGAAGAATGATGCTGAAAATTCAGCTTTGATTACAGGAATAAATTACACTTTACAATATATTCACAAAGAACACAAATAACATTTCCCAATATTACGTTTTTGATTGAATAAATTTACCCTTGGTGAGCAGAAGAGACTTCTTCCAAACTTCTGAACGGCAATATACTATATCTAGTATTATATACACTTATATCGTTTATATATATCCACACTTTATTCCATTACTCATTACTGTACTCATCTCATCTCATCTGACTTCTTCATCCTCATTTATAGTCATTTTTCATTTGTTATTTCCAACCTCTGCCCCATTCCTTAACCTAAAAATAAATAAATAAATAAATAAATAAATATAGACTGCAGCATTACGTTACAGGATCCCCCCAGAAAATGCAATATTCTGTTTTTAATATCCAGGTCTATAAGATCAGGGTAGAGATGGGCTCCAGTGCAATATGTTTATTTATATATTTATAACAAATACTGCATATCAGGAGTTCTGGGCCGGGCGTCTATAAAATATAATGTTGTGTATGGATATCTTTTTTAAATATAATCTCAATATGAAATCGGAGGCCTTTTTACAATGTGCCATACTTCAGGACGGCGCTAACAGCATTTAGGAAAGCAGAGGCTGTTCATCTTTGTGTCTACAGTAGGCACTGCCGCTGCATAATAATAAGCTTTCCTGCCCCAAAATGTTATTTAGCCGCCTGACGCTCATTTCTCAAACTTCACCACTTTTACAATTTTCCCAAACTTTTATTTCCTTGATTATTGCCAACAAGATTTCATTACGCATTTAGAATGTAAACAAGCGTGAGTGATGACAGAGGTTTCACCGCGGCGGTCCTCGCCTTCAGACGCACAATTCACACACACACACACACGCGCGCTCACACACACACACACACACACACACACACACACACACACACACACACACACACACACACACACACACACACACACACACACACACACACACACACACACACACACACACACACACACACACACAAGACGGGGCAAAATGGAAGGCAATTGTATTAATAGACTTTTTTGACATGCACATGCGTGTGTGTGTGTGTGTGTCTGTGTGTGTGTGTTACAGCCAGAGAAGGCTGGGCGTTGGGCTCACACTCAACTCACATAAATCATGTAGAAGAAAAATGAACAAATGTGGCGGCTAACTCATCTCCTCACCATCCGGAGAAAATGAAATTCACTGGAATACCTATCAAAACTGCAATCATCAGGAGATAAAATCGCCTTTGCTCTATCTGCACTTTCCGATTTAATTTCCTTTATGCCCTTGACATTCAGAGATACCATTTAGATAATGTGTATACAGTAAGGGACTGGTTCGCCCGCTGTGATGTATATATACACACACACACACACACACACACACAGGGACCTCACACCAAATCCAACACCATCATTTGGAAATGGATATGCAATATTTTCTTTGTTGTTGTTTTTTCTAGCCTTCGTCCGCGCACTCCTGTTGCGAGATGCAAAGAGCAAAGAATCTTAACGGAGAGAGAGATAAAGCGGCGGGATATGAAAGCTGCGCTCGTCCCCTCTATCAGTATGACATGCAATTATGTTTGGGCAGGCGTCAGGTTAAAGGTCAGCCTGATGACTCCATCATTTAGCAAAGCAGCTTACTTCACAAATGGAGGTAGACGGAGGCCCGTGGCAGACTCCCAGACACCTCCAATCTGATGAAATCATTAGTGTAATAAGCATGTAAATCTGCTCGCAAATTATACTCGCGCAGCTCCTCGGCTTTCATTTAGCTGACACTTGGTGAGGTGTTGTCAGATCACCTCTTTATCCCACAATCAAATTACTGGCAAGCGCGCGAGCGAGACGGGGGCCGCGGAAATACGGACGGGCGCTGAAGGCCGTGCCTGGACGCTGACACGCTATTGATTCCTGAAGCCCTGATCTCCCCTCGTTTTGTTCGAGAGAGAGACAGGTGCTTTTGATGATGTTATGGGAGAAATCTATTATTAAGCACCAGAAGATCTGGCAGAGCCAAAACTGAGCTGTTTCTCGCAACCGCTTGTCCTAATACCAACCATAAATAATTCATTAAATATAAACAAGGCCTCAAAAGCGAAAACCCACGGGGAAAATCCGTTTTAAATATCATTTCTTCATTTTTAAAGCTGATGGACATGAGATTAAGAGAGAAATGAGCCAATACAGAACACATACTACCTACCGGCGCATTGAACAGAGGGAGGCATGGTGGCTACCTCGTCGATTGAGGGGTCACTTTTTACTGTCCTTATTTAGCCGTACATCTTTTCTAGCTAGATCCAGGCCCCTCTAAGCAAAACGGTAGAAGAGAGAAAAAGAGAGCAATAAGCGGCCTCGGTTTCCTCACACAAAGCTAATAAGCTCAACCATAAATGTCCCACAAAGAAACGAGGTTAAACGATATCTGCCATCTAAACAACAGTGCAGCAAAATTAAGATGTTCCTGAATATGTTTCAGTAACTGGATATTTTTGGAGCTAATGGTAGAGAACACAAGAGTAGAAGTAGATAGGAAAACTTTTCCAAAGTTGCCTCCATCTAGACTTTGTAAAGTTTTCCAGCATCGTTTCACATTGGTACATCTGAAGCTTGTAAATGTGGGGCTGTTTATGGCTTATGTTTACTGGGGAGACGCGTATGCCTTTAGGGGAGGCTGCACACTTTCTGTTCCTCGGCACAAATCTTAATAAAATATTGCGGCACCTGGTGTCTGACGAGCGGGATGCAATCTAGCAGCTTTTATAAAGTCAACAATAAATTCTCAGGTACAATATTCACACATTCAAATGTCTCAGGAAACCTACCGCAGAACACGAGTAGAGTCGCGCATCTGCATGTTTGACGAAACACAGCTAGCGATGTTTCTCAGAAATGAACTCTCTCTAGTTGATCGGATTTGTCTATGATAATCAAATCTCAAATTAGATTCAGCGGTGGAGGGGCCATTTCAAACGCCTCTATCGTATTGAGGCTCATTTGAAAGCTAGTATTTTATGTTTTCAAAATACACACAAATAAATACAATTTTCACCTTTTGTGAACACTATATTATATTATATTAGGACATATCAGAAGATGATGTTGAACTGGAACATTTGCACATCGGACAGGACTGCCTTTATGGCTCAGAAAACAGATCCTGTATGCAAAACTGAATTTAAAATGTAAGGGTTTATATATTATCTTAATACATTAAGATTAATTATATTATATATACACACACACACACACACACACACACACACACACACACACACACACACACACACACACACTTGTGGTTTGACATGGCTGACGACCCAAGTCAACATTGTATCAACAAATGTAGCATTTCTATCATCTTTATCAGCAAACATTGTGCCAAACTTTTTTTTTTTTTTTTTTTGAATGAAATGCAGTTTAAGTTAAACTATTTATTGTGTGTGTTTGTGAGATTACACAGGCTTTCAAATTGTCATTTAAAACAAAAGCTTGATACTTTGATAGTGTCTCGACTCTCTAGGCTTGGCCATGTACCGAGGCCCTTTTCAAACAGACATATTGATTCAAGAGGGTTATGCATGTAATCTTCTTTTCAATAATTCACTGAGCCTTTTATACAGCTGTAGATCAATGGATGCGCTCATAAACTCTCCTCCCCTTTCACTCTCTCCTCCGTCAAATCTCTCCTTCCATCAGTCCAGCGCAATCTTTCCTTTCATGCTCTGTTCCCTCTACATCTGTCCATCACTCTCTACAAATGAAGACATGCTAATTGCATATTAACCTGTGACGCACAGTCAAAAAAATAAAAAAATTATTGGTTGATTCTTTGGGAAATAATGCCTTGTGAATTACTGCTGATTTCATTAACAGGATACTGAACTAAGTCACGTTATTTGAAAGACATGACTCTAGTGTGTAATTCTAAATCTAAAATGATAACAATAGCGATTGGTGACACTTTATTTAAACATGCCTTCATATCTTACAGAATTCATACACCATTATGTCTGAACACTTAGGTCGAGTTCTGGAAGAGCGTTCAGTATTTCAGCTCCTTAAGCTTCCTCAAAACCTCCTCACTTTGAACTCAAACCTCATCTTTTAACAATGTTTCGTTAACTGGTCCATACGCATTTTGCTTATTGTCTTGCATGTTAAAGGGATAGTTCACTTTAAAATGAAACGTTTGTCATCCTTTACTCGCCCTCAAGTTGTTTCAAACCTGTTTGAATTTCTTTCTTCAGCTGAACACAAGGGAAGATATTCTGAAGAATGTCAGTAACCAAACATTGACTTCCATAGTATTTTTTTTTCCTACTATGGAAGTCAATGGCTCCAGTTAACTGTTTGGCTACTGACATTCTTCAGAATATCTTCCCTTGTGTTCAACTGAAGAAAGAAATTCATACAGGTTTGAAACAACTTGAGGGCGAGTAAAGGATGACAGAATTTTCACTTTAAAGTGAAATATCCCTTCAAATGATCACCGTCTGACTGCCAGTTCATTTTGTTGCTCCCTGATTGTACATATGTATTATTGGTGTTCTTCTTCTTCTTCTTCTTCTTCTTCTTCTTCTTCTTCTTCTTCTTCTTCTTCTTTCGGCTGTTCCTTTCAAGGGTCGCCACAGCGAATCATCTTCCTCCATCTATTTCTATCCTCTGTATCCTCTTCTCTCAGTCTGACTACCTTCATGTCCTCCTTCTCTACATCCATAAACCTCCTCTTTGGTCTTCCTCTCGACCTCCTGTCTGTCAGCTCTAACCTCAGCATCCTTTTACCGATGTATTCACTCTCCCTCCTCTGAACATGTCCAAACCACCTCAACCTGGCCTCTCTAACTTTGTCTCCAAAACATCTCACATGTGCTGTCCCTCTGATGGACTCATTCCTGATCCTATCCATCCTCGTCACTCCCAAAGAGAACCTCAACCTCTTCAGCTCTGCTACCTCTAGCTCTTCCTCCTGTCTTTTCCTCAAACCATACAACATCGCTGGTCTCACTACTGTCCTGTACACCTTTCCTTTCATTCTTGCTGGTTCACTTTTATCACACAACAGACCTGACACTTTTCTCCACCCATTCCAACCAGCCTGCACACCCTTCTTCTGTGTTATTTTACAATATTATTTAAAGTGTCCATTGGTTCTTAAAAGGTGCTGTATAAATAAAGCATTATTATTGTTACGCACTTACTGTAGGTAGTATAAATTATTATAACTAGACCTAAACCAGATTTTGTACCACGACTGTATTATTGTAATGCCTGAAGTGGTATGGTGATTGAATGAATAAACTCAAACCAATCCCTAATTATATAGTAAGGACAACTTTAAAGGCAATTTTCTCAACATTTTTTTGCCCCCCTAGATTCCAGATCCTTAAATAAACTCTGCCAAATATTGTCCTATCCTAATAAAACCAGAGATCAATGGGAAGCTTATTTAAAAATAATAAATAAATAATAATAATAATAATAATTGATCCATTGGACTGGTTTTGTGGTCCAGGGTCACATATACATAACTCTGTTTTCAATGGTGTATAAGGATCTTACATAATGAACTGTTATGTTTTATTACCTTAGAATGAGTCATTTCTATCTACATACACCGCAGGTCCTCTTACAGTGAAATCGCCATTTTGTGCCGCCATGTTTCTAGTTCTACAGTAGCCCTAAAGGGACAAACTGCTCTACAGAGTGCTAATCACTCTCTGCTGTCTCAGATGAAGTTATTTTTGTCCTGTGCTGGCCACCATAGCTTCTCTATGTGCTTTGAAAGGGAGGGGTGAACGGTGCACTTATAAAACTTTGCGTAGGTTTTGCATCAGAAGTGGCATACGGGTGAAACATAGGAAGTGTGTACGCACAGAAATATTTGGATTTATAAAACATCCCATGCAGTTTTCCCTTAATAGATCACAATTCATTCTAAATGTAGCGCAGCTTTTGCGGCTTCATGTCACGCCCATAGTTGCCCATAAATAGTCTGTGAAACGCCCACAAGTTAATAATTATCGATTGAAAAATCATGGCAAACACAGAGAGGCAATTAAAAAAACATAACTTCACTCAATGTGAAGTAGAAGTTATCGTTGACAAGAAATATATAAATATCTAATTGCATCTATATCTGCTCCACCAGACAGACACATTGACGAGAATATCAGTTTTGTACATTATTTCGCTCTGTTGTTTACCATATTTTTTATGAGGATGAATTGCATAACATCCCAATATTATCGCAGAACATATTTCACTGTTCTTTGTGCAAACGTGTTGATGTGCATTTCTGTTGTAATTTTTGTTTGATTTTGTTTGTTTTACACTACAGATCGATCAAACGGGTGTTTGTGTAGGCTGTTAATTGTAACGCCGCATTCACACGGGGCGTAGGCGTTAACGCTTCCCATTTACTTTGAATGGGTGACATCATCCGTTGCTGAACTGAATTGTGGGTTCCGTCGCGGCGCTTCACTCGCGTTGCAAGCGGCAGAAGTTGAAGAATTTTCAACTTTTCAAGCGCCAGCGCAGGCGTCATCCAATCAGATCGCCGTATGCAAATATCCTACAGCAGACGCTAGCCAATTGCGTTCATTACTGCTCCGTGAAACATCCAGACCATAGACCGTTAAAAATCCAGACGCAGCTCCTGGACCACTACGTGATATTCTTCCCTCTGTCTGCACTTTTTCAGGATTTAATGTACTTAACAGCTTCATTCACCTGTGCAGTGCACTGACAACAACTACACGGGCAATCGCACTCACACATACAACCAAATCGGCATCAATTTCTTCTCACAGACTAGCTGTCATAAAAAGGCGCTTTTTTGTGTTGTGTTTTGGTCCAAGCGGCAAGTTAATGTGATTGGCTGTTGTCACTATGACGATCGCGTCAGCACCCAGCTTCAGCCACGCCCTCCGTCAAGCGTTAACGCCTACGCCCCGTGTGAATGCGGCGTTAGACTTGCTTTGTGAAGTCTTCATGTTATTTATGAGTCAGTATTGCCTTTTCTTTTACACAACGGTCTACAGTTTCACACACTTTCACATGTTTCTTCCATCTGCCGACAATGCCGCCATTTCTCATTTCACCTGTTTTTGCCACTTCAGTCTCTCCAGCACTAGAAAGCTTTTTCTAATACTAATGTGGATCCTAAAGCTCTTTCCTGACCATAGCCCTTCTTCTTCCAGTGATATTCCTTTTAAACTTTTCTCTTTTTTAATGTCTCTCAGACATCTCTCTTTCTACAGTCTTTCTTCAAATATCACACACTCTCCTTTCACATGAGTGGACACACCCCCTACGGCTGATTGGCTCACTCTCCTTCCCTATCAAGAGTGGACACGCCCCCTACTGCTGATTGGCTCACTCTCCTCCCCCATCATGAGTGGGCACGCCCCCACTGCTGATTGGCTCACTCTCCTCCTCCATCATGAGTGGACACGCCCCCACTGCTGATTGGCTCACTCTCCTCCCCCATCATGAGTGACCACGCCCCCTACTACTGATTGGCTCACTCTTTTCCCCCATCATGAGTGGACACGCCCCCTACTGCTGATTGGCTCACTCTCCTCCCCCATCATGAGTGGACACGCCCCCTACTGCTGATTGGCTACAAGTGTGTTGTGCTGCTCGGTTCGAGTTCAGCGTTTCTCAGAAATCGCAACTTTAATAGTGAAGAGGACGCAGTGACTATGCTTATCTACAAAATGATGGCTCAGGTTACACTAGCTGCCCCATGTACCACATGACACTGACAGTGTCCCATTCAAACACTAATACCTGTGCTTCTGAGCAGGATCAACAGTGAGAGATCTCCAGAACGAATGAGCGGGAATATGTGATAGAGATTAGATTTTTTTTTATTTTGATTTTAGAATATAAGCATGATAATTGATAAGGAGTAAGGTCAGGTGTGTGGAGTGACCCTTTAAGGGCCAGGCATGCGTTTAATATTCAGGGTGTGGAGCTCAGGGAGGTGAGTGTACATTCAGAGAGTCAGGACCCCGCTGTGACCTCTCTCCATTATTCATCCCTTAGAAAAAAAAATAGAAATGGAAACTCAGGTTCCACCCAGGAGTAGAAGAGCATCCCTTTAACTCCAGTGCATGGCACTCTGACCCTATATTAGAAAGGCTGCAGAAAACCCAGGAAATGTTGGACGTTACATTTTTAAACCCTCCCTAGGGCTCATTTTAAGGGCCAACAGCACGCCCTACATCCAGAGAGAGGGAGGCAGGAAGGTAGAAGTGGGAAGACACTGTGATCTCTCCAGATGTGTTGAGAGGTAATGTGTGCTTGACATGAGTGTGTGAACCGTTTCAGACTAAACTGTACAGCGCACAGCGAGTCTACGCGCAACTGACAATTCAACAGCTTGAGGATACACATCAAAACACACACAGTAGTGATTTGTGTACTTTTTCCTGAATTGCCTTTACAGGGGGGACATTTAACAAACAACACCTTTTAGAAAAAAGACCAAAGCAAAAATGAAAGAGGAAATGTAAAAAATGCAATGGGACAAACGAAAGAGTAAAAGTTATGAAAACCAAGGTAATGGTGTGGGAGTCGGAGAACGACCTCGCTGTCAGCTCGAGGCATTCGAAGGCAATTGCCGAACATTCGTTTTGGATGCAGATATCAAAGATTCAGGAAACACTGAAGGGGGAAAGAAGCACGACTTACCAGATGTTCTGATCCAGCTTTGATTTTTCCTGTTTCCCTGCAACAGAAGAACAAATGTGCTCCATTGTAAATAACGCAAACACACCAAGCGTCTGCGCACCCTGTGCTCCCACTCATTCCTCCAACCTCTCACGGATCGCCCATAATTGCTGTTTTTAAGGGTGTACCGCATTTATCCAGTTTTGCTCATGGAGTTCCACGAGGGCAAGAGATCTCAAAAGGGCTCTTATACTTCCTTTAAAATGATGACATTGTGGAAATAAAAAATGACAGCGGTTTAAGACAGCTGGTCTTCATGGGAATAATGATGCACAGATGCTGTGTGGGTGTGTGTTTACATTAAATAACCATTCGTTGAGCCTCATTAATTCATTGATATACATCTTCAAAGAATGGAACAGTAATAATTGCAGGATTCAGTGTGATGCTCAAATGCTCTCATGTCACAAAAGTTATGTTTCTAAACAGCTGACCGAAAATACTGGACATATCCTATTTAGCCTGCTTTACTGTACACGATCAGCGGCTGTTTATCATCGTTTATCAAGTGATACCAGTAAACTTGAACTAGCACATAATATCAGCAAACAAACTAATCTACTCTTTTTACCTAGACATTATCATTTTAAAGGTGTGTTAATTCAAAATAAAGGCTGTTTTATTTTGACTTTCTAATAGTCAAAGAATCTTGAACAAATGTATCATGGTTTCCCCACAAAAAAATAAGCTTCTAACTGTTTTTAACATTTACAATAATAATAAACGGATACCAAATAAATGAGTTTCTAGAATCAGCATATCAGAAGGATTTCCGAAGGATCATGCGACACTGAAGACTGGAGTAAAATTTAGCTGCTGAAAATTCAGCTTTGCCATTACATGACTACATTTTAATTTAAAACATTTCACAGTTAAAACCAGACATTTAAAACTATAATATTTCACAATATTAATGTTTTTATTGTCATTTTGATAAAAAAAAAATGACTGCCTTGGTGAGCATAAAAGCCTCTTTTCACATTTAACTGGGTTCTCAGAAGCAGAAGTCGTATTGATTGGGTAAACGTGCTGAATGGGAGACAACAGCAAATATATTTTTACATGTACTTTTGCTCAGATAGCAAAAGAAAACAAACTAGTGATAGCTTTCACAACTTCCAAAAAATTGGAGATTCCGTTGGCTTGAAGAGAGAAAGATGTCAAATTTGCATCACTCCCTCAGCCACTGTATTAGAAACAACTTCGCAGGAACATTTTTGCCATTTACTGAAAAAGTATGACATAACATAACATAATAAATGTGTATTACATTTAGAAAAAGAAAACTTTATTTACTAGATTGGTGAAAACGCATCAGCACAGCCTGTGAAAAGGGTCTACTGTGTTTATTGTGCCTTTTTTCTCTTTTTAATATGTCATCAGTGTCAACAGACTGAGACTGGACATTGCAGAGACCCCGAACTTGGAGTATTAAGAGGCATGGGGTATTTTTATACTTGCACCATAACAATCCCACAAATAAAGTCTAACTCAAAATATTATAGTATTAGTTGTTTTTTTGATAATGAGAGTAAGACATAAGCAGAGGTGAACAGAAACTAAGTACATTTGTACTTTATACATGAGTACTGTACTTTACTTGAGTATTATTTTTTCTTAAAACTTATGACTTTAACTTCACTACATTTGAAAGAAAAATATACTTTTTACTCCACTACATATCTCTCAAGGTCTACAAAGTCAAAAGTCGTTTCTATAGCAGTTTTGAAAGTCAGTGGATGATATGTTTTCTTCTTTTAAAGGTGTTTGGGTTTGTTTCTATTCACATAAACAAAGTTTATTATGTCTTAAGTGAAGGTAACCAGCGTGAGAATATCAGATGTGTATCAGTGTATTGGATCTGTGCATTCAGCCTTAAAGTGACAGCAGCTTTGTGAAGGGCTTCGTAACTTTCATATAAGTTATTCATATAGTATGTCAGAGAGAGCATCACTGACTGGATTAAACCATGATGGCATAATGTTAAAGTTTATACAACAATAATAAAATAACGCCTTGACATAAAAAAGAACATTCACTTCTGATACTTAAGTACTTCTGAAAACAAATACGTCTGTACTTTTACTTAAGTAAAAATCTGTTTTTACAACTTTCACTTGTAACAGTAATATTTGACCAGTAGTGCTTTAAAGCTACACTGTGTGATATTTTCCCCCATCTAGCGGTGTAAAGGTATATGACCATCCAGTGAATAATAGTTTCTGTTCCTCTCAATTCTGATTTCGTTTTAACTCCTACGGTGGCCCATTTAGTCCAAGATTAACAGATTTCCCCTTCTTCACATTCAACACGGTGCCATCGAGTGTTAAAACGTGAAAGGCGAAGCTTGAATTTACGGGTATGTCCCTCTTTGGCTAATGTACTTTCAAGATGGAGGAGCAACATGGCGACCGGCATTCGAACCCCTTTATAACTTGAAAGAAGTAAATATACATTAATGAGCACATATATTTTTGAAAGAACTAAGTGTTTTTAGCTAAGAATAAACTAAAAAAGTTACACAGTGTATCTTTAACTTCAATCTTTATAAAACTTTTTTTACTTTTATTACTTGAAAATGGAAGATTGAAAAAAAAAAAAAAAAAGGACAGCCTCTAGATGATACTGTGGCAAACTGTGTGTGTGTGTGTTTGTGTGTGTGTGTGTTTGTGTGTGTGTGTTTGTGTGTGTGTGTGTGTGTGTGCGCGTGTGTGTGTGTGCGTGTGTGTGTGTGTGTGTGTGTGTGTGTGTGTGTGTGTGTGTGTGTGTGTGTGTGTGTGTGTGTGTGTGTGTGTGTGTGTGTGTGTGTGTGTGTGTGTGTGTGTGTGTGTAAAGAAGAGGTAAAAAGACGAGAGAGACAAAGCAGCACAGTTTGTAAACATGACGTTAACTAGCCTGTGGCAGCTCAGAAATGGCTTCAGTAATCAGGGACACAAAAGCCCATGTGAAACCTACTCTACTCTTCCCAAGATGTTTCATCACTCCACAGTCCCAGCACATCTTTCTTCATCCATCTCTCCTTCTCCAGGAACGATTCACTGCTTCCTACTGAAACTATGTCACTTCCTGATGATTACTTTCCTGCTGGACCAACTACATCTCAGCACAGAAAGGCCAGTGCAAGCTAACACACATCCTCATGTGACACTCGAATAGGTCATTATTGAGACTTTGAGTGGGGGTGGGGATGGGGCACTGGCTAAAAACAAGTTACCGTGGTGACAGAAAGCTGTAATTCTTTAATGAAGAACAATTAGCAGTAAACAATCACTCACAAAAGAGACAATTATTACTTATTTTCCTCTGACACTCCCTTTCCTTTCCCCTCATCACAATAATTCTGTTTTCTTTTTATAATCACTTATCCAATTTCACAAGTGCTTATTATATTTGCACCCTCCCCCCATCTCTATTTTTTGGTCATTTAGCGGCTTCCCCTGTCTATGTCTAAATGATTGTATTCTTCTAATTGTATCTCTCTCTCTCTCTCTCTCTCTCTCTCTCTCTCTCTCTCTCTCTCTCTCTCTCTCTCTCTCTCTCTCTCTCTCTCTCTCTCTCTCTCTCTCTCTCAACACACACACACACACACACACACACACACACACACACACACACACACACACACACACACACACACACACACACACACACACACACACACACACACACACGCGTCTGTGCTGAAGAAAACATCCCAATTCAATTAGAACCTTCAAACCGAATCACCACACTGCTGAGTGCAGACACAGGAAGACATTATTGGCAAATGAATATAAATTTTTATTGAACTGGTACATCTTCACCTTTTCATTTTTTAGTTATCGCCTTTGTTTTTTTCCCTCTACAGATGCTGTCCATTTCCTGCAGGTCTGCGGGGAGCACAGATTTCCCTTCTCTCTCATTCCCTCCCTCTCTCCGTACGCCCTGAACATCCTCGCATCGATTTCTGAATTACAGTGCAATATTAAATAATTAATATACTTGCCATGATTGATGTTTTGCCTTAGCCCAATATTACATTATCAATCAAACTCGGTTTAATGTAATAATATTGAAAATGTGTCATGGGTTGTTTGGCTGGTTTACAATTTGCTAGAGAGAGAAGCATGTCATGAAGTGCTCTATATTGTTTAAATGGACAATGGTGGAAGATGAAACAGTTCAGTGTTGACCTTGAGCAATGAATCCTACAGATCAGCTTATAATGACCTCAATCAACAACAACCTACTCCAGCCAAAACACTGGCCGGTGCGCATAAATTGAAGACATGAGCACAGGCCAGTTGTATGCTATATGTATAAGGAATAACTGACGATGGACCGTTGGATTAGTGAGGGATAATCCACGGCTAGCAGTGCATTCAATGATTGTAATGCAAGACATCGAGGCAAATAAAGTAGTTGCCTCTGTCTAACGCACAGCTAGCCGTGAATTATCCTGCTCTTAACACAGTAATTTGCCAGCATTGACAACTGGTATTTGTGGCACAATATTTAACCGAGAAGGTATATTAAGTGTGATCATATATATATATATATATATATAATATATATATATATATATATATATATATATATATATATATATATATATATATAATATATATATATATATATATATATATATATATATATAAACCCACTAGACTTTGGTTAATCTTTGAAACATAGATGAAGATATTTTTAATGATACCTGAGAGGTTTGAAATGGAAATGAAAGTCCAGGTAACCAAAACATAGTAGATCCAAAAAAGGTCATAAATATGTTGTAAAATCAATACATATGAATAGAGCAGTTACAGGTCTTATGAAGACATTTGATTGCTATGTATGATGAACTGATGTAATCAGGTGTCCTTGGAGTATTGTCTAATTGCATACTGTAAGAGGGTTTCAGTAAAAATGTTTAAATACATTTTTAATAAATGGCCTTGTAATTTTTGTTGGCACAATTTGACTAAAAGAATTCACTATTGAATAGTGTTTAAATTTGTGTTTTAGAGTTTTAGATTTGTTCAATTGAGTTAATGTTGATAAATTATTTTTTAGCTGACTGTAATATAAGACATTATTTAGTAAAAAATCTTTCACTTCATCAAGCAAACCTGCACAATAAGATTTGAAACAGCAAGAGTGCAAGGCCTCGGGTCTTGGAACATTTTGCACAAATGTTCTTTGAACTACATTATCATGCTTAAAGTATTGGGAATCACTTCACGACCTCTTATATAAACTCAATCACTAGGCATGCAGACACTTCTACAAACATTTGTGAAAGAATGGGTCGCTCTCAGGAGCTCAGTGAATTGGAAATGTGATATGTTGCTACCTGTGCAATAAGTCCATTCCTGACATTTCCTCACTACTAAATATTCCATGCTCAGATGTTAGTGGTGTTATAACAAAGTAGAAGCAATTGGGAACAACAGCAACTCAGCCACGAAGTGGTAGGCCACGTAAAATCCAAGAGCGGGGTCAGCGCATGCTGAGGGTCACAGTGGGCAGAAGCTGCAGAGTCAATAGCTCCAGACCTTCAAACTTCATGTGTCCTTCAGATGAGCTCAAGAGCAGTGCGCAGAGAGCTTCATGGAATGGGTTTCAATGGCCGAGCAGCTCATCCAAGCCTTACATCACCAAGTGCAATGCAAAGCATGGGATGGAGTGGAGTAAAGCAGCCGCCACTGGACTCTAGAGGAGTGAGACGTGTTCTCTGGAGTGACCAAACACGCTTATCTGTCTGGCAATCCCATGGACGAGTCTGGGTTTGGCGGTTGCCAGGGGAATGGGACTTGCCTGACTGCATTGTGCCAAGTGTAAAGTATGAATAACACAAGGGTAAACAAATATTTTGGGTGAACAATTTGTTCAAATTATCCAAATTTCAACTGGACAGGAACTGCAGTTCACACTTCACCTTTGGAATTGAAAAGAGACATAGAAAAAGGGAAAGAGAGAGAACCTAAAGAAAACAAAGAGAGCTAATAAAGAGGAAATCGGTCAATGAATGAGGAGTCAGCATGAAGGACGGGAAAAAAAATGTTCCCTCTGCATGGCTTCCCGTAAAGAGGTCATTATTTATCTCGACTTAATTAAGTAAAAGAGGACAAACAAGTCAAAGTGTTAACAGAGCTCGATGCGATGCCAGCCATTTGCTTACAGGTCAATAGTGGCAAATAAGAAATGTCTGACCAATCCGTCAAATTCAAGAGGCCCTGACTGACGTCTGCGTACGCGTGCGTGCATGTGTTTATTCCATTATCCTGTTCTTCTGAAAGCTCCTGTTCTCCATCTCTCTCTCTCTCTCTCCATCTCTCTCCATCTCTCTCCATCTCTCTCCATCTCTCTCCATCTCTCTCTCTCTCTCTCTCTCTCTCTCTCTCTCTCTCTCTCTCTCTCTCTCTCTCTCTCTCTCTCTCTCTCTCTCTCTCTCCCTCCCTCCCTCCCTCCCTCCCTCCTGCACAGGCATGACAGAATTAATTAAAGGCCAGGCAGCACATTCATTTGAGGTTTCAAATAAATCCATTATGTTTTTCTCTTTTTTTTTCCTGTATTCAGACTACTTGACATGGCCAAGATTAGTGTATCTTAACGCAGTAGTTTTAGTCAGTGTTAGAGAATGAAAGAGTTTTGAAAAGTCTGTGAAAAGCAAAGGGCAAGCTTTTAGCCCAGCGCTCAACACAGATGCATTAATGTGCAGCTTTAGTAGGCAAACCCTGCCAGCATCGCACAGGTGTCTACAGACAGATCAAAGCAGGCTCTGGCATAGGGCACCAACTACGGTAAAAAGGGCATCATGTCTTCTCTGCAGGGGCATTTCAACTGAAGGTGACCCCTGGAAAGCGGATATTTTGCACAGGGCACCCATTCGGTCAGAGGTGGCCATGGGTCAAGATGATACGCAGCTGTTTATGAGCTTTAAATATGATCTACATTGGCCAAAGAAAAGTAGTTAGAAACTGGGCTGTTTTTCAAATGGCCTTTTAACCAGATAAAGTCATGGTAGTCGATTGTTTTAGTCGATTTATAAAGTTCACAAAGGTGTCCTTGGAATCACAAGTGTTGCTCATCGCATGAACTACGGGCATACTATTAAAAAAATCCTTGCTTCGATATTTTGTAAAATACTATGGATGTAACTTTTCAGACTTAACACAATTAATGAATGGATATGATTGTATTAATCAGACTTTCCATCTGTACATCAACATTTGTGAGATTAATTCCATCTGAGCTGTTTTAAGTCAAGTTAAAGGTGCCACAAATGCCTTGATACAATATTTTTAATTGTTCTCTGATATCTACCTAGAAGGTATGTGGCTTTGGTAAGGGAAAAATACTCCAGATACAGTTTTACATGTCCATTTACAGCCCTAGGATTTGTCCCTTTAATTGAATGCTCTGTTTTTGCCTTATTTGGAAGAGTCATGAATAATAATGTTGAACTCTGCTATGATTGGCTCATTTCAGTAGCTCACACAAGTGCAGTTATCCAGCAAACACAACCGCAAGCACCAACACTCGAACGCTCCTTTTTTTCCCCACAAATACAAAATACTATTTTATTTTTTGTCAGTGAATGTGTTCTCTTTTGTGAGCTTTTTATGTGTGTTGTACAATGTTTTTTCTTTTGAAACAAAAAGTTACAAAGTGGGTACCACTTTGATGTATTGGTCATTTTAAAGGTCAAACAGCTGCAAAGCTGAGCATTTCAGTCCAGATGGTGATGTATTACGGACTGTTTTTTTTTTTTTAAACAAAGAAATTCTACAGTATTTTAAGTGAATGCTGAGGAATATAATCATTTAAAAAGTTGTCTCCATCTAAACAGAGAAGATGGACTGAGAGAGAGAGAGAGTTTGTGGGTAATATAAAGAAAAGTTCAAGATTAAGCGAGTCACATTATGCATCATCAAATGTGTCAGTGAGTGCTCAAATGTTGTCCAATGCCTGATTAAAAAAAAACTATGGTGGGTTTATTAAAGGAGATGATGATAATGGAGGGATGCATCCTTCATCCATATGATCCACTCATCAATGTCTCTGCCTGTCTCTCCGGCTTCCTGTGTGGCAGGGAAATGACAGGAGAGCCGAGAAGAGCGTGGCAGAGTGATAGACTTGGCTATGCAATAAAATGGAGGACAAGGAGGTTGATTGTCATCTCCATATCATGTACTTAGCAGCGGCAGTGAATTGAAATTGAAATTGTGTTCCTGAGTGTATAGCACGGCTGGCCCTTTTGATTTCTCTGTTAAACTGTTCAGAGAGGAGGGGCAGGCGGACACACACACCCACACACACCCACACACACACACACACACACACACACACACACACACACACACACACACACACACACACACACACACACACACACACACACACGCACAACACACACACACGCACACGCACACACTGCTGGTAAGGCTGCCACCGTCACATTTCAGCATAAGTAGGTTGATAATAGCAAAGGCTGGCCAGTGAGTCTTTAATCAGATCAAAACCTCCCTTCTTTTAGAGCTCAAGTCCCTAAAAAGAGAGCGGGAACAGAGAGGGTGGGATAGAGAGATTTATAAATAACAAAACTGGGCTCTTAGCATAATCCCAGCACAGCAGAGATTCAAAATCCATTAAAAACCAGGAAAACTCTCCACTGGTCCATCATAGGAGACAAAAGGAGTGAAAGAAAGACTCGAGGGTTAGATGGCAACTCTGCCACGCATCAGCTCCGAACACAAGACTGGAGCTTTCTTCTGTTTTCATGTGGAATAAGGACAGCATGTGGTCAGAGCTGCTCTTTCCACGGCAAGTGTTCAAGAGCCAGATGAGAGTTTAAAAAGAAATAGATAGTTCCCCTAAAAAAAAAAAAAAGTTTTACTCACACTCGTCATCATCAACATGTATGGCTTTCTCTTTCGGAAAACCAAAAAAAGTTGCTAACAGTTTTGAAAGGGCGATGCCACTTCAATATACCTGTATATAGTATACATATCCTAATTAACTTAATAATCAAACCCTTAATCAATATTTATCTTCCTGTATTATTATAATGATTCTTTTCAGTTATGATTTTGCTATATGTTTATTGCTTTCTTAAGTGTCTTTCATTTCATTAATTATATTTTATTCCTTTTATATTTCCTTTTACTGAAACACTAAAGAGTCGAGATGAATATTGTCTGTACTATTGTGTGTCCCTCTCACTGAAAGAAAGCACACGTTATCAGTATGTTTTGGTAAGAACTGGAGCTTAATCAGCTCCAACCAACAGTTTTGAAGAGACTGTGTATCTGTGTATGCGAGCAATATTCTGTGTTACAGATCAGTGTTGAGAATGGTGTACAATGGGCACCCTAACAGATGGGTGGACTTGTTGTTCTGGGCAAGCTGGCGCCTGCTCCAGATCTGGAAGGTCACTACGGGCCCAATTCTGGGTGGAAAGCGCCAACAAGTGACACGTCAGTGGAAATATGCATCCAATTAGCTGACATGATTGGAAATTTACCATGACTGTGCATTGTCTTTGAGCCAATCAGAACCATCCACATTGCAGTAATGACATGGATAAGACCTTGAAAACGGTATAACTGTTGGGACCATTGTATGTACGATAGGGCGAGGCAACAAGACGGTGAGAGACGAAGCGCGGCCTACGAACTCCTTGTGAGACTTGCTGGCTTCTGCTTTTGAAACTACAAACTATTTTTAAGTAAATTTTTATTTAATTAATTACAATCCTGACTCTTTGTCTTCATATCTTCACTACTGGTGCTGGGTCATAAACTGTTAAACCCAAAAGCTGTTAACCCCTAACAGTTTACAATGAGGTTCCGGTCGTTAACTTTAGTTCAAATGTTCTATCTGCTAATATTATTTAATGGACCTGAGCTGGCATTAACATATTTTTATGAACAAATTAAAACAAAAATGAATAAATACTGTAACAGCTATATTGCTCATTGTTAGTTTATGCATTAACTGCCGTCAACTAATTGGACAGTAAAGTTGCGAAGATAGTTTGAAGAATTGACTGTGCCTTTATTAATTTATTTGATCTTATTTTACTTTTTTAGCTAGATAGTGACTAAAAGCTGTCATATGGGTTTGGAAAGACAGAACATCACACATTTAAAGGGGTGGTAAAACACAATTTCACTTTTTAACTTTAGCTAGTGTGTAATGTTGCTGTTTGATCATAAACAACATCTGCAAAAGTTACAACATTCAAAGTTTAAAGCAAAGGGAGAGATTTGCTTTTAAAGAAATCAATTTCTAAGGACAATAGCAAACGGCTGGTAGGGAACTACAACCTTTTCCTCCAGACTCGCTGACATCAGCGGGTTTAATATTTACATAAAACCCCTCCTCCGAGAATATTAAATAAGGGGGGGTGAGGACATTTTTTGTTGTTGTGGTATAGTTAGTTGCTGACGAAACGCTGTTATTTTAATCCGGATTGCAGGTCCTTTCTAGGGACGGGAGAGTTAGGGATCAATGGTCAAATGTATTTTTAACTCGGTCGCTCATAATTATTACCCAAATCTGGCTCTCTGTGCTGCACATTTTACGGAGGAAAGCTTCCACAATCATAGCGAGTTTAATGCAGGATTCGCACAACGGCTTGTCCTGAAAGATGGAGCAGTTCCAACTTTAAAACGGGCCACAACCTGTAAGTATGATTTATTTTTCGTTAATGTGTTTTCCTGTAATAGTTTGTATTGTTAATTGTACATTGTAGCACGGAAGTAAACAACAACGCTGTTTGGCTCTGCAAACCAGTTTGTTAAATGCTCTTTCTTACTTAACGTTATCCGTCAAACACCTAACGTTACAAACTGTTTTTAAATCTCAACAGCGAACTTGGAATTAGTGTAAATTATTTTACTTTGATAAGAGCTTTAATGTATTGTTTATCGGCATGCTTGTTTATCTACAGGCATGCTAAACATGGTTCTGTGTTTGATTTGGCAACTATAGTAAAGCCAATGTTTAGTGTTCGTGTTGGGTTAATCGCTCTTGCAACAGATATTTGGGTATAATCGTTCTAAAAATACAAAAAGTGCCATTCAGTAGTGCTCACCATAGATCCGCAGTCTTTACAGACTACCGGTGCACTAGGCAGTTGCGGATCACAACACACTGGGCCAGCGATCTGAGCCCATTGTGTATTTTTGAGGGACCAGCATTGTGTATTTTTGAAAACCATCAGACAGTGTAGAATAAAGGTAAAATATATGAAAAATAATGCAGCTTTTTAAAACCAAAGCATTAACATGTTACAGTGCACCCCGCAAACACAATTAGGCCTTCGAAAGAATGTGTTTTACCACTCCTTTAAAATCTTTGGATGACTTTCATTTGCACTATGTTGCTTTTCCCTAGGCAACTCCAAGAATGTGGAATGGTTTTTGCTATTGTCTTTGAAATCAAACTTAAGATGTATTTATTTTCATTTGAGTAAGTTTATAATAATGAATCTTATGACTTAGGTTATATATTGTAAGTTCTCTCTCTCTCTCTCTCTCTCTCTCTCTCTCTCTCTCTCTCTCTCGTTTTGAACGTTGAGTTTTATTAACCTATTAAAAAGACTCATTGCTTGGACAACACTATTTTTGCAAACAGTAAAAACTAGGCTAATACACCAGTGCATTATTGTAGTGTTATCTTCAGAAAAGTGGAGCACTGACATTAACTTTATATTCTGCCCTCAGGCTCCTGCATAAGTTGCTTTTCCTTGCATCAGTGAACTTGTTATATTATTAATACATATTAAAAGAACTTACCAATACCTACATGAAAGTGATAAACTGTTCCTCTAACATATTAAATAATAAACTATACTAACAGTCTGGATTGTGCCACAGCCAGACAAAGAAAATGTGTTTACGGCCTGTTGCATGAAGCCGGTTTCTGTGGCTAGCCAGTTTGAGTTTAGTCTGAGCAAACTCTGGTTTTTCAGTCTCAAGAAGGTGGGTTGTTTTTGGTTGGTCTTCATTACCCTCGTACATGACTAAGTAAGAAAAATTCAGAATTCAAACAATTCCAAAATTCAACCAATCTGCTGTGAGTAAAGTGACAGTCTCAGCTATTAAGCATGGTCAAATGAAATAAATCCAGAAAATAATCTGAAGAGGTCGGACACCCGACTGCAGCCACGTATGCGTAATCTGAAGGCTAAAGGAGCATTTCCTGTTTCCACAATATGTATAGACACAGTCTAATTTGTGGCGGTCCGCCAAACAATCAACACCGGCCGCCGCATATTGCGTTTCGTCATTCATTTTTTTACGCTATTTAAAAGACGCACAAATATATTTATTCAGCTGCATTTCCTTAGCTCTCCCCAGGGCGGTACACAGGGGGGTGGCCCGGAGGCCAGAGCCACTGCCCCTCTGCCCTCATCGGCTAAGGTGCCCCTCTTGCCCCCTTCCCTCCCTCACCCTCAGAGGATTCCCATAAAGGCGTTCTGTTCCGCTAAAAACCCACTAATTCCGCTAATCCGTTCCGTGTTTTCCCGCTCGCTCCGCAGGATCGCTCAAAGTCTGCGGCTGTGTCCGCTCTCTGTGGAGACGGCAATTCCAGAATGACGTCCCATTGACAGGTATATTACAAACTACAATCCACATTACAGACAGTGGCTGATCCGCGGAATTAGTAGTTTGTTTGTTTCAACAGTGCAAACATGGATTCAAAGCTCCAGCATGCCACACTGTGAAAAATTATATGTTCAGTAAGTTATGACAACATATGTTTTTACATTGTTTTAACTCATCAAAATAAGTTAAGATATGTTAAACTTTTTTTTATTAGTTAAACAAGATGTTACTCATTTTTTAAAGTCAGTTTAACATAATTTAAGTTGAAATAACTTAAACATCCAAGTCGACTGTACTGCAAAAGGTCAAAATTTGCTCTCTTTTTTTTTACAGTGCAGCGGGTAAATCGTCATATACTGTATACTGAATATTTAGCTGACAGTTTGTCACTCTTTAACTCCTGTAAAATAGATTTCCGATTTTAATCCATTTTATGAGTTAATACTAGTATCTATAACATGCGTCAAATTTATATTTTATTTAGAACATATTTATTGTATATACAATTTTAAAAAAAAGGTAATAAAGGCTATTATAAATATGCATGAGTTGTATCAGGGTAGCCTACAATGGGGCTAAAGCACACCCTAAGAAAAATGTGCTCATTTTTTCAAAAAAATTCATACTTGTGCAAAAAATCTCTAGCAACGTTTGCATTTTTTTTTGTTTGGGTTTATTGGTTCTGGGTTTTTTAGCTTGTTTTCTGTACACCTTCTCACATATCAGCTTTTCGACATTGTTCGGTTTTTTGTAATAAGTCTGAAATGACAAGGAGGACGCTTCCCGCAATAGAAAGTCAATGGAGACGGTTGGTTTGGGTCAGGTGTGGTAGTGTGGGTGAGTTTAAGGGTAAAGTTAGGGACAGGTGTGGTGGTGTGGGTGAGTTTAAGGGTAAAGTTAGGGACAGGTGTGGTGGTGTGGGTCAGTTTAAGGGTAACGTTAGGGACAGGTGTGGTGGTGTGGGTCAGTTTAAGGGTAAAGTTAGGGACAGGTGTGGTGGTGTGGGTGAGTTTAAGGGTAAAGTTAGGGACAGGTGTGGTGGTGTGGGTGAGTTTAAGGGTAAAGTTAGGGACAGGTGTGGTAGTGTGGGTAAGTTTAAGGGTAAAGTTAGGGACAGGTGTGGTGGTGTGGGTGAGTTTAAGGGTAAAGTTAGGGACAGGTGTGGTGGTGTGGGTCAGTTTAAGGGTAAAGTTAGGGTCAGGTGTGGTGGTGTGGGTGAGTTTAAGGGTAAAGTTAGGGACAGGTGTGGTGGTGTGGGTGAGTTTAATGGTAAAGTTAGGGACAGGTGTGGTGGTGTGGGTGAGTTTAAGGATAAAGATAGGGTCAGGTGTGGTGGTGTGGGTCAGTTTAAGGGTAAAGTTAGGGACAGGTGTGGTGGTGTGGGTGAGTTTAAGGGTAAAGTTAGGGTCAGGTGTGGTGGTGTGGGTGAGTTTAAGGGTAAAGTTAGGGACAGGTGTGGTGGTGTGGGTCAGTTTAAGGGTAAAGTTAGGGACAGGTGTGGTGGTGTGGGTCAGTTTAAGGGTAAAGTTAGGGTCAGGTGTGGTGGTGTGGGTGAGTTTAAAGAGTAAAGTTAGGGACAGGTGTGGTGGTGTGGGTCAGTTTAAGGGTAAAGTTAGGGTCAGGTGTGGTGGTGTGGGTGAGTTTAAGGATAAAAATAGGGTCAGGTGTGGTGGTGTGGGTAAGTTTAAGGATAAAGATAGGGTCAGGTGTGGTGGTGTGGGTAAGTTTAAGGGTAAAGTTAGGGACAGGTGTGGTGGTGTGGGTGAGTTTAAGGGTAAAGTTAGGGTCAGGTGTGGTGGTGTGGGTGAGTTAAAGGGAAAAGTTAGGGACAGGTGTGGTGGTGTGGGTGAGTTTAAGGGTAAAGTTAGGGTCAGGTGTGGTGGTGTGGGTCAGTTTAAGGATAAAGATAGGGTCAGGTATGGTGGTGTGGGTAAGTTTAAGGAAAAAGATAGGGTCAGATGTGGTGGTGTGGGTGAGTTTAAGGGTAAAGTTAGGGACAGGTGTGGTGGTGTGGGTGAGTTTTAGAGTAAAGTTAGGGTCAGGTGTGGTGGTGTGGGTAAGTTTAAGGGTAAAGTTAGGGTCAGGTGTGGTGGTGTGGGTGAGTTTAAGGAAAAAGTTAGGGACAGGTGTGGTGGTGTGGGTCAGTTTAAGGGTAAAGTTAGGGACAGGTCTTGTGGTGTGGGTCAGTTTAAGGGTAAAGTTAGGGTCAGGTGTGGTGGTGTGGGTGAGTTTAAGGGTAAAGTTAGGGTCAGGTGTGGTGGTGTGGGTCAGTTTAAGGGTAAAGTTAGGGTCAGGTGGTGTGGGTGAGTTAAGGATAAAGTTAGGGACAGGTGTGGTGGTGTGGGTGAGTTTAAGGGTAAAATTAAGGTCAGGTGTGGTGGTGTGGGTCAGTTTAAGGGTAAAGTTAGGGTCAGGTGTGGTGGTGTGGGTCAGTTTAAGGGTAAAGTTAGGGACAGGTGTGGTGGTGTGGGTCAGTTTAAGGGTAAAGTTAGGGTCAGGTGTGGTGGTGTGGGTGAGTTTAAGGATAAAGTTAGGGACAGGTGTGGTGGTGTGAGTCAGTTTAAGGGTAAAGTTAGGGTCAGGTGTGGTGGTGTGGGTGAGTTTAAGGATAAAGTTAGGGACAGGTGTGGTGGTGTGGGTGAGTTTAAGGGTAAAATTAAGGTCAGGTGTGGTGGTGTGGGTGAGTTTAAGGGTAAAGTTAGGGACAGGTGTGGTGGTGTGGGTCAGTTTGAAGGTGAAGTTAGGGTCAGGTGTGGTGGTGTGGGTCAGTTTATGGGTAAAGTTAGGGTCAGGTGTGGTGGTGTGGGTCAGTTTAAGGGTAAAGTTAGGGTCAGGTGTGGTGGTGTGGGTGAGTTTAAGGGTAAAGTTAGGGACAGGTGTGGTGGTGTGGGTCAGTTTAAGGGTAAAGTTAGGGACAGGTGTGGTGGTGTGGGTCAGTTTAAGGGTAAAGTTAGGGACAGGTGTGGTGGTGTGGGTAAGTTTAAGGATAAAGTTAGGGACAGGCGTGGTGGTGTGGGTCAGTTTAAGGGTAAAGTTAGGGTCAGGTGTGGTGGTGTGGGTCAGTTTAAGGGTAAAGTTAGGGTCAGGTGTGGTGGTGTGGGTGAGTTTAAGGGTAAAGTTAGGGTCAGGTGTGGTGGTGTGGGTAAGTTTAAGGGTAAAGTTAGGGTCAGGTGTTCTGGTGTGGGTCAGTTTAAGGGTAAAGTTAGGGTCAGGTGTGGTGGTGTGGGTCAGTTTAAGGGTAAAGTTAGGGTCAGGTGTGGTGGTGTGGGTGAGTTTAAGGATAAAGATAGGGTCAGGTGTGGTGGTGTGGGTAAGTTTAAGGATAAAGATAGGGTCAGGTGTGGTGGTGTGGGTGAGTTAAAGGGAAAAGTTAGGGACAGGTGTGGTGGTGTGGGTGAGTTTAAGGGTAAAGTTAGGGTCAGGTGTGGTGGTGTGGGTCAGTTTAAGGATAAAGATAGGGTCAGGTGTGGTGGTGTGGGTAAGTTTAAGGAAAAAGATAGGGTCAGATGTGGTGGTGTGGGTGAGTTTAAGGGTAAAGTTGGGGACAGGTGTGTTGGTGTGGGTCAGTTTAAGGGAAAAGTTAGGGACAGGTGTGGTGGTGTGGGTGAGTTTAAGGGTAAAGTTAGGGTCAGGTGTGGTGGTGTGGGTCAGTTTAAGGGTAAAGTTAGGGACAGGTGTGGTGGTGTGGGTCAGTTTAAGGGTAAAGTTAGGGACAGGTGTGATGGTGTGGGTCAGTTTAAGGGTAAAGTTAGGGTCAGGTGTGGTGGTGTGGGTCAGTTTAAGGGTAAAGTTAGGGTCAGGTGTGGTGGTGTGGTGTGGGTGAGTTTAAGGATAAAGATAGGGTCAGGTGTGGTGGTGTGGGTAAGTTTAAGGATAAAGATAAGGTCAGGTGTGGTGGTGTGGGTGAGTTAAAGGGAAAAGTTAGGGACAGGTGTGGTGGTGTGGGTGAGTTTAAGGGTAAAGTTAGGGTCAGGTGTGGTGGTGTGGGTCAGTTTAAGGATAAAGATAGGGTCAGGTGTGGTGGTGTGGGTAAGTTTAAGGAAAAAGATAGGGTCAGATGTGGTGGTGTGGGTGAGTTTAAGGGTAAAGTTAGGGACAGGTGTGGTGGTGTGGGTGAGTTTTAGAGTAAAGATAGGGTCAGGTGTGGTGGTGTGGGTAAGTTTAAGGGTAAAGTTAGGGTCAGGTGTGGTGGTGTGGGTGAGTTTAAGGAAAAAGTTAGGGACAGGTGTGGTGGTGTGGGTGAGTTTAAGGGTAAAGTTAGGGTCAGGTGTGGTGGTGTGGGTGAGTTTAAGGGTAAAGTTAGGGTCAGGTGTGGTGGTGTGGGTCAGTTTAAGGGTAAAGTTAGGGTCAGGTGGTGTGGGTGAGTTTAAGGATAAAGTTAGGGACAGGTGTGGTGGTGTGGGTGAGTTTAAGGGTAAAATTAAGGTCAGGTGTGGTGGTGTGGGTGAGTTTAAGGGTAAAGTTAGGGTCAGGTGTGGTGGTGTGGGTGAGTTTAAGGATAAAGTTAGGGACAGGTGTGGTGGTGTGGGTGAGTTTAAGGGTAAAGTTAGGGTCAGGTGTGGTGGTGTGGGTGAGTTTAAGGGTAAAGTTAGGGACAGGTGTGGTGGTGTGAGTCAGTTTAAGGGTAAAGTTAGGGTCAGGTGTGGTGGTGTGGGTGAGTTTAAGGATAAAGTTAGGGACAGGTGTGGTGGTGTGGGTGAGTTTAAGGGTAAAATTAAGGTCAGGTGTGGTGGTGTGGGTGAGTTTAAGGGTAAAGTTAGGGACAGGTGTGGTGGTGTGGGTCAGTTTAAAGGTGAAGTTAGGGTCAGGTGTGGTGGTGTGGGTCAGTTTATGGGTAAAGTTAGGGTCAGGTGTGGTGGTGTGGGTCAGATTAAGGGTAAAGTTAGGGTCAGGTGTGGTGGTGTGGGTGAGTTTAAGGGTAAAGTTAGGGTCAGGTGTGGTGGTGTGGGTAAGTTTAAGGATAAAGTTAGGGACAGGTGTGGTGGTGTGGGTCAGTTTAAGGGTAACGTTAGGGTCAGGTGTGGTGGTGTGGGTCAGTTTAAGGGTAAAGTTAGGGTCAGGTGTGGTGGTGTGGGTCAGTTTAAGGGTAAAGTTAGGGACAGGTGTGGTGGTGTGGGTCAGTTTAAGGGTAAAGTTAGGGACAGGTGTGGTGGTGTGGGTCAGTTTAAGGGTAAAGTTAGGGACAGGTGTGGTGGTGTGGGTAAGTTTAAGGATAAAGTTAGGGACAGGCGTGGTGGTGTGGGTCAGTTTAAGGGTAAAGTTAGGGTCAGGTGTGGTGGTGTGGGTGAGTTTAAGGGTAAAGTTAGGGTCAGGTGTGGTGGTGTGGGTGAGTTTAAGGGTAAAGTTAGGGTCAGGTGTGGAGGTGTGGGTAAGTTTAAGAGTAAAGTTAGGGGCAGGTGTGGTGGTGTGAGTAAGTTTAAGGGTAAAGTTAGGGACAGGTGTGGTGGTGTGGGTGAGTTTAAGGGTAAAGTTAGGGACAGGTGTGGTGGTGTGGGTCAGTTTAAGGGTAAAGTTAGGGTCAAGTGTGGTGGTGTGGGTCAGTTTAAGGGTAAAGTTAGGGACAGATGTGGGTAAGTTTAAGGGTAAAGTTAGGGACAGGTGTGGTGGTGTGGGTCAGTTTAAGGGTAAAGTTAGGGTCAGGTGTGGTGGTGTGGGTGAGTTTAAAGAGTAAAGTTAGGGACAGGTGTGGTGGTGTGGGTCAGTTTAAGGGTAAAGTTAGGGTCAGGTGTGGTGGTGTGGGTGAGTTTAAGGATAAAAATAGGGTCAGGTGTGGTGGTGTGGGTAAGTTTAAGGATAAAGATAGGGTCAGGTGTGGTGGTGTGGGTAAGTTTAAGGGTAAAGTTAGGGACAGGTGTGGTGGTGTGGGTGAGTTTAAGGGTAAAGTTAGGGTCAGGTGTGGTGGTGTGGGTGAGTTAAAGGGAAAAGTTAGGGACAGGTGTGGTGGTGTGGGTGAGTTTAAGGGTAAAGTTAGGGTCAGGTGTGGTGGTGTGGGTCAGTTTAAGGATAAAGATAGGGTCAGGTATGGTGGTGTGGGTAAGTTTAAGGAAAAAGATAGGGTCAGATGTGGTGGTGTGGGTGAGTTTAAGGGTAAAGTTAGGGACAGGTGTGGTGGTGTGGGTGAGTTTTAGAGTAAAGTTAGGGTCAGGTGTGGTGGTGTGGGTAAGTTTAAGGGTAAAGTTAGGGTCAGGTGTGGTGGTGTGGGTGAGTTTAAGGAAAAAGTTAGGGACAGGTGTGGTGGTGTGGGTCAGTTTAAGGGTAAAGTTAGGGACAGGTCTTGTGGTGTGGGTCAGTTTAAGGGTAAAGTTAGGGTCAGGTGTGGTGGTGTGGGTGAGTTTAAGGGTAAAGTTAGGGTCAGGTGTGGTGGTGTGGGTCAGTTTAAGGGTAAAGTTAGGGTCAGGTGGTGTGGGTGAGTTAAGGATAAAGTTAGGGACAGGTGTGGTGGTGTGGGTGAGTTTAAGGGTAAAATTAAGGTCAGGTGTGGTGGTGTGGGTCAGTTTAAGGGTAAAGTTAGGGTCAGGTGTGGTGGTGTGGGTCAGTTTAAGGGTAAAGTTAGGGACAGGTGTGGTGGTGTGGGTCAGTTTAAGGGTAAAGTTAGGGTCAGGTGTGGTGGTGTGGGTGAGTTTAAGGATAAAGTTAGGGACAGGTGTGGTGGTGTGAGTCAGTTTAAGGGTAAAGTTAGGGTCAGGTGTGGTGGTGTGGGTGAGTTTAAGGATAAAGTTAGGGACAGGTGTGGTGGTGTGGGTGAGTTTAAGGGTAAAATTAAGGTCAGGTGTGGTGGTGTGGGTGAGTTTAAGGGTAAAGTTAGGGACAGGTGTGGTGGTGTGGGTCAGTTTGAAGGTGAAGTTAGGGTCAGGTGTGGTGGTGTGGGTCAGTTTATGGGTAAAGTTAGGGTCAGGTGTGGTGGTGTGGGTCAGTTTAAGGGTAAAGTTAGGGTCAGGTGTGGTGGTGTGGGTGAGTTTAAGGGTAAAGTTAGGGACAGGTGTGGTGGTGTGGGTCAGTTTAAGGGTAAAGTTAGGGACAGGTGTGGTGGTGTGGGTCAGTTTAAGGGTAAAGTTAGGGACAGGTGTGGTGGTGTGGGTAAGTTTAAGGATAAAGTTAGGGACAGGCGTGGTGGTGTGGGTCAGTTTAAGGGTAAAGTTAGGGTCAGGTGTGGTGGTGTGGGTCAGTTTAAGGGTAAAGTTAGGGTCAGGTGTGGTGGTGTGGGTGAGTTTAAGGGTAAAGTTAGGGTCAGGTGTGGTGGTGTGGGTAAGTTTAAGGGTAAAGTTAGGGTCAGGTGTTCTGGTGTGGGTCAGTTTAAGGGTAAAGTTAGGGTCAGGTGTGGTGGTGTGGGTCAGTTTAAGGGTAAAGTTAGGGTCAGGTGTGGTGGTGTGGGTGAGTTTAAGGATAAAGATAGGGTCAGGTGTGGTGGTGTGGGTAAGTTTAAGGATAAAGATAGGGTCAGGTGTGGTGGTGTGGGTGAGTTAAAGGGAAAAGTTAGGGACAGGTGTGGTGGTGTGGGTGAGTTTAAGGGTAAAGTTAGGGTCAGGTGTGGTGGTGTGGGTCAGTTTAAGGATAAAGATAGGGTCAGGTGTGGTGGTGTGGGTAAGTTTAAGGAAAAAGATAGGGTCAGATGTGGTGGTGTGGGTGAGTTTAAGGGTAAAGTTGGGGACAGGTGTGTTGGTGTGGGTCAGTTTAAGGGAAAAGTTAGGGACAGGTGTGGTGGTGTGGGTGAGTTTAAGGGTAAAGTTAGGGTCAGGTGTGGTGGTGTGGGTCAGTTTAAGGGTAAAGTTAGGGACAGGTGTGGTGGTGTGGGTCAGTTTAAGGGTAAAGTTAGGGACAGGTGTGATGGTGTGGGTCAGTTTAAGGGTAAAGTTAGGGTCAGGTGTGGTGGTGTGGGTCAGTTTAAGGGTAAAGTTAGGGTCAGGTGTGGTGGTGTGGTGTGGGTGAGTTTAAGGATAAAGATAGGGTCAGGTGTGGTGGTGTGGGTAAGTTTAAGGATAAAGATAAGGTCAGGTGTGGTGGTGTGGGTGAGTTAAAGGGAAAAGTTAGGGACAGGTGTGGTGGTGTGGGTGAGTTTAAGGGTAAAGTTAGGGTCAGGTGTGGTGGTGTGGGTCAGTTTAAGGATAAAGATAGGGTCAGGTGTGGTGGTGTGGGTAAGTTTAAGGAAAAAGATAGGGTCAGATGTGGTGGTGTGGGTGAGTTTAAGGGTAAAGTTAGGGACAGGTGTGGTGGTGTGGGTGAGTTTTAGAGTAAAGATAGGGTCAGGTGTGGTGGTGTGGGTAAGTTTAAGGGTAAAGTTAGGGTCAGGTGTGGTGGTGTGGGTGAGTTTAAGGAAAAAGTTAGGGACAGGTGTGGTGGTGTGGGTGAGTTTAAGGGTAAAGTTAGGGTCAGGTGTGGTGGTGTGGGTGAGTTTAAGGGTAAAGTTAGGGTCAGGTGTGGTGGTGTGGGTCAGTTTAAGGGTAAAGTTAGGGTCAGGTGGTGTGGGTGAGTTTAAGGATAAAGTTAGGGACAGGTGTGGTGGTGTGGGTGAGTTTAAGGGTAAAATTAAGGTCAGGTGTGGTGGTGTGGGTGAGTTTAAGGGTAAAGTTAGGGTCAGGTGTGGTGGTGTGGGTGAGTTTAAGGATAAAGTTAGGGACAGGTGTGGTGGTGTGGGTGAGTTTAAGGGTAAAGTTAGGGTCAGGTGTGGTGGTGTGGGTGAGTTTAAGGGTAAAGTTAGGGACAGGTGTGGTGGTGTGAGTCAGTTTAAGGGTAAAGTTAGGGTCAGGTGTGGTGGTGTGGGTGAGTTTAAGGATAAAGTTAGGGACAGGTGTGGTGGTGTGGGTGAGTTTAAGGGTAAAATTAAGGTCAGGTGTGGTGGTGTGGGTGAGTTTAAGGGTAAAGTTAGGGACAGGTGTGGTGGTGTGGGTCAGTTTAAAGGTGAAGTTAGGGTCAGGTGTGGTGGTGTGGGTCAGTTTATGGGTAAAGTTAGGGTCAGGTGTGGTGGTGTGGGTCAGATTAAGGGTAAAGTTAGGGTCAGGTGTGGTGGTGTGGGTGAGTTTAAGGGTAAAGTTAGGGTCAGGTGTGGTGGTGTGGGTAAGTTTAAGGATAAAGTTAGGGACAGGTGTGGTGGTGTGGGTCAGTTTAAGGGTAACGTTAGGGTCAGGTGTGGTGGTGTGGGTCAGTTTAAGGGTAAAGTTAGGGTCAGGTGTGGTGGTGTGGGTCAGTTTAAGGGTAAAGTTAGGGACAGGTGTGGTGGTGTGGGTCAGTTTAAGGGTAAAGTTAGGGACAGGTGTGGTGGTGTGGGTCAGTTTAAGGGTAAAGTTAGGGACAGGTGTGGTGGTGTGGGTAAGTTTAAGGATAAAGTTAGGGACAGGCGTGGTGGTGTGGGTCAGTTTAAGGGTAAAGTTAGGGTCAGGTGTGGTGGTGTGGGTGAGTTTAAGGGTAAAGTTAGGGTCAGGTGTGGTGGTGTGGGTGAGTTTAAGGGTAAAGTTAGGGTCAGGTGTGGAGGTGTGGGTAAGTTTAAGAGTAAAGTTAGGGGCAGGTGTGGTGGTGTGAGTAAGTTTAAGGGTAAAGTTAGGGACAGGTGTGGTGGTGTGGGTGAGTTTAAGGGTAAAGTTAGGGACAGGTGTGGTGGTGTGGGTCAGTTTAAGGGTAAAGTTAGGGTCAAGTGTGGTGGTGTGGGTCAGTTTAAGGGTAAAGTTAGGGACAGATGTGGGTAAGTTTAAGGGTAAAGTTAGGGACAGGTGTGGTGGTGTGGGTCAGTTTAAGGGTAAAGTTAGGGACAGGTGTGGTGGTGTGGGTCAGTTTAAGGGTAAAGTTAGGGTCAGGTGTGGTGGTGTGGGTGAGTTTAAGGGTAAAGTTAGGGTCAGGTGTGAAGGTGTGGGTCAGTTTAAGGGTAAAGTTAGGGTCAGGTGTGGTGGTGTGGGTGAGTTTAAGGGTAAAGTTAGGGTCAGGTGTGGTGGTGTGGGTGAGTTTAAGGGTAAAGTTAGGGTCAGGTGTGGTGGTGTGGGTGAGTTTAAGGGTAAAGTTAGGGTCAGGTGTGGTGGTGTGGGTGAGTTTAAGGGTAAAGTTAGGGACAGGTGTGGTGGTGTGGGTGAGTTTAAGGGTAAAGTTAGGGACAGGTGTGGTGGTGTGGGTCAGTTTAAGGGTAAAGTTAGGGTCAGGTGTGGTGGTGTGGGTGAGTTTAAGGGTAACGTTAGGGACAGGTGTGGTGGTGTGGGTGAGTTTAAGGGTAAAGTTAGGGACAGGTGTGGTGGTGTGGGTGAGTTTAAGGGTAAAGTTAGGGTCAGGTGTGGTGGTGTGGGTGAGTTTAAGGGTAAAGTTAGGGACAGGTGTGGTGGTGTGGGTGAGTTTAAGGGTAAAGTTAGGGTCAGGTGTGGTGGTGTGGGTGAGTTTAAGGGTAAAGTTAGGGACAGGTGTGGTGGTGTGGGTCAGTTTAAGGGTAAAGTTAGGGTCAGGTGTGGTGGTGTGGGTGAGTTTAAGGGTAACGTTAGGGACAGGTGTGGTGGTGTGGGTGAGTTTAAGGGTAAAGTTAGGGACAGGTGTGGTGGTGTGGGTCAGTTTAAGGGTAACGTTAGGGACAGGTGTGGTGGTGTGGGTCAGTTTAAGGGTAACGTTAGGGACAGGTGTGGTGGTGTGGGTGAGTTTAAGGGTAACGTTAGGGACAGGTGAGGTGGTGTGGGTAAGTTTAAGGGTAAAGTTAGGGACAGGTGTGGTGGTGTGGGTGAGTTTAAGGGTAACGTTAGGGACAGGTGTGGTGGTGTGGGTGAGTTTAAGGGTAAAGTTAGGGACAGGTGTGGTGGTGTGGGTGAGTTTAAGGGTAAAGTTAGGGACAGGTGTGGTGGTGTGGGTGAGTTTAAGGGTAGGGTTAGGTGTATGGGAAGTGTCAACTGTGTAATTACAAATGCAACTACATTAAAAAAAACGACAAAATAATTACAGATGTAATTACATGCAGGTATTTTTATGATGTAAGTACAATGCAAAAACATGTACACAATAAGTGCATTGTATCAAATGATTAATTAAAATGTTAGTACATAGTAGTTAAGGCCACATAATATAAAGTGGGGCCACTTATTTTATACACTTGTTGCAACACACGCAGGCATTTTTTATTAGCGATATAGTCTTTCTCAAACCTTCACTGCCGCAGTGGATTTTCTTCCTGCCCTTTAAATGTTTATTTATTTATTGTAGAATGATTTCCCTAATCCTCAGCAGAGAAGTCAATTGCATGACTCTCGTAAGAAGTAAATCAAACTGATGTTCTCCATGTTCATGTGATTGGCTGTTCGCTTCAGATGTCACACTTTCAGACGCACACACTTCAGGTTAATCAAAAACTCTGAATCAAACCCTGAGGTGATAGAGAACATTCATAGCGAGCACCGTTCAACTGCTGAAACCGGGCTGAAACTCACATTTGTTCAACTAGCTTTACACAACAGGACTCCGGTTACGGGTGTGTGACTCTTTAAGTGATTGTTGGCTTTAGCTAACACAAAAGGAAATATTTTAAAGAATGCTCTCACTGCTCAAAATTGTGTGGGAACTGGGGCTGTTGAGTAAAAAAGGTACAAAAGGTTTCTGTATGGAGTGATTACTTGTTTTCAGGCTTATTGTTTTTTCTTCTTCTGAGGCAGAGCTCCATTGAGCATAAGGTACAGGGAAGGAGGTATTGAAACGGCTCATGGAAATATTCTTGCTGCCAACATAGTGCATCCGGACAATGTCATGGCATCTGTTATGGCAGAGTGTAAAAAGATGCTGCTGGCATTGGGTAAAAACAGTATGAAGAGGAATTGAGAAGGAGGGAGAAACAAGCCCTTCATTTGCAAATGGCACCCATGCGCTCAGACACTGGAGTTAACACGGTAATATGCTGCAGCGCTGCCCTGCTATTGGTCATCACTGAATAATACAGACACCTGTCCACGGGGTCTTTACAGCAATATGACATCTCTAACCTGACACACACACACACACACATTCGCACTCCCACACACACACACACAGTGTTAAGAAAAACACAAGGCTGTACACTTCTTTTCTAAAACATCTGTTTTATCTCTTACCTTTGGGCGATATGGCCCCAAAAAATGATCACGATATAATTTTCCATATCAGTCGATATCAATAAATATCACAATAAATGTAAAATCTTTATTTCATTAGTTTAAATGCATATTTTTGCTCCTGAGTGAAAGATGTAAAAAACAGACAGTTAACTGTGGTTTTAAACGATCCTTTATTGTCAAAACATGACAAACACTTCCCAAACAGGTGAAAAAATTTATTAAAACTAAGGTAAATTTGTTTATTAAAATCTTAATTGTGGTCAGCATTTTTTTTACTCTACACTGTATATCAATAATATCATTACTTAATCGTGTAAGTAGTAATACACAAAAAATGCAACAAAAAAGGTCCACTGTTCATCTCTCATCTCTCTCTCTCTTTCTCTCTCTCTGTCTCTGTCTCTGTCAATTTTATTCATTTTAAACATCGGATGAAATTATTTCTCTTTTGATACAGGTGATGCTGAGTCATTAATACATCACCGAAGACAAACAATTATGATAGCGATCATGTACAAGTCCGATGTTTTAGTGATTATAGTTTGGTAGCGTTAAGTCACCCACCGCAACTAATGCCACCTTCACGTGCTATCGGAAATTGGATAATTCCCACTTCTGAAGTCCTGATTACGAGTTCATGCCATTCAAATTTTGAAATGTGAGGGCGTTAATGTGCAATTTATACCAAGAAAACTCATATTTACGATAATTCCGAGAGCACGTGAATGCAGCATAACAAGCTAATAAGCCTGTGTGTGAATGTAGTTAATGTAGATGTACCGCTGTGTTGGGCTCAATGTTATATGGGAGAACTTCGAAGAAGCACGATCATTTAATAAATAAATTCCGTGTGGTGAACGTGAACCTATGATAAGCAGTCCACATACGTTGCTGTTTATGTCGGATGGGGTCGCCAAAATATCTCCAAACCACTGAAGTTGAGCGAACTAACCTGTAAATGATATCTGTGTCCTCCGAGCTGGTCGTGGGCTCTGAGTTTTCTTCACTATCACTCATTTTTATCGCTCCACTTCACTCTGATCCTCCAAGCCTGTCAGCCACTGACTGTAAACAGCAGCGCGTGCAGCACCCAGAAGCCCGGTCTGCAATACGCATGCGCAGAATTTATTGAACTGTTGTTATCGTATCGTGTTATCGAAAATTATATAGTGATAATTATCGTTATCGTTTTATCGTTATCGAACATCTAGTAGCCGTTTATTTTTCAGAATAAATTATGTTTGATTAACAAGGTTCGGGAGGAGCACGTTCAGATAATTGACACAAGTGGAGAGTACTCAGCAAATCAACAATAGAGGTATTACGCAGCAGTCTTCGGTTGTGTAGAGTTGATCAGCATTTCTCCAGCACCCCTTCTCCACACTTTTAGTTCTAACCACTTTAACTACACAAGGGTTACACTGGGTCAGGGCCAAATTCGGAACTCGAAGCCCTCGCCCAGCACGCCAAATACACATTTAAATTAAATTAATGATGGAGACACGTTTGTGGCAAAAGATGTTTATTTTTTATTTTTTTTAAATAACTAGATAAGAACATTCAGGGTAGGAGTGTGTGTAATTTAAGTTGTAGAACCAAATGTATCATCAACTTATGTTTAACACAGACCTTACTCTACTCATACATTGAAAAAAAAACTTATAAAACCCCATAGGAAAATCTTGAGGGAACCACTGGCGAATTCAGCCACATTCACACAGCAACATAAAACGTTTGGCAGTCCTATATTTGAGTCCTTATGGTTACGTTCACACACAGTTCATTATTCAGTCAATCACATTCTATTACCGAACTTATACCTGGACTTTTCAGGACTCAAAACTGTTCTCTGAAAACCCGTCAGTTGTGTCATGTCAGTTTTTTATTTTTTTTACTCAAATGCTCCACTCTTGGTTAATGAAGGTTTGACATGAACTCACAGCTTGATTGGACTCCTGTCATGTCAAAAGTGATAATACGTTTCGGTTTTATGGACGTTGCTATCTTTGATATTATTTTGGTCACTGTCGCTATAGTTATTAGTAAGAGAAAATGGGCTTGACTCCCGTTGCACTGAACACCGAGGTCCTGTGATAATAGTAGTCCCGTGCGAATCGGCATCTCTGTGATTTGGCCAGGATTAGGCGGATCGTAGATAACTTTTGCAAGGTTTTTGTTTCCTGTGCGCATTTCTATCTTTATCTTTCACGAAGAATGGAGGCTGGGTTCATAATGCGCACCGTTATGAATTCCATCACGGATTATACTTTCACTTCAGAATGAGTACCAATTTGGGAGCAAACTGACTGAATTGTTAGCCTGGTTTTACCAGACTCTCGTACATTTCATTTGTACATAGAGTCTGACCACTCTCCCTTGACAAGGGTTTATTTCCGTGAAGGCGGGCACCCTGTTGAGGTTTAAAACTATTGGATCTGCCCTGAGCCACTCTGGATCTGCCATAACCAATCGCTAACGTTTGGTCTTGACGTATGTGCATGCCACCTCAGTAATAAAACTATACGATAAAACCTAAAACTCGTGCATTCGGATTGTGATTTATTCACGCCACGGTGGACAGGAGAGCTTTGTGATCGGGAACGCGGCGCTCACGTGGTCCGTAACATCATTGTATGCTGTAAATAAAATGTCATATGTTTGGTATGATAATAAATGCTGCTATAAATAACGGACCAATTCAAATGTTTAAGTGCTTTTATTTTAATTTAAGCGGTGATTAATTATATTGCTCTTCTAAATACTTGCCAGCATTTTAAGGAAATACAAGTCTAGAAATGCATCCTAATAACAGCAAAGCAACCGTATGGTGTTCTGCAGTGGTCACAAATGATTACAAACAGTGAATTTTTGACAGCTATTACATCAACATGACCTTGCGTTTGTCAAAAGCAGTAGGTAACGTTAACTCGGCCAGGGATTTTTACACGGGTGGTGAGAGACGGACGGCAATAAAATAACTGACCAGTCCCTGTAACTTAAATGATGGCAATACCTTCCGACCCCGCGAGAAACAGTTACCGTCCGAATAGCTTCAGCCAACTCCTTCATCACTAACGAAGCGATCTGGAAAATCAAACTTTTCCCGAATTGACCCTGTTGGAGGGCCACAACATCATGGCCATCAACAAACCCCAGCAAGGACTGTTATTGCTCCGGCTTTAACATCTGGATATTCGGCAGCGGTGCCACAATGCAATGAATGGTTTCATTAGCATCTTTCTCCGCCGCCATTACGGAACTATATCTCAAACTAGCGCTCGACATCAACGTCATCGTTCTCAGCCACTCCCTCTGTTCGCCGATTGGACCGGTAAAAATTTGTTCGGAGAAAACCTAAGACTACACAGCAGTTCCAGACGTAGTACTGAAGGAAAATGAAAATTGAGTGGAGGTACGTAGGAGGGCAGAGCCAGGCTATTGAAGTGTGTTTAATATTAATATCAATACTATTCTTAATGAAAAACATAACAACCGAACAGTACAATGACACGCTGGCATAAATGGGTGCTTTTACATTTAGCTTTGAAACTGAATCTTCTGCCGTATGTTGTCAGCTTCTCACTCGGGAGAAATGAAATCTGACTCCTGCCGCTGGTCTGTGCTCAGTTTAGTTTTTAACTGTAGCATCTGTTTTCTAACTGAATTAAATCATTTGTATTACTATAAAACAATCAAAATGATATCAATACATATGGCTGTTTATGATTTCATACAGCTATATCTATAAATAAAAAACATTTACAAGTCTTCACATCATATCCGGGTGAAAAGTCAGTAAATTTGAGTAAAATCACAGACTTTGCTTATCCCGTGCGAATGTGCCACGCAAAACTCAGATGTGGGAGTAATTTCTAAATCACAGAGGTCCCTTGATAAAACTAATCCTGTGCAAACAGAGCTTAAGTCACAGTTCTTCTGGATTTAGTCTGTTTTAGTATTTTCAGTTTCTTCATTTAATCCCAGACGGACACGATAGTGGCGAGATCAGATCTCCGTGTGGAGAACCGGCTGTTGTCAGACTCACTGGATTATTACAAATAATGGCAAAAGGAATGTTTGAAAACTGAAATACTAATATTGAACATGAAACTAATATTTCCCACAGACACAGCAAATGATACAAATAACATTTTTAACCCATTTTCTCTGGTAAAAACACCATTACGGTTCTATACATCACTTTCAAAGCATGGTTCTTTAAACAAATGTTTACTTGAACAAGTATGTGGAGGCTAATTTACTTATAATAATTACTAGCATTATTAGTAAATTTTTTTTTAATTTGTTTTAAATATGTAAATTAAATATTTAAACAGCCCAATAGTTTCTACTATGGAACCGAAATTAATACAGAGAGCCGTGCAATTTTGCTGGTACTGGCACCAACTACTGAAAACAATGAGTCTGGTGCTACGGCCTAGTGGTTAGTACATGTACTCCACCACATTGAGCACTTCCTCTCAGGTCACTCATTAAGCCATACACTAGGGAGTTTAGATGGCATTAATACAGGAAAATGTCCTATTACTCAATTATCTCTGCTCCATGTGTGTGTGTGTGTGTGTGTGTGTGTGTGTGTGTGTGTGTGTGTATATATATTACATATACCTATGTAATATATGAATACACAATAGCCTACTGATTTGCCCCCCTCCCCCCTCTTTCTCTCCTGCCTCTTTCTCTCTCTTCCCATCTGTCTGATGAGACGGGCTGGCCGGAGGTAGACAGCGCTGCAAGCTTCCTATTAGAATAATCAATATGACACCTCTCTTCTTTAGGCCTAAAACTGGATTTGCGAGCCGAGATTTGTATGTGTAAGGCCAGCTCTCAGTCATGGCCCTCTTTTAACCTTAACTAGATTAGAGCGATTATCCGTATGAGCTCCCACCACTGTACAGAAAGGATAAGTGGCCACAAAGCCGTCTTTGTCAGGACCCAAGCACTGGGCAGAGGCGCGCGGGCCACCCGTGGTGGATCAGAGCTGGACTCTTATTCATATCTGAGCCCACCTTTAGGAATATCTCTCCTATCCCCTGCTTGAAGGGACAGTAAGACCCCTATTCTCTCTTTCCTCAGGATAGGAAAAAAATCCAATCTGGCCTCAAGCGCAATGCTACCATGTGGCGTCTGCTCTTTGGGGTCTGCTCTGTGGCTTCATGTGGAAGGCTGAGGGGCGTTTCTTTGGTGATGCAAAGAGAACTACAGAACAATATGGGCTACTGATCCCATACATGCTACAATTACAAAGGAAATAGCCTACATAAATAACAGGACATGTTTAATAGATCAGTTTGGGGCATGTCACATAAAATAAAGTCTGTAAAGACAATCTGTGTTGAATGCAATGGCCCGTCACAGTTTTAAAATGAAGTGAAAATATTTTCACAGTCACCTTCATTTATATAGCGCTTTTCACAACACAGATTGCTTCAAAGCAGCTTTAGAGTGATTCGAGAAATTGTGAAAATACAGAGAGAAATTTTGATTTTGCTTAGTGTGATAATCAAATCTTAAAAGGTTGTGACTTAATTACATCAGTAATTATAGTCTGTTGCACTGTGTGTTTCAGAGCGAAGCGCAGAACAGTGTTCATTTGCACACGTACAGCTCGTGATCTGTTGTTTTCAGAGCTGCTCGGTTCACACTAAATGTTGCAAACTGAATCTCTACAAGTGCTGTGAGTTTAATCTGGTCAACAACAACAACCATCCCGAGGAAGATTAAGATATTGTGCTATTCCTGGTTGTGGAAGAACACAGTCGCTGCATAAGCTTCCTTCTGATCCTAATATTAGGAATGAGTGGTTGAACTTTATTTTTAATGAAGTCTCAGCTCACGTGGGGAAGACATGCTCACTTCAGTTCACTGCGGGATCGTCTGTAAACAAATCTCACAAATCATTGTGTTTGTTTGATAAAGACGTTTACGAGCCCTGTGATCGAGAGAATCTTTCTGGTTGCCGCTTCTCCCTCATTCTCTCCTCTCCTCATGTGGTCTAACAGCGGAGCTGAAGCTCATTAAATATGCAAATCTTCTCCAATCCTAGCCGTGGGCGTTTACTTACAAGTCTCCAGTGACACGCCCATTAAAACCCAGCGTTCAGGAGAGAGCCTCAAAACCAGTGTAGAAAATAGCCTATTACTTATTAGTTATGATGTTTTGACTGTAAAAACCAGACGGACATCATTAGCTGACCTCACACAACAGTATAAAAAAGCCAGTTTATGACACCTTTAAAATGTACTTTTTTTTTTTTGAGAAACCATGAGGGGCAGTGATTCTCAACCAGGAGCCAGGGCCAAAAAATACGTTAATTCAGCTAAAAAAAGAATGTAAACCATGATGTTATTGCGATTTTATTTGTAATTCTTTTACAATATTTCCTTTTTTTATTTTATTTTTTATTAGCAGCTTTGTTACTATAGCAAAACTATTGGAAATATCTTCAAATACTGTCTTTGGACAATAGGCTCCTTGGATTCAAAAATGTTGAGAGCCAATCTAACAGAATCCTGTGGGAAACACTGTAATCACACTGAAAGAAAACATGAAAACACACCCAAAAAGCACAATCATGATAAAAGTGTGCGTTGCTTTTCTACTTCACCTCTAATAAGCCTTTCAAAGGTCTACATTGGGCAGTTTGGTGAAAATAGCAAACTGACTAATGTGGAAGTCATAACAATCTCTTGTCCATAATTCATCAACTTGATTCATTTCGGTCTGAATGGTAAACATGGCACCCACACACTTCCCTGCCCGTGTGTACAGCTGCAAATTAAACAGCTTTCAAACACTCTTACATTTTCAAAGCTGTAACACAGTGAGGGATGTCAGCAATCTGTCCACCTCTAAAGAAACGTACACTCGCGCCACAAGAAAAGTACAAGAGAACCAGCCGAGCTGTTTACATAACGCATGATTCAACGGTATAAGGTAAATAAAAACTATATGGATCTCAATATCTCATATTTCAATCAAATAGCATACAATAAGAGTAGGGGAAAGTCAAAACGAGGCGATGTGGTAGGAAAATCTGACAGATGAGAACGATTGTCACATTATTGCTAGTTTGCTATACAGTTAAAACCCATAAATAATAATGTTCAAAGAAATAAGCAATAGAGACAGCTTGCCATTTTCCCCAATTTTATTAGCTGTGGATATACTGTGCATTGATTCTGATCTGGTCCATTTTTATTAAAAGAATAAGAACAATTATTTTGGGGATTTATTGATTAAGTACTTGTCATAATAATGAAATGCATACGACCACACACAGCTTCAGTGAAATGAAATCTATTAAGACGCATATTTTCAGTTTCACAATCATCACCGATATTAATAATCGATAATTGTGATGCTTGCAGAGAAAAAGGATTGGATTAGACGCAAGCAAGATTATGTAAATTCTTCAGAGGCTCACGGTCGTTGCCACTGCCATTGGACAGCTAGGAAGTGCATTTGGCAATGTGATATTTTGTTTCTAAATTAAAAAAAATTAGTTATTGACCAATATTTTTTGATGGCCAATTCTAATATCTTATATATTAATATCTCAGATGGCAAGCCCTTGATTATGTAATCCTATATATATATATATAAATAACCTATTGATTCTGTAATCCATTATATATATATATATATATATATATATATATATATATATATATATATATATATATATATATATATATATATATATATATATATATATATATATCAATACAAAAGAAGAAAACTACAGTGCACTCAGTAATTCAGTTTTTCCCCCCAAATAAAGACATCCAATACACATGGACAGACCCTACAGGCATTCATTCAGGCTCCAAATGCACACTGCAGAGGATCTAACAGCAGGATTCAACATAGATTCTGAAATTAAATGTTTATTAGATAACTAAAGTCTTGTTTAAATTATATACATGCTTATTTGCTGCATGCTGACAGTAAATGAGATAGTATTACAAGCGTTTGCCTTTATATTACTTGTAACAGAAAACCAAATGCTACAATACTTTTGTATACTGTATATTTCTTTGTAATTTATGAGACAGAACTGTTGAACAAAGACAGTAAATAATGAAGAATGAACACTCGGGCGCTGTCAAAATAAAAGCCCCGCTTTCAACACACCACCGACCAAACTGAAAAACATATCGACCGATACTGATAACAAAAAAATACTAGTCGAACACTAGTCAAAATGTACTGTAAACCCTAACGCTCTCAACAATTATTTGGTTTAAATAGAGCCAAATCAAAACTTTTTACATATTCTAATACATAGTATTAGACATAGTATTGTAGTACATAGTATTTCAAACTGTTTTTTTATTTTGAGTTTTCAAAACTGACACAGTTTAAGTATCATTGTTTTGAGTTTTATGAACTTGTTTCTTTTAATTTAGACTAACTTAAATTTAAATTAAACTGGACTGGGATTTCTATTTCCCAGCATGCTTTCCTATGACACTGAAAATGTGCATCTAATTTCTAAAATTAAAACTACACTGTGTAACTTTTTTAGTTTACTCTTAGCTAGAATCACTTAGTTCTTTCAAAAATATATATGCTCATTAATGTATATTTACTTCTTTCAAGTAATAAAGTATTCTCGTAAGTTTATAATATACCATTGAAAAAACATAAAGGTAAGGGTTCGGATGGTGGTCACCATGTTGCTCCTCCATCTTGAAAGTACATTAGCCAAAGAGGGACATACCCGTAAATTCAAGCTTCGCTTTTCGCGTTTTAACACTCGATGGCACCGTGTCGAATGTGAAGAGGAGGATTGCTTGAGGCTGCTATATGATGATGGAGGAGCTCTTATTCTCGGGGATATTTGCCAGAGTCGCCAAGGAAGCGGAAAAGAGAATTAAGACGGCAACGCAACGGGCAAATCAACAAGACAAAAGTAAATATTGGAGTGGCCTTTCCAAGATGGAAAGAGCTCATGAGGAGCAACGATTTTAAAAAGAACGCCGACGTTGCCTGCTTTCTTCTCGACAGGTAATATTAATTCAGCCTATTTGTGTATATTGGAAGTTGTATTGTTGCTTGGCTAATAATATCACGGTGTGCTGTGCATAACACTAGAACGACGTCTAGGATAGTTTTCCTCGCGGCAATGATGAAAAAGTATTGTTTACCTTATAACATAAATCCGTGTTCTATGATGGATAACATGAGATTAATATTTTCATTGCATTATAATTTGTAGGCTATATATGTAGGCACTTTAAATTTGAGTTATTTTTCATTTATTTTACTGTATACACACTTAATGTAGTCTAATCTGATAATGCTAGCGTAAGTTAGCTGTTTCTAAGCGAGACTTTCACCTTTACTTTTACATCTGTCCTGTAATCTTATTCATTTAAGACGTATTATTGTACGATGTAAATATATTTCACACTATGACACCTTATTATGACTAGCCTACGAATGGGGCACTGGTAGGTCATTAGAGAAAATGATATAGCCTACAATATAAACTTTGCCTTACGCTAGTGATGTCGTACAATATACAGAATAACGATAGCACTGATAAAAGTTACTTTACTAAGATTAGCTTGCATTCGTCTGGGAACCTGATAGCTGCTGTTAGCAATGAAATGGTAAAAAAATAACGAAAACGTAAAACTATTATTCATTTTACATAGATTAATTTGATCATAGATCATTTGGCAAATTAAATAACTGCAAATTATAATAGTTTTCAAAAGTAACCTCATCACTTGAAGCAACACTCACCGAAGAGGTCGAACTGGAAGCCATGACTAAATCGGCCACCGTAGGAGTTAAAACGAAATCGAAATTGAGAGGAACAGAAACTATTATTCACTGGATGGTCATATACCTTTACACCGCTAGATGGGGGAAGATATCACACAGTGTAGCTTTAAGTGTTATAGTATGTTGGTTTTGTTTTATTTTCTGGTCAAGATTATAGGTGCACTATGTAGTATTTTTGCAGTAAAATATCCAAAAACCACTAGGCCAGTGTTATATATTTTGTTCAGTTGAGTACCTACAATATCCCAGAAGTTTCCAACTATTTGTAAATTGTGAGAAAATGGCTATTTTAACTAAGGACAGGGACGTTGCAGCATTGCATTTGAGGGAGTCGCCTGTCAATTGCGTCATATCTGCGTTACCCTCGGTTTCGGCTTTTATTTGGCAGGAGCGCTTTACTCTTAGCAGTGTGAACAACTGAACGCACGGAGTAACGTCATAACATCGTTTTGAACACACTTAAATGTATCTAATATGATAAACAGAGCTACATTACCTCAAAATCATAACCGGAAGAGCGGATCAGTGCAGGCGCCCGGCGAATGTGTCCCGTCCCGTCATAGTAAAAGTCCCGGTATTCGCGAGGCGGGTATTTGTTTAACAATCGCTCCAGCAGCTGTGCTCAGGTCCACAACACTCGGTCCTGCTCTGCTTTAGACTACAGTAACGTTAATAACCGCATGCATGAACGTGATTTCTGCCCGAGTCCTATTTTCCACCGGCTGTGATGAGAAGACCACATCTCCCAAGATGCTGCGCTCACACATTGCGTCATCAAACTACGATTTGTTTTGAATAGGCGCCCTCCAGTGGACAAAAGCTGCATAGTGCACCTTTAACTTTATGTTAATGTTAAGTGGGAGATTTAGTAATGTTTAATGTTTATTATGCTAGTTTAGAAGAGTTTCTGTTAAGTTGTGTTGTTTTTTGTAGGGTTTCCCGTCATGGTGAAGATCAGCAGATATATGATAAATGTATTATATTGTGTAACCAATTAGCAAGGTGGCATTTATTGAGTTAGCTTAAAGCTACTCAAGTTTCCACTACTAAAAATTTGAGATTAGATGATATTTTTTAAAGTTAAACGTATGAATTATCTTCTATCTATCTATCAATCAAATATTTCAAGTTCAGAGCAATTCAAATGTATAATCTGTAAATTCAAAATAAAAAATTGGAGTTCTGCTTGCTTAAAACTTAAAATTTCTTAAGAAATTTGAGGCAAATGATCACCTATATTTTTGTTTTTGCCAACTTATTTGGGTTTACAGTGTGGTAACAGAGAGCAGCGTAACACCGCGGCACTCGATAAAAGGTATATTTTCCATGTTAATTCGAGTTTTGGCCATAACCAGCCGCGACGGCAACACGCTGTGAATCAATTTTAGAAACAGTTTCTATTTTGGTGCGACGTCGCGGCTGGAACAACAACACAAAACATGGCAATGCTAATCTCAGGTAGTGTTTATGTGCTTTATTTAATGTTAAAAGTGTGTAATGTTACTTTGAATATCATTTAGTGCTCCCAGCTTTGTCATACTGAATGCAGCAAAGGATAATTCACCTCAGATCTTGAAATTAAACACATTGAAACAAAAGCGTTCAAACTGTGAACAACAAACAAGTACATTCTATGACAACAATTGTTTAAGTAACTCATTACGTATTTTAGTAGTTTAAATGGTGTAATATTTGTGAATTTGATAATGTATATTTAATCATTTCCTTGCGAGTGCCGTCAAGATTAATCTCTGGTGCCGTGCACTTGCCGCTAGAGTCCGCCCACACACTGCTCTGACTGGCTGGGGTTTTTTGATTGATTTGTTGCATCTCGTAGTCGCGTTGTGTGGAAAGACAAGTTGCTTATCGCTGGGATCGTATCGCGTCGCGTGTAGTTAGGACACGGTGAAAAGCATGAAACCCAAAGTATTGCTTTAAAATACGTGTACTATCTGGAAAAGCTAACAATTACAACAACTGAGCTGAACGTTTTCACATATTCGAGGCCAAACGAATATGTTAACTAAGGTGAAGTGAACTGATGTGAAGTGTTATTTCGCTGTCTTTTAGAAGGTGTGTGTGTGAGGGACCAGGGACAGTGAATCACACACACATACACACTAGCTAAACGGGCAAGTGGATGTGTTGACAAGCACATTTCCATAACGCTCCTAAATCCAGAAAAAGGTCTGTCATGTCGGGATCTCATAAGCAGCTGTTCCGGTTCTAATCAGTCCTCCCTCTGTCTGTCTGGCCCATAAAACAGCGCAGCCACTGACGCAAACACATTACAGGCCCATCAGGCACAGCTCAGCGTGTGCGCGTCCCTGCGAAACGGCCGTAAAAGTGGGCCGTAGTGAAGCACTACTGATTAGATATGAGTTTGTTGTGGATGGTGACTGCACAGCTCAGCATGAGCAGATCACTTTAATTGGATTGTGGGATTTCATTTGGTTTTGCCCGAGCGCCGTCATCACAGCTCCAGGGCTGGATCTCTGTATGTGTGTGTGTGTGTGTGTGTGTGTGAGAGAGAGTGACTGCGATTGTGGTTATGATTAAACTAAACTAATAAACCCCCACAAGGCAGTAAAACAAGAATTGTGAACATAATCAGAAAATGCTTAACATGTTAAAAGCTTGGCAACCTTTGACAACATGTGCCCGTCCTACAGCCCAGAAGCTCCAGGCATGTGTGTGTGTGTGATTTAACTACCTCCTAATGGTTAACCAGATTACAGAGGCCAGTAAGTGGATTGTTCCAGCTTTCTTTCGCTCACATGGGGTGTTTCCATTGTGATTAGCAGTGGCCAGAGCAGTCCTTACACACACACACACACACACACACACACACACACACACACACACACACACACACACACACACACACACACACACACACACAATGTCCATCTTCATATCAAACACACTAAATATCTGAAAACGAGAAAACTAGCATTTCAAAAGTCTTTTTTCAAAAAGTTAGCAACATAATTATGCCTCCTTTAGAAACATACTAAGTCAGCATCACATATATTTCTTGTGTATAAATAATAATAAAAAGTTAGATATTAGAGCATTGCATCAATAACAATAGCAAGCTAATTTTAAACTTTATTTGACAAAATATGGTGAGTATTAATCTCAACCAGAATACTTCTCTAGCTGCCGAAGTTACCGCCGCTGTTTCTGCAGAAAATGCATTTTTTTGTTGCAGCTTTTGACCACTAAGTGGCGCTACACCGAAGCCTATTTTATTATTGTTTGTATTGTTATTAGTGTTAATTTTGTCAGCTATTTTTTATTTATTTACTCTTAATCTTATTTAGTTATTTCAATCATATTTAGTCAAACTTGCCCTTTGGTTAGTCAAGTTGTAGTCGACTAAATGTCTGGGCAATGGTATTGTGGTCTAGTTTTAGTCAATTAAAACTCAGTCACAATTTTTTTCATGCTGCATAATGGTTAAACTATAATGACGATTATTATACATTTATTTTGATATTTCATAAGAATTATGGCACTTTCACTCATCCGGATGGTTTATTTGACCTCATCTGGTTTCCTGATCTATTATAGGCTATTTATCATGTACATTAACACACTCTTCGTTTACGTCATGGAAATTGGTCAAACAAGAAACTCTCAAAAATTACAACAGTGAAAATCCTAAAAGTAATTCCAATAACTGCAAGTTACATTCATATATATTTTTTTTTATAGCTAACAACATAAAAATACTTTGCATGCCACACAGAGCTGTTATATATTTAATCTATTAATCTATATGAATATTCGCATCCCCATGACACCACGTTTAACATTAGTCTACAAGACATTAGGAAAATGAGATACAGGATATGAATGCAATGTGTGCCATCACATTAAAGCGTAAACATTATTTAGTATCCTTGTCTTGCTATCAAAATATCAGAGAAAGTTTTCAGAGAAAAGTTATTCTCGTTCGGCCAATTAGTAAGTATTTTTAATTGTTTTGAACAAATCTATAAATGTATACAATTTTGACTATACATTGCGCACGCGCACACACACACACGCATGCACGCGCACACACACACACACACACACACACACACACACACACACAAACTGATTTTGCCTTAAAAGGCAACAAGATCGCTTTACAATGTCTCGTCTTTTTCAATAAATTTTGCATGAAAACACATTGTGCTGGGTGTGGAGAAGCCTGCTGTCATCCTAGAGGTCTGATAAATCTTTCATGAAAACAACACCACACGTGGGTCTGTAAGCCCCCCGCTACGCCGCTTTCCCCTTTGATCCTCACACACATACGTCCTGCAACGTGGATGCAAATCACTCACGAACCACTTCAAATGTGTCTGTGTGTCAGAGTGCATACAGCAGGTTAACAAACCACAACATGCTAAAAATCCAGCGGAAAAAGAGGATATTTGAGGAGAAAAGCCAAACGGGAAGCACCAGGGAAGAGCTTTTAATGTGCATATGTCCCTGAGCGCAGAACAACAGTGTCTAAACCGTAAGAGTGATTGATGGGTGCGGGATTCTCACACACACACACACACACACACACACACACACACACGCCCTACCGCATTAGCATAATCCTCATTAGTCGTGTAGTTTTCAAAACTTTATACTGTTGTCATTATATTGATTATCAGCTCTTTATGGTTATACAAATAATACCTAGGGATCATCTGCATTCATATCCATATGGCACATAGATATAATTCTGAGTTCCTTGCTGACTCTCTGCATATAATTTATTCACAATTTCAAAAAACGTTATTTTATGTTGCTAAGAGGACCAATATAAAATAGTCCATTTTGTTAGTTTTGCCTAACTTATGCATAAACCTGCAATAATTAATAACTCATTCTTAAATGGTTATGCTTTTAATGTTTACATGGCATGCAGTTCCCTAAAGGCAAAATTATTGTAATGTAAATGTATTAACATTAATAATAATGATTATAAAAGCAAGGAAAATGATTGACAATTATGATTCTTGTCATAATCGAGCAGCACTAGATCATAGAGGTGCATGATATACGAGCAGTGAATATATTACTGGCTGATAACTGGGCTCGTTTTAATCGTGATCATCTGCTGTTTGTAAAAGTATGCAGCAACAGGGGAAAGTTACTTTTAAAAGTAATGTTACTAGGTTACTTTATATGGAAAGTAATATTACAGTACTTTTGTGTAATTCTTTTCTCACCTGGGCCTCATGTATAAATCTGTGTGTAGAGTTCATCCTAAAGCGCGTGTATGCACAAAAGCGAGAGTTGCACAATAGTTTTCAGATTTATAAAATCATGTGTACACCCAAACCTGTGCAAAACTCCCTTTATAAAACCCAGTCAGCGAAAGATGATGTGTGTACACACGTCCACCCCGTCTCCTCCCGGAAATAAACATACATTGAGCTTACAACACCTAGTTTTACATATCCTCATCTGCATATTACTTCGATCCCCATGACACCACGTTTAACGGTAGTCTAGAAGACATTAGGAAAATATGAGATACAGAATATAAATGCAATTTGAGCCATCACATTACAGTGCTAAACATTATTTAGTATCCTTGTCTTGTTTAAAGGGGGGGTGAAATGCTGTTTCATGCATACTGAGCTTTTTACACCTTTAAAGACTTGGATTCCCATCCTAAACATAGACAAAGTTTTAAAAACTAATGTTGGACATTTGATGGAGTATTTCTGTGTTAAAAATACTCCTTCCGGATTCTCACAAGTTTCTGAGAGTTTTTTTCGAGTATGGCTCGGCTTGACGTCGATAGAGCGGAAGGTCCTTGTATGGGCCGTACGGGCTCTTCTCCTGGTAGGGTGCGCGTGCGTGACTAGAGCGAGAGAGGAAATGCACGCCCGTAAACACTCGCTCAGCTGCAGATCCAGTCGATCCAGGCGCAGCGCTCCACTATATTCCTATGGGTGACGTCGAGCGACTTCAACGCTTCAGCACAGCATTCTGGGAAGGCAGCGCTGCATTTGAACCGATTTGAACGCAGAAATGACGGGAAGCTTCACAACATCGCTTCAGTCACGTCGCAAAGTGGATCTCCACACTCCAAGAAGTGTGTTTTTGATGGAGCGATCCCAGCGATAAAGGTTCGGTCCTGCTTTGGAAGCAGCCGGTGAGTAAAACTGCTTCAAATGTCTGTGCTGTCGGCTATCGTCGCGTGAGTAAACATCAGTAAACGACACGATCGCGTGCTTCGTCATTCAAATGCGCTAACGGTTACTCCATTGTTGTTCTCTGTATAACGTTACACTAGTCTGACGTGCAAAACCGTTTTGCTTGCTACTGCTAAGGTTTAGTCGCATACAATAGTCCATAAACCGAATCATGTCCTCATAAACTGCGAGTAAACACACACAAATGTTGACAGGCCACTAAATACAGTCCATACCACAGAGACGGACGTCCTGCTGCTGCTGTTTCTATTTCAGCCTCCGGATCTGATTCTGGATCATATCTGTATTAGCTGAGATCGATAGCAAGAGTTTCTCCAAGCTTGAGGACGTCACCTCTTTGTGCGCGCTCGTCATTCTTTAGCTCCGCCCACCAATACACCTCCAGCCGCTCGTTTTTTTCCGGAAAGACTCGGTACAGCCTATATTCCTTTCATAAATATAATAAAACTTAAGACTTTTCAGAGATATGAAGGATACAATATTACTCTATAGGTACTCAAGATTGACATGAGATTGACTGAAACTGAGTGTTTCACCCCCCCTTTAAGGATGAATAAAGGCTATCAAAATGTTAAAAGCCAAATTATAAAGGCTAAATTATTTAGGAAAAGCCAAATTATATAAAGTACATTTCAGAGAAAGTTTTCAAGGAAGACATATTCTCAGTCTTTTTTGCTAAAATAGTAGCTATTAGGGGATGGGCAACATATACTTAAACGGTTAGTTCACCCAAAAATATATTGCGTACACCTGGATTGCAGAGGTGCGCACAGCTTCATAAATCAGGCGGTGAGAGGAGTGTAAGCATAATCTTACGCCAACATATACGCCCGTTTCTACGCAAGATTGATAAATGAGGGCCAATCAGCACACAAAAACAAAATAAAGACTTTAAGTTATTGATGTGAACTCGACGCATGCGCGAGAATATGACGCAGCTCCACCGTTCATGACCCAGAAGAGGAGGAGCCGCGCTATCGCCTGAGCTAACGGCCGAGACCTACACGGAAGACAATAACTTGGCAGATAAAGTCATTATTTAGATTTTTTTTGTAGATTTTTTTTCCGATTCTCGTTGCTTCGTAAAAACATTATTGTACAGCCACTGTAGTGAGATGGACGTCGTATCGATGTTTTAGTGCCTTTATGGGTCTTGTGAGCGGGAATGTACTGAATGCCAATGGAGGCCTTTCTGAAGCCTTTCTCAGCTTTACACTAAAATATCTTCATTTGTGTTCTGAAGATGAACGAAGGTGTTACGGGTCTCCAACAAAATGAGGGTGAGTAATTAATGAAATACTTTTCATTTTTGGGTGAACGAAACCTTTAATGTTTATCACATTTAGCAGTGTTTTATGTAACTTCAAAGAGATTTCTGCACAATGACACCAAAATGACACTTGGGTAGGCCAAATCCAGGCGGAAATCCCCAAAAATTATCCCAGAGCTTAAGATGTTAAACAAAACCAAATGTATACAATTTTGCCTACAAGATAACATGCTTTAGGGTGTTTATACAATATACCTCTTTAATGGAAATAGATAGGTGACACCTTTTTTTGCGTGTCACTGACAAATTTTTTATTTTTTTTAAAAAACATTTTGCCTTTAAATTCTATCCATCAAATACAATGGTATCTTCATAATGTTGGGAAGATCACAGAAGGATTATCATTAGGCTACTGACCGCCTGGACATGACATCAACAGCAGTGGTTCACATTATTGTCATCTGACCATTTCACACCGGCCAATGGACCGCTCTACCGCCGAACGAAAGAGCGCATCATTGATAATTGTTCTCGCAAGAAATATTTCTCAGAGCACGAGTTCAACAAATTAGCAGAGGATTATCATGCTTCTAGCACTCCTCGCTGTAATTAAAACATTAAAGCGTAGCGTGCCACAGGAAAAGTGTTCAAAAGCATTTCTATCTAAATTCATATCATTTTTACTTAACTTCTGGAATAATGACTATGTAATTTGAGTGCTTACCTCCATCAATGAGAGTGGAATATTTAATTAAATGTGTATATCAAAATGAAATCATCATTCTGTTGCCTTTATTACTTCGCTCACTCCAGCTTGAGATTTTAGACGATCTTGGGTGTGCGCACATAATTACACAGTACAAGTTAATTATTTATAAATCCCGATATGTGCGTATAAAATTGAGTGTGCCTATTTCAATGCCTTGTTTGTGTACGCAACGTTTATACATCAGGCCCCTGGACTGGGCTTGTTTGTTTGTTTAAAAAAAATGGACAAATATAAAGGCCCTTTTGCATCAAAAGTGAAATGAATAAGCCTCAGGCTGAAGGAAATGCACATTCAAGCCTGTACATCAGTGGTCGGCAATGGGCGGCCCGCAGGCCAAAACTGCCAAATAATATCTGGCCTGCGCCCACAGCCAGATTGTATAGATAACGGCTGGTTCTGAAATATATCTGTCATGATAGGGTAATGGAGGCCAGCTAGTGAGAGCTGTGCAGGTAAACTCCCGTCTAGTGGCTTACACAGGAGATTGCAGCCTTTAGCCTCATTGATAGAGCGTCAGACATCCATGGGGAAAGACCCGAGCGGGGGGTGCGGAGCAGAGAAATAGTTCCAGTTACAATCAATTTGTCTTCAGTGATTTTGCCTTCAAAAAAAAAAGTACAAGAACGTTTTTGCAGCAATGTTTTATTTTGGGATGAATTGAGAGCTTTTAATTTGAAAAGTTCTGAAAGACATTCAAAAGAGTGTGTGGACTGGATTGCTAGACACGCCTCTAAAAGAGCCGTCATGAAATATGTGTTATGATAAAACTAACAGTGAACCATTGAAGCGTTTGCTTATAATGCAGAGCCTCAGCACCAACACATAAATAACTTAAATTCAGCTTCCTTTTGATAAAAAAATATTGACAACCGGCAAAAAAATAAGCTGCCATGCTTAGTTTCATGTTGCCGTCTTATATTATATTCTTTACAAACAGCCACAACTTCGTTGCAGATCAGACACACCAGCTTTGCATTCACAAAACCAGGTGAGCCACAAAAACAAACGTGTCACTAGTAGCCTGACGTGGTAATTCCCAGTTCTAGCCAGAATATGAGTCTGATATTGCTCCATTGGGCTGGGATTATGGGGAGTGTTTCAAAACGAAACAGGGAAGACCTGAATTGGATAGACCTACGACCAATCAAATACCCCTTTTCCACCAGAATGAACCGAGTGCTAGTTCAGAGCCCGTGCTAGTGTGAGTTCTAAGTTGGTTCGACTTGAGAGCCTTTATGAACCGGTTTGGCTTTCCACATGTAAGAGAGCCACCGCAGAGCTAGGTCTTACGTCACTGTATACGTCTCATCTTTCTCGCTAGCGTTTTAGCAATGCTAGCGAGGCAGCGGGAAATACAAACACACCAGGCTTGTTCGAGATGCATCGGCGCTGCGCAGACCGATCCGTGTATGATATCAAAATACCGCGTGAGCGATTCAAAAGCATAAGGAGTCGTTGGCGCTCGCTCTACTTTGATGTCAAACGCAATCGGTCTGCACAGCGCGCGCCGATGCATCTCGAACAAGCCTTCCATCAGTGGCTCATGGCTTTATGATCCTACATCAGCATTAAAACGCCGCAAATCCAACGCATTCGTGCAGCTCTCCATGATTTGTATAGACGGAGATTACAATCCAGCAGCTGTTAGCTTGATTAGCTGCTATTGAAAAAATGGCGGTCACAGGTTTGTGTTCGTCTTGTTGATCACGGTAACGCCGCCCCCAGCTGGTGACGCAAGCGGTTCTTACTTCTAGCCCAGCAATGTTTTGGTGTTACTTAAGAACCACTTTTCCTGGCTCGGAGCTGGTGCTTTGGCTGTGGAAACACAAAGAACCGATTTGAAACTAGGCTCTGGCTCCGATTTAGCACCAGCACTGCCTTGGTGGAAAAGGGGTAAGAGTGACGGAGAGAGTGACGTATGTTGAGCAACGCATCGTAGTGGGAAGTTCAGATCATTTTATGTACTCGGACCTTTGAATCTCGTTCAGTAAAATGAACAAATCTTTTTTCAAGTCATTTTGTTCATTTCAGCAGAATATGATTAAAATGTCACATTAAATTCCCAAACACATCTAGTACTTATGCAAACGTTGATCACATTTGGAATAAAAAATAAATTATAAGCTAATGCAGCCAAGGCCAAACTTTAAGAAATGATTCATTAATTGCTCAGCTGGGTCTTCAGGCTATGCAGTCTGTTAGCTCACCTCACCTCCAAATCCCAGTCGTTCTTTCTTTTGTCAATTCACACTTAATCCCGTCTGTTCTCTGGAAAAATGAGTAACGCTAAAGTCCTCCTGTCTTTAGGTTTGAGTTGTTAGTTATGTCATCATCTGATCTGTCTGATCTGGACCGTGACAGCCAAGCGGCTCCTCCCCCAGTTTCTGTTGAAGCCAATATGGAAGTGACTTAAACTGCGATTCATTGACTGGCCACTAGGGACAGGCTCCAGAAGGGAGCAGAATCTCATTGAGCTCCATGTTAAAATTCCCAGCTTTACAGCAGAAATAAACATATTTACAGCCTGGGACAAATTGTAGTTTTGGCCTATACAGCTAATTTTGACCTTCATGACAACTGTGAGGGGGGTGAATTTTTTATAACTCATTCATTTACATTATATAAACAGGGCTCGACATTAACGCTTGTCCGCTTGTCTGGGACAAGTGGGTTTTTTGAAGGGACAAGTGAAAGAGAATTTTACTTGCCCGACGGACAAGAGCCTGATTAAAACAAAAAATAGCTAGCGAATCACCAAAATGCAAGAATGATTGTGCATTAATTTAGTGTAAGTGGCGATCGATAGTGGATGATAATGAACTGACGATAACAAGGTCGCGCTGTTGACGCTCGTGCAGCCTCTCGAGGAGAAATCACAACACTAGAGCGTTTAAGCTGTTTTCCTGAATACCATCACGACTGAAACTGACACTGCTTTCATATGACAGCTCCATAAACAATTAATTAACATTCACTCACATTAACATTCACTTAAAGTCACTTACATTTTAGATGCAATATTGAGTGATCTGTTCTATTTTAACAGCGAAAATCGTTCATTTGCAGAACCGTAACGCGTCTCACAGCAACAAGTGTTACTGAATGATTCAGTGTTTGAATGAATCGTTTGAATGAATGACTCGCTCATTAAGACGGCCATCTGCTGCCACATACTGGAGGTTCAGTTTCACGTTTAAACATTTCTTTCCAACATTTCTTTTTTCTCTATTCAAAACTACAAATCTCTAAACATTATTTAATGCAGTTGTAATTTTATTTAATTTGTAAATTGTTTAATTTTATTGTCAACAGCCCTTCAGTGTCTTAATTTAACTCAATATATTGATCAAATTTAACAATATAAAATTAAACCTGAAGCATAGCCTATATTTGATAAGATTAGGGGGTAATGCCCTTTATAAAGGGTAAAAATATCACAAATTTGAAATGATTCAATAAAAATTTTTAAAAAATCACAAATCACAAATATGCAGATTTAAATATGTCAAAGCTGATTGAACACTGGTGAGAATATTGCTTCAGAAGAAATTATAGTTACAACACACACACACACACACAATTAAAACATATCAAACCTTTTTCCGGACAAGCTCATTTTTTACTCGGACAAGTGAATGAAAGATTTACTTGTCCGAAGGACAAGCACATGAACATGCTTAATGTCAAGCCCTGTTATAAAGCCTTAAAGTTCTGCATAATTAAGGGCATGGTTACTTTGAGTGACAGGTGGATAACCATTTATGTCCCGCCTCTTTTCCCATTGTCAGTTATAATCCAGAAGTGACACACAATGACTCGCTCGCAAGATGGCGACGCCCAGCTCGTCTCTACTTTGGGCTTCAGAACGGTTTATTGGACTCCCATGGATGACGTCACGGACACTACGTCCATATTTTTTACAGTCTATCTATGGTGAGCCCAATAAGCAATGCATACAGTCCCAAAAACAGAATTGATTAGTTCACCTTCGAGTCTTTGGGTTCCAGTCATTCGTTCTCAGCCCCATAGACTGAGTGCAGAAGATCCTCTCCAGACCTGATGGCCTGTCGCACATACACATCAACACAAAATGAACAAATTGCTCTCTGAGACAACTCGCTGTTTCCGAGTCATATTTAAGATTATTTCAAAAAGAACAAATCGTTCATGAACGAGGCATCACTAATGTCAACATAACTCAACTGCGCATATGCTGGAAGAAGATGATGATGAGTGTAAACGATCTTTGCCGGAGTTGTAAAATAATTTAAGGATAAACCGAGTATTTACTAACACAATCATCATTTTTGAGATAAATAATAAAGGTGAATGCATATACGAACAAGCTTTCCATTTAGGAACAGAACAGACGAATACGTTGCTTTATCTGTCAATCATCACATAAAGCCCGCTCTGACAATTTGATTGGACCAAACAGTTTTTGTTCGGGCATAATTACTCCACAATATATCGAATCCAGACCGAATTGCCCGACCCCAAATGTTGTGGGGGGGGGGGGGGGGGAAACTAAATTCGGCAGGCTACTCTATTTAATAGAGTAACAGCTCATGTCCAGTTACAAAAGACACTGTAACAGTATGTCAGGCAATTCTAGTTGGATTTTTCATCAATTTATTTCTTAAACTATCCCTTGACTATATTCTGGCCCGTCATTTAGTGTCGCTTTTTTGTGTGGCTCATGGCCAAATATACTTGCCGACCCCTTCTGTACAGCATAGGGGGTGAAGTTAAAAAAAAAAACTTTCAGCTGTGCGGCCATTCTAGAAAAAGATAGTCTTCTGCAATCCAGTTTCCTTCTGAACAGAAGAACAAATTAGTATAGTTGAACGGAAACATCAATATCAACTGCTAAGACAAAGTAAGATTAAATACATAAAGTATATTTGTGTTATGTAACATTCAATAATTGCAGGTTTGCGTAATATTCCGAGCTTTAATTCATTTTGAGGAATACTGAATCTGTTTTTGTGCAAGTGAGATTTTAGAGCCACTTACTCCTGATTTCTCTCACTGTGGGGACAGGAGAGCTTTCAGTCTATAAATCAGAAAACAAGATAACTTGCGTTACTTATTTGAAAAAGTATTTTGGTGTAAATTTAAAGGTAATGAGTTACTTTACCCATTACTTGGAAAAAAAGTAATCTGATCTGATGACTTGTGTAACTTGTAATCAGGGACGTGCACGGGGGGGTTGCTCAGGTTGCCCGGGCAACTGCCCATATGCCCTTCTCGACTCACGTTGCCCTTCCGAGGTGGAAAAAAATAAATTAAAAAATCGTACAATGGATGCAGAATTTCATGTAGGCCTAGATACAAAAAAAAAAATACAAAAAAAAAAAAAATTCGCAAAGCCTCATTCACTTCCATATTCGGGTACCCGTCCGAAAGTGAAAGTCAAGCAATTGCTCTTGGCCCCCCGCTGGCCTGGGGCCTAAAGACAACGACAGGTTAAGAATAAAATGCAACGACAAACTTCTTGAGCGCCCCTTTGATAGTCAATGCAGTAAAGTGCAATGACACTGTTATCAGTCGTCGCTGACAGCAGCCACCCAAACACGCGATCTCTGCTGCCGGCAAAATACTAAACCTCCCGGCAATCATGAAGCGGAATTGTGCTTTAGGAATCCAGAAAAGACAAAAGAGAAAAAACAAGATAGTGGTAAGATATAAATTACATTATATAAAATAGCTCTATTTGTACAAAAATGGTGTAATTTTGCAGCAGGTAGGCTAGCAAAAATATGTTTATGTTAGCTAACGCTACCTGCCTGATGGCAAATGCTGCTTGTAACGAACAGTTAGTGCAACTTTTTTCCTTTTTTTTGCAACGAATGGACAGAATATGGTTACATACTGTAATAAGTTTTTTAACTGGAAAAGAAAGATGCAGATCTGTTCCAGAATAACTGTTTGTTGTATTTAATGACATAAAATTGCTATAGCTTTGTAATAGGTTTTGATGAAAGTGGCATAGCATGCTATACTAACTATTTTTATGCTATCCATAAATAACCTGGAATAGTTAATATAGCATTAACTATTATTATAAACATTATTTAACCAGAAAGAGGCAGAGGAACATGATTTTTTTTCATAGCTTATCTTAATGTGCTAGTGTCGGGATATTTGGTAGTAACAGTTTATGCAAATATGATATTATTTTTATAAGTTACCAATGGATCTTGAACAGTTACTTTATTCGGTGTGGCAATTTTTACACTGTTGCATTTTGAAGTACAGTATCAGGACACATGTTTTACTGGTACTGTTTATTAACTATTTAACAAGGTATTATAGTCATCTGTTGCAACTTTATAATAACCATCCAGATAATGTTTACAAACCAACTAGTAACCCTTAACAAAGTGTTAGGAATATTTGGTCTGTCTATCTATGTAATGTTTATAGATGTTTTAAAAATGTGTTCTTAATGTTTTACAAACATTTTTTAATCATTACCCGTTTATCTGTAGAAAGTTAGCCATGTCCATTTTGCTCAGGGCCCCCGAATTCCTTCTAGCCGCCCTGGCTGAGCCAGCATGAGCGGCACTAGAAGGAGATTGTCACGGTTGTCGGGTGAGACTTAACGTTGTCGGAAAGGTATAACAAACGGACGGTCATCATCATCAAGTTTTATGAAATGAATTAAAATCTTCATATATCCACTTTTTCTATCTGGACACAGAGCATAATAAACATGCAACTTGTTCATTATCATTACCATTGAAACTGTTGATGGCTGTTAAATTAATATTGTCTTTTTTTATTAGACTATTGATATTGACTGGTTTGAGTTCTTTTATTGGTATAGGCAAGGGAAATGGCCTCAGACGCACCATAATGCAGGAAATCACATCTACGAAATAAAAAAAAACTTGGGGGAGAAACCCCCAGACCCCCCCACACAAAATAGCTCCACCTATAATATTTTTCCTAAGCAGAACATAAATACCACTAGGGGGCATTGAAATAATAATGATAATGGCAATAACAGTAATATGTAATTGGACAGATGATGAGGGGTTTTTTTTCGGTTGGGGGGGGGGGTGCCCTTTTTAAGGTCAGAGCAACTGCCCCTCAAAAATCCTATGCACGTCCCTGCTTGTAATGCATTACAACAACACTGAACGTAAACATTATTTCACAATAAATTAATATCAACTACAATGAGCACAAAAACAACATAGCATGGTGCAGATTGATTTTTTTTAATGTTTTATAAAAATTATAAAAAATAAATTCTATAATTTACATGTTTTTCTTTAGCACACATGTACTTTAAAATAATAATAATTTATCAATGATATATATTACATTTTTTTATTTGATTTAATGGCCAAAAATCCTCAAGCTTTTATTTTGGTGGAAAACTGTAGATATATCTCCAAGTCTCTGTTTAGTTGACAACAGGTTTATAAATGCTTTTTGTTTTTAAATCTGGTAAAAATGTTGGAAATGATGCGTGTGTAAAAATAAATATATTTTCCTAAACACATGTTAAATTGGACCGGGGGGGAAAGCAAAGTTAACTTACTGTCACATATACCTTGAACTCTCAGCCGACTAACACAAACCTGGCTAACTCGAGGTATGCTGGTTCCAAAAACGAGTCCCGGAGTAAGTTCAGACAACTCAGAGTATGTTCCCGGTTAACACACAAGACATTCTCAACAGAGATGATTCACCATGGAGACAGACGCTAAGAAGAAGCGCGCCATGCTACTTGAAAAATTTGTAAATACCCTACCTCTTCATATAAAACTAATACCATCCGAATAGGGCTTTTGTCTGTCTTTCTATCCATCTATCTATTGGCAATTAAACAAAACATGAATGTCACAATAAAAAAAGCTGCAAAAATCAGTCAAAGATGTTTATCTAGCATGTTTACATTGAAAATCAATTAAAAATCAGCGCAGTGGAACACAAGAACAACCACTGGCCCTCGAGATCCACTTTCCTGCCGAGTTTAGCTCCAACCCTGATCAAGCACAAGCTAATCAAGGTCTTCAGGATTACTACAGGCAGGTGAGTTTGATCAAGGTTTGAAACTAAACTTGCCAGGAAAGTGGACCTCGAGGCCCAGAGTTGAACACCCCTGGTCTAGACTATCAAATCTATGTTACCTCCAGATGTCATGACAGGGGAAACTACAATACACCAACTTTGACATTAAACATTCGATAAAAGCTGCTAATAAGCTGCGATGCTTGCGGAAGCGAAGACCAATGTGTCTAAAGGAAAGTGTGTAAGTGAACAAACATGTTAGAGTGAATGGAGTTATTGGAGATTGTAGCTCATATTAAGGCAGGGGGTCCCAAGGGTCTGAAGTGTTCAAGAAAACAGCCTCTATGTTTACTCATTTGTGTTTGTCCCTCCATTATGTTAATGTCATCCCAGCCACATCCCCTAATTACAGCCACAATTACATGTACTGACTCCCCTGGGACATAAGCTGCGGAGAAACAAAATATAGCAAACATGCACAGGCTAACAAAGGATAGAAGCCAAGTGTCTGGGGACCAAAATATGTTTACTGTTTGCACCGATTCATCACTAATTCTTTGTTAGATTTAGAAACACTTATTCAATTCAATTAAAACGTGACACATCCAGTAGTTTCAGCAGATCACTTGAGGGATCAAGCAGCCAAGTAACTCGGCTACTGAAATGTCCACTCACCACAGGTGGAGCGCTACTTCAAGTTACAGTATTTAAGTACATGTACATGACTATAAAAAAACTAAATCATAAACTTGACTTCATTAACAATAAAGAAATTATTACACCTGGGGGGGGGGGGGGGGTCTCTGTGGTATGGACTGTATTTAGTGGCCTGTCAACATTTGTGTGTCTTTACTCGCAGTTTATGAGGACATGATTCGGTTTATGGACTATTGTATGCGACTAAACCTTAGCAGTTGCAAGCAAAACGGTTTTGCACGTCAGACTGTGTTATAGTGTTACATAGAACAGCAATGGAGTTGTGCATTTGAATGTGCTTTGTGTGAACATCACTTAGGTTTAACGTTATGTTTGGCGTGGCTTTACAATAAACAAACAGACACCTATATCGGTCAGCAAAACAAATATATTTAAACACACACCATAAGTTACATCGCATGCTTCATTGATAAATTAACTATACCATTGTGTTGTTTACTGATGTTTACTCACGCGATGATAGCCAACAGCACAGACATTTGAAGCAGTTTTACTCACCGCCTGTTTCCAAAGCAGGACCGAACCTTTATCGTCACCGCTCCATCAAAAACACACTTCTTTGGTGATGTTGTTGATTTGATGAAGTCCTGAGACAGCTGTGAGCGAGTGTTTATGGGCGCGCATTTCCTCTCTCGCTCTAGTCACGCGCGCGCGCGCACCCTACCGGGAGAAGAGCCCGTACGGCCCATACAAGGACCTTCCGCTCTATTAACGTCAAGCCGAGCCATACTCGAAAAAAACTCTCCGAAACTTGTGAGAAACCGGAAGGAGTATTTTTGACACAGAAATACTCCATCAAACGTCCAACATTAGATTTTGAAACTTTGTCTATGTTTAGGATAGGAATCCAAGTCTTTAACAGTGTAAAGAGCTCAGTATGCATGAAACAGCCCCCCCCAAAAGCAAAATACTAATTTGTTTAAAGATTGTAGTTCATGAATTATTGGCAAGGAATGCCTGAGCAAAAAAACGGAATCATTGAGGCCGAATTCACAAAAAGAAAGAAAAAAAAAGAAAAAAAAGAAAAAAAAATTATATATATATGACCATTTTTCTAGAAGTGCATTTGTGAGATCAGGCTCTAACATTGGACGAAAAAGGCCTGGCTCTCAGTCTCCACTATAATTCATCCCAAAGGTGTTGAGCTCAGGACTCTGAGCAGGCCAGTCAAGTTCCTCCACACCAAACTCACTCATCCATGTCTTTATGGACCAACGCTTTGTGCATTGAAGCACAATCGTGTTGGAACAGGAAGGGGGCATCCCCAAACTGTTCCCACAAAGTTGAGAGCATGAAATTATCCAAAATGTCTTGGTATGCTAAAGCATTAAGAGCATTAAGTTAATTTCACTATAAGGGGCCAAGCCCAAGCCCTGAAAAACAACCCCACACTATAACCCCCCCCTCCACCAAACTTTACATTTGGCACAATGCAGTCAGGCAAATACTGTTCGCCTGGCAACCGCCAAACCCAGACTCGTCCATGGGATTGCCAGACAGATAAGCGTGTTTGGTCACTCCAGAGAACACGTCTCACTCCTCTAGAGTCCAGTGGCGGCTGCTTTACTCCACTCCATCGCACGCTTTGCATTGCACTTGGTGATGTAAGGCTTGGATGAGCTGCTCGGCCATTGAAACCCATTCCATGAAGCTCTCTACGCACTGCTCTTGAGCTCATCTGAAGGACACAGAAGTTTGGAGGTCTGGAGCTGTTGACTCTGCTGAAAGTTTGCGACTTCTGCACACTGTGACCCTCAGCATGCGCTCTGTGATTTTACATGGCCTACCACTTCATGGCTGAGTTGCTGTTGTTCCCAATTGCTTCTACTTTGTTATAACACCACTAACAGCTGAGCGTGAAATATTTAGTAGTGAGGAAATGTCAGGAATGGACTTATTGTACAGGTGGACACCTACGGTACCACGCTTGAGTTCACTGAGCTCCTGAGAGCGACCCGTTTTTTCAAAAATGTTTGTAGAAGCGTCTGCATGCCTAGTGCTTGATTTTATACACAATGGGTTCATGGAAGTGATTGAAACACATGAATTCAATTACTTGAAGGGGCGTTCCAATAATTTTGCCAATATAGTAAGTGTGTGTGTGTGTGTGTGTGTGTGTGTGTGTGTGTGTGTGTGTGTGTGTGTGTGTGTGTGTGTGTGTGTGTGTGTAGGCATGTTTTTGTGACATATGAGGACACAAATGTGTATAATGACATGGGTATGACACAGGTATTACAGGAGAGGGTGAAATATGAAGACATTACCCATGTCCCCACTTTTCAAAATGCTTATAAATCATACAGGATGATTTTTTTTTGAGAAAATAAAAATGCAGAATGTTTCCTGTGTTGGGTAGGTTACGGGGCTGTGTAGGGGATAGATATTCCCTATAGATAGATAGGGAATACGGTTTGTACAGCATAAAACCATTATGCCTATGGGATGTCCCCATATGTCACAAAAACAAACGTGTGTGTGTGTGTGTGTGTGTGTGTACACACACGCACTTATTAAAAACTATATATGTATGGACAAAAACCCTGAGAACAATATACTCTTGTTTTCCCATGAAGAAAGAAAGTCATGTGTTTGAAATGGCATGAGAGTGAGTAAATGATGATGACAATAAAACTATAATAATAAAATATAAATAAATAAATAATTTATATAAATTAATACAAATATAAATTAAACAAGTCTGGGAAACAGTATAGATATGTAAGTAATCAAATGTCTATTAAAATACTGCATGGTCTTGACTATATTAACTAAATGTTTATTCTTAATTAAAGCTTAATTAAACGTGTTTCTCTCCTTTTCATTTGTTGTATGATTGAGGTTTAGGAAGGTGGTATATTAGGCTGCTATTATAAAAAAATATATATATTGCACAAATACAATACATTTCATTGACACACATCAGGTTTTCCCCAGCTGTTTAAATTCACTTAATAAGCCAAAACCATCTGTGTTTATGTGAACACTCCCCAAGACTGGTATTTTGACATTATTCTCTGTGTATTTGACTGTTTAAGCATGATAAGCTGTGATAAAGAACTCAATTAAATACTGGTGTATGAGCACAAAAAAAATGTCTGTCAGGCACAAGTTCTTTCACGGCTTATTACACTCGAACGGTTTAAAATCGCTGTATGTTTAAACTGGCAAAGCTTAAAAATGCATGCAAATGCTAAACTTTCGTAATGACATGCACTGTAAAATTACATAACCGAGAACATTTTTATACCAGTTGTCAAATTTCTACTGGTTTATTGTGTCTATCATTATCTCGCTCATCCATAGTTAAACGTTAATAAGTTCATCCATATAGATTTGTTTCACATTTTCGAATGGCTAAAAGACCCTAGATGTGGTGCTATGTATCCTTAAAGGGGGGGTGAAACACTCAGTTTCAGTCAGTGTCATGTCAATCTTGAGTACCTATAGAGTAGCATTGCATCCTGCATATCTCCGAAAAGTTTTTATTTTTTTAATAATTATATAAGAAAGATGCGCTGTTCCGAGTCTTTCCGAAAAAAGCCGAGCGGGTGGGGGCGTGTCGTGTGAGCGGAGCTAAATAATGACGTGTGCAGCAGCGCGCTGTGTGTTGAGTCGAGCGTCATCCCTAACAGCGGAAAAAAACTTTATTCAAAATAAAAATATGGCTTTTAATCAGATACAGCCATACATCTATGATCCGGAATCAGACCCAGAGGCTGCAGTTGAACAGGAGCAGCAGCAAAAACGACTAGAGCAGGACGTCTGTATGTGGTAAGTTACAAGTTATACACTAACTATATAATATGCTTAGCGGCTTGTGTTCTTTACATATTTATACTTGAATTATATCGTCGTATTTTTGTCTTTGAAGGTGTACATGTGGGAAGTGCAGTTGTGCACGTGTGTTTGTGTGTTTACGCGTGGTTTGTGTAGACAGTAAGCGGACTAAAAGCAGTCTCACTCACCCTTCTAACGTTGGGACTGCTCCATCCTTCAGCATTAGGCGATTGGGAAAATTCGGCGTCGAGCTGGGCCTTGTTTATGAAAACAGTCGGCACCGAAATGCAGCGAACAGATATAAACATTCGCGCAACTCAGTTGCTGATCCGGAAAAGCAAATTACATCCACTGTTGCCTTAACGCGGGGTTTTTGGGGAATCTGTGCAGGACTGTCTTGGTCTGGCAACCAAAAACCCACTTTTTTGGTGACATTGTTATGTGCTATGTGTAATTGTCACCTGTCCAGCATCCTACAAGCCCCGCTTTGATGGGCGTAGCCTGTTGCTTTCGCTCTCTCCCTCTCTCTCTCTCACGCGCTTCCGGTAGAATTGTCCGTAAGGCCCATACAAGGAAATTCCGCCCCCACTAACGTCAAAGGGGACGCATGATCTCAAAAAACTTGCCGAAACTTATGACTAACCGGAAGTAGTATTTTTGACAAAGAAATACTCCCATCAAACGTCCACCTTAACTTTTGAAACTTTGTCTATGTTTAGTATGGGATTCCAAGTCTTTAACAGTGTAAAAAGATCAGTATGCATTAAACAGCATTTCACCCCCCCTTTAAGAAAAAAGACCTGTCTCTATAATGTCACTAAAGTCTAATCAACAGTTTCTCTCCAGACTATGTTTTGTTTAGTGGGTTACTTCATAGCTAATCAACTTTCATGGGCAGGGGCTTCATGGGCATCGCGAGGGAAGTGGCCCCACAACTTATTACACCTAATTATACTTGTAATAATTACTGCTGTCATTTAGTCAGATGTATACCTTTACTTGGAAATGTTTCTAAAACAGTCCAAACATCAGAATGTCAGAAATCACAACATCTTGAATAGATTTTGCATGTGTCTATAATTACTGGTGTTTCCGTGTTGTAAACGTGTTCAGCCAATATGTTCAGTCTTGCTGACGGTTGTCACTGGAACTGGAAGAACACTGACTTGAAGTAAAACCGCTTTCTAGAGTAAAGGTGGAGCGTGAGAGGGGCAAACAGGAGAGCAGGGATGGAAATGCAGTTAGCTCTTGCTCACGCATATTACACTGGGGTATAAATCAAGACAGTGAGAAGAAGGAAATGCATTAGATGCCCAGCGGGATGGTGTATACACTGAGTTTGAAGGGCAGATATCAGGCTGGATGGATGAGACCTACCACACAATTGAGCTAAACTCTCAGCTGAATCGAAACTATAAGATTTTGTTCAGACATGAGATAGATATATTGATGGGTTGGTATGGCTTGTGAGTGTGTTTGTGTGTGTGTGCACGCTTGCTAGAGAAAAACAGAGAGTGGGAAAAGTAATTGAAATAGCACAAAAAGAAAGTATTACCTTTGCTTTTCCTTATCTTTGGCTCTGTCCGTCTCTTTGTCTTTAGTTCTGTCTCGTGTCCTGTCTTTGTCTCGAGTTCTGCGCTGGCCGCGATCTCGCTCTCTGCTGCGACTACGCTTCCTGCTGGACCGGCCACTGCTGCCACTGCGAGATCTTCGAGACCTTCAAAAAACACATATAAGCTGGAAATGCACATCAAATAAATGAAAAGAGCAAACCCAGCCGTAAGTAGTGGTTAGCTGAGTTGTTAAACATCCAGGTTACGCCACAGTCGTGACATTAAAATCAAGATTGATTGAACCTCTAACTCAACATGGATGCTGCATGAAAGTTGCAGAACAAATTCCACAAGCAATGATGCCATTGATCTCTTACAATCAGGGATGGATTGTGGAAAGGTATACTCACAACTAAATGAATTGTATTATGTATTAAATTAACACTTGCCACCCATGTCTCATATCTGTGGTCAATGACAGTCAATATTTGGTTTATTCAGTATTTTTATTGTTCTTATTATTTTCCAGACTACATGCATCATTGATTGTGCATCTGTGGTTCATCCCTCTCCCACCAATACAAAGTAAATCTGATCACCTATCTCCTCATTATTTGTGCTCTGACCGGCACCGGGGGGGGGGGGGGGGGGGGGGGAGTCTCTCTCCAACAGTCATGGTAAATCATACTAGAACGTGGTAAATCATGGTAAACTATGCTAGAATCATGGTGAATCATACTAGAACATGGTAAATCATACTAGAATGTGGTAAATCATGGTAAACCACGCTAGAACATGGTAAATCATAGTAAAATATGCTAGAATCATGGTAAATAATAGAACAACATGGTAAATTGTGGTTAACTATGGTAAATCACAACATAATCATGTAAATCATACTAGAATGTGGTAAATTGTGGTTAACTATGAAGGAAACTAAATGAAAGTGAGCCAATGAGTGTTTCTCTGCTGCAACCCTACTGGTTAAATTAGTCATTTTGTTCTATAATTCATATTTAGACTTTATAAAGTCACTATTATAACATTTAAAATCACATTTTGTCAGGTTATCACTTAATTTCACCTGCTCTCAATTTTATTATTTTACTGTTTAAAGGCCTTAAATGCTTAAAGGCTTTAAATGCTTGAACCCCGCTCAAATGCTTCTTGCAGCTTTATTTATATGTCTTCTGCTGTCTTCACCCTTTCTACTCTTCATGTTTAAAAAAAAACAGCAGCTCTTCAAATTTGGTCCTTTTCAGGGGTCTGAGCGTGGTTTGCATGATATGTTAATACTGCCCATATACTCCAAAAGGTCTCAGACCATTAAAAGACAGTCTGAGTATGGTTCGCTTTCAGCTAAAAAAAAACAAAACATGTCCATTGTGAACAATAAATAAGTCCAGGCTCACTTTCATTCCAATGTAGTATGGTTATCAGATCCCTCTGTACAAATCTACAGTTCATCATGGCTGTATCATGGCAAAAAGATGAGTAAATGACAGCTTTTATTTTTAGACCTATCCCTTGAAAGGTTTTCTGCCTATGCAGTTTTAACGGCCTCTTGTTCTCAAACTAGTGTTTGTCTTTCAGTAGCCAGTATCGACGTCAAAAACAACCACACAACTACACTCCCTACTGTAAATCATGTTCAAAAAACAGGACCCTTTTTGACACGCATGCAAAGCTATTAGGGGGGGGGGGGGGGGGGGGACACTCAGTTTCAGTCAATCTCATGTCAATCTTGAGTACCTATAGAGTAGTATTGCATCCTTCATATCTCCGAAAAGTCTTTAGTTTTATTATATTTATAAAAGAAATCAGGGCTGTACCGAGTCTTTCCGGAAAAAAACGAGCGGCTGGAGGCGTATCGAGTGGGTGGAGCTAAAGAATGACGAGCACACCCAAAGCGGTGACGTCCTCAAGCGTGGAGAAACCCATGGCTATCGATCGGATTCAGCTAATACAGATAATGATCCAGAATCAGATCCGGAGGCTGAAATAAATTGAACAGGAGAAACAGCAACAGCAGGACGTCCGTCTCTGTGGTATGGACTGTATTTAGTGGCCTGTCAACATTTGTGTGTGTTTACTCGCAGTTTATGAGGACATGATTCGGTTTATGGACTATTGTATGCCACTTAACCTTAGCAGTAGCAAGCAAAACGGTTTTGCACGTCAGACTAGTGTAACGTTATACAGAGAACAGCAATGGAGTAACCGTTAGCGCATTTGAATGACGAAGCACGTGATCGTGTCGTTTACTGATGTTTACTCATGCGACGATAGCCAACAGCACAGACATTTGAAGCAGTTTTACTCACCGGCTGCTTCCAAAGCAGGACCGAACCTTTATCGCTGGGACCGCTCCGTCAAAAACACACTTCTTTGGTATGATTTGGTGAAGTCCTGACAGCAGTGAACGGTGGAGATCCACTTTTGCGATGCGACTGAAGCGATGTTGTGAAGCTTCCCGTCATTTCTGCGTTCAAATCGGTTCAAATGCAGCGCTGCCTTCCCGGAATGCTGTGCTGAAGCGTTGAAGTCGCTCGACGTCACCCATAGGAATAAAGTGGAGCGCGGCGCGACCATAGGGCGCGTCAGAAGTGTTCACGGACGACTGGATCTGCAGCTGAGCGAGTGTTTATGGCCGTGCATTTCCTCTCTCGCTCTAGTCACGCGCGCGCACCCTACCGGGAGAAGAGCCCGTACGGCCCATACAAGGACCTTCTGCTCTGTTCACGTCAAGCCGACCCATACTCGAAAAAAACTCTCCGAAACTTGTGAGAAACTGGAAGGAGTATTTTTGACACAGAAATACTCCATCAAACGTCCAACATTAGTTTTTGAAACTTTGTCTATGTTTAGGATGGGAATCCAAGTCTTTAACAGTGTAAAGAGCTCAGTATGCATGAAACAGCATTTCACCCCCCCTTTAATGAGTATAAATACATTTTCAAAAAAAAAAAAAAAACACTGCACACAATCATGACTGATCACTGTTTTCATGATCGATCACTGGTGTCACTTAAAAGTACTCGTGCCAAACCCTATTGGCTTTATGAAGTGGCCATCAGGGAGGACCTCAAAATGACTGTACAAATGCTGTATTGATCCTCACAGACAGGCCAGAGAAAGCCTGGAGATTTAAAGCATTTTACTTACAAGAGCAACTGACTCCAGAGCCATACATCCACACTGTGACATACAGACATGCTCACGCAAACACACAGATACATACACACAGTATGGCAGATAATAAACTGAGCTGATTCCATCTTCAATCATCAATGTGTACTTTTACTGTAGATGATGTTTGTAGAAAATAAGCTCTCCTACAACACACATTACACCAGTTAATTTGTCCACTAGAAATGCCCAAGAGCCTTTTTTAATGTAATGAAAATTCCAATCACTATGTAATTTCTAATGCATTTGTGTTTATTAGCACTGTACATGACATGGTGAAAATGTATTTTTTAACACCTGTGTGTGTGTGTGTCTGTGTCTGTGTCTGTGTGTCTGTGTGTGTGTGTGTGTGTGTGTGTGTGTGTGTGTGTGTGTGTGTGTGTGTGTGTGTGTGTGTGTGTGTGTGTGTGTCTGTGTGTGTCTGTCTGTGTGTGTGTGTGTGTGTGTGTGTGTGTGTGTGTGTGTGTGTGTCTGTCTGTCTGTGTGTGTCTGTGTGTGTGTGTGTGTGTGTGTGTGTGTGTGTGTGTGTGTGTGTGTGTGTGTGTGTGTCTGTCTGTGTGTGTCTGTGTGTGTGTGTGTGTGTGTGTGTGTGTGTGTGTGTGTCTGTCTGTGTCTGTCTGTGTGTGTCTGTGTGTGTGTGTGTGTGTGTGTGTGTGTGTGTGTGTGTGTGTGTGTGTGTGTGTGTGTGTGTGTGTGTGTGTGTGTGTGTGTGTGTGTGTGTGTGTGTGTGTGTGTGTGTGTGTGTGTGTGTGTGTGTGTGTGTGTGTGTGTGTGTGTGTGTGGAAAAGCATTTGGCCAGACATTATCTTTCTCAAAATTGGATCATGTAAGTCACTTAACTTGGTCAAAAGCCCAATCAAAGAGTCATTAAACCATACCAAGTAACCTGGTTATAAAATCACACAAATATCACATGATGACAACAAGTAAACTGCTATATTCACAACATATTTTTACTCTTGCCCAACAGACTAATGACGACAGGATGGTTAAAGTTCTCCATTGTCTCTTTAGGTCAATCCATGGACTCCCAGGAGTCAAATTAAAATACACATGATCCCAATCTCACGATACAAAGATACAAATTATGTATAACAAGGTTGCAATTATTAGATCCAAAATACAGAAAACTGTTAAATTGTGAAATATTACTACAATTTAAAATAATTGTTCTCGGTTTCAATATATTTTTAAATCTAATTTATTTCTGCATGCAAAGTTGAATTTTCAGCATCAATACTCCAATCTCCAGTCAAGAAACATTTTTATTAATTTTATCAAAAGTTGGAAACAGTTTTGTATTTACTGACCGAGCCGACCGAGCGAGCGAGCGAGCGATCCACAGAAGTCATACAGGTTTGGGACAACATGAGGGTGAGTATGATGGCAGAATTGCATTTTTGGGTGAACTACTGGGCAGGCTGTCAAAAATCTTTTCATGAAAGATGTAGGCAACCTTGTTTCAGCTTTTAAGAATATTCTTTACAGACAGACAGACAGACAGACAGGGTCTAGAAGCAGATTCTTGTTTGAAAAACGTGAGTCTGGAAACACTAAATCTGCTGTTGCTTCTATTTCTTATGTTGTTTTATCTGATCGTTTAGCAGGCAGAGCAAAAGCAGTTATAGTTACACGAGAGAACACGAGAGGTCTTATTTTAGCAAATGTACTTGTGGCCAGCGCATGTAATAAACACCAGGGCCGTCGGTTTGCTGTTTTTTCATCTCTTTCTCTCTTTCTGCAGCCCAGCTCACTTCTGGGCCTGTTGCAAATTAAATTTATTGTAGTTAATAGACTGTGGTGCGGCTGCTAAATGTCAATTTCATTACCAAGGCCTTACCCTTGGAGAATTATGACCTCATTTAAGGCGAGGGGGTAAATGTGTTAATGCGGGATGGCCAGATAAACATCCCCTGCCACAAGCACACATGCGTCCAGCAGCATCATGCCAAGAGAGGGCTATTTTACATGACTTTCAGCTATTATCGCCGGAGGAAAAGCCTTCCCCTATGGCCTAAAAATATTTAAAATTCTTTTGAAAGGTCCTTTTTTTATTTTTTCCCCCTCCAATCCATTAAATCTAGCAGCAACGATTGGCTCAGGCAATTTTCCCTGCAAATTATCAATAAAGTAATTACCAGTGTGTGGGAGCGCACTGGGCGCTTATCGCCGATGCCCCCTGCCCAGCCGCGGATCTGATCCCTCCCAGCACTGCATTTGGGTAATTATGTGAGCAGGATGGTGTCCTGCTGTTATCACACCATATTATATTCCTGCTAAACAAGGTTTCTTGCTTCATATGAAATTGGATATTAATGGTGGCGAATGATAGCACTAGTGCAACTAACAGACGTAAGATACACCACTGGAATCCTAACCTGCCCAAATGATTATTTATTCCTGCCGTGGCCCTTTCTCTCTTCTTCTCTTCGGTTCATTCCCAAACACACACACACACATTCCACTGTCACGGTGTAACACAGTCTCACTATAAGCACCAATTCATTTAAAAACCTGTTATATGAAAGAGAAGGTTGGACAAAAAACTTTCAATAAATGTTCAATAAATTGAATGAATTCAAATATAAATAAAATAAAATACATTCATTAAAACTTTTACTTTTGTGTGTATGCGTAATAAATCCATCATGAGATGTAATAATGGGCTCCAGATCAATCAATCAATCAATCAATCATCTTTATTTATACAGCGCTTTTACAATCACGATTGTGTCAAAGCAGCTTCACAGTGTCAAACAGGATAATATTGCAACACAATTAGATGTGGCTGTACAGTCGTTCTGGAGAAAACAGTGATGTTATCAGCTTATTTTAATTTATCATATAGCAACAATGTTGGCAGATCAGTATTATAGTTTATAGAATTAAATAAGACTTAATTAATTAATTTTATTTGTATATTTAGTTGAATAACTTTGATCATAATTTAAGTGTCCCCAACTGAGCAAGCCAAGCCAAAGGCGACAGTGGCAAGGAACCAAAACTCCATCAGGGCGTGATGGAGAAAAATAAACCTTGGGAGAAACCAGACTCAGTCGGGGTGCCAGTTCTCCTCTCTAACCAACATCATCTGTGTGATTTCTTCAGAAACATGACCTTCATGAATATTTTTATACAGAAAGAAACATATAAAAGAGATTTTCCTAGAGCACCTTTTTACCAAAAAATTATCACAATGATTTCTGGCATGACAACACCCAGATTGTTTGGAAGGGTAATAGATATGATAATGTTAATATGTTTGGTCTTGGCGTAATAGATCAGCTACACTGCTGCTGCTTCTGCTGTTATTACTACTACTACTGATGTTATTGTCTCTGCTGCTGCTGCTGTTTCTGCTGTTATTACTACTACTACTGATGTTATTGTCTCTGCTGCTGCTGCTGCTGTTATTACTACTACTACTGATGTTATTGTCTCTGCTGCTGCTGTTTCTGCTGTTATTACTACTACTACTACTGATGTTATTGTCTCTGCTGCTGCTGCTGCTTCTGCTGTTATTACTACTACTACTGATGTTATTGTCTCTGCTGCTGCTGCTGCTTCTGCTGTTATTACTACTACTACTGATGTTATTGTCTCTGCTGCTTCTGCTGTTATTACTACTACTGATGTTATTGTCTCTGCTGCTGCTGCTTCTGCTGTTATTACTACTACTACTACTAATGTTATTGTCTCTGCTGCTGCTGCTGCTGCTTCTGCTGTTATTACTACTACTACTGATGGTATTGTCTCTGCTGCTGCTGCTTCTGCTGTTATTACTACTACTACTGATGTTATTGTCTCTGCTGCTGCTGCTTCTGCTGTTATTACTACTACTACTGATGTTATTGTCTCTGCTGCTGCTGCTGCTTCTGCTGTTATTACTACTACTACTGATGTTATTGTTTCTGATGTTATTACTACTACTGATGTTATTGTCTCTGCTGCTGCTGCTGCTTCTGCTGTTATTACTACTACTACTGATGTTATTGTCTCTGCTGCTGCTGTTTCTGCTGTTATTACTACTACTGATGTTATTGTCTCTGCTCCTGCTGCTGCTTCTGCTGTTATTACTACTACTACTGATGTTATTGTCTCTGCTGCTGCTGCTTCTGCTGTTATTACTACTACTGATGTTATTCTCTCTGCTCCTGCTGCTGCTTCTGCTGTTATTACTACTACTGATGTTATTGTCTCTGCTGCTGCTGCTGCTTCTGCTGTTATTACTACTACTACTGATGTTATTGTCTCTGCTGCTGCTGTTTCCGCTGTTATTACTAATACTACTGATGTTATTGTCTCTGCTGCTGCTGTTTCTGCTGTTATTACTACTACTACTGATGTTATTGTCTCTGCTGCTGCTGTTTCTGCTGTTATTACTACTACCACTGATGTTATCGTCTCTGCTGCTGCTGCTTCTGCTGTTATTACTACTACTACTGATGTTATTGTCTCTGCTGCTGTTTCTGCTGTTATTACGACTACTACTGATGTTATTGTCTGTGCTACACTGCTGCTGTTTCTGCTGTTATTACTACTACTACTGATGTTATTGTCTCTGCTGCTGCTGCTGTTTCTGCTGTTATTACTACTACTACTACTGATGTTATTGTCTCTGCTGCTGCTGTTTCTGCTGTTATTACTACTACTACTGATGTTATTGTCTCTGCTGCTGTTGTTTCTGCTGTTATTACTACTACTACTGATGTTATTGTCTCTGCTGCTGCTGTTTCTGCTGTTATTACTACCACTACTGATGTTATTGTCTCTGCTGCTGCTGTTTCTGCTGTTATTACTACTACTACTGATGTTATTGTCTCTGCTGCTGCTGTTTCTGCTGTTATTACTACTACTACTGATGTTATTGTCTCTGCTGCTGCTGTTTCTGCTGTTATTACTACTACTACTGATGTTATTGTCTCTGCTGCTGCTGCTGTTTCTGCTGTTATTACTACTACTACTGATGTTATTGTCTCTGCTGCTGCTGCTGTTTCTGCTGTTATTACTACTACTACTGATGTTATTGTCTCTGCTGCTGCTGTTTCTGCTGTTATTACTACTACTACTGATGTTATTGTCTCTGCTGCTGCTGTTTCTGCTTTTATTACTACTACTACTGATGGTATTGTCTCTGCTGCTGTTGTTTCTGCTGTTATTACTACTACTACTGATGTTATTATCTCTGCTGCTGCTGCTTCTGCTGTTATTACTACTACTACTGATGTTATTGTCTCTGCTGTTGTTTCTGCTGTTATTACTACTACTACTGATGTTATTGTCTCTGCTGCTGTTTCTGCTGTTATTACTACTACTACTGATGTTATTGTCTCTGCTGCTGTTGTTTCTGCTGTTATTACTACTACTACTGATGTTATTGTCTCTGCTGCTGCTGTTTCTGCTGTTATTACTACTACTACTGATGTTATTGTCTCTGCTACACTGCTGCTGTTTCTGCTGTTATTACTACTACTACTGATGTTATTGTCTCTGCTGCTGCTGCTGTTTCTGCTGTTATTACTACTACTACTGATGTTATTGTCTCTGCTGCTGCTGCTGCTTCTGCTTCTGCTGTTATTACTACTACTACTGATGTTATTGTCTCTGCTGCTGCTTCTGCTGTTATTACTACTACTACTGATGTTATTGTCTCTGCTACACTGCTGCTGCTTCTGCTGTTATTACTACTACTACTGATGTTATTGTCTCTGCTGCTGCTGCTGTTTCTGCTGTTATTACTACTACTACTGATGTTATTGTCTCTGCTGCTGCTGCTGTTTCTGCTGTTATTACTACTACTACTACTGATGTTATTGTCTCTGCTGCTGCTGTTTCTGCTGTTATTACTACTACTACTGATGTTATTGTCTCTGCTGCTGCTGTTTCTGCTGTTATTACTACTACTACTGATGTTATTGTCTCTGCTGCTGCTGTTTCTGCTGTTATTACTACTACTACTGATGTTATTGTCTCTGCTGCTGCTGCTGCTGCTTCTGCTTCTGCTGTTATTACTACTACTACTGATGTTATTGTCTCTGCTGCTGCTTCTGCTGTTATTACTACTACTACTGATGTTATTGTTTCTGCTGTTATTACTACTACTACTGATGTTATTGTCTCTGCTGCTGCTGTTTCTGCTGTTATTACTACTACTACTGATGTTATTGTCTCTGCTGCTGCTGCTGTTTCTGCTGTTATTACTACTACTACTACTGATGTTATTGTATCTGCTGCTGCTGCTGTTTCTGCTGTTATTACTACTACTACTGATGTTATTGTCTCTGCTGCTGTTGTTTCTGCTGTTATTACTACTACTACTGATGTTATTGTCTCTGCTGCTGTTTCCGCTGTTATTACTACTACTACTGATGTTATTGTCTCTGCTGCTGCTGCTGTTTCTGTTATTACTACTACTACTACTGATCTTATTGTCTCTGCTGCTGCTGCTGTTTCTGCTGTTATTACTACTACTACTGATGTTATTGTTTCTGCTGTTATTACTACTACTACTGATGTTATTGTCTCTGCTGCTGCTTCTGCTGTTATTACTACTACTACTGATGTTATTGTCTCTGCTGCTGCTGCTGTTATTACTACTACTACTACTGATGTTATTGTCTCTGCTGCTGCTGCTGTTATTACTACTACTACTGATGTTATTGTCTCTGCTGCTGCTGCTGTTTCTGCTGTTATTACTACTACTACTGATGTTATTGTCTCTGCTCCTGCTGCTGCTTCTGCTGTTATTACTACTACTACTGATGTTATTGTCTCTGCTGCTGCTGCTGTTTCTGCTGTTATTACTACTACTACTGATGTTATTGTCTCTGCTGCTGCTGCTTCTGCTGTTATTACTACTACTAATGATGTTATTGTCTCTGCTGCTGCTGCTGCTGTTTCTGCTGTTATTACTACTACTACTCATGTTATTGTCTCTGCTGCTGCTGCTGCTTCTGCTGTTATTACTACTACTACTAATGTTATTGTCTCTGCTGCTGCTGTTGTTTCTGCTGTTATTACTACTACTACTGATGTTATTGTCTCTGCTGCTGCTGCTTCTGCTGTTATTACTACTACTACTGATGTTATTGTCTCTGCTGCTGCTGCTTCTGCTGTTATTACTACTACTACTGATGTTATTGTCTCTGCTGCTGTTTCTGCTGTTATTACTACTACTACTGATGTTATTGTCTCTGCTACACTGCTGCTGTTTCTGCTGTTATTACTACAACTACTGATGTTATTGTCTCTGCTGCTGCTGCTTCTGCTGTTATTACTACTACTACTGATGTTATTGTCTCTGCTGCTGCTGCTGCTGCTGCTTCTGCTGTTATTACTACTACTACTGATGTTATTTTCTCTGCTGCTGCTGCTGCTTCTGCTGTTGTTACTACTACTACTGATGTTATTGTCTCTGCTGCTGCTTTGCTGTTATGACTACTACTACTGATGTTATTGTTTCTGCTGTTATTACTACTACTACTGATGTTATTGTTTCTGCTGTTATTACTACTACTACTGATGTTATTGTCTCTCCTGCTGCTGTTTCTGCTGTTATTACTACTACTACTGATGTTATTGTCTCTGCTGCTGTTTCTGCTGTTATTACTACTACTACTGATGTTATTGTCTCTGCTGCTGTTGTTTCTGCTGTTATTACTACTACTACTGATGTTATTGTCTCTGCTGCTGCTGTTGTTTCTGCTGTTATTACTACTACTACTGATGTTATTGTCTCTGCTGCTGCTGCTGCTGTTATTGCTGCTGCTGTTAAGGCCTTTGCACACTGAGTCGCATGCGTTTTTTCTTATTCACGATCCAAAAAATGTGTCGCGCACAAAACTTTAAACAATACAACATGACGTCTTCAAGTAGGGAGGATGATTTTTTTTGTTCTCTCTTAAAAAGAGAAAAAGAAAGAGGAAATAGTGTCCCTCCACTCCTGCCATTGCGTAGAGGAAGAAGAGTTTCACCTCCTTATTAAGGAGCAGTGGGATTATCCAGAGTGATTTAAAGTTAGCTTTAGAGTGTCAGTGGTTCAGTTTGATGCTTTGCCAGCGATACTGGAGCCACATATTAAAAAGAAGACCACCAATTTCTGAGCATCAATTCTGTGCACGCACACAAACACACACTTTTTTTTTTGACAGACGAAAAATTCAGAGGCAGTGTACAATACAGTGTACAAATTCATTTTTGATGTGTGAAAATGTCGCATGCGAATGTCAAAGGTCTTTACTGCTGTTTTTTCCTGTTGCTGCTGCTCTTTGTTAGGGAGTGGATCCACTTGTCTGTGCGATACTTCTGTCGTGCCACACTCCACTTTATTCCTATGGGTGACGTCCCGTGACTTTAACGCGCCCGCAAAGCATCCCGGGAAGGCACCGCTGCATTTGAAAACTTGCTGCGCATCAAAAAAAACTGGCCAATGCACATCTTTATGCAAATGAGTTGCTGCTGCTGGGAAAGTTTTCTTTCTACTAGAAAATTTGTCATCCAACAAAAATGCATATGAAGGTGTTTAGTACACCTTGAGTTTTCTGCTTTTTAGAGAAAGTTCATTTTATTTCTACTAGCGAAGTTATCATCCAATGGTCAACTACATGCAAACCTACAGTATAATCTAACTTAAACTTCTTGTACAAAATAAACAGGTTACTTAATAGAAAATTTATTAATAATAAGTAATAATAATACGTTTAATTTATATAGCGCCTTTCCCAAGCTCAAGGACCCTTCACAATAACAGTAAATAACAAGCAGTTTATACATAGACGGACAGTGGACATTTGCCCAGTCCAAGAAATTAGTGATTGCAAATCGCACTACATTTACAACACATCATGAAAAACATAGGTAACAAACATTAATTACAGACAGCATGGTGGGCAGATAGAGTAGAGAGGAAACAGATTATTGGTAGTGAGTTAACATTTTGACTGTGTTATGTCAAGTTTACATTTTCACGACTGATAATACTGATTAAACAAATGTGTTTTGAGTTTACATTTAATTTAAAATTTTGATATAAAATTTAAATGTTAATTTTTAATTTACATTTTATTGTGGAATGGAAGTGGAAGGGCATTGAATGACGCTAGGCGTAACAAATGTAATGCCTATCTACAGCAACACTCACAGTTGCTTCCAAGAATCAGTCGAAAAAGACGACAAAACGCTACAACAAAAATGGATATGCGATAAGATCAGAAGGGGTTTGTATGGTCAGAGGGTGTGTGTACACCTTGAGTTTGAAAATGTAGAAAGATGACAATTGTCCTCTACAGGTAAAGCAGAGTACCCCAAACTACAGTGGTAGTGTGCATGAGTTCATGAAACAATGCACAAATGATCCGCCCTGCCTGTGACAGATGGGTTTGCCTCAACTATACTCAGGTGCAGAGAAGACCAAGTGTGATACTGATATCCAATTCCAAAAAAAAAACTCAACCAAAAATGCGTTGCCATTCTTCTGTTTGATGATTTACAAACAAGGCAAATGTTGCAGCTTCAGAATCTGATGTTTGCTGCAAGTCGCAGCTCTTTTTTTAATCGACTTGGCCTTGTCTACACCGACACCTTTATAATCGCCATCTTTAAAAAAGAAAATTTTCGATTTTTGGGGAGCTCTAGCACCCCAGGGATACAACTTACACCCCTTTGAGATGTATGTCCTGAGAGATCCTATCAGGATCTTCAAATTTTGTATAAGTGACGAGTGTTTTCGATTTCATCGTTTGGCGCTATGAGTGGTCAAAGTTTTCGCAATGCTTTCTCGATGGGACGTTTTGGCTACTTTTCGCCCCTGGGGCGAACCCCGTACCCCCGATCCCTTAGAAGAGATATAGCACACTATTCCCGATGGGGACGCACCTTTTGACAATTGCTTTGTTGGGTCTTTGACAAAAACTGTGGGAGGAGATGCACGCCGAAATTTTGTCCGGAAGAATAATAATAAGTATGGTGGAGAACAATAGTGATGCCTTGCTACCGCAAGCACCACTAAAAAGAATACTGAACACTCACATACATACATACATACATACATATATTATACATATATATAGCAACTTCTAGTAGACTGACAGAAAGAGCCAACAAACAGCTTCCGCTTAATTAGTGTGACAGAAGTTCTCAGTATTTTAATTCCAGAGGACTGAAGTTCACCTTGAATAAGCAATGTGGGTTTCCTACAGGCGCCGGAGCTCCAAACAGCTGTTCCTTCTTGTTCCCAAGCGCTCCCCGTAATGAAAAATGTTAACAAATCAAGATGTCTTATTTCTAAATGCTCTCTAAATGCAGTGCCCAACAAGTGTAATTTATGAGATTCCTCTAATTACCAGTGCTCACGAGAACATTTCCCAAGCTGTTTCTTTCTGAGCATGTTCGCAGCTCTTTTAACATACACAATTTATCACGTTAAGTTAAAAATGAGAAATTAATCGTATTGTAATTAACTGTTTTAATAGCACAGCAACCATACAGATTTTGGTCATTTGTATTTTGTCGAAGACTGCATGATTAAAAAAAAAAACTTCTGAGATAAAGGGAAGTGTTGGTGCTTTGCATTTATAGGCAGTATTCCTTTAACGTTTTAAACCAGTTAGCACTTATTTGATTAGCAATAATATCTGATATCTAATCTGTAATGTACAATTTGAAGAGTACATAAACATTTTTGCTACACTTTATTTTAATGTGTCCTTTTTTTCCAGTGCAATTATCCATTCAAGTACTGAGTAATATTAACTAACTATATGTATTTGCTCTATGGCTGTGGTCAGATTAGGGTTTGGTTTAGGGTTAGTTAGTTGTATGTAATTATGCATGATTTATAGTTGTTACTATAGTAACTACATGTAATGTGTAACAAGGACCCTAAAGTAAAGTTCACGGAAAATTCGTAGCTCAATCTTTTTTGAAAAGAAATCAGCTCACACTTGGGCCACCCATACTCGCAAGGTTGTGTTATTTAGTCGAGTTCAAAGGTCTTTGAGCATGCTCTGATCTACACAAAGGCTTTTGTTTTTAAAAGTTAAAGGGTTAGTTCACCCAAAAATTAAATGTCTGTCATTAACTCCTCACCCTAATGGCGTTCCACACCTGTAAGACCTCCGTTCATCTTCACACACAGTTTAAGATATTTTATATTTAGTCTGAGAGCGTAAGCAAGTGTATGCACACTATGCTGTCCACGTCCAGAAAGGGAATACAAACATCATCACAGTAGTCCATATGAGACATCAGTGGGTTAATCAGAGTCTCTTGAAGCATCGAAAATACATTTAGGTCCAAAAATAACAAAAACTACGACTTTATTCAGCATTGTCTTCTCCTGTGTTTGTTTTCAATCCTCAAATAAAGATTCAAACGGTCATGAATCAGGGGATTGATTTATTTTTTGGATCGCTAATGTCAGGTGATTTCAGCAGTTTAGCACACGATCTAAAGCATTGGATTTCTGGACGTGGACAGTATAGTGTGCATACACTTACATAAGCTCTCGGACTAAATATAAAATATCTTAAACGGTGTGTGAAGATGAACGGAGGTCTTATGGTTGAGGAACGACATTAGGGTGAGGAGTTAATGACATACATTTTATTTTTTGGGTGAACTAACCCTTTAAGGGTTGGATTTTTTTACTTTTTTTTAAATGATTTGTGAAAAGCATATGCGAGTGCCATCACTCGTCAAGAACAGTGACATCCTAAACACTCCTATCTAACTAGCACCACTGAGACTGTATTACATCCCTATTAGTGGCACAGAGGGCACCGCAAGCAGAGGTCAACGAGAGGCAAAAGGTCAGAAGTCAATAAGTGCTAACTCACCACTGTCAACACACAACCATAAGACCAACTGTGCCAGCCCAAGACACACGTCTGATGCAATGTTCTGAAAGATGCTTTTTCACAGATACTAGATAATTAGATTTTTCCATTTTGATAAATAATCAGAAAAGTAAAAAAAGAAAAAGAAAAAAAGATTCTTAGTAAATGACTTTACTTCATATGAAGGTTCTTCTGAAGAGAATTTGGGGGCAAAAGAAGAGTGAATTTCTAAATGATGTTGGAAGCATGTGCTTTTAATTAGTAGGTGTTCTCTAAGGGTAAGATGATGGTTTTCTGTTCTTTTTATGATAAGGTATTTATGAAGTGACGGGAGATCTGAAGGTCAGTCCTTAAAGACTTTTATTGTTTAAATGTGGAGGGTTATGTTTCAATTTAAGCACTCGCACAAGAAAAAGCATAAATATTGAGACTAAGTGGACGGACCATAAAACTACAGCACAGAGACAGCACTGTGACAGAGAGCAGACACTCATTCCAGTACTAAAAGAAAAACCACACTTAATTCAAACACTGAACGAGCATCTAAAATAGCACCTGCATAAAATCCACCAATCCAGGCACAGAATGCATGTAAATTAAGTCTTTTCAGCGCAAAAATACCGTCGGAAAAGGAGTGTTTGATCATATATATACATAACATCAGCTCTCCAAGAATCCCGGTGGCGAAGCAAGAATCCTCTGCTGTTCCCTAATACATCTGTTGTGTCTAATCACAGCTCAGTCCACCTCTAATGAGGCCATGAAAGAGAGATGCATATCAGATTTCACAAGCGATCAAACTAAACAGTTAGACCCTCCGATAGCCACTGCTCACAACCCAATAACTACATCTCTCTCCTTTTCTCCTATGTTCAAATGCGGTAGTTTCATTCTGCAGTTTGCTGGTGGCATTTTCTAACAATGCATTATGTCATGGCCCCCAGAATATGGCCATAAAAATGTTTGGTAACACTTTAGTATGGGGAACACATTTCCACTATTAACTATGACTTTTGCCTCAATAAACTCCTAATTTACTGCTTATTAATAGTTAGTAAAGTAGTTTTTGTAGCATTTAAGTTTAGGTATTAGGTAGGATTAAGGGATGTAGAATAAGGCCATGCAGAATAAGGCATTAATATGTGCTTTATAATTACTAATAAACAGACAATATCCTAGTAATATGCATGCTAATAAGCAGCTAGTTAATAGTTAATAACTGAACCTAAAAATAAAGTGTTACCAAATTATTATAGCTTAATGCATTTTTTTTTAAATCAACACTTAAAAAAAAGCAACATTTTGAGAAAAAAAAGGAAAAGTTTTTGTCAAAGACAACATCCAGATCGGATTCAGAATGATAAACAAAACCAGATGGAGCAGATTGAGTCCATCAACTCTCCCAAAGATTCACAGTCCTGTAGCTCGTCCTGGCTCCACAATTAATTTAGTAACATTAGGCAGATTTGATGTATGTGCTAATTAATGTTGATGATCGCGCATAGCTTACATATTATACCGCTTGTTTCTGCATCTTCTTCGCATGTGTTTTGATCAGGAGATTAAAGGTCCCATTCTTTGCGATTCCATCTTTCAAACTTTAGTTAGTGTGTAATGTTGCTGTTAGAGCATAAATAATACCTTTAAAATGATAAAGCTCAAAGTTCAATGCCAAGCGAGATATTTTATTTAACAGAAGTTCCCTTTCAAAGCCTACAGCGAACGGCCGGTTTGGACTACACCTCTGCACTTCCTGCTTTAATGACGCAACTAAAACCATTTGTTGACGAACCCTCCGCCCACAAGAACACGCAAATTCGGGGGCGTTGTCCTTTTGCTCTCGCAGGTCGAGAATAGGAAGCGTTGTTTTTGTAGAGTGTGTTTCTCGCCATGCCATTGAAACGCTGTTATTTTCATCCCGGAGTCAAATCACCTTTGTTTGGCCTTCCCACGGACGCTGTACGAGATCAATGGCGACAGTTTATGGTTAACTCGGTTCTGGAAAATTATAATCACAATTTAAAACTATGTGCAGCACATTTTGCTGAGGACTGCTTCCTCAAGCTCAATCAGTTTAATGCCGGATTCGCAGAAAGATTTTTCTTAAAAGATGACGCAGTTCCCTCTTTGTTGTTTATGGACCACAACCGGTAAGTGTATTTTATTATTTAAGTTGGTCCGTTTAACAGTTTATGTAACTCATGACACAAAGTGCAACGCTGTTTAGCTTTGTTAACTAACGTTAGATGGTAATTGAAACTAATCCGAAAAACGTATATAAAAGTGTAGTAATTCATTCAGACACCATCGATTGGTGTTTGTAAGAATCAGTTTAAACTCCTGAATAGACAGCTTACCGTTCTGAAACATCCAGCAAAAGTCTTTCCTGAGCAGGTTGTAATCGATCCTCTTCGATATTTTCCGGGTCTGATTCCGACTCAAATTGATAAGGCAATATAGACATTTTTGCAATAACATTGAGCGCGCGTATCTACACGTTATGATAAGAGGCGGGACCTTTCCGGGCAACGTGCGAAGCTGCTGTCCAATCACAGCGCGGGAAGCGCTGGCCTAATCAAAACTCGTTACGTGTTTCTGAAGGAGGGACTTCATAGAACAAGGAAATCATCAGGCCGTTTTTAGGACAGAGGAAACAGCGCTGTACAGATAAGTAAATTGTGTGAAAAATACTGTGTTTTTTACACGCGAAACATGAACTCATGTTATATTGCACACTGTAAACAATCAAAGCTTCGAAAACACGCAAAGAATGGGACCTTTAAGTACTCTTTCAGAAGATGTGTCAACGCCCGCTAGCTTATAACCGTGAAAACACAGAAAGCTGGAAGATTCAGTCAATGGCTGGGAAAGAGTTAACCAAACACCAGAAAATGCAAGGGTTTGCGGTGTTTTAGAAAAAAAGACGCCGCAAAATATGCTGTTCTGTAGTACAAGCTGTGTACATTACATCGTTCTCACCACTGCTACAACTACAACACACAAAAAACTCATCCAGGAATGCATGACGAAAAAATTATTAAAGCATTATTCATTCTTTTCAAATGTAAGACAAGGTGCCAAACAATGAATTATGGTTCAACTGAGGTGGGCGATATAATGTACCCCAAGACAGGTAATTTTCTATGATGGTATTGATGCATATCACAATACAGTATTAGTTATCCAATCTGTAAAGCTTGAATATTGTGAGAAGGGCTATAAAATGAAAGCCAGTCACACAGAGGGTGTGTGTTTAGGGTGCTGAGAAAGTGTATTTTAGCAGTTAACCAAATTCACAAGAAAGGCATCAATGCATATACCAGTCCTCACTGATTAATAGTTATGGTAGGACTGCACACATTTTTATTGCTATTCTTCTCATAGATACACACACAAAAAACGCTTGTCACTGGGTTATGTTCTGTTGCACAGTAATAAACGTAACAGCAGTTAGATTTAGTGTGTGTGTGTGTTTGTTTTTTTTTTAATGGTTGACTTATGAGGTTTGGAGCCATAGTTTTGGCCCTGGGATTCTCTGTTAGACATTTGAGAAAAATGACTTGCACGTATCAGGGAAGAGGAAAGTGTTTCATTATTTTCCAAGAAGTGTCACAGTTTCAGTCAAGAAGCACATAATTCAGCTTCAAGTTTTCTTTGTGTTCCCTCTTTCTTCCTTACACTTAAATATTGAGCGTGAAACTGGATCCATATCCAGACTTTTGTCAGAGGTGCAGGTTCACTGTGAACTTGATTATAGTACAATTTGCTAAAGTGCTTTTGAGAGGAGAGGGTGATGGCAGATACGTGGCTTTGAAGAAAGACATGAGCACTTCTACAGGTCAGTGGATCTCCTGAACTCCTGGCTAAAGCGCGCAGCTGAGAGCCACACAGGAACTCACAGCTTTATGAATGGAGTATATTAAAAAATGCCTTCGATGATCACTCCTTTCGTTTCATTTCTTCTTCTTTTTTCTATCAACTGCCAATTATGTACTTTAGGTACTTGCAGGTAACCCGAAAGATGCCCAGAAAAAGAATTCACCGAGCATTTATCCTTTTAACGTGTCAACTAATACAATCAAGTGTTTGTGTTCAAGTCAACTCATCTTTATTTTATAGTGCTTTATACAATACAGATTGTTGCAAAGGAGCTTTACAGTGATCAACCCGGAAAGTAATGATTTAATAATGCAAAGAGCAGCTCTAAAAAAATTAAAAATTAAAATGAATAAATTTAAAGTGTAATTGTTCAGCTAAAGTCAGTTTATGTGTTGATTCAGTTCTATTTCATCCTGGCCAAATTTGCCCATTGGCCCCTGTCCATCATGGCCTCCTCATCTCCTGATTGGCTTCATCACTCAATCATTCGTCTCCTCTCCACCATAATCTGGTGTGTGTGGTGCGTTCTGGACCAATATGGCTGCCGTCGAATCATCCAAGTGGATGCTGCACATCGATGATGGTTGAGGAGACCCCCCCCCCCCCCCATCCTTTCCTTCAATGTTTCGAGTGCCTTGCAAAGTGCTATATAAATGTAACAAATTATTATTGTACACTCTAAAAATGCTGGGTTGTTTTAACCCAATGTTGGTTCAAATATGGACTAACCCAAAAAATTGGGTTGTTTTACCCTGCGGTTGGGTTAAATATTTACTTAAGACAACCGAATCGCTGGGTTGAAACAATCTAATTACTGGGTTAGTCCATATTTGACCCAACATTGGGTTGTTTTTTACCCAGAATTTTTTAGAGTGTAAAGATCAACAATTATTAAATTAGTTAAATTCCACTATAAAGCATCTCTGCAGAAAACAATGATGTCTTCGTCCAGTTCAGTTCTCATCAATAGTGTCAGTGCTATCAGAACAATAATATTGTTATATTTCAATGCCCGATTTCACAGATAGGGGTCAGATTAAGCCAGCATTTGGCCTTCAGTTATAGGACATTTAAGCAGCCTTTTTAAATGTGCCCTAAATAAAAGCATTACTGCTGCGCCTCTTGAGACAAAACAACATCAAGTTTTAAGATTCCTTTGATTGTAAGCCTGGTCAGATGCTGAAAAAATATCTAGAATAAGACTAGCTCTCTGTCATTAGGTTATTTGACTGGTCCTTCATTTTCTGGGTCTAGACGGCTTCTTCCACACTATATATAAATTAAAGCCTTGTCATTTCTCTTCAGAAACAGTGACAGGTCATACATTTCTAAGCGCTGATACATTTCAGCCCTTGGGTAGATCCTCTCGGAGAAATCGCTAAATAGCGACTCATCCCATCAATGCAGACTACATTTGGGCCTGCCAATTAGAAATAATTAGGCAGTTATTGCAGTGGCGAGTCTTTTTAAGTGCACATATAACGACGCAATGATGCTGATTAGTGGGCTCAGAGTGAGCGCGGCTCAAACAGCCAGCGAATAATTATGCCAGTGATCACAAAGCCATTGCGTGCCTCTGTACTTCACCTTAATGCATTTCAAAACGCCACTTAATTATGGCCCGTAATTAATCCGCCATTAATTGCAGGAAGAGCCCAGTTTACCTCGCTTCGTTTCTAATTATCATCTTATAAATAGTTATGGTTCTAATTAATGTGTTCATTAGGCAGGATATTTTCTTTCAAAGTCATGCTCGGAGCCAAAGATTCGGCATGTGCTCTCAGAAGCCTGGTCAGCCAGAAGGTGAGGCCATTCTACTAGCACTGGCTTTTATTTTACTACATTCAACCTCCTAATTGGCATTTAAAACACAATTTGGAAGAACTTCAAGAAGGGCTTAAATGGGGGATGGATGGTAGGAAAGAGAGGCCAGTTCATTTTATATTAGTTTCCAATAGCAGAGGCTTGAAAAGGCGGCAGCCGCCACACGTAACTTTGAATAGGATGAAATAAACAGAGCTCACGGTGAATTAGCAGCCAGCCATGTCTCTAATTCCCACAACACAATGCTCTCAATGGAGGATCACGTGGTGGATAGAGCACAATCATTTCATCAAAGGTTACGCTAACAATCATTTTAGGCACTCACAAAAAATGATACATGGACAGGAGTTCTTCTAACCATCGATAGCTTTAGTTATTATTAACAATTCACCCTGATGGACACACATTTTGGCAGTTGACAGTCAGTTTTCACTTCACCCTTTAGTGCTTAATCCTTTTTTGTTACACACACAGTTCAGTGTTCACGCAAATGGCAACTGCCTTCCACAAAAACTCAGAAAGGCCACCAAGATGCTGCAAGTTCCCATCACAATCACATTAAAAATGTGGGAGTGACTCTCATAAATAGCTGTTCCAAGAAAATGAGTCAGTCCCGAAATTGCAGTGATGCAAATGGGAATCGTACCAATGTTTTGGCATCTCGCAACGTGAAGAGTTTAACCCTTTTGTTGTTCGCTCTTTTTGTCCAAAGTAATATAAGTGAGCAAATATGCATTGTGTCTGACAAATGTAACTAAACCCCAGCTGAATTTCTTTGCAGTGTTGCTCTGTCCTGCAAGCCTCTTTGAGACTTTTTATCATAATCTGGTTTTATAAATATATGCTTAGTTGCATGGTGCAGTGTTTTGGTCTAATTTGGGTTACTTTAGGCTTGTTCTCTCAGACCCAGTTGATTTTTTATAGCAAGATTTGTAAAACTTAAACCCAGACAAAGGGCTGGTGAGAGCAACTTTGGAAAGAGGTAGAGTTGTGTCAAAAAGAGAAGAGAGCGTAGTCTCATTAATTAACCCTTGTCTCCCTCCACAGATCCTTTCATCAGCCTCATGATTTTAGTAAAAAAAAAAAAAAAAAATGTTTGGGTTTTGAATAGACTGAACGGATTTAGTCATCCACACAAGGTGCAAACATTAGTACAGCTATACATTTTATATATATATATATATATATATATATATATATATATATATATATATATATATACAGCAAAACATAATAAATCATAATAAATGAACAGATGCTGAAATACAAACACTGATTATGCAATCCTGCAATAATTAATACAATAAGTAATAAAAATTTATACTTTTGTACTTCACTTTATTTACCAACGTTTGGCAGCAAATGATCAAATATGACCATAAAAATAATTACAAATGACGTTTTTTGTGTTTTTTGCTGAAACGAACGTTGAACCCGTTTTTGACCAGCATTTGACCAGATTTTGTTTTATGCTTCATAAGAAGGAAATAATGAAAGAATTTGAATTTTTGTGTAAACTATCCCTTTAAAAATGCCTGGATACGAACTGTCATTTGCTCAGCAAGTGATGCTTAGCTTACTGTGTAGAAACCACTCTCATGTGTGCTCCATGAGTGTGTGTGTGTGTGTGTGTGCATTTTTTTCTCTCTCCTGATTTTGGATGGAAATCAATCGGTGGGCATTCCCTTTCATGAATAATGTGGATATCAGAATCTAATGACATATTTCTGCTCTCTGGAGCTCTTTGCATCAATCATGATTCAGACTTTGCACGCTTCAACTTTTCAGTTTTTCTTCCTTTTTTTTACCGGAAAAAAAAGATTACAAAATAATTAAGTTAAACACTTTCCCTTAATTTTCTAAATAATTTTTGATATTGTTTGCAATGATCGACAACATGTACATCTTAACTTTCATTTATGACACATTTTTATGAGAGTAGATGTTGGAGTTGGAATTTTTGATCTTGTCTTTAAAGCTACACTGTGTAACTTTTTTAGTTTATTCTTAGCTATAATCACTTAGTTCTTTCAAAAATATATGTGCTCGTTAATGTATATTTACTTCTTTCAAGTAATAATGCATTCTCCTAAGTTTATAATATGCCATTGAAAATACATACGGGTGAGGGTTCGGATGGCGGTCGCCATGTTGCTCCTCCAGCTTGAAAGTACATTAGCCAAAGAGGGACATACCCGTAAATTCAAGCTTCGCCTTTCACGTTTTAACACTCGATGGCACCGTGTCGAATGTGAAGAGAGGGATTGCCATGTTAATCTTGGACTTAATCGGCCACCGTAGGAGTTAAAACTAAATCACAATTGAGAGGAACTGAAACTAATATTCACTGAATGGTCATATACCTTTACACCGCTAGATGGGGGAAAATATCACACAGTGTAGCTTTAATGCATCATTTATTCAATTTTAATTATAAAGAAGTGGGTGGTCTGTTATTCCCTACATATGTACAGCTCATAGCATCCAGTCATAGGAGTACATATCCACATATGCTCAGTCAAAAACAAATGTGTTATATTCATTTTCAGGGATAACTAATGCCTATATCACTTTCCAGTCACTATCTACCTCACATATGGGTTCGGTAAGAAAAGGTCTTATGCTCAAAACTATTTAATATAGTTTACAATTATATTTCTGGGGTGACATCAATGTCACATGATCCTTCAGAAATCATTTTAATATGCTGATATGGTGCTGAAAAAAAATCGTATTTTTTTATCAAAATCGGAAAAAAAATTTTTTTTGCTCTGTATAAATGACAAGCCACTGAATAATCTGTTCAAATTGAGCATTGAATACAAAAAAAAGCCTTTTGTCATGTCAATGGGATCGTTAGTTTTATTGTGCTTTTATAGCTTGTCGGTTAACCGATTTTAACCAGCTACAGATGCTGGTAAATTAGTTAAAAGAAACTACCATAATGTGCGTCCACATCTGTGCATGTGCATGGCTAAAAATAACCAGGTGAATATACGTGGTGCGTCCATGTGTAAGGCAGTGTTTACAGACAGCTCTCTGGTTGTATCTGCCCAGGGGAGCCGGCTGGAGCTGGATGTGCTGAAGGAGTCGGTGGATGGAGGGGTGGGGTGGTGGGGTGATGGGGGTTTGCTGGGTTGCTGTTGGTAGCATGAGAGAGCTGCGCTTGCGGCTAGCCAGGGATAAAAGACCCCTGCCATGTCACTCACTTACGCCCCTCTTTGGTAAATAAAAGTTTCTGACAACAAAGGCCAGCAGCGTTTGACTAGCCTTTAGAGGAGATAATAAAAAAAAAGCACACACTCGGGACAGAAGGAGAGAAGAAAGGCTGAGGAGGAGAGGAAAGCTGTCTCTTAGATTGAGGATACTGAAGCATGTTGATTTGATGAAACGCAGAACACACACCTGAACCACGGCAGAACTCACATGCTAAACGAAGGTTCGGCTTAGGTTTGCATTGAGTCAGCTAATGTGCATGTGAATATCGCTCTGTCCCTCTCTGGAGCTACGCCAGCATGTTTAGGAGGGGTTATGGAGAGATGTTAACTCACACTGCGAGCACCGGGAGCAAAGCACATGAGACACCCCAGAGAAAAAACGAAACTAAACCTAGCTGATTTCCTGCTTCGACTGGGGAAAATACATGCAACACCAATGTTCGCCATTAAAAAAAAAACATAGCAACAATAAAAAAGGTGTTATGGAGGGACTAACGTTATATAAACATGCAATATATCGTTGACGAAAAAAGACAAGTTTAAAATGTAGACTGAATGACACTTTAAGCAGAACATCTCAAATGGAGATTGCTGAAATGCAGCTTACTTGTTTATTGGTGTTTTCAGATCATCCGCGAGCGAGCGAGCGAGAGAGAGAGAGAGAGAGAGAGAGAGAGAGAGAGCGTGCATATGGTTGCCAGATTGGACATGTTTAGGTAAAACACCGGACGCATACAGGGTTTTTTTTTTTACAGAAAAGCTGTTTGGGGGATATAAATACTGAAATCTGGCAACCGCACGAACGCGAGCTCTTTCTCGCCCGCGGGTGATCTGAAAACACCAATAAACAAGTAATGTTTTATACTTTTTATATACTTTTTAGATGTTCTGCTTAAAGTGTCATTCAGTCGGTCTGTGTTCTGTCAGGACGGTCAGGACTCACGAGCCGCTTCGCTGAACTGCTGTGAGCTGCTGAAATAAGCCAATCAGAGCAGAACTCAACATTAATATTCATGACTCTTCCAAATAAGGCAAAAACAGAGCATTACATCCTAGGGACAATTTATAGGGTTGTAAATGGACCTGATAAACTGTATCTGGACCATTTTTGCCCTTAAATAAGCCACACACCCTCTATGTAGATATCAGAGAACCATTTAACATATTGTTTCAAATCATTCTAGGGCACCTTTAAATTATTTAAATAACATCTAAAATGAACTTAAAGAGTTTTGAGAAAATGAGATGCGTGTGACAGCAGAAAATAAAGGCCACGGAAAAAAATTGCAGCTTTAATAACGATTAATTGTGTATTTAATTTATAATTTATCCAGTTAGGAAAGGTGTTACTTTTATTCAGTTTATGTATAACAGGTAGGAAAGCCACAGGTAAATATGGCATTTATTATTATGGATTTATGTGCAGATTGTTTTGAGTTCACAAATTACTTTTTTAAGCCTAATAAAAAATGTATAGCTTTCAATTATACTGTAATGTTGAATGTCTAAAAAAATGATTTACATAGAGACATCAGTAGCTGTACTAGTATCAGTGATACTGGCCTTAATTCATAAAAAGGATGCCATTAAACAAAACAAAAACATCCTGGCCCTCATTTATCATTCTTGCGTAGAAACGGGCGTATATGTTGGCGTAAGATTATGCTTACACTCCTCTCACCGCCTGATTTATGAAGCTGTGCGCACCTCTGCAATCCAGGTGTACGCAATAATCTCCCTTGATAAATGCTGCGGCTGAAAACGATCGTCATTAGAATAAAACGCCCCTATATATTCAAGTCTCCGCCTCCCTCACGCCCTCATTTTACGCCATTGACACACGGAAGACTAGCCTAGAAATCTAGACGCAACCTTGCGGCAGCAAATCTAATCTGCCCGCGAGTGTCGTCTAGCAACTCTCAATACCCTTCTGAGCTGTAGTCGCCTAACTCTTGCCGGGCCAATCACATCGTGTATAGAGTCGGTGGGCAGGGTCATAATGACGACGGCCGAGTTGCGTTTGCGTGCTTCTAGTAAACACAGAAACTGGCGAACGGCGGCGGTCTTTCGAATCAGCTCTGACCGCGACTCTGGAAGACTTGGAGTTAAGCTTTTCTCTGAGAAAAGAACAAAGAGCGGCACTGAAGTCATTCTTAAGAAGGGAAGATGTGTTCGGAGTTTAGCCGACCGGATACGGCAAATATTTAATCTGTCAGCGAGTGCCGCTTCACATTCGTTGCTCTGGTTGGTTGTAGCGCTATCCTATCGCGTGTAGAGGGAGTTTGAAAGACAACCGTTTATCCCACCCCTCGGATTGAGCTGTCAATGGTGAGTTTCCAGACCAAACATCTTGATGTGGGTCTGGCTCCTCAGGCTAACGGAAGACGGCAAAGAAGCGAAACTTCTCCAACGTGGAGATCGAGACCATCACCAGGCGGAAAAAAACTAAATTGTTTTATTTGAGAGTTTAAAGAGTGGGATTAAAGGCACCCACAAAAACTAAATATGGACCCAAATTACGAGTACTGTTAATAGTGTGGGGGTTTTTATTGTTCATGAAATACATACAGTAAATTATACATAATACATACAATGTGGGGTAAAACAAACTCAAAGAAGTTTTTTACAGTGGGTCATAATATAGCATATCTTTGTCAGGGCGTTTTGTGGTGTTAGGAATAGTTTTTCTGTGCATTTTTGCACTTACTCAAACGTGTGTACACCACCTCCTGAGCTGGCGTAGGATTTGAGCGTGCCGCACGCCAACGTCCATATTGATAAATCTCAAAGTCACCGTGGGTTTGGGTTTACGCTGGAAATTTGGTGTACGCACTTTTGATAAATGATGGCCAATGTCTTTAAGTTGTTTCTGCATTAGTTTGGAGAGTAATTCAAATTATTACAATATAAACATATTGAAAACTAGTTTATTTTTAATCCATTGATAGCACTATTATTTACATTATAAATCTATAGGGTAGATTATATAAAAGCATCTGCAAATCATATATTTTTATACTGTTTATTTACCACCTGATTTCATTTGATCCGGGCAATTTTTGATTAATTTTTTTTAGGTATAAGGCGTGTCTGTGCACAAAGAAACGTCAGTGACTTTCTTTAGGTATTTCTGCACTGCGCCCACTAAACTGGATCCTGTGTGATTAGTGAATAAGATGCGAGTATTTGCGCTGACGTGCCATGCGCAGAAGCAGCGCAACTGTTTAGTGAATTCCCCATATGCGTCAATTACAGTTAATACAGCCAATTATATAATGCCAGAGGAATGCATTCAACAATATTTAGCTCCCAGTAGTACCCATGACTGAATGAGCTGCTGGGCTTGATCAAAGAGAATAGATATTAACGTCTAATGGTTTATCAGCTACTCACGTCTGTTTTACATGTCAAGGGGAAAAGACTGTTTAAGTCTCTATGGGCACACACACGCCTTTCTGACTACTCTGGAAAATAGCAGAGCACAGTGGTGAACAGCACACCAGAAACCACGCTAACTTTATGTATTTCTCTTGCATTACTTGTTTATTTTTTTATTTATTTATGGGGGCCGAGGAGTGTAATATGCCCAACTGAACTGCCCTAATCTTCTTTCCTCTGCAATATTTCCATGCCGCCGTTATTGTTCTCGTTCTCTGAATAATATCCTCCACTCCTTGGATCTTTTTTTTCTTCTGTAGGCTCTATTCTTTTCTTCTCTTTCCCGTTCTCATATTCTCTATCTGGTATGGCACTTGCTCATATCCTGTCAGTGTATCAATCAAAGAGAGCTGTCCACTCAATTCACACCTGATTTATCAGTCTGCCTCATCCCAAACGCCATTATTAGACCCAAACCTTTTTAACGCGACAGTGACGGATAGCAAGCCAGACCCAGGTAACCCGTTTCACTCTGTCTAGCCCATCGCGCGCTTTAGGCACGCTCCATCACTTTTCACAGATGAGGGTGAACCTGGGGTAAATAAAATGCAATAACATGGCTCAAAGTAAATAATATAGAGAAAACTAATACGAACAGGCTTACTAACGAGAGGCCTTTCATTTAACCTATTTAAGTCGCTTGTAATACAGCTAGTCATTCATTCAAAACCTGCTATTGTGATTTCATTAGGGTTGTAAAAATGCTGACTTGATCTCCACAACATGTGATCTTCCAATTTAGGGCCAGATTTGCTAAACAGGGCGAATTGGTTTGAGAACGCAATTCCATAAAAGCGCACATGGGAGTGTAAAGTTCATCACGTGATCTACTGACTACACGCAAATTAAGGACCAGACGCAGCCGAATCCATAATTTCCATAATGACCAGCGCAATCTACCAGTGAGCGGCTAGTTTAAGTTGTGTTTTTTGGGCGGTAAATAATGGCACAAACACCAGTAAATTGACAAGCGCAATCCTTCGTAAATTACCTTGCATGATTCATTTAAAAACTCTCCTCCCATAAATTTTGTGTCTGAAAGGGAAACGCCTACAAATGCATATGCAATAAGGTCAGACGCAAAAATAACCGTTCATGCTATTTCATTGCTATTGTTTCACAGCGTGTCTTTAGTAAATCCTGACAATAGTATTTTAACGTCAAAAAAGAGTTTGCACTGGTGCAAAACTGTAAGTAAAATCTGGCCCTATGTCATGTAAAGAGTCAGTTAAAGCTACACTGTGTAACTTTTTTAGTTTATTCTTAGCTAAAAACAGTTCTTTCAAAAATATATGTGCTCGTTAATGTATATTTACTTCTTTCAAGGTATAAAGTATTCTCGTAAGTTTATAATATGCCATTGAAAACACATACGGGTGAGGGTTCGAATGCCGGTCGCCATGTTGCTCCTCCAGCTTGAAAGTACATTAGCCAAAGAGGGACATACCCATAAATTCAAGCTTCGCCTTTCACGTTTTAATACTCGATGGCACCGTGTCGAATGTGAAGAGAGGGATTGCCATGTTAATCTTGGACTAAATGGGCCACCATAGGAGTTAAAACGAAATCAGAATTGAGAGGAACAGAAACTATTATTCACTGGATGGTCATATACCTTTACACCGCTAGATGGGGGAAAATATCACACAGTGTAGCTTTAAGTGTGAAGCTAACAATGTACCTTAAAGTAGAGGGCGCATAATATGCATGTATTTTAAGACTTTTAAGTATTTATATTTCACCCCTTAATACAATTTTCATATTAGTTCACCCAAAACTGAAAATGTTGTCATAATTTACTCAATTTCTTCCAAACCTACATTTTCTCTTTTGTGTCCAACAGAAGAAAGAAACTTGGAAAAGAAAGAAAAGGTTAGTAATGATGAAAGTGATGACAAATTGTTCATTTTTGGGTGAACTATCCCTTTAAGGATGCTGAATGAAGATGGTGGCACATAAGAAAATACAGATACATTACCTAGAACTAAATCGACACATTTCCTAATGCCTGTAGTATCTATTCAATGTGTTGTAACATATAACATTTGGTATTTGATTTTCAAAACTCGACACATTTCTCGTTTTGCATGTACTGCTTATTTTAAATATTTCCCCCGTTCTGCATCATGCCAAACATGACCTCAATAGTTAACAGTGAACCGTATGGTCACATAGTTTGCATTAAAAAGAAACCTGAGCCACTAATAAATCTATTTCATTTTAGGCTGTTATGACACTGGCTCAACTGCTTGGTTTCCACTGTAAGTTCAGAAAACAGCTTTCACACAAACTAAACAAACCAAACTCTGACATCATACAGACTCAGATGCCAAACACTATGAAAAAAAAACTTTTGCGTTTCTTCATCACCTAAACTTAAAAAAAAAAAAATGTTTTTTACATTTTAGCAAATGCATTTCTCCAAGTCAGTTTTCGCTGGGTGTGATGTAACTGTCCTTTTGCTGTAAATTAACACTAATTCGTAAGAAAATGCAAGTGCATACAGTATGCATTAAAGGGTTAGTTCACCCCAAAATGAAATGTATGTCATTAATTCCTCCCCCTAATGTCGTTCCTCACCCATAAGACCTCCATTCATCTTCAGACACATTTTAAGATATTTTATATTTTAATCCCGTGTCAAACTGCTGAAATCACGTGACATTGGTGATCCGAATCATGAATCAATCCCCTGATTCATGACCGTTTGAATCTTTATTTGAGGACTGAAAACAAACACAGGAGAAGACAATGCTGAATAAAGTCGTAGTTTTTGTTATTTTTGGACCTAAATGTATTTTCGATGCTTCAAGAGACTCTAATTAACCCACTGATGTCTCATATGGACTACTGTGATGGTGTTTGTATTCCCTTTCTGGACGTGGACACTATAGTGTGTATACACTTAGATACGCTCTCGGACTAAATCTTAAATATCTTAAACTGTGTGTGAAGATGAACGGAGGTCTTACAGGAGTGGAACGACATTAGGGTGAGGAGTTAATGACATGCATTTCATTTTGGGGTGAACTAACCCTTTAATAGCTACTATTTTCAATAGTTAACAATTTCTTGTCAGATAATCTCATTCCCATAGTGTAAAAGTTAACATAAAATACTGGATTAAAAGGAAACTGCAACTAACAATACCCTTAATACAGTGTGGCCAAGATGCTCTAAGCCCTGTCAGTCTAATTAAGATATGAATGAATAATTTCCAGACTTATTTAAATGATTCCAGCATCTCTTACCGCCAAACACAAGTAAACAAGGGCTTTAGCCTGTATGTATTATAAAAGCTATCTTTACACTTCTAAAGCGTTTAACAAAACACTCCTTCATTTACACACATTTGCAATGTTAATGAAATGGCAACAAAAAGCCTACAGTTCTTATTCCTGTGAGTGTCGATGTGCATGAGAGTTTATTTTAAATCAAAAATGAAATAAACGGTGTAAATATATAAATATATTTTTAATTGCATTAATTCATCAACCTAAGTGCCCCCTTTTTCTCCAAACAGGCACAAGGGCAGGCAAACGTGGACTGACCCAAGGGTGCTTGTGCCAGTGCTTAATTAATACAGACAAAAACAATAATAATCTACACTAATAACCCCTGTAATGAGTGTGAGTATCTATGTGCACAGTACAAGCAGCTGTGAGAGTGAGTGGCTCTGCGAACAGAAGGTCTTTAATGGCAACCTGTCATACGCTAATTAGCCAAGCACATGTTACCATTTGAGTCCAAATGAGGAGGAGGGGGGCGGACAATCACTGCTGCCGCTCATGATGATGACAGATAGATTTTAGCAAATGAAAAAGTTGCATTTGGTTTGTAAAGAAAATGTTACATAAATATGAATGCAGCATGATTCAAACAGCGTGGAAAGAGTTGCATGCAGAGGTTTAAAGTCCTATTATGCCCTTTTGCGAAGTGTGGTGTACTAGAATATGTTTTCATCCTTGATTATTCAAAAAACACATTATTTTTCACATATTACAGCTCCTCTCTCCCCAGTCTGGTTTTAACACGCCATATAGTTCGATGAAGCCCCAAAAATAGGAAATGTGCTGTGAATGGTCAGCTGGACAGTGTGATGTAATTGGCAGCACTTAGCGTGTGTTCGGGAAATGTCCCGTCCCTCCATATAGCGCTTTTTACGATGCAGATTGTTTCACAGCAGCTTCAGTGTTAACAGGAAAATAATGCCACAGAAACGGTGATGTTATCAGCTCATTTCAATTATCATATAGTGTCAGTGCGTCTAAGATCGGTAATATAGTTCAAATATAAGGGGAGAGTTCACCCAAAAATGAAAATGTGATGTTTATCTGCTGACCCCCAGGGCATCCTAGATGTAGGTGTGTTTGTTTCTTCAGTAGAACACAGATGAAGATTTTTAACTCCAGCCGTTGCTCGTATAATGCATGTCAATGGGGTTTATTAACATGAGAGTAAAAAACACACATACACATCCATATTAAACCCTGTGGCTCGTGGTGACACATTGATGTCTTAAGACACGAAACGACGTTTATGTGGTAAACGCGACTGCGCCATCACTTCCTGCAAGTGAGGTCAAATGTACAAGATACGGGTATCTCAATGGGATACAAACGCTGGAAGTGATCTCTTGCGCATATCTCTACGCCATATTGTGTAATTAGACCTCACTTGCAGGCAGTGATGGCGCGAGAACGGCTGATGTACATAGTGTGGTATTTGAGTTAAAACATTATATAAATACTGTTGGATTTCTGACATAAACCAATCGTTCCGTGTCTTAAGACATCAATAAAGGTTAAATATGGGGTTTAACCTTATATTTAATATGGTTTAATATTAAAGCATAAACAGTGGTTCAATATGGATTCCTATGTCTGTGTGTTTTTTACTCTCATATTAATAAACCCCACTGACATGCATTATATGAGCAACGGTTGAGTTAAAAATCTTCATTTGTGTTCTACTGAAGAAACAAACACACCGACATCTAGGATGCCCTTGGGGTCAGCAGATAAACATCCCATTTTAATTTTTGGGTGAACTATCTCTTTAAGTGTCCCCATAACTGCGAGTTCTGCTCTGGTCTAAATATTAAGGATGGCATCAATGTCAAACTAATTCAAGCCTGATTCAGACCCTGACACTGACTTCATTTACATGTGCACCAATAATGCGGCTATTTATGTTGCAATTGACTAATTTTCACTAATTTTGTTGCAATATTGTCCTGTTTAACACTGTGAAACTGCTTTGAAACAATCATCATTGTAACAGCGCTATATAAATAAAGATGATTGATTGATTGATTGATTGATTGATTGATTGATTGATTGATTGATTGATTGGTTGGTTGGTTGGTTGGTTGGTTGGTTGGTTGGTTGGTTGGTTGGTTGGTTGGTTGGTTGGTTGGTTGGTTGGTTGGTTGGTTGGTTTTTATAATAATCAGAGTAAGATGTTTACATGACATGAGCAGAACCCTTCCCTCTTGTTTACATGTTTTAAACTACTCGCATCAAATTCAGAATACATTTTTATGGACGTAGCTTACTGGACATTATTCAGCGCCGTGATGAAAATTGCATTGTCAGATTTGCCTGCTGTCGTCTAGAAGAAGACGTAGCAGAGAGTGCGCAGCAGTTTTTGTTGCCAGAGTTTAGAGGAAACTTCTGCATGTGTTCGCTTCATTTCACCATGGAGTCATTTATAAACAAGTCTCAGGTGGACACTGAATTTGCAGACATATTGAGATTAAAACAACGCTGTGCCTTCTATGTTGGATCCGACAGGAATGGTGCAACACACTCATGTGAGTAATACATGTTTTTTTTTTATATGCGATAGTATTGCATTGGAATTAGACTCGGACATGTAAGCCCGTCGGCAGACCGGTGAATCTTAAATAATGAAATAACATTACTTTCTTGATCTACGTATGTTGTTCTCTCTCTTGACGTGTTATTTGAAGTGTGCATGTGCACGTGTGTGTGTGCGTATGTGTGTGTGTGTGTGGTTCACGCTTATATTCACTGATCAGCCGGGCCAAGTAAAATATAGAAATAATATTCCAATCCATCGCGGGTGGATGAGAAATAAATAATCGTGTTTGTTTGATAAAGATTTTACGAGAAAATCATTCCGGTTGCCGCTTTCAAAACAATCCCTCCCTCATGTGATCTGACAGCGGAGCTGAAGCTCATTAAATATGCAAATCTTCTCCAATCCTAGCCGTGGGCGTTTACTTCCAAGTCTCCAGTGACACGCCCTCAAAACCCCGCGTTCAGGAGAGAGCCTCAAAACCAGTGTAGAAAATAGCCTATTACTTATTAGTTATGATGTTTTTGAATTTAAAAACCACACGAACATCATTAGCTGTATAAAAAAAACATGTAACAGTATAAAAAAAGCCAGTTCATGACACCTTTAAAGCAGCAGTCCATAAGTTCTGAATCTGATCGATAGCATACATGGGTTTCTCCACGCTTGAGGACGTCGCCGCTTTGTTCGCGATCATCATTCTTTAGCTCCGCCCACACGATACGCCTCCAGCCGCTCTTTTTTTTCCGGAAAGACTCGGTACAGCCCTGATTTCTTTTATAAATATAATAAAACTAAAGACTTTTCGGAGATATGAAGGATGCAATACTACTCTATAGGTACTCAAGTTTGACATGAGATTGACTGAAACTGAGTGTTTCACACACCCCCCCCCCCCCCCCAGTCTACTTGGCTCACATCACATCAAACTGTGAAAATGTTTATTATTGTTATGCTTTTTTCTCAAATTGTTAATGTTAACAACATCAGCATTGTGTGACTATATGTATTTAGTGTGTATTAGCGTTACCTGTAGATTTGAATTACTGTCCAGTGTAATCTTCTGCTTATGACTACAGGTGAATCTCCAGTTATCACTGATGATTGTCATTTGGTCCTTTCTGGATTAAAATCCACCATCAAAATACTAAATTTAATTATTCCAGCTGCTGTGAGAAAAGGCTATAAATGATCCGCCACCTGCAGCATCCGCACATGCTATAGCCTACTAGCCGGACTCCTTCATGTATACAGACGTGACGTAATGACACAAAGACGAATGGCGCCAAACTCAAATTTTGACTCACCATTACCACTAAAATTATAACACATTAAAAGCTTACCGTTGTAAATCAGCTAAGGTAAGGAGATTTGAAAACTGGCTGGTTATGTACTTCCTCAAATTTTTTATTTTGGATCATTCATAACCAAAGTTACAGACTACAGCTTTAGCATAACTATTTATATTAATCAGTGTGCTCATCCTTACCTCCTATTTCGGCTGTGAGATTGAGACCTGTGGGACCTATGGCTCCGCCCCCTGTCTGTGCTTCGGCTCCGCCTCCTGTGACCGGACCCTCTGGAAGAGCTACTGTTGGAACGCTTTCTGTGCCTGAAACATCAGTAACAAGAGACCATTAAACACACACACAGCCACAGAGTGCATGCTGTGCAATAACTACATCTGTCTGAACAACACACAACACTCTCTGCTGCATATGTTTGTCTATATTTCCAGTCACAAACAAAACAAAGTGTGCCATGACAGTCAGATAGGTGTCAGTATAAAACATTTTTTTAGAGTTTAGTTTTGAAATTTGAAATAGGTTTCATGAACACTGGCCCACCCGCCATTGCTTGGACAAACAGATCAATCCCAGCCAGTGCAAATAAACAGAGCAAAATTTAAAAGCACAGCAGAGCCATAGTGTTTAAAGTCTTTAGGTTGGTACAGAGCCTCGAACTTCTACCCATCAGCCAATATGACTCTCCACACTGTTTAGTTAGGCTGACATCACGGATATAGACCAGTCTAACTGCATTATTTTAACTAATGAACTCTATTTCTCTCTCCTTTTTCTCTCCAATGAGCTTCTGTCAACTTCCCTATTCTCTAATTGAGCTGATAGGCCAGGACTTCTTAGAGGACCTTTCAAATGCTAAATCAAAAGCGCGAGCCCATTCCCCACATCATGAATAAATAAAATGTTTATCTAAAAACCATAATTCAATTTATTATGCATTTCTACATCAGATGGTACCCGACTGCATACCTCTAAAGCATAACTGCCTGTGGCTCAGGCATCAGGCTGTGATTGTGTCGGCATTGGAGGACAAAGTTAACGTTTGTGCTGCTTTAGAGAGCACAAGAAATGTGTTGCATCTCAAACGTATGGGTCAATGCCCACAGAATCTCTCCATTTAGTCAGAAAAACAATAAAAAAGCAAATCATGCATACAAATACTTCTCAACACACCTTTTGTTTGCTTTGCATGGTTTAATTTTTTATTAAAAATCATGCTTTTTTCTGACATCATAGTGAAAAAAGACCATGTAAAGAAATTTAAATCTTGAACAGAAAACATAAATTAATATTGTATTATTTTTTAATACAAAAAATTAACTGCTTAACATTTTTTTACACTTTTGCGCAACATGCAAACTCATGATGAAAAAAAAAGCATAAGACACAAAATAAAAATTATAGAGGAGTCTTGTGTTAAAGCATTGACTGTATAAAACAATGAAGGTACACTGTAAACCCTAAAGCTCACAATAATTAATTGGTTTGCGTGAGGCAAACTCAAATTAAACAAATTTAGTTTTAACTTTTTTAGAACTTTCTTTTTGTTTCGAGTTCATGAAATTGTTTCATTGTTTCTTTTAATTTAGACAAACTTAAATTTACCTGAAACTGGGCTATTTCCCACCGTGCAAAACCAGGAGTGTTCAGGAGCATTGTTGAGCGTTGCTGTTTTGAGGAACTGAAAACGACTGAACATTGACCAACACAAACCTGCTCTAAAGTCAATAGTGCAGTATTTAGTGTGTTATTTAAAGGGTGTGTTAGTAATATGAGCCCATAGGCGCCAGGCGGTGCACAACACGCGTGAACTCTGTTATTACACACACAGGGACGCGCAGCAGCACACACACATTTTTAAATATCAGGGCTCGACATTAACGTTTGTCCGCTTGTCTGGGACAAGTGGGTTTTTTGAAGGGACAAGTGAAAGAAAATTTTACTTGCCCGACTGACAAGAGCCTGATTAAAACAAAAAATAGCTAGCGAATCACCAAAATGCAAGAATGATTGTGCATTAATTTAGTGTAAGTGGCGATCGATAGTGGATGATAATATAAAATGAACTGACGATAACAAGGTCGCGCTGTTGACGCTCGTGCAGCCTCTCGAGGAGAAATTACAACACTAGAGCGTTTAAGCTGTTTTCCTGAATACCATCACGACTGAAACTGACACTGATTTCATATGACAGCTCCATAAACAATTAATTAACATTCACTTACATTAACATTCACTTAAAGTCACTTACATTTTAGATGCAATATTGAGTGATTTGTTCTATTTTAACAGCGAAAATCGTTCATTTGCAGAACCGTAACGCGTCTCACAGCAACAAGTGTTACTGAACGATTCAGTGTTTGAATCGTTTGAATGAACGACTCAGTGACTCACTCATTAAGACGGCCATCTGCTGCCACCTACTGGAGGTTCAGTTTCATGATTAAACATTTCTTTCCAACATTTATTTTTTGTCTATTCAAAACTACAAATCTCTAAACATTATTTAACGCAGTTGTTATTTTTCAGTGTAAATTATTTAATTTGATTGGTAACAGCCCTTCAGTGTTTTATTTTAATTTAATGTATTTATCAAATTTAACAATATAAAATTAAACCTGAAGCATAGCCTATATTTAATAAGATTAAGGGGGAAATGCCCTTTATAAAAGATAAAAATATCACAAATTTGAAATGATAAAAAAAAAGTAATAATATATATAATATATATATATAATGTCAAAGCTGATTGAACATTGGTAAGAATATTGCTTCAGAATAAATTATTGTATTTACAACACACACACAATTTTTGTTTATTAAAATCTAAGTTTTTTCCGGACACAAAAAAAGTTAAAGCGTTCAGTCTTTCCTCTTGCAAATTCTTCCATGTCAATAGTGAATCCGCAATGGTGCGAGCACAACTGGCTTTTAAAGGGAATGGGAGATGAGACTCTGATTGGTTTATTGCACGTTATGCCCAAAAACACACTCATGACTCATTAAGAGACGAGGCACAACCCTTTTGGACCGTGTGTCTGGCACACCGACTAGGCACAAACATTTTGGACCATGCACCTCGTGCAGACTGTTTTTTCTGTCATGAAACTAGCAAAAGTGGATTCAGACACGTGCGTGATGTCACCCGGTTTCTGAAGAGCATTTTGAAGCCCAAAGTGGGCAGAGCCTGCCTTCGCCATCTTGGCAGCACGTCACCACACATCAGTCCCAGGTAACCAAAAATGGGCAAAGAGGCGGGATGTGGGCGGAGCTGAGGTGCCTGGTTGACAGCAAACAAACGGCTAGTAGCGGGTAATGACAGAAGCAGCAATCCACATATCACCACGCCCCAAATTATGCATAACTTTAGGGTTTAATATAACTTACAATTGTCACGAAGGGCAAAATTAGCTATAAAGCCCAAAACCACGATGGCAATAAAACTTTTTTTATGCTGTAAAATTAGTCATTTTAACATGGGTGCCTATGGGATTGACTGTCTTTTGGAGCCTGTCTCTAGCAGCCAGTCGATGAATGAGCTTGGTATAATGTTAATGAGTCTAAAAATATCAGATGATTTTACCTTTATACGACAAGGAAAGTTTATTGCAGATTGTAAAAAGTGCCAACCCTTCCAACACTAAATGACATATATGAATTAATCATTCATTCATGATGATTGGGTTTGGAAATATATTTTAAATTGCAGGTGTAAACCTTTTTTTAACATAATGGTGTACATCATTTCAATTTTTTTCATGAGTCATGAAATGTCCTGTCTAAATGTTTTTCAGAACCATGAAATACACCCTTAAGGGGGTCGCACACCGGACGCGGAGCTCGGCGGCGCTCGGCGGCGCTCGGCAGCGCGCCACGTCTTTAAAATTCGAACACATTGTTTTCAATGAGTGTACGCAGTGGTGGCGTACCACCGGTGGCGGCATTCGGCGCCTGTCCGCGGCGACTCAGGAAGTTGTTCTAAATCCTGCCGCGCCACAGAGCGCCATTTCAAGGCTTTATATTAAAAGTATATTATCGTTAAGGTATACTGATTTCAACCTTTGCTACAAGACACATTTGTTTTACATTCTGAGTTCAACAGCTTGAATAAAGTCTAAACATATTTTGGGGAAATGTATAATAAACGTAGCCTTTTAAAATGTGCGCGTCCGGTGTGCGATACCTGAGACGCTGCGTGGCGCGCCGCCGAGCTCCGCGTCCGGTGTGCGACCCCCTTTAGTGTACAGTGTACTTACTGCGTCCATCTGACCAAAATAAGTGTAAAAGAAATTAAACCAGCACTCAAACACACTGCCAATGGCCAGACAAACAGAGCAGTGCTGAAAGTGCAGCAGTTCACACTCTTCAGGTGAGTTTAATTGAGGGCATAAAACATCTGCATAATTACACAGATGAGGCCACTTATAAAGAGCTAAACAGATTTACAGACGTATCATGTGTGGATAATGCAAACAAAGGCTGATCAACAGCACTATTTAGCTCTTGACCTCCACAGACATCCTTCTTTCTGTGAGAGCAGTTATTTCCCATCACATATAATGGCGACTGAGCAAGCGTCATGAATAATTGAACTCAGGCAGACAGTGCTAAGTGACTGCATAAAGTAACGTCTGAGTTCAAGAAACTGCACGTGTCTGTTTGGGACTCCATGTTCAGTTGCAGTGAGAGTACAGAGAGTATGAATGTAAAAGCCACAATATGTAATTCTAAGCCGCTAGAGGTCACTTATTCAAAACAAAGGCGTAGCTTGATGATTGATTTTGCGGAGCTTTTATTCTGCCGCAGACGAGCGCTTCTGCTTCTTCCACTCATGTGTATGTGAGGTTTAATGTTTAATGGGGTTTTAAATGTGTTTTATCATATTAGATACATTTGAGTGTGTTATATTATAATGCTACTCTGTGCGTTCACTCTGTGGCTGCTATCAGACACTTGTTCACACAGAATTGAGCAAGATCCATATTAGACATCGTAAAACATGGTACTTTGTCCGGTAAATCAATAACACTAGGGATGCACCAAATATTCAGCCACCGAAAATTCCCGACTGAAAATGGCCTAAAAGTGCCTTTTCGGTTTCCGACCAAAAGACTTTTATCGCCGAAAACAATACGACTGAAATGTTGTGCTGACGCAAACAGAAAGCGCGACCTGCCCGTGCCTGTCACATGTCTGCGGTGTGGATGTATGTGGTTCATCTCACCTCTAATGACGCGTTACGCGTTATATACAAGTAATGGGCTGTAACTTGAAAAGAATGCTCTGTTTATGTTTCGATGAATACACGTACTGACCCCTCAGTGATACACTACAACAGCGATAATAAAGGAAAAACGTGGGCAAAACAGTCTCTCTTTGTGAACATTGTTTAATGCATGCGAGTGCTGCCATATGACCAACTATGACCAGTCAGACGACGCATATCGTGAATTAGGTCTTAAAGGGGCAGTACCCTTCACTGCTGTCTGTTTAATGTCAAACAAAAAGACATCACTCAATGCTCATGATTGAATAGCTTTTGTAAGTTTAATAAGAATTAATCTTTTATTTAAACAGTTAAATATGCAGTTATTTTACATTTGATTACTTTATTAAATTTCTGTACCTTTCTGCAGGCCAGTAGGCCTGTACATTATTATTTAATATACACGAGTGAGGTCAAGTTAAACATTTTAGTTTGAATTTTATTTTATACTGTGGGTTGTTGCAATGTGCTAAATAAATATTTGCTTAATTTGTAATTTATTTATTATTTGGCACTTTAATATTAATTTATGTAATTGCAATGCCTTGATTTAATCCAAAGTCTAGATCACGAAACTGAGCCAATTATGTAATGTAATGTGCTGTTGTTCACCTCACGTCTCATGTACTAGTCTGGAGCAAGTAGTTTTAATTTATGATCAGTCACATTGGCCGTTTTTTTCTTGTTCCTGAGTGCTCACTCTTCCCGGGATCAGTGTGCCAGCCGAGCAACTGCCATTGACATAAACTGGGATGCTAAGGGAATAACTCTTTCCCAGTATTTTAGAACTTGTATATGACAGGTGCTTGGTGTGGGAGATATAAGAGGGCTTGTGATGTCAGGTGAGCCAAAAAATTGCTTCAGAGGAAGAACAAGTTATTACATTTTGATGAAAGATTACAGGAAGAAACTTTTTTTAATCTCATTCTTCATTGTCTACCTCCTGTCTGTGACTCTGTTTCTGTCTCTGGAGCGGGAGCGAGTTCGTCTCCGGGAGGGTTTGCTGCGGTTTGTCACTCGGCTTCCAGAGGAGCTGGAGGAGGAAGAGCGCTGTCTCTGTCTCCTCTTCCTCCGGCTTCGACTGTTGTCCTCACTGTCTGAAGAGTGACGGCCCATGCCTGCTTCAGTCACTGTGATAAATGAGGACGTGGTGTAAAAATAATAGGATACAAAAATGTGTTAGATATCAGAAATGTTTTTTTTTTTTTTTCACTTCTACATGCTGTTAAATGTGATTCAGTAGCTCAAGAAAATCATTATGTATGTGTGTAATAAGGATGCAATTTACATTTACTCATACATTCTCAATTTCTATTATTTGGTGTCTACACAGTAACATGAACTGAAAAAAGCGGCAAAACATAAAGCATATGATTATTTATTTGCATAGACTGTCGGTATGTAATACTACGGCGAGAAATGTGTTAAACCAGAAAGTAAAACCCAAACATAACCTTAAAACTAACGTTACGAGAAACTAGCGTTAGAAACGCATCCTGACAGGTAAGTAATTAGCATTTAAGGTAGGCTACCTCTACCCATGCGAATATGAATATTGCGTACATTTACATGTATGTGAAACGTTACATGCTAAAATATTTCAATACCGAATGTGTTAGATTTCGTTCATATACGAAAGCGCTTTCTACAGGCGTTTTCTCTAATACACGTTACGTAACAAACGCAGTCATCTAATATATGTTGACCTGTATATATAAAACGAATAAAGCTTATATCTACATTCATACTCTTACCTAGTTAACGATACACACTCCTATTGTGTCATAACAGCAACTCACAGAGCAGCGCCATGAGCCGATGACCAGACTGAAGTAACCGGTTTGGAGAACATCGATGCGCGCGCTGCCGACAGGCATTACCAATCAAACATGATCGCCAGTCGCTTTCATCTTCTTGTCAGGGTAGCGCAAGATAAGCGTAAAATGCAACATTATTTCTCAGTTATAAGATAGCCTACACGATCACAATACCTATTTTGATTCTTCAACCCTGAATTGTGTGTTTGTTGAGAAATTGCAGGCTGAGTGAAATCTGTTCAAAAAAAAAAAAAAAGAAGAAGAAGAAGAAGAAGGAAAAAAGACCGTACATTTTGTGACCAGGTTAATCTTTGATATTTTTGGTCGGAATGTATTATGAGCAATTATGTCTTTTCTGTCGCATTTGATAAATACAAAATGGGCTACAACTGAGACATAGAGAAATAGAGGCTGGGGGGGGGGGTAGTTTTTCTCAAGTGGTAAAACTCTTCTTCCTTCACAAAATGCTTTTTTTTTTTCAAAAAGTCAAACTGAATCGTTTTTAAATAGCCTAGTTCAGTCCCTTTTGAAGAAACAAACACTCATACCTAAATAAAGATGCAAAGATCATCACAATATTGTTGGCTATTTGTTTAATAAAACTCAAGCCAACTACAGATTAAATTGCCTCAAAACTGCACCCTTTGAAATCAATCTACACAAACTCCCACTAATATATGGCGTTACTTAACATTTAGGCTAATTTTGCCTAATGAAAAAAAATCCTAATAAGATTATTATTATTATTATTATTATTATTATTATTATTATTATTATTATTATTATTATTGTTATTATTATTATTATTATTATTATTATTATTATTATTATTATTATTATTATTATTATTATTATTATTAGTGTATGAGGGTGAAATACGTAGCTTGGTCAACTAAAACAGAAAGAATAATATCTTTTTCCTGCGTTTCAAATTTTGAATGCGTGGATGCTTGAAGAATAGAGTTACATAGGCTAAATATGAAGCATAAGATGAAGATAAATATTTAATTGTGAATTATAAGGTGAGGTGAGTGGTGTGTTCTGTGATTTACCAATAAAAAGCGTGTAGTTTTCTGTATTTCCCCCCGCTTTATTTAATCTAGCCTCCTTTTTTAATTCGCTCTTTGTCCCCAAATAGACACTTATTAACTTACACGGCTACAACCACATTATGCAAATGCAATAATTTTTTACACATTATGTGCAATTAAATTGCAATAGAAGAATGTTTTGCAAGTCATCATTAGAAACAGTTGTCCTTTGAGAGCTGAAATATTAATTGCAAGTATTTTTATAGTGAATATTCCTTTCATCCGGTGAGTCAATTTGAATAAAATAAAATCAACAAACGTAAAAACAGCACGTTTCAAGCTATTCAGCTAGTGCTTGCATTTGTTCAGCCGGATACTCTAGGCTATATGTAATAAAGCTGCTATCTGTGCCTGTGTAATTGTTTAAATCGGTCATTTAGATTATCTTCGATTCAAGGTGTTCGTTCTTCGTATCACTAAAAATACATTAATTATGGAAGACAACTTTCGCTCTCTAATATCATTACATGAATTATCAAGTGAATAAAACAGACTGTTTGAGAAGGTTAAATAATTATCCTGCAGCTGTTGTCTGTGAAAAGGAAAATGTGATGTCGAATTGTGGGCCAAAAATGCATTTCTGTGTCACTTCCATGATCGCAAAGTGCGCATTTGTCTTTGCTCTTCTCGCTCCTCTGGCACGGTCTCATTTCCCAGCTCAGATCAAAGAGTTGCCGAATAAGATGTCCAGTAGTTTTTGGCCTCACCCCAGCAGAGCTTTCGACCATCATCATCATCACGCCTGGTGTTTCCAAACTCTAACCAGTCTAGCTTAATGACATTAATTTGCTCCTCTTGTCAATCTTAGCCAATAGCAGGCATGGAAGGGTGATGTGGATCTGAAGGACAGATAAGGCCCCCCCCCCACCCCACCCCAGCCCACCCCGCCTCTATGGGAAGGGGGCTCGCGGTGAGGGAAGGTAACGCGCGCGGATCAAGGGGCAGAGACGCTTCGCTAAGTATAAATAGTGTGACTTCAATAGTGAATCGGCAGCAAGTCTGTACACTCCGCAACAAGAGGAATGGTCAAAGATCTCATCACATCATCTCGCATTTAGGCCGATAGAAAGAGAGCACTGTTGATGTCTTATATATGGTAGACTGCTGAGGATCTAAAGGGAAGATTGTGTTTTTTCTTCTTCTTGGGCGCAGTGATGGAAGAACTTACCGCGTTTGTCTCCAAATCTTTTGATCAGAAAGTCAAGGAAAAGAAGGAAGTGATCACGTACCGGGAGGTGCTGGAGACCGGATCGGTGAGAAATAGGGAGACCCTGTCGGCGGAACCGGTTCGCGAGGAGGTGAACAGCATTACGCGGAGCACCGTGCGTTCCTCGCCGGCCAGGGAAGCGGACATGCTCGCGTCAGAGAGAAGCAGAGACTCGAGCAGTCCCAAACTTACAGACGGTGAGTGCTTTTCTAACATTTCTCTTGCGTGGCATTCGTTAAAACGATGTGATTCTTTTTCACAGGCCTATATTTTAAGTCTTATAACTTCTTCGCTTGCGCCAGCCCTATATATTTTTTAAAGTTACATACATTTCGCGCAAACCGCACGCAATGTGATAATCACATCCTCATTTGACAGGCTGTCATAATCTGACAGGAGCAGCCTAAAAAGAAAACAAAAGTTCTCAACAAAAGTGAGAAAGCTGTATTTTATTGCATAGGCCTATATTTGAATCTCGTAAATATTGTTTGTACCTAATATTTTGTAGCTAGAGGCTTGAAAGAATTACAGATTATTCATTCGATAACTACCTAGACTGAGCCAAGATAAATGTAGGCTTCTGTAAGATATAGAAAACGAAATGAGTGTAGAAAACAAAGAAAGAATGTGCCCGTGAATTATAAATCAACACGCATTTCATTTTGGCTATATGAGACACACTGAAGGCCTAGAGCTAATTCGTTCATTTCTACAGACACAATATTATTAGTATTAATAATAATAATAATAATAATAATAATAATAATAATAATAATAATAATAATAATAATGTGAATTGATCATTTCGATAAGACGTAATTTTTCCCTCTAGGCTATATATAGTAAATAGTAGCTAAACACATGTTGTTGTGGATTTTGGTTGAATGTTATTTTGACAGCAACTCATTTTTCACTTAGCTACGTTAATTGTTGATTTAATTTCGTAACATTGACCCGTTTTGCCAGGTTGCTAATTTAACGTGCAATTTGATAATATTCCTGTCATAAGCATCCGGCACAGAGAGCGAATCTCCATGCATATGTATAGCGCGTAAATAATTAAAGAGCTCTGTGTAGGACAAAACATCCGTGACCGACATCAGTGCACGGGCGCGTTTACTGCCCTCACTTCACATCACTGGACCGAGCGTTCATTTGTGCCTTCTGCTCCGTTTTCAGGCAACACAGATATGAAAGAACGCAAAGAGGATTGTAAGCCGCTGGAGGATGAGACACAGACTAAAATCAAGCAGAGAAGGAGTCGGACTAACTTTACCCTTGAGCAGCTGAATGAGCTGGAGAGACTGTTCGACGAGACGCACTATCCGGACGCCTTCATGAGAGAGGAGCTGAGCCAGAGACTCGGGCTGTCGGAGGCCAGGGTGCAGGTCAGACTCTTCATCTGCTGTTTATGTCCTGTGTCCTGTGTGCGGAGTGTGTGGAAATCATTTCGGTTAGTGCTCATGTTAAACGGAACAGGCGAAATGCTATTGCATAGCCTGTTAAGTGCAAAATAATGATCTGTCAGTCTATATATATATATATATATATATATTGACTGACAGATCACGTAATATAGCACAGGCCTATATAATTTATATAATTTATTAATTTGTTTTGCACCTATGCCCTTAGCCTATATTCATTACACAGGAATCAAAATGCAATGACAACGTTAATACTGCACTGTGATTTAGATTTTTTTTTAAAACGATTTAAGCATGTAGAGATAAAAATGTAGGCTATTTGAAATAAGAGCTAGGCCTATAAATAGCCTAGTCGTTTTTAAAATGTTACATGGACACTTCTTGTGGCGATATTGTATTTCATGTTTACATATATAACCTATCTCAAATTAAATTAGATATCAGCTTATATGTGTCAAATGGTGGGATGGAATTGTTGGAAATAAAAGTGATATTAATCCGCTTAAATAAACGAACAATGCAAAACAATGAGCAGAAATGATTCCCTGATTTGTGCGCATTGGCCCTGCAGGCAACATCTGTAGTGTGCTTTTTAGGATGGGGAAGACCATCTGCACAGAAACATAATAAGGCTCAATATATGTGTAACAAGAGACGAGCGACTGAGCCGAATAATGACATTCAACATAGACATTGGCTCTGCTGTGATTGATCAGGAGGAAAGAAAAAAAAAACAATATCTTATTTCATTCTCTTTTATCTATTCATTCCTTGGGCGGGGATATAAAATTCACTCTTTGAATACATTGGTCCTTTTAAAAATGGGCTCAAAAGACCTCCCTGGAAAAAGTTAAACCATCGTCGCTCTTTGGGATCTTACCAAAAAGGCATTGTCCCAAGCAAGGCCTGCGGATTTACATAAATTATCTATCATTTTTACCCAAATAAAGATCTGATGCTCTTTTCATATTCAGCATTCACAGACAAGGCCACACCACTGGCTCAAAGGCTGCACTGCCATTTTAACGGATGAAGTTCTAATGTCCCGGCCAGATTATTATGTATAATCGTGTTTCACTTTCACTTACAGCAGAAATATCACGCAAACGCCGTGTCGTTTGCTCTGTTGTTATAGATTAACCAAAATTAATCAACAGTGCAATGGAACTGTGCGCGATTCAAAACAGATGCCATAGTCTCAGATGCGCATGACAAATATGGCAATAACAGCAAAAAATCCGACACAAACTTTCGTTCGGATATAGGCAATTAATGTCCCAATTTGAGCCCACCCCAGTAGTCAGGCATACCGTCCCATGCTGGGTATTCGCTATCAGAGGATCAGTTCGCTTCTTCTGGGACTCTTCTAATCCCTGGATAGATCAAACCATCGGAGAAACACGATATATTATGGCACTATTTCAGATGCATTACACTACATCGGTTTCTTTCCGTTTGTTTAACATTTGAACAAATCTGTTTGTTGTGTGGTTAGCTGGCCGCGCCGCTCGTCACAAAGATATAATAATTAAAATGTGCGGTTACGCATTATGAATATTTTAGAGGTCCTCGGGGATACAGAGTTTTCCTGAGACTGTTGTCGTTTTGGGAGGATTTACACGTGCCCTCACCAACAGCTGTCAATCAATGTCTTCTGCTTTCAGGTTTGGTTTCAGAACCGACGGGCCAAATGCAGAAAGCAGGAAAACCAGTTACATAAAGGTGCGCGGAATTCATACACGACACACAAATACACGAGCAACTGCTATTAGCCGGTTTATTTTGGATTATGAGTTGTTTTGTTGAATTTTTTACACTTTATTTTAAGGTGTCATTGTTACAGTGTAATTATATAGCCTATAAAGTACTGTGTAATATTAATTAATAACATTTACTTAGCCTGCTATAGGGTTAGGGAAGGATTGCGGTTTGTTTGCATGTAATTACGCATAATTTACTGTTATTATATGGTAAGTACATGTAACATATAAAACAAGGACTCTGTAAAATAAAGTGTTAGCAAATTTTGTTGCCTACTTTTATTTGACATGTTTTGATAGTCTACTTTTATTCTATATAAAATCAATTTTATAGAAGGCTATACTTTTACTGTGATTTAGGCCACGTAATGTGTTTACTGTGAAATATAAAATCTAGTTATTCGCCGTCTCTCGTTTGTGAGGCCTAAAACGGCGTGTATCTATAACTCCATGCCACTGTTTTTCAGGGGTTCTCATCGGAGCGGCGAGTCAGTTTGAAGCGTGTCGTGTCGCTCCATATGTCAACGTGGGAGCTCTGCGCATGCCATTCCAGCAGGCAAGTTACCCCGAGCAGCCCAAAACACACACTCACACACACACACACACACACACACACACACACACACACACACACACACACACACACACACACACACACACACACACACACACACACACACACACACACACACACAGCCGTCCTGCAGATTCTGTGCAATTCCTATGGCGCACAGCACACTCAAAGCTCTCTTTGTTATTGCTCTGTTGTCAGCATAAGAGAGACGAATCAAGAGAGACGAATCATGATTCAAATACATGAAGCAAACAGACACATTCGCAAATCTCATCTTTATGGACTAGCAGACCTGTATTTGGTCTGCTAGTCCATAAAGATGAGATTTGCGAATGTGTCTGTTTGCTTCATGTATTTGAATCATGACCAGGGGAGCATATAGTTAGCAACACAACACAACAGGGTACAGGTGTCCGAATGCATTTTTTTATTTAATTTTAATTTTAAATGATAATAAATACATTCAATTGATCCAGTGCCCAGTAACAGCTCTGCATGTAGTCTCTCTCAAGTTAATGTGTTTCTCCCCCTCTCTTCCCACCCGTGCGTCCATAGGATAGTCATTGCAACGTGCCGCCCTTCTCCTTTCAGGTGCAGGCGCAGCTGCAGCTGGACAGCGCCGTGGCCCACGCGCACCATCACCTGCACTCGCACCTGGCGGCGCACGCGCCATACATGATGTTTCCCGCCCCGCCGTTCGGGCTGCCGCTGGCGACGCTCGCGGCGGAATCCGCGTCTGCAGCTTCGGTGGTGGCGGCGGCGGCGGCCGCGAAAACCACCAACAAAAACTCCAGCATCGCCGACCTGAGACTGAAGGCGAAAAAACACGCCGCGGCGCTGGGACTGTGACGCCATATGCAGACCATCGCGCGCAACGGTGGCCTGTTGAAGTGAACAACAGAAAAACACATTATTTATGTTTTCCTATGAAGGACACGCGAGGGACAAACCAAGGAGAGGCTATTTATGAGAACACAAACTGTGAAGTGGACAACTTTACGCGGATCTTTTCACGGATGAAGGGATGCGCGCAGCGACACGATATTGAACTATACTACAAAAAAGTCGAACTTTTAGAGAACTTTTGCAGAAGACAAGAAGCTGAGTCTGAATATAATGATATAAAGCAGCTGGGACGACTGTTCGGCTGTTTGTGTGACAACGCCAACGTTTCTGCTTTAATACTACGTTATTAGTAAATAATGAAAATAAAGAGGCTGGCCTCGTTTTATTTGAAACAAAGTTTCGCTGTGGATATTTGTGAAATATTACAGAAATCACTTTTGTTGCCAAACATGAAAACTCCAGTGTGGAACATGCGTTTCTGTCCTCACGGATGACACGATTTCAGTTCAAGTTTATGCTCTTTGGTTTCTGAAACAAAATAAATGAGCATTCAATGAAACGACGATCATTTCTTTACTTATTAATAATTACTGAGTGTATTGTGAATATAATGAAATATCAGGTAATTATTCAATGGAAGGTTTCCGTCTAATTTGAATTGCATTGATGCCCAATTGCAGGAACACACATCAGGCTTTTATTCTCGGTGTATAAATCAAATTCAGGTGCTACATTAATATTGATATGGTACGGGCACATGTAAAATACCTGTTAATACCAACAAAAATGATTTTGGTTGTTTTATGCTTCATCAAAGCATTGTGGGAGCACTCTTTCTTTTCGTTCTTGTTTCTTCATCTCTTTCTCAGTGTGTACAACCATGTGAATCTCTAAATGTATTGTTCATGTTTTATAAGAGTTATAAAAACATCGACTGCGGGCACTCATTTTTTTAATGATATCTCTGATTTTATCATGACTGTGAAACATGAGCTCACCTAAACACCGTGTTTTCGATTCAAAAAATAAATGTCAAAAACTGTAGCATCTGTGTCATCGTATATACGCAGCCTATTCGTTTGAGTTCGTTTGAAAGCAGACTTTTGCACTTTATTCTTTTAGATTTGATCTGACGCTGCGGTGCCTCTGAAATTATAAATGGCAAATAATTAAAAAAAATCGACCCGTTTCTGTTTTGTTTGGATGATTCTGTTGTGCATGTTAAGCCATATGATTATTTTAAAATGTTGTCAAAAATCAATTAGCCTATATATGATTATGTAAATACACATTTTACATTTTTTTTGGGGAATTTTTTTTGTCTAAAATCCCATATCCTACGGTGGAAAAGTCAAAATAACACAGGACATCAAAATGATTTAAAGGAATACGCATTTTAATATACAATATTTGGTAACACTTTATTTGACAGTGTCCTTGTGTTACATATAATGCATCTAACCCTAAACCAAACCCTAACCCAATAGTAGCCTAAGTGCATGCAAGCTAATATTAGTAATTGCACTGTAACAACGACACCTTAAAATAAAACGTAACTAAATATGTTTTTAGTTAATTTTGTTTGTTTCCAAAGCCAAAGTAGTGGCTAAAAATAAATAAATAATAATAATAATAATAATTTTGACGTGTGTAAAACGGATTGACCTGCATCCCCTCAGTCTTCTCAACCCGCCCATAGAGATCTAAAGCGCTTCTCTTGAGAGTTTGAGAAATACCAAATGCCATCTCTTATCACGAATAACCTGTCTGGTCAGGTTACTGTCTGGATACAAAGTACCCTACAATGTTTTGGCCTATTAATTAATACATGCTTTAGCGAACGCGTGGTATAAAGAGGGCTTGTGTATCCAGCTCGGGGGTTGGACTCGGACTCGGACTCGGACGCCAGCGCTATTGAATTATTGATCCCTGTTACTGCCGAGTTCAGACAAACCTGTGAATGCGGATCGATGTACAGAGGGCGAAAGGTGGGTAGCCTCTAAAAATTAGCGCTTCGCTCCAAAGCGAATACGTTTACCAGCGTTTTTGGACATTGAGCATTGGGTATCATTTTTCTTCCCTTTTCTTCTACAAACGCACAGCAGTTTGCTTAGTAGCCTAGGCTATAAGCGAGAGTCACCGTGGTAAACTGTAGGCTATGACCTTGAACTTGAACTAGAAAAAATGAAGTGAATTAAATTAGAGACCTAGACCACAAAAAGCACTATAGCAAATTGCACAGTAAATATGACAATAACAACCGAAATTCTGAAATTACAATATGTTATTAAATTAAGATATGCGAGCTGCTTTGAAAGTTGATTTCCATCAAGGGCATGTAAAATGCGCGAAGTGACAAATAGGACGACAACCCTGAACTTCAGATCCTCCAGAGAGATGGTGAACAACTGATCTGTGAATCTATATTACAGCTTCAAATCCAGGGCTGCGTTTTTGTTTTTGTTTTTAAATAAAACGCGATGTTTGGAATTGTGGGAAATTAATGCAGACTGGTCGTTTTCTCCCATAACACGATAAATGACTTTATAATTAAACAAAAAATAAAATAATATAAGTACGTTTCCTTGCTTTGTAGGATCCCACAATGGGGGAAACCCCATTAGGCACTACACGAAGCATTGGTTTAGGCAGGCATAGGAACAGTTTAACGTGGCTTCAGCTCAATTGTTAGACACACATAATAATATCTATTTGGATATGTTGTTTCTGCCAGTGCGTGGAGATTTGGCTCTATTTAATTTGGTTGTTTTATTAACAATAGCCTAATGGTTTAGGGTAATAGTGTTCAGTTTGGTTGGGGATCCGCTACAGTTGTAAAGTCTCTTCCAACCAGTGCACAAGCTTTTAAAATCAACCCATTTGCTGATACATTTGGAGAACAATATGATGCTATCAAATTTTGATTATCAAGTCATCCACAGTAAGAGCTACCAACTATGGTTTAAAATATGCAAGATTATTATTATTATTATTATTATTATTATTATTATTATTATTATTTGCTATTGTAGTCTTGAAAACCAGACATTAGCATTCAGCATAGAAAATATGACAATGGTGACAATAAAGAATTAATTTTCATATTAAGATAAACCCAGAACATTACAAAACGAACCACAAAAACTGAAGCAACAAACCAACAAGCTGTACAAAACACAACAGCATCATTTATTCATGCTGCAAAGTGCCTGTGGAAGACACACTATTACGGTAAATCTGTTAAGACATTACTGTAATTTAGTCACAGCTAGTCATTATCCACTGCAACATCAAAAAAATCACATGATCAATAAGTCATTACAACATGTTTTTGCATTACTTCAACTCATCAAAATAAGTCATGTGAGTTAAAAACATAAAAAAAAACTCAAGTCAGTTTAATGTCATTCAAGTTACTTACACAGCCAATTTGATTGTACTTAAAAATGTAAGGCAGTTTTCTTTACAGTGTAATTTTTTACAGTAGTGTTTTTTACAGTAACTTATACCATTGCAGCAAATTGGTGTAATTTACAATATTTTACAGTGTGTCTTAGCAATATTTTAGGATTTCAAAAATTCCTCGACCCAATGATATAATGTCATACAACGACCTGAACTTGATTTACATTTGTTCGATTTACATTTCACGCTCTTTCTTTTATTCTCTATCTCTCAGTGTTAAGTCTTATCAATCTACAAGTACTCAAGGAGACAACAGGACGGGAACACTGAAGTACTCTTTAGATTAATGATGGAGGGAGCAATCTTTTTTTCCCCCACACTCTCTTCAGTCAACAGGCTTCACACCAGCACTGAGCCACACTGGCTCCATGTCTTTCTGTGCTGGCTCCACATTCCTCCCTCTTGCTCGATCCTTCATCTCTTTCCTTGCCTCTCTCTGTTCTGCAATGATCTTTAAGATGCTAAAGTGTGACTCACCGGAGTAGGAGGTTCACACGACTGTATCCTAGCACTTTGTGGCCTAGAAATGATACTGAGAGCCATTTGAACCCCTGTAAACTTCCAGCAGTTAACCCTGCATTGACGATAAGACAAGCAAAGCAGCATTTTGAGGGTCAGGCTCATCCCTTGAGCTGTCTATGGTGTATATCTGAGCTTCATGACCTGCTGCTAAATTTACCACTGTACAGACAGTTAATGCTGAACAGTCATCTCCGAACAGGCTTTAGGCTTTTATCATACAGCTGAGCAGAGCAACAGTGCTTCAACCCATTACCGAGCCACCGTATCTACACTTAGGTTGCGTTATTGCGAAATCCGAAGCATGCAAGTTCACCGTCTCCACCGAAGATGACATATTAAATATGTCTCTGAGCCCGTAAGAGAGACAGAGAGAGGTAGTGTGTTTGAGAAAATGTCAATGAATGTTGAATCAAACTCCGAAGCAGTCATGAAAGGAGGTGAAGAGAGCGAGAAAACACAAAGATAAGGTAGCTCTCTAAAGGTTTGCCTTTGTTATATATTAAGTGCTGCGAAAAAGAAATGTGTGCACATCATCAGACAAAAGACAAGCAACATCAGGGGAGAGCAAGAAGATGAAAGAGAGACTTCAAAGGTGTGAAATGGAGTGAAAGTGAGACAGAAACCTGCCTAAAACTTGCTCAAATAGACCAATTAAAGCGGCCCATCGCTCAGATTTACCCTATGAGCAGAGTGAGTCGGTATGAAGCCCTTCTTAACCAAAGACCCATTTGTGTGTGTGTGTGTGTGTGTGTGTATATGTGTGTTTTTGTGACATATGAGGACACAAATGTGTATAATGACATGGGTATGACACAAGAATAAGGTGAAATATGAGGACATTGGCCATATCCTCACTTTTCAAAAGGGGTTTAAATCATACAGGATGAGTTTTTTTGAGAAAGTAAAAATGCAGAATGTTTCCTGTGATGGGTAGGTTTAGGGTCAGTGTGTGTGTGTGTGTGTGTGTGTGTGTGTGTGTGTGTGTGTGTGTGTGTGTGTGTGTGTGTGTGTGTGTGTGATGGGTAGGTTTAGGGGCAGGGGCAGTGTAGGGGATAGAAAATATAGTTTGTACAGTATAAAAACCATTACGCCAATTGGAGAGTCCCCATAAAGATAGTGAACCAGACGCGCGTGTGTGTGTGTGTGTGTTTGTGTGTGTGTAGGCTATAATTTCAAATGGGATGCAGATGAATACAATGGGACTGACCAAATACAGTTCTGGGAAAAATGGCAACACTTGCAGCAATTTAATACAATTTCTGTTAGGAAGAAGGCTTCACAATACCAAATGAAGTCAAACAAAGTGAGGAATTGTTGTTCAGCATCCTGTTTAGGTAGTGCAGACGGACCAGCAAATCTTTTATGGACTATGAGCATTTATTTATTTTCCATGTAATTCCTGTTGCAGCTGGCAACAACACAACTCAATAACAACAATTAACGGGCCCTGAAAGGAGGACACAACTCTTATGAGGCATTTCATCCTCGCAAAGTGAAAATCACGTGAGACGTAAAAGCGCACTGTGATAGTAACACTGTAAGTTTATTCTTTCCAGTTGAAGATGTAAATGAACCATACATAATTTTCTATTTTGTTTATTTGACTTGAATATATTTTCATCAAGAAGAATATTCTTTGGAACAATGTGCTATGACAATAACCATACACTCACGTCATGTGATATTTATACTAAGGGTCTTGAATTACACAAATCTCAGTATGAACTCTACCGCTTTGTTGAAGTCAGTATTGTATACAGAAATTAACAGAGAGTGTCTCAAAACAGCTGGCTAAGTATGGCAATTCATAAAACCGGATCCCCTTTTACTCCAGGAAAACCCAATGCTTCACTTCCAAATTCAGCTTTAACACGAGGCTTGACCTAAAGCCTAACCTATAAACCCATCTGTGCCATTTCTGTGATTGCCAGAGAAATCACACCCCAAAGAAAAACACTTTTCTCTCTCTCTCTCTCTAAACGTTCAAGTAGAGTTTAAGAGCAAAACTTTACAGTTGGCATCAAACGGGAACGGGGAAGTGTTCAGACACACAAGTGTAGTGCGAGGTATGCAGTATTGTATTCGAGTTTAGATTATTTATCAATTGAATCTTATCAGCAATGTTAACCTAGTCATCTTGCTCAGAATAAATTCCTGATTGACTTCAGGTTACGCAGAACCCTAAACGGACACACTCTAATGGTTTTATAAACCTGAGCAGACAAGAATATAAATATAAAAATAGCTCAGGTCAAGAACGTGTGCTTGTGGTTTGTGGATAATGCAGATGAATAGATTGTTACTCAATATAAAATTATGTCACAGTCTTTAAAGAGACAGACTAAGTAGACATGATGTTCCAGGGAAACATCACAGGGGCTGTCAGGGGCAAGCAGGCTTTGATGGAACAGGATTTAACACGGCTCCTACAGAGCTATTGGATTACCTATTTGGCCCAGTGATCTGGCAACATTTAATTAAATAGCCATGCATTAGCGTCCATGTGTGTAAGGCTGGTGTGGCGCGTGTGTGTGTGTGTGTGTGTGTGTGTGTGTGTGTGTGTGTGTGTGTGTGTGTGTGATGGAAATGTATCTGGTTCTGAATACAAAACTGAATTTTACAAGCAAGCCTACAGATACCGTCTATATCACCTGTAATCACTTATTATTATTATCTCTCTCTCTCTCTCTCTCTCTCTCTCTCTCTCTCTCTCTCTCTCTCTCTCTCTCTCTCTCTCTCTCATTAAAACATTTAAACTTTTAGGTTCACTTTCAGACACTTTAAACAATTTAGCACCGTGCTCACAGTGCTGTCAATCATCACACTATTTGAGACAGCAGTCAAAACTGTGCTTACGTGAAGAAAGTGAGCAGGTCTCTGCAGAGCCACATTATTTAAGAAGACATGCCGATCTTACATCGGTTTTTGCCTTTGCACTCAGTGAAGTCAGAAGGGGTCACGTCTGATCCTGGATCAGCCCCATGAAAACCCAACACCAAAACACCGTGTGACAGAGGAATGTGGCGATAAAACACGGAGAGATAGAAGGAGAGGAACCCTGGGAGTCGCACTGTCGTGGGATGAGTACAAGAGCGAGGTGGCGCAGACACAAGAGGAGTCCTTTGTCATTTTGGAGAGGGCCTTAAAAACGCTACATCTTATCTTAATGAGTACAGGGGGATCTTTTAACAGGTCACACTCCAGAATGTTTGACAGACAGTGTCCTCCTTCGTGCCATTTAGCCAAAGAGCTGCTATCAGATGTACATGGCTTTACAACTCTCACGTTTTAAAGTCCGGATTAAATAAAAATGGACATAGCACACACATTACTAGTGTTGTGGTGAACAATTAAGCAGTGCAAGTTAATCTTGGGCAGACGGTTTTTTACCACTCCCATCCAGAGGCCTGTTGCATGAAGCTAGTCTCACTCAGAGTTTCAGAGTATAGGCTTAGAGTTGACAAATCCATATAAATACAACCTGGTTTAGATAAGGGGCTGTACCATGATGGTAGTTTAACAAACTCAGGGTGAAAGTTGGATTACTACAACTATTTGAGTTTATTTATTTGGTATTTCTGCTTTCCTAATTGTAATGGATTATTGTACACTCTTTCAACTTGAACGCATACAAATTCAGATTCAAAATTCACTTTCACCCAGTATAATTTCCCTTTAAGGACACCCGTGTCAGACGTTTTTATTAAGTTGATAAAACGTAATAATTTAAGTTGAGAGAACTTAACATGCTTAGGTGTTTCCAATTGAAGTAATTTTCTAAGTTGATCCAACTGTTCACTTTTTACAGTGTAGTGAAATGCCAACATGCACCGAGATTCATTTCTATCTTCTGCAGAATATTACATCATTGAAAAATATAAAGAGTTTAAACAAATTTACACAGCAATAAGAAAATAGCTGTCTATAAAAGAGGAAAACTTGACGAAAATCTCAAGTAAAAGTTAATTAGTTTAGTTTAGTTGATATACACTGTAAAAAATATTTTTGGTTTAACTTAAAAAAGTAACTAGCCTAATTCTCTTAACATTTTGAGTTTCTTGAAATTAAAAATTTGAGTTGATACAATGAAGGAAATTGGTTTAATAAATAAAATCTGCGTCATCACAAATAAAACACACAGTCATTGTTATAATAGTATCAATATCAATATTAATATTATATATATATATATATATATATATATATATATATATATATATATATATATATATATATATATAATACTAACACAGTTAAAATTACCCACAATGTAAAAAATGATTTAGAAAAAAAGTTACCTGGTTGCCTTAAAATTGAGTTAATTGAATTGAGTTAATACAATGAACATTTTTTGAGATTCGACAGTCTTTATTAAAAGATTATTAAAATATTTCGTAAGCATATTGAGTAATTGTGTGTGTTTTATTTGAGATGACGCAGTGAAACATGCCAAATAGTGCTATTTTCATGATTTATCAATTTTTTTGATGTGGTTCAGATACAATAATATTTTGAGTTTCTATTTATTAAACAAATTTCCTTCATTGCATCAACTCACATTTTTAATTTTAATAAACTCAAAATGTTAAGGCAACCAGGTTACTTACTTTTTTAAGTTAAACCAACAAAAACCAACAATTCTTTTTTTTTACAATGCAGTACACTTACACAATCTTTTAATAATAATTGAATAAAGGTTGTCGATTATCAAAAATGTTCATTGTATTAACTTTTTTATTTGAATGAACGCAAAATTTTAAGGCAACAAGGTAACTTATTTTTTAAATATTTTTTTTTTTTACTGTGTAGAGAGAATTGAACATTTAAGCTCACATGTAGTAATTTTTATAGCTTTATTTATGGATTTAAAAGCTTTTTTGTAGAACCTTTATATCAATTTGAACTATATGCCTATTAATGATTGACTAACTAAAATTATACATGTGTAATTGGTTAAGAGTATAATAATGATGTCTAAATCATTCAAAGTATTATTATTATTATTATTATTATTATTATTATTATTATTATTATTATTATTATTATTATTATTATTATATATAAGCATTGTTAAAAGCTTATTTAAAGCTTTAGTCTTTAAAAACGATTTGCTATGTAGTGACCTTTAATTTGGAGCAGAAACAGGGGGAATGGCTTTATTGCATCAGAGATGTGTCACTTTACTCACAGCGGATTGGTCTAATTTCAGTTTGAGATCTCTTATCCAGAACATAACCTGCCCTGGAGCAGGTTAGCCGTGGAGCGTAAGATACTATGGAGAGGAACTCTGCTAAAAGCCAAACACTTTAATGTTACCTAAAACCCAGGATTGGCACAAACTAAACATATCTGGCTAGCCAGCTAAACCGGCTTCATGGTATAGGGCCCCAGGATCAGCGTGCTCAAAATTCTCGCTATAAACATTTTCTGTCAACTTTGAATCTGAACTGAGAGTGTGGCGTTTGCAGCAAACAGCCAATCACATGGAGAGCGTCAGTTTGAGTGACTTCCCATGAGAGATCCATTGCAATTCACTTCTCTTCTGAGATCTTTATGAAAAATATAATGTTTGAAATGCATTTAGAAGGCATGAATAAACACTGCTGATGCAATGAGAGTTTTAAAATGTAGCTGCAAGAAAAAAATCGGACTATATTAATGCATGTGTATCGACTGAATTTAAATAAGAGCTAAAAAGAAAACAAACTAATGCCAAACTTATCTGAAACCGGCTTCATGCAGCATGCCACAGGACGGGCCCTAAAATCAAGCCCTGCCCTCTATTCAATGCTTCGGTTCACTTGGAAAAACATAAAATTCAGTAAATTCAGCCTCAACTTCTGCTTCACATTTTAGTGTATATTTATTGGTTACACTTTATTTCGATGGTCCACTTTAGACATGCTACTAACTAACTTTGCAACTACATTTCAACTAACTCTCAATAGTAGACTGTAGTAGACTTTTAGGTATTAAGAGTTTGGTAGGATAAGTTGACTTGTAGTTGCAAAGTTCCTTATAGTTAGTAGAAATAAAGTTTTGTCACATTCACATGGGACCAGTGATGTAGACTACCAAAGGACAGAGTGACTATCCCATCAAGACTGACTATCCTGTCATGGACTTTGAGGCACGAGGACTCGAATGAGCTGTCTCGACTACAAAGCTGTTTGTGATGCTATTCAACAGTTGTGTTTCCACAGAAATCCCTCGTATTTTATAATAATGGATTAAATGTTGGTGTATAGCATGCATTTTGTACAGCGGCTCTACTTCCTGAGATTCAAACGTTAATGACATATAAATAAATAAAAATGAACATTGTACTTAAATGTGGTTGGACAAGGAAAACAGGAAGACTGAAAAAACAGAGAGAAAGAGTGAGTGTGTGTGAGGGAGAGCGCGAGCGATTGACAGCGCACAATGGTAGGAGAGTGGTTCCCGCTGTAAAAGTTTATCCCTCTGGCACCATTATATAAGCATACATATGGGACAGCCGCAATGGAAGACGACACTTTAAATGACATTATTATAAAATGCAATACTCCTGGAATGATCCCTTATTGAATTAGGTCCCATGATCCAAGATGAATTTCCCGGTTCTCTAATCCATCAAGGGGGGAATATTAAAAGATAGGACTCAACTGGCATTAGAATCGCTCTCAGTCTTTACTTTCATTATTTTGAATTAGGGTGCTGCTGGGGGAGAGCCTCTTAATGAGAATTACAATGATTCAGTGGCCTCGACCTGCCTTCTGACAAGTGAAATATTAACTCCTCAGTCATAGCTGTCTGAATTAAAATACTTGGGAGCTGCGGACGTGCTAAATTAAATTGGCCTTTTATGTTCCTTACACGGCTGACCCCCTGTGGGGCTGGAGAAGCAAGGACAGTGGCGGCGCGTGAGTAAAGGTGTATGAAAGAGAGAATAAGGGAGACCGTGCTGCTGCCGTGGATCAGAGAGTAGCAGCTCAACTTCTTTACCTGCTCAGCAGGTGTGCTTTCTGCGCCTCGACTCGAACCTAGCGCTAGTTCTCCCTGTCGGCTTCCGTCAAACAGCTCAGGGATGGGACGAGGTGGACACCTATGGTGGACACAAAGCTGGTTTCAGTTGTTATCCTGGGGTGCGTTTCTCACACAACGACCTAACTCACTCATAGTAAGATGCATTGTTGAAGAAATTAACTAGCTAGTCCCAAAACCATATTGTTGCAAATCTGTCGTCCAACCACGTTGGTTAAAAATGTCACACAGGTGGTGGAGTAACAACTGCTTTAATTAACTATTTTGAGATGCTAGATGTTTTGCTATAAATTATGGACATGGCACCTGCACTGTAAAAAAAATGTTTTGTTGTTGGTTTAACTTAAAAAAGTAAGTAACCTGGTTGCCTTAAAATTTTGTGTTTATTGAACTTAAAAATTTGAGTTGATACATAGAAACTCAAAAAAATTTGGTATCTGAACCACATAAAAATGTGATAAATCATGAAAATAGCACAATTTGGCATGTTTCACTGCGTCATCTCAAATAACACACACACACACACACACACACACAATTACCCAATATGCTTACAAAATATTTTAATAATCTTTTAATAAAGGTCGAATCTCAAAAAATGTTCATTGTATTAACTCAAAATTTTAATTTCAATGAACTCAAAATTTTAAGGCAACCAGGTAACTTTTTTTCTAAATAATTTTTTACAGTGTGAGGACTAATTCATATTTTTCCCAGTTATTTTTGCTTTATTTTCAGATTCAATCATAAGCTCGTTCTTACGTACTAGAGCACGTCCGCACATGTGCACTCTTCAAAAAAGATGATTTAAATCTCTTGACAAATTTAAGACATAAATTACATGTGTATGTATTCGAGATAAAAGATACACTGTAAAAAAATGGTGGTGGTTTTTGTTGGTTTAACTTAAAAAAGTAAGTAACCTGGTTGCCTTAAAATTTTGAGTTTATAGAAATTAAAAATTTGAGTTGATACGATGAAGGAAATTAGTTTAATAAATAGAAACTCAAAATATTATTGTATCTGAACCACATAAAAAATGTGATAAATCATGAAAATAGCACAATTTGGCATGTTTCACTGCGTCATCAGAAATAAAACACACATAATTACCCAATATGCTTACAAAATCTTTTAATAATATTTTAATAAAGGCTGTCGAATCTCAAAAAATGTTCATTGTATTAACTCAAAATTTTAATTTCAATGAACTCAAATTTTTAAGGCAACCAGGTAACTTTTTTTCTAAATAATTTTTTACAGGTTATAGATTAAACTAAATTTCAGCTTGCTTACTTTGCTCAAGATAAGTTTTTCTTAAGTCCACATGTCATGCAAACAAGAAACTCTAGCCACAGGTCATGAGCTGTCGTTCGGAAGTTTGCGATGCTGTTTGCGAACGTTCGTTGGAGCGATGGTTTCAAAAAACAAGACTTGTTGAACTATGTTGATAACGACGGAACTTGCGACCACAGTAGGCTAACGATGCTTTTGGGAAACGCTGTTTCCCTGTTTTTTCGGACTTAAGAAGCTGGATTGGTTTTTAGCGGTGTTCCTCGCCATATTAACACGGCTAACCTGCTCTGGAGCCGGTTTTATTCTGGGTTAGAGATCGCAAACCCAAACTGGACCAATCAGCTGCAAGTAAAGACGCAGTAAAGCCACACACCCTGTATCTCTTGTTCCAAATTTGCAGTTCATAGTGAAAAAAAACATAAAATTGCTAATCCTTTGGCGGTAATTTTTTTATTATATGTATATTATACTAATTATAATTCCTTTTCATTAATATAATATATTCATATAATTATTATATTAATTTACAAGTAGACAAATATTCATTTAAATATAATACATGCGTTCATTATTGTTTTAAACGTGTATTCATTTGAGCCCTTTGTGAACCTATTAGGCATATTTCTTGGATTCACATCATGCATGGATATAGTCAGATATTCTTTCAGCTGCCTTCTCAGTCTTTCGTTTATTTCTGCTTTGTAAACGCATTTAATTTCATGATCATTTTCGAAACGATCTCTCAATCATCAGAAGAGAAATGAATCAAACAGACGCTGTGATTGGCTGTTTGCTGCACGTGTCACACTTTCAGGTGCAGAGTTAATTACTAACTCTGGATTAAACCTGAGTTGACAGGGAAAGTTTATACCGAGCTTTGAGAAACGGTTTAACTTGATCTAAACCAGGTTGGATTTATCAGGATTTGTCTACTCTGAAGCTCAGAGTTTGTTCAGCTAGCTTCATGCAACAGGCCATCTTCTAGCTTTTATTGAGCTGCGAATCGAGGCCAAATATGCTGATAAGGAGCTGATCTAGCACAAGCTATCAAAGGGTGAGGGGTAACCGTAGCCATGGCCAATGACCGATTGCATTTAACTGCTCCGTTTGTTGACACATCTTGCATTATGCATTTTGACCGCTGCATGCTTTGGTGAATTTGTAAGGTTGCCGAGCGCCGGTCGTTTGACCTGTTGCACGGCCTCGTGTTTTTAACAAACACTCTTCGTTGTCAAAACATGAAAGAGTCAGTTAGACCGCATCCAATCTTGTAATCAGGCTTTAATAAACAGAGCTCCGAAAATTTACATCCATCTCTGAAAAACTTTTCAACTTGGCAGCTGGCAAAGCACAAGTGGGGGCAGAGCGCATGGTGCGAGCCAGGGCAGTTTTGCACAGGGGCCTGGCGGTCTTGTACCCGTGCCAATACACCCGCTCACCCTGACTCCGAGGTCACGCTGCCAGCGTTCCTGCTCAGGAAAAAGTGGGAGAGCTATTTCTCTTCCGCCTGCGTCCCCACCAGCGTTTTCCCTTCGCCTGCGCTGCTGAAAGACTCCGGGGTGGACACATGCCGTTTGAGCTCTTTAGAAACAATCGATTGGCTGGGAGGGCGAGGGGAAAGGAAAGAGGAGGAGGAGAGAACACGGATTTGACCTTGGAGTCTGGAAATGTTACACTTTAAATCACTGAAATTTTCTAAAATAATCAGATGCCTCAGGACAAGTCACCTTTCCTCGACAAAATAAAACCCCGGCATGAATATATGAATGAAAAGAACTAACAAAGAAACAGCAGGAGGAATAAAGTTTTGTGTAAAAGTAATCAGACGGTCATGGAGGTCTTGTTTTCAATTTGAGCTGCTCTGATCATGCAATATTACACTTCACAGAGACCAGTGCTCTTGGCCCCACAGCACACTTATCCCAGACAAATTTCAAGATATTTTGAACTTAACATTTTTTTTTGTATTAATTTGAATTGACTTTGCAACTGTTCAAGCTGTCTTCTTCACCCGAAAATTGCCATTCTGTCATCGTTGCAATTTCCAACATGTGAAACAGAAAAGAACAATAAACCATCTGTATTTGTGTGTACTCGAGCCCTTTAAGTTTGGATAAACAGCTGACAGTAAAGAGTGACTTATAGAGAGTTTCCTGGGACTTCTCTTCTAAAATTGTGGTACACTTTCAGGCCGTCTCTAATATTGGTTGGACTGTCATAGTGAAGCACTCTCTCTCTGACAGTGCATTTCCAAGATGACAAAATCCATCCTCCTGTATTGATCAGTTATTCTACTATCCCCCGCTGGCTACATCTCACGCTCCTCCCCGACTGGCTCCCTATTGATCTTTAGCAGTGATTGGTCGAGCGGTAATTTGAGACGGACATTGACGGATGGCTAGCAACTGTTTTTCTTTCTTCTCATCCTCTTTTCCCAGGGTGATGAAGTCATAATGCAAGTGACACTGCCAGACTGAGACCAATTGGGTGAGCAATAACCTTTAAAGCCAATAGAAGCTGTCTGTACTGAAAGGGACTTCTCCTGTCCTTTACTGACACCCCATGGGTGTCTACTGGATGGCTCTCATAAATACAAACACCCCGTATAATGGCTCCAGATCCTGCGCTGCCCTGTTGTTGAGTACTTCAGCATGGCTGGACTGGGCTGACCAACTAAACAAACACATGGATTTGAGAGTAGATTCTTCATATTTACCAATCAAATAATAACTGTTGACTTGTACATAAAAGGATGCAGTCTGACTTAATTAAATATGATTAAATGAAATAGTGATGATAATCTGAGGGTTGGAAACTGATACTTTACTCTGAAATTGGAGAACACTTAAGAGTTAGTTAATGGTAGACTGATACTTAATCTAAGGTCATGAAAAACATTTCTCCTTTTAATTTTCATTACATTTCAGCTTATGATCGATTGATTTTAAATAATAACAATATGCCTATACAGTCTTGTTCAAAATAATAGCAGTACAATGTGACTAACCAGAATAATCAAGGTTTTTAGTATATTTTTTATTGCTACGTGGCAAACAAGTTACCAGTAGGTTCAGTAGATTCTCAGAAAACAAATGAGACCCAGCATTCATGATATGCACGCTCTTAAGGCTGTGCAATTGGGCAATTCATTCACATTTCTTGGTTTTGCTTCAGAAACAGCATTTTTGATATCACCCCACAAGTTCTCAATTGGATTAAGGTCTGGAGATTGGGCTGGCCACTCCATAACATTAATTTTGTTGGTTTGGAACCAAGACTTTGCCCGTTTACTAGTGTGTTTTGGGTCATTGTCTTGTTGAAACAACCGTTTCAAGGGCATGTCCTCTTCAGCATAGGGCAACATGACCTCTTCAAGTATTTTAACATATGCAAACTGATCCATGATCCCTGGTATGCGATAAATAGGCCCAACACCATAGTAGGAGAAACATGCCCATATCATGCTTGCACCTCCATGCTTCACTGTCTTCACTGTGTACTGTGGCTTGAATTCAGAGTTTGGGGGTCGTCTCACAAACTGCCTGTGGCCCTTGGACCCAAAAAGAACAATTTTACTCTCATCAGTCCACAAAATGTTCCTCCATTTCTCTTTAGGCCAGTTGATGTGTTCTTTGGCAAATTGTAACCTCTTCTGCACATGCCTTTTTTTTAACAGAGGGACTTTGCGGGGGATTCTTGAAAATAGATTAGCTTCACACAGACGTCTTCTAACTGTCACAGTACTTACAGGTAACTCCAGACTGTCTTTGATCATCCTGGAGGTGATCATTGGCTGAGCCTTTGCCATTCTGGTTATTCTTCTATCCATTTTGATGGTTGTCTTCCGTTTTCTTCCACGTCTCTCTGGTTTTGCTCTCCATTTTAAGGCATTGGAGATCATTTTAGCTGAACAGCCTATCATTTTTTGCACCTCTTTATAGGTTTTCCCCTCTCTAATCAACTTTTTAATCAAAGTCGCTGTTCTTCTGAACAATGTCTTGAACGACCCATTTTCCTCAGCTTTCAAATGCATGTTCAACAAGTGTTGGCTTCATCCTTAAATAGGGGCCGCCTGATTCACACCTGTTTCTTCACAAAATTGATGACCTCACTGATTGAATGCCACACTGCTATTTTTTTGAACACACCCCTTTCAACTAATTGCCCAATTGCACAGCCTTAAGAGCGTGCAAATCATGAATGCTGGGTCTCATTTGTTTTCTGACAATCTACTGAACCTACTGGTAACTTGTTTGCCACGTAGCAATAAAAAAATATAAGAAAAACCTTGATTATTCTGGTTAGTCACATTGTACTGCTATTATTTTGAACAAGACTGTATGTTACTTTTTAAAGGGGTACTTCAGCGCTGGGAAGATGAATCTGTATATAAACTGGGTCATCAATGCAGTACAAATGTGAAATTATTTTTGAATTTGGTGTCTTCTAGACTGAGAAAAGACAGAAAATGTATTTTTGTCCCATGGGGATGAAAGACTACAATTCCCAGAATACTTCGCTGCCCTGTGAGGCCATTCCCAACGCCACCAACTTCATTACAGTGACTGAGTTAGAGAAGACACTACAATTAAAAACTGAACGTGTCTTTTCAATATAATGAGTGAGTCACCGCGCGAGTATCACAGCACTGAGCATTAACTGCACGAGTGATGAGAGCTGAGGTAATCGCGACTACATTCGCGGCATACATTCACACAGGAGTTCAGTCTGGCGCGTTTCAGTTCATGCCTTTGCAAGCCTAACTTTCATAGAAATGAATTTGAGAAGTTAAAAGACTTACATTGCTCACCATAGCTCCGTTTAAATGATCCTGTCTGCAAGCTGAGCTCTCTCTGCCAGCTGAGTGTAATCTCCCATCCCCCATGCGCAGATTCAAAACATGCAGAAATGGCTCCCTCTGCTGGCTGTAGTCTTTAGCCTTTGGGCAAACATTCCTCCTATGATGCAAAAATCGTCATTTTGCATCATAGGAGGAATTTTTCCAGAAATAAAATGCATAAATCTCTTGTCTTAGGGAGATATGAGGGGGGAAAGCACAATAATTTGAATATTCTCCAGGGTTTCTACTGATACAAAGCCATATGCTAATCGCTGAAGTAACCCTTTAAGCTTGTAGGCATGCATTGATATATTCTGCAACTCTTCTCTTGTCAAAGCTCTGGTTTGATCTTTACTTTTCCCTTTTGCCATGTGGTGGCTTGTCTCGACTGATGCAGCCATTACGAAAAAGAAGTTTACTCAAGTGTTCTATTAGTATACTTCTTTTAAAATAAAAATAAGAAAGTATACTTTCAGGTCAAGGCAAACTTTTTTATGCACTGGTAGAGCACATAGGAATTTATCTAAAATCCACTTTACTATTTAAGATAGAGCTACTGAGATTTCACTTCAAAGTGTACTTTAATAAGCTAAAAAACGTACTACTTAACTACTAGTATACTTAAGTTCAATTGTAATACAGATGCAGTACAAATGAGAAACCTAGTTGTGCACTTAAAGTTTACAACTGTTACACTTAGTACATATGTATACTTTTATATACTAATTAAATACTAAGTGGACAAATTCAGTCCAAAGCAGTACGTTTACTAATAGTTCACGTTAATATTAGTATACTTACTACATAATGTGTACTTAAAAATATACTTGAACATTAATTAAGTATAGCCTATAATTCATAAAATGAACTTGAAGTTGGCTATACTTCTTTTACGTAAGGGTAGGGCTGCCCGCTAATAGAAGAGGCTTGGTCGACCAAAATTATATTAGTTGTTTAGTCGCAAAAAACAAAAACAAAACAAAAAACAACCTCCACAGGAAGTGGCAAAGTCCTGCAGTCTGTGGAAGACATATCATCAGAAAATCCAAACATTCGCCATCACTCATGATTCAAGTCAAGTCAGCTTTATTTATATAGCTCTTTTACAATGCCAATTGTTTCGAAGCAGCTTCACAGTGTTAAACAGGAAAATAATGCAACAGAATTTGATTCGGCTGTACAGCCACTCTGGAGAAAACGGTGATGTTATCAGCCAAAGCTATCTCATGGCAATTCGTACGTATTTTACGAGGTAGCTAATTCTTACGAATTTGTACATTTTGTCTAAATCCCATGACAGGTAGGTTTAGGGGCAGGGTTTGAGGTAAGTCATTCATACCTCGAATTAGCCACCTCGTAAAATATGTACAAATTGCCATGAGATCGGGTTGTATCAATCAATTAATCAATCAATCAATCAACTTTATACAGCGCTTTTACAATCACGATTGTGTCAAAGCAGCTTCAGTGTCAAACAGGATAATATTGCAACAAAATTAGATTTGGCTGTACAGTCGTTCTGGAGAAAACAGTGATGTTATCAGCTTATTTTAATTTATCATATAGCGACAATGTTGGCAGATCTGTATTATAGTTTATAGAATTAAATAAGACCTAATTCATACATTTTATTTGTATATTTAGTTGAATAACTTGGATCATAATTTGAGTGTCCCCAACTGAGCAAGCCAAGCCGAAGGCGACAGTGGCAAGGAACCCAAACTCCATCAGGGCATGATGGAGAAAAATAAACCTTGGGAGAAACCAGACTCAGTCGGGTGCCAGTTCTCCTCTGGCCTATTAACACACCGTGTATGATTATTATTCTGGAAACCTTACAGGTCAGAAATCATATTAGATCGGAATATTCAAAATTTCAGGGAATCACGCAAGAGACAGGTTTACTTAGGATGGTGCATCGATTACACAAGAGTATGAATACTTGAAAGATCGGAGACGGGTTTACTGAGGATGACGTGCCGGTGAGGCAAATTCAGAGGAGACACTGACTGACACGGTCTCAGCAGACTGTATCGGCTAATTTCAATTAGCGTATAATGTCAATGCGGGCAGATTGGTAATATAACTGAAATTTAAGTGTCCCCAACTGAGCAAGCCTAAAGCCAAAGGCAACAGTGGCAAGGAATCACTTGAAACATGCAAGTAGAAGCCACTTTCCACTTTGCTCGCTCTAACGTTAACCTAGATAAGTGTGTGCAGTTATATACACTCTAAATGAAAATGCACTAACCTAACAATTGAGTTGTTTTTAACCCAATGGTTGAGTTGTTTTAACCCAGTGGTTGGGTTAAATGTTGCTTAAGACAACCCAATTGCTTGGTAAGAACAACTCAACCATTGGGTTAAAACAACCCAATTGTTGGGTTAGTGCATTTTCAACCCAACTTGAAAATAGAGTGTAGCCACATATCTTACTGCATGACATGCTGACACCAGTGCGATCACTTGCATTTACTTTAAATATGCCATCATTTTTGGTCATACAGGAGTAATGTAAACTGGAAAATGTCTACTTTTATTTCCAACCCAGGCTCATTGGAAATACGTGACTCTGTCTACATTTTTGCAACACCCCAAATATGTACCTTCAGGTACGTTTACCTGCACTTTTTGGGTGAAATGTCCACCGGAGGTGCTAAGTGGTAATATTTTTTCTCCATTCCAGATGCGCAACATGACATCATGACTTCGCGCCAACCTGATCTCACAGAATGAATATTTATAGCATAATTTTATATTTTGGAGCAACTAACTCCACTCCTACCCTAAACCTACCAACTTGAAACAATATAAAACACGTAACAGGCAACTAAATGTACAGTCACATGTATTTATTGCAAAAACGGACCAAAAAACAGTATAAAAGTATTAACTTATGTTGCATTCCAAGTCTTCTGAAGTCAGACGATATCTTCATGTGTTCAGAGTTGATCTTAATGTTTTAGTCGTTGAAATGACGATCGCGCTCCTTTGCGAACAGAACACACACACGCACTTGTTCATATTTCTAATTCAAATGATACACACAAGTTGAATGACGCGATCGGTCACGAGACACACGAGAGCCAATGGCATTTTACAATCAAAGCTGACGTAATGACGCAATTGGTCACGAGACACACGACAGCCAATGCTGTCAAAGCTGACGTGACATTTCTTCCGGCGGCAAAATTTGAAATGTATTATTAATCTTTTGGCGGATGGACTCGACATTACTGATCGCTTTTGGGGATTTTCTTCACACAAATCAATCGTTTGGCCTCAGAACACTTGATATTTGTACTTTCTGAATTAATTGTTTCTTGTGATAGGTAGGTTTAGGGGCAGTGTGTGTGTGTGTGCGTGTGATGGCTAGGTTTAGGGGTAGGGGCAGTGCAGGGGGATAGAATGTAATGGCGTTGATAAACACGCTAAAAAGCGATTATGCGTCTTCATAGCACGCCAAAATGGCATACGAATTAGCGTGTCATACATACGCCATTTCATGAGATCAGTCTGGGAATGGAGAAAAAATATTACCACTTAGCGCCTCCGGTGGACGTTTCACCCAAAAAGTGCAGGTAAACGTACCTGGAGGTACATATTTGGGGTGTTGCAAAAATGTAGACAGAGTCACGTATTTCCAATGAGCCTGGGTTGTTTATTTCTGTAAACTCACAATAACAACAAATGTTGTTCTTTTGTAAAATAATGAAAACAATCAGGATACGCTTGATCGGCTGTCTCTGTCTCAGTAAACTTCAGCGAGTAACAAAAACTCAGCATATACTTGCCTCACAGAAATGAGAATTAGTCTATCTATAGAGAGATGGAAATGTCTACTTTTAAATGAACCAATTCAAGTGGAAAACAAATATTGTAGATGGCTATAAAAAAACAACAACAACAAAAAAAAAATGTGTACTGTGCTAATTAATTGAGACTTCTTACAGCTCTTACAGGTTGTTGTTTCGTTGCTTCTATTGCTCTCCCCTTTTTTGTAAGTTGCTTTGGATAAAAGCATCTGCTAAATGATTAAATCTAAATGTGTAAATGTAAATGTAAATATTGCCAGATTACACTCGCCAGATTACAATGCTGGGTTGTTTTAACCCAATGTTGGGTCAAATATGGACTAACCCAGCAATTGGGTTGTTTTAATCCTAAACTCATTTTGGCGTGTCTATGGCACGCTGTTTGTCGCGTGCATATGATAGGCACTTTATGGCGTATATATGACACGCTCTTGGGTAGGTTTAGGGTAGTGGGGTGGGGGGTTTGTATGTATAATACACCATAAAGTGCGTATCATATGCACGCGAAAAACAGCGTGCCATAGACACGCCAAAATGAGTTTTGTCGTATATATTCCACGACATTGCACACTCGTACTATTTATACGCATTTTCGTGAGAATAGCCTGGGTGAGCTTAATGCGATTGAGCAATAAAAAGCACAATTTTATGATTTATTAATATAAACGTGTGACTAGTCGACTAATAACTTAAATGAACGACTATAGTCGACTAGTAAAATCTTTTGTCGAGGGCAGCCCTAAACTGTATTACCATGGCTGCTTGTGAGTTACACACCTGTTAGCTTTTTCTTCCTCTTTATTGGAGAGGCGAAGGGTTGCCAGGCACTGACTCCATTAAATTAGGCCAGAGCGTTACGTTCCAAGTGTACTGATTTGGTGTTTAAAAAATAAAAATAAATTCTCCAGTGTTTAGAATCAAATATAACTCTGAGACATGTCCAGATCACAGGCATTACCCTCTCAACATAGCTAACTCGCTTGATATAAAATGGGTGCACATAAACCTAAATACTAACACCTGAGTGTAAGTGGCAGGAGTGTATCAAGAATTATCAACATAAAAGTCTGTAATAAAAGTTGCTTGTTCTGGAGATTTTATATAGCCGCACCCATTGGTGCAAACAGGGCCATTGGTGCTGATTTTAGGGGCCCCTCCGCGATTCTGCAGAACTGGACCCCCTCAATGAACAGTATCAGGGACCCTGATACCCTTTTCTCAGTGCAGGGTGCAAATCCCCCATTCTCACTAAAAGGTAGTTTGATTTAATCTATACTAGAGGTTGAGTTTATACCTGGACTTTGATGATGACATCTGCCGACCTTGCATGGCCATTAACACCCTTGCTAGGTATCTGAGGATGCATGCCCATGATGGCTGTCTTTCCTCTCAAATGCGGAGGAGATGAATGCCATTTCTGCCTAGTTTGTAAACATGGCATGTTTCTGATACATCTGGGCCATAATTGATCAGCCAGTGCTTGTGATCTCCAGCATCTGCGGCTCCACTTGTGATAAGGACCCATATGGCGGCCCCAGGAGTAGACAATTTAGAGTCACAGAGTCAGTGTCTGCAACATTGAATAACACCATTTTGAGATCAGTATAGCCTCCACATAGTAAAGACTGTCATTAGAACCTCCTCTGGAACTGGTTGAATGGTGCAGAGGGCAGACTGGAAAGTGTAACTCTTTTTCCCACATTCTGCCAAAGTGCGCTACTTGGGGGTTTAAGCAGAAGTTGATTCACTGTCAAAAAAAAGGTACATTGCTGTCATTGGGGCAGTACCCTAAAGCCTAGTTCAGACTGCACGATTTTCAAACTCGTCGGGTCTCTGCTCTATTCACACTGCATGACTATCTGGGGTATCATTCAGTCACTGCTGTGTTCACACTGACCGATGGTTTGACGACAGAGGAGTTCACACTGCATGACTGAACAAGAGGAAGAATCGCCGACAACGCTCTCTCTCTCAAACTACGTTTCCCAAACACACGTGCGATGTGACGAGTAAACAACGCGAGATCACACGTGCGTCAGACCGGAGTTCTCGCGCGAGACTTGGAATTCTTATTAAAAATGATAAACTGCACAAAGTTTGCTTCAAATTGTATGTGCGCTGATTTTTGGAGAAAAAGAAAAAAGATTATGGCGGATGAAATGTTGGAGAGACAGAGGGAGCCAGGATTGTGTTCTGCAAAGACAGTTTGAGGTAAATAGACAATTTTGTAGTGTGCTGCTGCTGTGGCTGGATGTGCAAATGTTTGGCCTTTGTTTCTGTTTGATAGAATTGTAAATATATCTATTAAAATACTGAAATTCTGCTTTATAACTCCTCCCTGAACCTCCTGCTGCCCTGTATCTCACTCTCTCATTGGCTGTCGGTCATCGCCGATGTAATTTTCAGTCAGAACGCTGTTCACACAGCAGGAGTTTCAATTGCTGACAGGTCCAGATATTTAGCATGCCAAATATCTCACCGGCGTCAGCGATTCTCTCTGATCGCGTCTTTGATTATTCACACTGCGTGATTGTCACTCGCCTGCACAAGCACCGATTTGCCTATGATCTCGGGCATTTGTCGGCGATTTCTCAAAACCTGTTGGCGACTCAAAATCGGGGCAAAAATCGGGCAGTGTGAACTAGGCTTAAGGTACAAAAGCGAAAAGGTACTTATATGTAACTTTAAGGTTGTATTATTTACCTTTAAGGTACTAATATGCACTCTTAAAGTGCTGATATGTACCATTTAGGGGTGTACAAAGATGTACCTTTTCACTTTTGTACCTTAGGATACCGCCCCAGTGACAGCACTGTACCTTTTTTTCTGAGAGTGTTTTCTGCTTCTATAGATTAGGGGCAAGTGATTGTTGGAATCTGTGTCGTTTCATAAAATACGTTGGAACATAATGCTATCATTAGAGAGTATTGTTTTCGAATTCACTGGCCATGTAACTATTTTCTGGAGTAGAAATGGAGGTCCTCGGGACAAATGTTCAGTTCTGTAATGGAGCTAAGAATCCTGTCTCAAGTGAGGTCATTGGCGAGATCAATAGACCGGCAATAGCCAGCCCTGCTCCTGGAGGGCTATACCTTCCTGCAGACTTCAGAATTAGTTGGTTTTGTTATGTTTGATTGGGGATAGAACAAATCTCTGCAGGATGGTAACCCTTCAGGAGCAGTCTGGGTTCAGGCCAAATTCTGAGCCCTCTCCTCAGACAGCAAGCATAACCTTTATTCTGATTATACATATATAAGTGTAAACTCCTGTAGCTGATCAACTCTAAAGAAGAAAGGTGGAGACTATTTCAAAGGCAGGATTGGAAAACCTCTCAGTCTTGTATCTTATTTAAGTTGGAGCTTTTTGTTTTAAAGAGAGGTTTCTCAAGAGAGCTTACTCAAAACCTGTGCAACATCATCTTGAGGTTCAATTGCTATACCTGGAGCATGAACCTATGGAATGCTGTCACCGTTTTACATCTGGGACAGTATTTTTCTTTGTTCTCTGTACATCTGGGCCTAAACATATTGGCTAGAATAAGTGCCTCCAGTGTCTGCATTTTAGCAACTCTGCCACTAGTTTGATTTAAAATATTTTATAAATGTAACATTTATGAAAAACAAACAACTTAGTAGACTGTTAAGTTACTAAAAACAGTTTCATGCAAACAAACTCAGGTGACATCTTTTGGTCAGCTACCAGGGATGGAAATTAACTTTTTTGTCCACCGGCCACTGTGGCTGGTGGATTTCAAAATCTACCAGCCACTCCATGTTTTTATCAGCCACTTTCTTGTTTTTAACCGACAATGTGTAACTGCATGTGAAAAATTAATACTACAAGCTCTACAATACTTAAACAGTTTATTTAATCTCAAGTCTCAATGAAATACTGACATTTTCTCTATCTCTCTTATACACACACAAACCATGAACTGATAGACATTTCATTAAATGAGTAGGGCTCTGTTCTCGGTGCGCTTTTTTTTTTACCTGGATGTGGCATTTGGATGATTTGTGATCTTTTATGGCTTCCAGTTTTAGGTTTTTAGTCCCAACAATGAAACTATTAGTTTTGGCATCTTCTGAAGCGTGTTGACGACACACCGAGCAGAACATTGTCAGTAGGGATGCACAGAAATAAAAATTATTGGCCGAAACCGAAACACCAAAAGAAATTATGCCAACTATTAGTACCATTGCATTTATGGCTAATGCTGTGACTGTGTAACTTTACTAAAAATCAAGGCATTGCGATTGCATAAATTAATATTAAAGTTTCAAATATTAATCAGTTACAATTTATGCAAATATTTATTTAGCACATTGCAACAATCCACAGTATAAAATACAATTCAAACTAAAATGTTTAACTTGACCTCACTCATGTGTACATTTAATAATAGCTAATGTACAGGCCTAATGGCTTGCAGAAAGGTACGGAAATTAAATAAAGTAATCAAATGTAAAATAACTGCATGTGATGTCCTTTTGTTTGACATTAAACAGACAGCAGTAAAGGCTACTGCCCCTTTAAGACCTAGTGCAGGGATATGCTCTTCTTTCTCAACTCGTTCACTTGAGGCATATTCAGACTATGTCTGCTTGGATACTAATCAAGATGGACATGTTGACATACTTTTTGTGTGAGTTTGTCCATTTAAGCGCAAGACTTGAAAGAGAACTCAATATTTGCGCGCTGTGAGACGAGTGCGCGTTCTCGGATGATGCGCAGTGACGGATCTTCTTTCAGCGCGCGCGAGTTCGTATTAGCGTCTTCTGGTACTACATCCGGGTAATGACGGCGAAAACCACTGGTCATATTCGGACATACGGCCGCACTCGCATGCATTGAACAAAGTTTACAAAGAGGGGAAACAGTATGCTATTTTTAGTTACCCGCCACGGTGGCTGGTAGGTGAAGCGAGTTTACCCGCCACAACTCAAAATCACCCTGGCATCCCTGTCAGCTACACAAGTGTACAATGAAGTATCACAATAAAATCTTTTAAAAAAAGACCTATGCTGTTTCTCTTTTTTGGTGCTAAGTCCTAAGGACTTTCTTGTATGATGAAGAATCTTTAACATCCTTAAAAAAAATCTTTCCATTCCACAAAAGGTCAATATAGTGGGAAAAGATTATTTATATTATTTAAATGTCAAATGTGACCCTTTCACTTCATTGACGGAGGACAAAAATCTCGGCAACGGCAAAGAACATATACACATAGAACTAGACATTCCCCACCCATATTCTGTTAATGCAAACAAATTTATTCATGCAGTCCTAACACAAATGGATTAAGTATATGGAACACATATCCACTATTAACTACGACTTTTGCCTCAATAAACTCCTAATTTACTGCTTATTAATAGTTAGTAAGGTAGTTTTTGTAGCATTTTATATACATACATATATATATATATATATATATATATATATATATATATATATATATATATATATATATATATATATATATATATATATATATATATATATATATATATATATATATTAGGGCTGTCAAAGTTAAAGCGTTAATAACGCGTTAAGGCAAATTTATTTTAACGGCACTAAATTTATTAACGCGCGTTAACGCAGCGCACATTTCCCGTTTGATCCGTGGCGTAGTTGGAAAAAGTGAGAGCAGTCATAGACGCAAAGGATGCAGCAGCAAACATTAATAGGGAAAGAAAAGGGTTGACATTAACATTAATATTCTAAACCAAAAGTGCAGTTATTGCCTACATAAGCTACCATTTTTTCTGTTTAACTTTTATTAGACTCCAGAAAGAAAAGTGCGTTCCCTATATCGAGGGAACTCAACACTGCGTCGTCGAGTGACGACACTCTGGGAACGCCCCCAGCGTGACGGCTCTGAAGTATGAATGAAATCAGCCACCAATCCGATTGGTGCAACGTCGTGACGTAACCGGCGACGGCGTACACGGAAGCTATAAGAAGGCGCCGCCCCAAACAACAGACAGTCTTTGCTCTTCAGCGAGGCGCTCTGTGTGAATATTGTTTGTCTATTTACTGTTGTCTGTCTGAATATCAGTCCCTTTTTCGAATAAGCATGGCAAGCGAGCAATTTAGAAGGTGTGTTCATCCGTGCCCGCGCTTTATCACGGGCTCGGACACACACCAGCTGTGTGTGCAGTGTCTCGGAGCGCAGCACGCTCAGGCGGCGCTTGAGGGTGCCGCCTGCAGCGAGTGTGAGAGGCTGCCGCTCCGGGTGCTGCGCTCACGGCTGGCCGTCTTCACCGAAGGCGGTCAGGCTCGCGAGCCCCGTGGGTCTGGTCCCGCGTCTGTTGAGGCAGCGCGGCGGCGTAGATCCTGGGGCTCACAACTGGATCTCGCGACGGGAGGCGGGCATGCTGAGGCATCTTCCCAATCCTCGTCCGATGATTCAGACGCTCTTCCGCCTCGTGAGGAAGCCCGCGCTGCGGCTTCTTCCCACGAGGTTGATAACCCAGTGCTGATGCTGTCTGATTCCGAGGGATCAGATCAGTTCAGCCTGGAGGCGGGCGGAGTGCAGGTGAATTCACCTCTTCACTCTCCCGCTCAAGAAGAGCTGGTGGACGTGCTGACACGTGCTGTGGCCAAACTCAGTATCGACTGGCCACAGGAAGAGGTGGAAGTCCAGCCTGTGAGCAGGTTGGATGGACGCTTCTTCAAAAAGCGTGCTCAGCCGCCACGCAGGGGCTTGCCGTTTTTCCCGGATTTGCATAACGAGTTGTGCAAATCATGGGGAAAACCATACTCGTCGCGCCTATCGACACCCCCAGTTCTCGACTTCGGGTGTGTCGTGGGCGCGGCTGAGGCTGGTTATGGGACGCTGCCTCGCGTCGAGGAGGCGTTAGCGAGCTATCTGTCTCCCGAGGCAGCAGCGTCCCTGAAAGCCCCTGTCCTGCCCACCAAGCCATGCAGGGACACGTCGTCCCTGGTGGGCAGGGCATATCGAGCGGCCGGTAGAGCTGGTAGTTGCCTGCACACCATGGCGGTACTGCAGGCATACCAAGCTGAGCTCCTCAAAGAGCTAGAGGAGGGAGAGGGTCCGTCTCCGGACGATATTACAGAGCTGCGGAAAGCTACCGACTTGTCTCTCCGCGTCACCAAAGAGACGGCCCGTGCTATCGGCCGCTCTATGGCTGGCATGGTGTGCGTGGAGAGGCACCTGTGGTTAAACCTGTCGGGGATGAAGGAGAAGGAGAAATCCTTCCTTCTGGATTCCCCGATATCTCCTGTGGGTCTCTTCGGCGACGCAGTCAATAGCGTTGTCGAGAGATTCCAGGAGGTGAGGAAACAGTCGGCGGCTTTCCGGCAGTATCTCCCTCGCCGCCAGGGGCCTCCTGTAGCCAGCAGGGAGGTCTCTGGTGGCCAGTCCCGGCCCTCCACCAGCGCCCACAGACAGGCGCAAAAGGAGAGCGTCGCTTCCCGCGCCCCTCCCGAGGGAGCCTGGCAAAGGAGGCGACGTTCTCGCCAGAAGTCTTCTAAGCCGAAGGGCGACTTGAGGGAAGTCCTTCAGGCGAAGAAGGCTTCTGGCAAGCGGTCCTAGCTGCGGCAGGATCGCTCAGAGCTGGCCCTCCCGGGGGCGGACGACCGAGGTCGCTCCGAGCCCGCAGCTCTGGGGAAATCGATGTTGTGTTCCCGCCGTTAACAACGCTTCGGGCCTCATCGGTTTCCCGCGTACGTGCGCCGTCCCAGCCGCCTCGAAATCGACCTGCGGCGGGGCAGCGAATGTGTGCGCACACCGAAAATCCTCCCCGACTAAGCTCTGCCGGGTGGCCGCTTCAGGGGGTCGGGCAGGGGGTTCGGTGGGTACCAGAGACCAGCCTCGAGAGGCTGGTTCCCCTAGTAGAATATATCGGCGCATGGATGTGCCTCCCGAATATTTCTGCTTGGGTCCTGAGTACAGTGGGAAGGGGGTACAGATTGCAGTTCAGAGTTCCACCACCGAAGTTCAGCGGGGTGGTCTGGACTGTGGTCCCCCCGGCCCAGAGGCAGGTTATGGAACAAGAAGTGCAGTCTCTGCTGGTCAAGGGGGCGATAGAGAAAATCCCTCCGCCAGACAGGGAGTCGGGCTTTTACAGCCGTTATTTCATTGTTCCCAAAAAGGGTGGAGGCTTACGTCCAATATTAGATCTGAGGTACTTGAATCGGTCTCTGAGGAGATTCAGGTTCAAGATGCTCACAATTCAAATGATCGTGAATCTGATCCAGTTCGAGGACTGGTTCGTCACGATAGATCTAAAGGACGCATATTTTCATGTCTCCATCCTTCCTGCCCACAGGAAGTTCCTGAGGTTCGCTTTCGGGGGCGAAGCGTACCAATATCGGGTGCTTCCTTTCGGTCTAGCTCTTTCCCCTCGCACCTTCACGAAGTGCATGGATGCAGCTCTGGCCCCTATGAGGCTGCAGGGCATCCGTGTGCTGAATTACATCGACGACTGGCTCATTATGGCAAAGTCGCGCGAGATGGCGATTCGGCATCGAGATGTCGTTTTAGCCCATCTCAGGTGCTTGGGGCTGAGACTGAACACGGCCAAGAGCGTGTTGATACCCGCCCAGAGGACCACGTTCCTCGGGGTGGTATGGGACTCAACCTCGATGCGGGCGAGCATGTCTCCCGCACGGGTGGGTTCTATACTGGCGGAGGTCTCAGGGGTGAAGCTAGGCCACAGCCGCACTGTGAAGCAGTTTCAGAGACTGCTGGGACTCATGGCAGCAGCATCCAACGTAATTCCGTTGGGTCTGCTATACATGAGGCCCCTCCAGTGGTGGCTAGGAACCAAGGGGTTTTCCTCGAGGGGAAAACCTTTCCGTATGATCAGGGTAACGCGCAGATGCCTTCGTTCCCTCGTTATATGGAAGGATCCGAGGTTCCTGTCCCAAGGGCCTGTGTTAGGAGCGTTATGTTGCAGGAAGATCCTTTCAACAGACGCCTCCCTCACGGGCTGGGGCGCGGTCATGGAAGGCCGGTTCATGAGGGGTTCATGGGGACCCCAACATTCCTCCTGGCACATAAATTGCTTGGAAATGTTGGCGGTTTACAAAGCTTTGAGGAGCTTTCTCCCAGACCTTCACGGCCACCATGTCCTGATACGATCCGACAATACGTCGGTGGTATCGTATCTCAATCACCAGGGGGGTCTGAGGTCACGCCCACTATGCAGGTTGGCGCTTCAGATCCTCCTGTGGTCCCAGGGGAAACTGTCGTCTCTCAGAGCGATGTATGTCCCAGGGGACCAGAACCAGGGAGCAGATGTCCTGTCGAGGCAGGGGCTGAGGCCCGGGGAGTGGCGGCTCCACCCAGAGGTGGTGGAGGCCATGTGCAAGAGGTTCGGCCCAGTGGAAGTGGATCTGTTTGCTTCCGTAGAAACGACCCACTGCCCACTGTGGTTCAGCCTCAGGCCTCCGGCCCCGTTGGGGCTGGATGCCATGACACAGACGTGGCCGAGGCAGCGTCTGTACGCATTTCCCCCGATCGTTCTGCTCCCGGGAGTTCTAGAGCGAGTCCGCCGGGAGGGCGTCAGCCTCCTATTAGTGGCACCCCGGTGGCCGTCCCGAGCTTGGTTCTCCGACATTGTGGCACTTCTAGACGGAACCCCGTGGCAGGTCCCTCTGAGGAGGGACTTGCTGTCTCAGGCAGGGGGTGTGATTTTCCACCCCAGGCCAGAGTTGTGGAACCTCTGGGTCTGGCCTCTGAGGGGGCACAGTACCTAGAGGAGGGTCTGCCACAAGAGGTCGTTGAGACCATTCTCAGCTCTAGGGCTCCCTCTACGAGGAAACTGTATAGCCTAAAGTGGAATGTCTTCACTAGCTGGTGTAGAGAAAGGGGGGTGGACCCAGTTGACTGCGCAGTCACTTCAGTACTGGAGTTCCTCCAAGACCGTTTCTCCGCTGGTTTGACCCCATCCACTCTGAAGGTGTATGTGGCAGCCATAGGGGCTTTCCACTCGCCTTTGGAAGGGGGCCCTTTGGGTAGACACCACTTGGTTGTGCGTTTTCTCCGTGGGGCTAGGAGATTGAGGCCTGCGGCTCATCCCAGAGTCCCGGCTTGGGACCTGGCAGTGGTTCTGGAAGGGTTGGCTGAGGCCCCCTTCGAACCGTTGGAGTCGGCTGAGGCGAGAAATCTGACACTGAAGGTAGCATTTCTCCTCGCCATCACTTCTCTGAGGAGAGTGGGGGACCTCCAGGCATTGGCGGTCACGCCTACTTGCTTGGAGTTTGCCCCGGGCGGGGTGAAAGCTATCTTGCATCCCAGACCGGGTTACGTGCCCAAGGTCCCATCTTCAGGGATGGGGTCAGTATTTCTTCAGGCTTTTCATCCTCCGCCTCACGCGACGGCAGAGGAAGCTAGGCTGCACCTGCTCTGCCCGGTTAGGGCATTGAGGATCTATCTAGACAGGTCGGCTCAATGGAGGAAATCGGACCAGCTTCTGGTGTGCTTTGGCCCCCCTAAGAAAGGGTTGCCTGCGGCGAGACAGACTATTAGTAACTGGATCGTGCAGGCGATAGCCACGGCTTATCGGGTGCGCAATATGCCTTCACCCATGGCCGTGAGGGCTCACTCTACGAGGGGCTTGGCCTCCTTGGTGGCCCTCCTTTCGGGAGCCTCACTTATTGAGATATGTGAGGCGGCGGGTTGGGCTAATCCACACACCTTTATAAGATTTTATAAGCTGGACCTCCCGGCTACGCCGGGTGCTAGAGTGCTTGCGTCCTGAGTGTGCCTGGGCTCCAGCTTCACACCAGGATGGGCGTGTCTCGGTGTGGCATAGTGGGTATTGACGTTCCCAGAGTGTCGTCACTCGACGACGCAGTGTTGAGTTCCCTCGATATAGGGAACGTCTCGGGTTACTATTGTAACCCTTGTTCCCTGAGAGGGAACGAGACACTGCGTCTCGTCGCCACACCTACACGTAGAGCGCTCGCTTCATCGCAAAGGCTGTCTGTTGTTTGGGGCGGCGCCTTCTTATAGCTTCCGTGTACGCCGTCGCCGGTTACGTCACGACGTTGCACCAATCGGATTGGTGGCTGATTTCATTCATACTTCAGAGCCGTCACGCTGGGGGCGTTCCCAGAGTGTCGTCACTCGACGACGCAGTGTCTCGTTCCCTCTCAGGGAACAAGGGTTACAATAGTAACCCGAGACGTTTTTTCACTGAGCACATTCTCTGCAGTCTGAGCAGCTCACTCTCGCTCATGTCTGAGGTAAATCATTAACACCATCACTGCCTACAGTACACGTGTTTTATTGAACTAAATACATTACAATCAGCTAAAACGAATGCACAGGTTACTTCCCTGAACAAGCGCGGTCCCGAGTCCGTGTTCTTGACTGTCCACCACGTGAATGGCGGCCCAGTTCGGCGCGCACACGCAAAATACTGGCAGTATCAGGGAATGCGGATCTCTTAAAGGGGCCGCGCTATATTCCTACTCGTGGAATATGGACCTCCTCCAGGTATGGTGTGGTTCTGGTTTCGCTCACTGGTACACATTACCAATTTTTCATACGAACTGTGCCCTGCTCTGAATTAAATTGCCAGTGTAAAAACTGCCTTTATTCTTAAAATGAGAGAAATCACTACTTATTCTTAATTTTTAAGGTTAGGCTTAAGAGACATGAACAATTTCTTAGATAAACATCTATGACCTTTGATACGTCTAGTCTTCATGCTGTATTGATTATTATTGAATAAGTATGGTTTCACTAATAATAAATGTACATTTGCATAAAGTATGCATATTTGTCCATACCTATGTTGATTAGAGTATTATAATTTAAACTTAATTTAAGATACATTTACAATTGCTAAAAATGTGCGATTAAATTGCGATTAATTGCGAGTTAACTCATGACAATCATGCGATTAATCACGATTAAATATTTTAATCGATTGACAGCCCTAATATAATATTATATATATATATATATATATATATATATATATATATATATATATATGGGTGTTTCTGCAACTACGGGCACTTTTAAGTCCCAGCAGTGAAATTTTAGATTTATGTTAAAATTTGTCATATGATGCTTTATAAATATATTCACAGTGCCATTACACACCTTGACAAAAAATATAATTACTGAGTAATATGATTTAATATAATATTATGAAGCGTTTATAGCTCAAAACACCATTTTTGTTAGTGTCCCACACCTGTGGTCTCAATGTTGAGATACATAACATAAGCTAATTTAATTAAAATTTGATATTATTTCAAATGGACTTGTTTAATATACAGATTCATTTAAATCATCTTAAAATTCTTTGTATTATTTACTGATCATTTTTATGATTTTTTAACCTAAATGTGCCTGTCCCACACTTTTGAGTCCTTACCGCAACAATGAAAAAAAACTTTTATTATGAAATGTCATTAAACACAAACAAGTCTAGTTTTTATGGAAACAGAAATTATCACTTGAGCACATTGCTGACAGACTGGGCCACCACACTACCTCACTCAGAAGATGCCAAAAAAATAAGGTAAACATGATCTTTTCTGCTCTAGTATTTATTGTGCGTCCTTACCATTCAGCTTAATAACTGTGTATTTTGGACTACATTTAAAAAATAATTGTAAATTACTGTTAAATTATTGTATATTAAGATGCTAAGAGTCAAAACTAATGTAGTAGGCCTTGCTAGCTGCAATTAGCTAAAATATTAGCAAAAATGTCATTACCGCAACATGTCTTTACCGCAGCAAATGTAGGTGTTGCGGTAAAGACCTTGTGTCGCGGTAGAGACAAATTCAAGGTTTACTTTACATTCTTTTTAAATTAAATGACAGTATTAGTACTGAAGTATATATATATATATATATATATATATATATATATATATATATATATATATATATATATATATATATATATTATAGTAGGTACGGAAAGTATTTGTTATATTGCAGCCATTTGCTAAAATCATTTAAGGTTATTTTTTTTCTCATTAATGTACACACAGCACCCCATATTGACAGAAAAACACAGAATTGTTGACATTTTTGCAGATTTTTATAAAAATCAAAACTGAAATATCACATGGTCCTAAGTATTCAGAGTCTTTGCTGTGACACTCATATATTTAACTCAGGTGCTGTCCATTTCTTCTGATCATCCTTGAGATGGTTCTACACCTTCATTTGAGCCCAGCTGTGTTTGATTATACTGATTGGACTTGATTAGGAAAGCCACACACCTGTCTATATAAGACCTTACAGCTCACAGTGCATGTCAGAGCAAAGGAGAATCATGAGGTCAAAGGAACTGCCTGAAGAGCTCAGAGACAGAATTGTGGCACGGCTCAGATCTGGCCAAGGTTACAAAAACATTTCTGCTCCACTTGGCACTGTGGCCTCCAGAATCCTTAAATGCAAGACGTTTGGGATGACCAGAATCCTTCCTAGAGATGGCCGTCTGGCCAAACTGAGCTATCGGGGAGAAGAGCCTTGGTGAGAGAGGTTAAGAAGAACCCAAAGATCACTGTGGCTGAGCTCCAGAAATGCAGAGGTGGGAGAAAGTTGTAAAAGTCAACCATCACTGCAGCCCTCCACCAGTCGGGGCTTTATGGCAGAGTGGCCCGACGGAAGACTCTCCTCAGTGCAAGACACATGACAGTTTGCATGGAGTTTGCTTAAAAAACACCTAAAGGACTCCAAGATGGTGAGAAATAAGGATTCTCTGGTCTGATGAGACCAAGATAGAACTTTTGGCCTTAATTCTAAGTGGTATGTGTGGAGAAAAATATCACCAGCATGGTGGTGGCAGCATCATGCTGTGGGGTGTTTTTCAGCTGCAGGGACAGGACGACTGGTCGCATTCGAGGGAAAGATGAATGCGCCCAAGTACAGGGATATCCTGGACGAAAACCTTCTCCAGGGTGCTCAAGACCTCAGACTGAGCCGAAGGTTCACCTTCCAACAAGACAATGACCCTTAAAATGTTCTTGAATGGCCCAGCCAGAGCCCTGACTTAAACCCAATTGAGCATCTCTGGAGAGACCTGAAAATGGCTGTCCACCAACATTTACCATCCAACCTGACAGAACTGGAGAGGATCTGCAGGAGGAATGGCAGAGGATCCCCAAATCCAGGTGTGAACAACTTTCCCAAAAAGACTCATGGCTGTATTAGATCAAAAGGGTGCTTCTACTAAATACTGAGGAAAGGGTCTGAATACTTAAGGACCATGTGATATTTCAGTTTTTCTTTTTTAATAAATCTGCAAAAATTTCAACAATTCTGTGTTTTTCTGACATTATGGGGTGCTGTGTGTACATTAATGAGAAAAAATGTTGTGGTGAGATGTTGTTAGTGCTATGGGTTTGTGTTATTTTATTGCTAAGGTTTGTGCAGCATCAACTTTAGGAGACAATGTTTTTAGCACTTAACTTTCCATTAATTTTTGTTTGTTTGTCCCAAAAAAAAAAAAAAAAAAAAAAAAATTTGTGTACTGTACTTATTAACTGAGACTTCTTACAGCTCTTACAAGCTGTTGCCCTTGTTTGTTTCGTTGCTTCTATTGCTCTCCCCTTTTTTGTAAGTCGCTTTGGATAAAAGCGTCTGCTAAATGATTAAATGTAAATGTAAATGTTTTTAAAGCAGTTAAAAGAGTTAATTAAAAGAGTTATTTAGTAGCAGTTTTGCAGTATCTTGCATGCAATACCTGTTTCTTTTACTGTTGTTCTTTAGCCTGTTTTTGATTTCGTGGCACTTTAACATTGTGTCCTTACCGACACAAGATGTCATTACCGCAGCACTGCTCTATTTCTATTTTTTTCACATTTTAATTTGCAAAAAAAATATTTTAACACTTAAGCTGACATGATTTACACATTGAAATTGCAAAATCTGTTACAAAAAAAAAATAAATGTTAAATTTTGTGCGTATGGAGACAATTGACATCTAAGGTTTCTGTAATTTTTTTACATGGCATAGAAAAAAACATGAAATTCCCTATTTTGTATATTATTATTTTATATCAGTATTTACAAAACTGCGTAAAATTTGAAAAAGCTATTTAAATATGATTTTTTTTTTTTGAAACAAATAAAGGAAAATGTATGAAATGAACGTTATTGTAACGTTGCGGTAAGGACACTTTTTAAGAAGATGACCCAAAAAACTTAAAAAATAAACATGTTCCAGATTAAAATCTTAACGACTACATTACATTTTGTGTACATTGTTATATGTATTACAGACCATGATGGTTAAAATGTAAATTCAAAAAGGTTGATTTTTTAAAAATTGGGATAGTCAAAAGTGCCCGTAGTTGCAGAAACACCCTTATATATATATATATATATATATATATATATATATATATATATATATATATATATATATATATATATATATATATATATATATATATATAATTTATATTATATATATTATATAATTTATTTATTTGTTTTTTTTAAGTTGATTGTATATGAAGCATATGATCATTTGCTCATTTCAGTTACATTAGGGTACACAATCAAGCACAAAAAAATATAATAATAATAATAAAAGTTTACTTAATCCATTTTTGTTAGTAGGACTACATCAATTATTTAAATTTTCAACAAAAATTAAATTTGTGACACTTTACTACAGTAGCTGACAAAAAGGGCCAAAGTGAGCTCCACTTTCTCCACCTGTAGATGCTGCATGAAATAATTTTGCATAAAGCTAAACTTTTCTCCCCTGTGTTGATGGACATCCTGTCACAAAAAGTCCCTCATGTCAGTAGAATTGTTCAAATGAATTCCAGGCTATTCCAAAAAGCATGTTTAACATACTTTAACATTAACCCTGAACTCTGAGTTGATTAAACCAAACACTGTTTGCACACAGTAATCACTTCCAGAAAAGCGGTTTAGTTCAGCCATCAATAACAGTTTTGAGTGTTTAGTAATTCTGGCCCTTGCAGTTTCAATGGAGGAGAAATACTGGCAAAGGTAATACAACTGAATACGCTTAGGATCGAGTGAGGTAATGTGAGAAAAGACTTTCTGCCTTTTCTGGAAAATCACACCTAATTTGTTAGATGAGAAGTTACCAGTAAATTACAATTTTGCTGTTACAGTTGAAGTATTCGATTCCTGGTACGAGAACATGCTGAGATCATACTTTTGATGTAGATACTTCCCACACAGTAAAAGCAGGTTCACACTGAACACATATTTGTGTTCCACTACACTGCTTTTTAATAGTTTTCCAGTGTCAGTATGTGTTAGACGTCTTTGTCCATTGCACCACATCTCGCTGCTGTACCTCCTCTCTGACTGTGCAGACTAAAGGCAAGATGATTTGCTTTGTTCTCTTCTAAAATGTTGGATTTTCTACCTCTGATATTATGTGTGTATGTGCGCAAGTTATGTGTGAATATACCTGTGGCAAGCAGCGGGGCGAGGGGCCGTGAGAGCGGGCCGGTGACGAGTGCTAATGGGTGCCAGCTGCGCGCCACACCAGTCTCGTCTCGGTGTGACGGGAACATAAAAGGAGGAGCGATTGTGGAAGACGAGAGAGGACCAGGCCTGGATTTATGTTATGTTTGTTTACGTTTTGTTGTGTGTGTGTGCGGGCAGTTGTCCGTGAGGGGCTGCCCGCGGTACTTTTGTTTTGTTTACTTTATTAAGAAGAGAGCGAGAGATTTACTTTACTTTATTTATAAAAGAGGACATGTACAATTTTGAACATAAATGTATCCATTTCATGTATTGTACAGGACTGTAAGGACTCATGTAAGGATTGCGGTGAAGCTTTGAGGTGTTGATGGACCCATTTGTTTTTAGATTATCATTCGGAAGTCAATCCAGACAAAGTCTTTGACAAAATGTTGCTTTTTTAATGAAACTTACCAACATTTAAGTGTTGATAAAAAAGAAAGCATGAAGCTAGAATAAAATGGGACTCTGTTCTTTCTTTTGATATAATGTATAAGCAGATATTTGGGGGGGGGGGGGGGTGAAACACTCAGTTTCAGTCAATCTCATGTCAATCTTGAGTACATAGAGTAGTATTGCATCCTTCATATCTCCGAAAAGTCTTTAGTTTTATTATATTTATAAAAGAAATATGGGCTGTACCGAGTCTTTCCGGAAAAAGTGCCTGGAGGCGTATCGTGTGGGCGGAGCTAAAGAATGACGATCGCACACAAAGCGGTGACGTCCTCAAGCGTGTAGAAACCCATCGCTATCGATCTCAGCTAATAGATATATGATCCAGAATCAGATCCGGAGGCTGAAATAAATTGAACAGGAGAAACAGCAACAGCAGGACGTCCGTCTCTGTGGTATGGACTGTATTTAGTGGCCTGTCAACATTTGTGTGTGTTTACTCGCAGTTTATGAGGACATGATTCGGTTTATGGACTATTGTATGCGACTAAACCTTAGCAGTAGCAAGCAAAACGGTTTTGCACGTCAGACTAGTGTAACGTTATACATAGAACAACAATAGAGTAACCTTTAGCGCATTTGAATGACGAAGCACACGATCGTGTCGTTTACTGATGTTTACTCACGCGACGATAGCCGACAGAACAGACATTTGAAGCAGTTTTACTCACCGGGTGCTTCCAAAGCAGGACCGAACCTTTATCGCTGGGACCGCTCCGTCAAAAACACACTTCTTTGGTATGATTTGGTGAAGTCCTGACAGCAGTGAACGGTGGAGATCCACTTTGCGACGCGACTGAAGCGATGTTGTGAAGCTTCCCATCATTTCTGCGTTCAAATCGGTTCAAATGCAGCGCTGCCTTCCCAGAATGCTGTGCTGAAGCGCTGAAGTCGCTCGACGTCACCCATAGGAATAAAGTGGAGCGCGGCGCGACCATAGGGCGCGTCAGAAGTGTTCACGGACGACTGGATCTGCAGCTGAGCGAGTGTTTATGGGCGTGCATTTCCTCTCTCGCTCTAGTCACGCGCTCGGGCCCTACCGGGAGAAGAGCCCGTACGGCCCATACAAGGACCTTCCGCTCTATTAACGTCAAGCCGACCCATACTCGAAAAAAACTCTCCGAAACTTGTGAGAAACTGGAAGGAGTATTTTTGACACAGAAATACTCCATCAAACGTCCAACATTAGTTTTTGAAACTTTGTCTATGTTTAGGATGGGAATCCAAGTCTTTAACAGTGTAAAGAGCTCAGTATGCTTTAATACAACAAAATATTCTGGGTGCCATGAAAGTTTTGTGAAAATGTTTTTAAAAAAAAGGCTGCGCTGGCTGGCAACTTAAAAAAAAAACAGCTGGAGGGGAACGAGTTAAAGCTTTTTTAAAATATAATAAATAAAAAGTAATTGGTGACTGAGGTCAGGGCCATCGCTAAAATGCAGGGCCTGGGACATATTTTAGGGAACCTCATGGGGCAAGGACAATGCGCCTGTCTGGTTGTCTCCTCCTGTCATTCTGCCTAATATCTCTTTTTTATTCCATGAAAAGAAAAACGGTCATCCAGATAGACCAACATGAGGGTGCGTAAACGATGACAGAATTTTCATTTTGGGGTGAACTCTCCCTTTAAGGCTTTTCTTCCCGTCATTCTTGAGCGCGCACGTGTCATCTCTCTCTTGTTCCAGGCTCGCGCTGGTGCTTGTGCGGGGAGTAATTTCAGTGTGTGGTGAGTGGACAGTACCTCCACTGGGAGTGCTGGCAATCATGGGGGAAACAATGTTTACATCGATCAGCTGTCAGGAAGATTTATGGCTTCATTTTGCTGTAATAGAGAATTAGTGGGAAGATTATCAGGGACTCAACACTGGCGCATGTTACCTGTGTCTAGGCCAGCAATTTGTCTCCCTGAAGCAGCATAACATTTGTGACAGCACCAGCACTCGCCCTAATTCAATCAAGAGAAAATGTTGGAATTAATTTGTTACAAGAAAATTTAAATATGTTCAGCAGACCGTGGCTGTGGAGTGGAGAGGGAAAACTGCTGATTTATAGTCTGGGCAAAATATCGATCCTCTTCTATCCAGGGCCCTTGCGGAGGGTTTAATGTGTAATAATTTCCAATTTAAAGCTGCTCTCAGAGATCAGCAGGTCTTTGTCAAATGACCTGTTAGGATGGTAATGTTGGTGTTTATCTGTCCCAGCATCTTTAACGCGTCAGACATGGATTTTATTGTGAATCACGCACACACGCTAGACCCTTAGTGATAAGACACATGTAAGGAAATCAATGCATGTAACCTGTCCGCTCAGTAATTACAACAGGGCCAAATGCATGGGGCAGGAGTGACTTACAGCAGGGAGAGAGAAAGACAATTGCAGGATTGATTCTTTCGTTCTTTCTTACACACGGCAAATTGAGTTTTGCATACATTTTCTTATAGCTTTGACAGTGATTTGACATTGTCACTCATGCTTTCACTGACACGATAAACATTGTGTGCTATGACACACACACACACACACACACACACACACACACACACACACACACACACACACACACACACACACACACACAGGCAGATGGAGAGAAAACCTGCTCTGACCTGTTAGGGTTTCTTCTCTCCTGTGTGTCAATCAGTCTACACACAGCAGAAAACTCTTCATCATTCTCTCTTCTCATCCTTCATCCCTCATTTGATCTATGTATCCATGTTCTATCAATATACTGGGAATTTCTCATATTCAAATTGATTAAAAAAGCACTCACCGGGATTCAGTCATGACAGCTTGTAGATTCACTTTGGTTCTGTTTTTCTCTTTCCCATATATTTGATAAAAGTGGAATAATCTGTTCCACACTGTTGTATATGAATCAACTTTACAGATTACAGAACAGAGTCAGGCACAGCAAAAAGGCAAAGCATACCCATTAGCATGTTGTAATTGGTGCCTAATTAATTTCTCTCACCATGAATACATTAGGGCTGCATGGGAGACTCAGGCAAGGGTAATTTGTTTTAGTATTAGCACAAACATATGAATAAACATTAAATCAGGCCAGTAGAGTTTATTTTTTTTATTGCAGATCATTGTCCTGTATGCAAGGAGTGACCGATTTAGGTGTGGCTTGTCTGGGGCAAAAAAAGAAAATTAGAAAATTATTTCGTTTTTTTATGATTTCATTTTTATATCGCTAATTTACATGTGACAGCAGTGACATCATAACACTGTATAGGTAATTTTGCCGAGGATGGGGGAGTCCATCAGGTAACACACATCTAACAGTACTGAGAGCAAACTCCACACAGAAAGGTTCGAGACTCAGCCGGGACACTTGCCGTGAGACGACTGTGTTACGCACTGAGCCACCATGTAATAAATGTATTGTTTTATTTGCATTTATATACTACAGTTCCTTTATATTTGTGTTTGTTACTTTATTGTATTTTGTACTATTTATATAGTTTTAAATGTTATGGTTATTTATTTGTGTTGTTTCAACTGTCAGAATAAAAACTATTTATTATTTGTTTTGCCCAGGGTGCCATACAAGCTAGAACTACCACTGTATGCAAGATCTGTGCAATAATCTCCAGGCTACAAACTCCCACACCTATAATACTCCATAACACGTAGACATTACAATATAACCCTCAGCCAAAGGCAGTCATTGTCCTACATACAGGGCACACATTAATTCTGAACTTCTCAATGTGTGCCTCATGACTGTAGCTTATATAATACAAGATACTATAAAAAAAAATCTCAATTAGGGTGACATCATCAAAATGCAATTGACCCTTTTCAGATTCTCAAAAGCGGAAGACATCATAGTTAGACGCAACACCTAAATGTGGAACGGCAAACTTCTAGAGGGGTGAATGATAGACTACATCAAATATAATTTTTGCATTCTCATTTGTTCTAATAAGTAAAAATAATCGTGATTTTTTCTTTTTTTTTTGTTGAGGGAAGAAATCAAGAGGGAACAGGTGGGAGAAATCAAACACTAATCAGATAACAAGGGGGCGGGATCAGACAGAGACACGAGCACATGCTCAACATAACAAAACACCCATGTGCTACACAAGACAGGACAGGCATGTGACACCAGGGGCATATTGCACAAAACTAGGATAAGAGATTAAGCTGGGATATCATAGTGATCCTGGCTCAATTTATCCGCTAATATACAGTGCCTGACAAAAGTCTTGTCGCTTATCTATTTTCTAGAAATACCTGATATTAACCTGATAATTTTCACAGAAAAAATATTTATCATTTAATCAAGACAGAAAGGTCAAATTTTGGCAAGACAAAAGTTTTGTCGCCTATACAGAAATTGAACAAATTTACTGCAAATACAAAAATATGTCAGCAAATTAAGTTGTGGCGCTGTGAGATCCAAATTTAATATCTTTTATGACTTTTTATGAGCTTGAAGGACTGCATCCATGCGATTTGGCAAGGATTCATACAATTTATTGATGAAGTCATCAGGAATAGCTAAGAAAGCAGTCTTGCATGCCTCCCAGAGTTCATCAATATTCTTTGGTTTCGCCTTCCATGCATCCTCTTTCATCCTACCCCACATATGCTCAATGATGTTCATGTCTGGTGACTGGGCTGGCCAATCCTGGAGCATCTTGATCTTCTTCGCCTTGAGGAACTTTGATGTGGAGATGGAAGTATGCGATGGAGCACCGTCCTGCTGCAGAATTTGGCCTCTTTTATGGTTGGGAATATAAGAGGTAGCTAAGATTTCTTGGTATTTTAGACTATTGATGTTGCCTTCCACCCTGCAGATCTCTCGCACACCCCCATACTGGATGTAACCCCAGACCTTGATTTTTCCGCCACCAAACTTCACTGTTTTCTGGGTGAATCTCGGATCCATTCGGGCACCAGTAGGTCTCCTGCAATATTTGCGGCGACTGTGGTGTAATTCAACAGAAGATTCATCTGAAAAATCCACCTTCTGCCACTTTTCCTGCGTCCATCCTTTTAGCAGGCTGTGGGCCTTGGCAAATGCCACACGGTTTTTCAATTGTCTTTTGTTTAGTGCTGGTTTCTGGGCACTGATTCGACCATAGAGGCCATTTCGAGACAGAATCCGACAAACTGTTCTGGTTGACACAGGGACTTCAGGGGACCAGGTCTCGTGGAGCTCTGCTGCAGTGGTAAATGGGCTGGCCTTGGATTTTCGAGCCAACAAACGGTCCTCTCGAGCAGTTGTCTTGCGGGGTCTGCCTGACCTGGGCTTGTCAAAAACGTCTCCAGTCTCTTCAAATCTTTTTTTTTTATCCTTTGTATTTGACGCTGAGACACATTGAAGGTGTCTGCCACATCAGCAGTGGATCTGGTCTTCAGCCTCTTGATAATCAAAACTTTAGTCTCAGGGTGAATCTTAGGCATGTTTGCAGAGGTCTAGTTGCAGTTGATGTGAAGGTCTAGCGTACTGGGGTTCTTTTTATACACACTTGAGACCTAATTGATCCATTATTAGTCACAGGTGAAGCTCATATGACAAGGTGACAACACTTATGTCTTTGCAAAATTTGACTCAATGGGCTTTACCAAGCTGTGAATATTAGAATACTTTTTGAAAGTTTAGTTTTTCACTGAATCATTATCACAAAAGCTGGTGGGATTAAAATGAGCCATTTCTTGTAAAAAAATCTTGATTAGAAATATATTTCAGCGGCACTTTAGGGCACTTTAGGTCAATTTAGGTCAACAAGCGACAAGACTTTTGTCAGGGACTGTATATATATATATATATATATATATATATATATATATATATATATATATATATATAAATCCTCAGCATTAACCCAGGATAAAGTGAATGTTTATGATCTGCCAAAATATCATAAACATCCACACTATCTTGAGTATGCCACTTGGACGAAAGGGTAATCATGCACAGCACACCAACCATCACACACTCCTCACTCCTAACTCCTCACTTTGGTGTTCCGAGACAAGGCATCACCTCCACTGTCACAACCTCACAGCCACCACCTTCCACACTCGTTCACAATCACCAGAATACTAGTCACCTGTGCACCATCACCACTGGCCCACATTAATCACTCCTCATCCCCACAGTCTTTGTCTGGTCTTGCACCTATATAAACTCCTGTTACCTGCCTCTACCCAAACTCTACTTGAGTATGTCTTCTTCATCATCGTCATTCTCGTCTTCGTCCTCGTCATCCCCATAGTCATCCTCTGGGTCACAGTTTTCGTCACCAAGGAAAGTCTGTTGTCATTGTGTATTCACTCTTCATGTCAAGATTCACCTTTCAGTTCATTCCTGTGTCCGTTACCACTGTTCCACCACCAAATAATTACAATGATTCCTGGGGTTTGGCAATTTCTACCACCGGTTCATCTAAAAATTCAGCTAGATCTTTTCTCCACCAACCTCCCTACACTGCAACCAGCCCAAGTCTCTGGCCTAGAAAGTCACTGCCCCTGAAATGTTCCACCAGCTCCAGGAGGCTTTTAACACTGCTCCAACCCTTGTCTGTCATAATCCTGATCTGACATTTTCCATGAAACTGGACACATCCATCCCTGGGGTTGGAGAAGTGTTCTCACAGTGGCAGGGTGAACCATCTACAATTGTGCCACTGGCTGGAGGGAGCCAAGTACCCATTCAGGGTAATCACAGACCAACAAAATCTCAAATACCTTTGAGAAGCTTGCTGCCTAAACACATGTCAAGCACAATGGGCATTGTTCTTTACATAGTTTAAATTTAGAGTGACTTAACAACCTGGAAAAAAAGAACCAAAAAGCTGATGCTGTGTACTTCTGATCACATTCTCTCTCCAGCCAACATACATTCACCTAAAGGATTATTAGGAACACCATACTAATACTGTGTTTGACCCCCTTTCGCCTTCAGAACTGCCTTAATTCTACGTATCATTGATTCAACAAGGTGCTGAAAGCATTCTTTAGAAATGTTGGCCTATATTGATAGGATAGCATCTTGCAGTTGATGGAGATTTGTGGGTTGCACATCCAAGGCACGAAGCTCCCGTTCCACCACATCCCAAAGATGCTCTATTGGGTTGAGATCTGGTGACTGTGGCGGCCATTTAAGTGCAGTGAACTCATTGTCATGTTCATGAAACAAATTTGAAATGATTTGAGCTTTGTGACATGGTGCATTATCTCTCTGGAAGTAGCCATCAGAGGATGGGTACATGGTGGTCATAAAGGGATGGACATGGTCAGAAACAATGATCAGGTAGGCTGTGGCATTTAAATGATGCCCAATTGGCACTAAGAGGGCCTAACATCAACAAGGCATTTTCACCCACAGGACTGCCACATACTGGATGTTTTTCCCTTTTCACACCATTCTTGGTGAACCCTAGAAATGGTTGTGCGCAAAAATCCCAGTAACTGAGCAGATTGTGAAATACTCAGACCGGCCCGTCTGGCACCAACAACCATGCCACGCTCATAATTGCTTGGAAACCCATTGAATGAATGAATGAGGCATTTATATAGCACTTTCATATGTACTACTGTACACCCAAAGTGCTTTACGCTCATGTCAGGGATCTCTCCTCAACCACCACCAGTGTGCAGCATCCACTTGGATGATGCGACGGCAACTTAAAAAATCACGATTAAATTAATCTGACTACACCACCCTGGTGGAAGACCATGGAAATACTCTTAATGAGGACACAGGTAAGTTTTATCACTGAATGCAAAATAAATGTCTAGGGAGACGGGAGTATCAATACAAAAATGTGATTTTATTATAAAACATTCAAATTATTTTTCTTGGGACATGCCCAAAACATAAATCTCCAGGGCCAGGTGTCGTGGGGACGAGGCTGGCTGGCTGGCTGCAACTCAGGAGGTTGTTCAAACCCACCTCAACTTACCACCAAATCGGCACCACCGTACACCATGAGAAAGTTGTGTCAGTACACACACAGCACACTGTGAAACACACACAACAGAATGAATGCAGCTAGCCTTTCCTGTTCCACAACTAATCTGCACTGGCTCCTGAGATAAAGAAAACACATTAAGAAAAAATAAACTACAGATTTTACACACAAAAATCCCCCACTAAATAACAGGAGGGAAGAGCCTAAATGGCACCAGAAGAGCAATGAATACGTTAAGAAATCATACAGTTCGATAACAGAGCAGTATAATAATAGACTACAATGAAAATTAATAGATAATTTGAAACTGCAAATCAAAACCAAATCAACAAATATTGTCTAAATGTCATAATTGTGATAAATGTCACTGTTAGAAAATGAAAAAAAAATAACACTTGTACACAAAATCAAATTTAGAGTAATGAATGACCATGCAAACACAAGGCTTGTCTATGGACAGCCACGGCCAGCTTTAATCAGCCAAGTCGTCCACAACAGCACAGATGCATGAGAACAAAATATGAAGAAAACCGTAAACAAAACAGCAGCGGCATCGTGTGTAGCGTCTTCGGCAAGAAATAAAGGCGTCAAGCAAATGTGCTTGATGTACAGTCAGGTCAAATGTGAGGAAGGGAGAGACATACTTACAATTGGGTTAAATAAACACCAGACGCAAAGTTGTATGGTTACTCTATTGACAGGTACCGTGAGTCAGTCCATAGACCAGCATTTACCCAAGGGGGTAATCTAGCACTCAGAAAGCATTCCACCCATTGCTAACCAAGCCATCACCTGCTGTTAGCGTCCCATTGACTCCCATTCATTTTTGAGTCACTTTGACAGTGAATAACTTTACATCTGAGGCGTTTAAAGACTCCATTTGTCTATTGTTTATTTATAAAGAAACGACAATGCATAAAAGGCTCCATTACCTTGTATCTTACACTATCGTCCTGTGGAAGCTGTTTTTGTAAAAATAGGCTAACGATTGCGTCATAACCAACGCGACTCTGTCGCACAGTTGAGAAATTACCGTATAGACAGGAGGAGACGCTCAGAAGCAATCTTTTACTGTCTATGAGACAGTCGTGGAGACATAAAGTCCGATAAAGTTAAGGGAGAAGAATGGGGAGAAGCCCATAGTGAGCCAAAAGCAACCGGAGAAAACATTTAAACAACGTGATTAAGATTTCACTTTCCACAACTACTAGAAGACTTACAGCTGTCACACAGGTTGCTCACGTCACATCTACGTCGTCAAGCTCAGTCTGAGCCTGCGCAGTTCACTCAGCCATCAGGAAGTGAGTGCTTCTAATCGACCTCACTTTCTGCCGTTGAAGTCTATGGGAACGCTCTGTCCATTTCTTTTACTATCTATGCATTTACACACCTGCCACTGTCGCTGTTCTGAGAGCGAAACACAATAAAAAGGGCCATGCCATCCCACCAAAATAAGGGTCTTTAAATACTACGGCCGATTACACCTCATTGGTTTACAAACCACTCTTAGGCAGGCCAATAATAGTTAACTTAAGCCCCGTTTCCACCGCAGGAACTTTACCCAGGAACCAGGAACTTTGGGTGGTACTTCGTGTGTTTAGACCGCAGGAACCAGGGTCTAAATGAAGTTCCGGGTAAATATTTCCCCCTCCAAACGGCCCTGCTCGCGATGTAGTACTTTTTCAAAGTTCAGGAACTTTCAAGGGCGGGACTTGGGCGCTGAACATGCTGATTGGTTTAGATCAAGCACCATTTTATTTCAACGAGCATTTTTAAAAGTCTTGCGAGGTTCAGTCTCGTTCAGTAAATATCAGTCTTGCACTCTGTCTAATGGCGCGCGCCACGTGCAATGTCCGTAATAGCTGATAATAATATACATTGTCATTTTAAATCTAGCTTTACAAGCTTTCTGAATATGCTGCATGCTGCTGAATCTGCATATTAGTGCTCTTTAATGTCGTTGTTAATTACCTTAGTAAACCTATACATAACCAGCAAAAGCAGCACAGCTTGAATCTCTTCCATACTCGTTATTAATTTTTTTTCACCATGTAAATGACCTGACCGATTACTTTTACTTGTGCGTCCTTACATGACGTGACAGCGCGCGCCGCGCTCATGTTGACAAGAGAGGAAAATTAATTTTTCGGAGGGGTAAACTTTTTATTTCGTAAGTTATGAAGATAATGTTGGAGTAATGACACAGCGTATATTGCCCCAGGCAGTTTTTACTTTAACATTTTTTTTCTGAGATGATTATTACACTTTACAACAAATAAATAGCTATAAATAATACTGTAATAGTCCTGGTGGCCGTTAAGAGTTGCTATGGCTACAGTAAACACACTCCAGCTGCTGGAGAAAACAGCGTTGACATTTTTGATGCGGCAGACAAACTGCATGTGACAAAATGATTGAGATTGAAAGTCATCACATGTAAACACCAGATCGGTTTAGATAACGTCTCATGTAAATAGTCCATCTTTCAGTCGGTACACACAAAAATGATTACTGCAGTAAGACATGTCCTTCACTGATTTGGAGGAGCAGTCGCGTGCAGTCCTACATCACCGGACTAATCTGCCTAATCTTCTCGGAACTTTAGATCGCGGTCGAAACGCAGACAATTGCAGGACTGGGGGGAAGAAAAGTTCCTGTAAAAAAGTTCCTGGTACAAATTGTTCCGGGTAATTTTGGTGGAAACGGGGCTTTATACTGCCACAAAAAGTTTTGGCACTGCTTTAGTTATCTCCACATTGTAATCATGTTATATTATGTGTTATATTATATGTTCAGTAATAAAACACAGAAACAGCACTACTACTTAATAATTTGACTGATTCCAAGGTGGACAGTGACCTTAAAATGTCTGCATAATATGCTAAAAAACTGACCCAGAGAAGCATGAATGCTCACTCCACACGTCTGACTGCTCTAGAGTTCAGTGGCGGCTGCTTTACTCCACTGCATCCCACACTTTGCATTGCTCTTGGTGATGTAAGGCTTGGATGAGCTGCTCGGCCATGGAAACCCATTCCATGAAGTTCTCTACGCACTGCTCTTGAGCTCATCTGAAGGACACAGAAGTTTGGGGGTCTGGAGCTATTGACTCTGCAGAAAGTTGGCCTGATCCCACTCTGTGATTTTATGAGTTGCTGTTGTTCCCAAATGCGACCACTTTGTTATAATACCACTAACAGTTGAATATTTAGCATACCTGTCAAGTATCCCGTTTTGGCCGGGAAAGTCCCGTCTTTTACCCCCCCCCCCCCCCCCCTATCAGTATTTTTCCGTAAATCTCCCATATTTTAACCTTTATTATTTAAGTGAAGTTCACAACATAATTTCGGGAGGAGTGAACCCATCTAATCTTTCAATTAGCAACGTACACAAACGCAAGTTCGAGAGGCGTGAACCCATCTAATCTTTCAATCAACCGCAAAGCATATGAGCAGCCTCCTACCTCTTTCAGGCATCAGTCGTTTTGCTTCATCCGGACAAACCATGTCCGATCATCTGGAAATACAACTTTTCCCGTCAGACGACGACGAACTTCTCAGCGTCCCAGAGACGCCTACCTCTCCTCCTCAACCTCAAACAGGCATTTCCATCCAGGATAGCGATCCACAGCTTGAGTGACCAGGACGTCATCTCAAGCGTTCGTACAAACCACGTACAAGAAGACCGCTCTCTCCTCCTCCATCAAGGGTCGCAGCTTCTTCCATCTCTCCTTCTCAGCCTCCCCAGTCTTCATCTCTGCCTACAGGCATAGAGGTTCCGTCATTTCCTCCCATTTCGATATGGAAGGTAAACAGTCTCTGTCAAGCACTCGCTAATGCAGGTGTCCACTTTCCACGCAGATCAACAAAGATCCAACTTTTCGAGCTACTGGCAAGTGCAAATAACACTCCCAGTCCTCCTGAACTTCTTCCAAAAAAACCCAAGAGAAAAACTTGATGCACCGCAGACATTCGTTTTCCCCCGCCGCAGAAGGGAAATCTCTACCAAACGCCGCCATAGCGACCGTTCACACTTCCGCATCCGCTCCCTGGCCAGCAACAGCGGCTGCCGAAAAATAGTTCCGCAGCGGACCACGCTCCAAACAAGAGCTTCCAGATTTGAGACAGAAACCCCTTCTCAATTATTGTCTTTTCCTTCAGCTGCTAATTTCCATCTCAATTCTCACCAAGGGGCAGAATCCAGCGTGAGGTTGCTTCCGCTGAATATTCCGCCCCCCCTACACTTTCCTTTCACTTCAGGTGGTGGGGGATGCCTCCGCAGTCTTTCCCACTTCTTTCTTTTCCTTCTGTCTCCCACTCTTTTCCAGCAGCAAACCATACCAGTCAAGAAACGCTTGCAAGGATACCCCAAGCTCAGACCTTCATGTCTACAGCCCCAGCTCGCTGGCCTTCCCATACCCTCTCGTCAGCAGAACTCCAACCACCTCCTCCCCATGCAGTAGCCTAGGAACCTCCACCAGTGTCGTCACAACTTCGCTCTCAAATTCTTGCAGAAATTCAGAACATTGGTTCCAGAATCAGACTACAACCCGACACCAGTTCCTCCCTATTCAGAACTCATATTCCCATAGACCACCCCCTCAGTCATCTGCACACCCTTTCTATGGAATTAATATTGCAAGCTGTTTCTCCAAGAACTCTTCGATCCTACTGGACAGCCTGGAATTCCTTTAAAAACTTCCATACATAACCTTTATATAACTTCTTTCAATTCCCACATTAACAGTTCCAAGTCCATTCAGCCAGGATCTATTTAAGTCTACCTCAGCGGCATACATTTCTTCTTCAAAATTATCCATGGTCACGAGTGCTCTGCCATCTCAAATCCCCAGACATCTCTTCTCATTAAAGGCCTACAAAAAACTCACCCAACCAAATCCGACACCAGGCAACCTCTTACCATCGACCTCCTAGGCAAATGCCTGACTACCATCCGCTCCGGGGTTTTCCCTCCGAACATAACCCGAACCCTGGACGCCATGTTCATTTTAGCCTTTTTGGCTTTCTCCGTGTTTCAGAATTTACAACCAATTCCACTTTCAATCCAGCTAATCATGCAACCGTCTCAGATCTCAAAATTTTAAACCATGACACAATTCGATTCAACATCAAACAGAGTAAAACCGACCAAATAAAACAAGGTCATCCAGTCTTCATTTTCAATCTACCAACACCCATCCAGCCCTATCAGTCCCTTGCTGCATTCCTATCTCAAAGGCATTCACAAACCAATTCTCCGCTTGCACCTATATTCCTCGACGAGAACAACTACCCAGCATCCAGACATTGGTTCCAGAGAAAACTAAAAACCGTCCTCGCCAGATCAGGAATTTCTATTAAAAACTTTTCCTCCCTCTTGTTTCGCATAGGAGCAGCTACCACAGCTGCACAAAAAGGCCTATCGGAAACCCAGATTAAAATGCTAGGTTGTTGGACGTCCCACACTTTCGATTCCTATGTAAGATCAAACCTCTTCCACATTAGACAAGCCCACCAAACTCTCACAACCTCATAAATCTCGCTGCTTGCCAAGCCCCGCAGGGCTTTCATACATCTGGTTGCAGTGAGGTCCCTCCCTTTCAATCGGGTTTGCCACCACGCATGGCGTGGGCTCTCCCTTTTGAATTGCAGTGTGGGCCCCCCCAACCAGATGCAATGCAGGCTCTCCCGTTCTAATCGCAGTGTGGGCCCTCCCGTTCGCTTAAACAGGAGCTTTCATGTCTTATGTTTACCGTGGGCTCCCAATTCGAATTGCAGTGAGGGCCCTCCCGTTCGAATTGCAGTGTGAGTCTCTTTCGTTCGGGTGCAGTGGGAGCACTCCCTTTCTGAATTGCAGTGTGATCCTTCAGTTTTCTCTATCTTGAGGGCTCTTCCATTCAGTATCGCAGTGAGGGCTCTCCCATCCAAACAGTGGACTGGAGGAACTCAATATTCATCCTTGGGTAGTTGCGGGCCATCATGTTCTCATGCGGTGTGGGCCCTCGCCTCAGGGGGAGGGAAGCACTGCGTCAAATTCCCCATCGCAGGCTCTCTCTTTCTTTGGCTGGTGGAGTGGTTATCGCTTGGGAGCAGTTTTGGCCTGCTTCTTCAAGGACAAGGACCTCCTTCCTCACTCATGACATCAAGGGCCCCCTGTTATTCCAGCCCGGGGGGGGGGGGGTCCCATGTCACGAATGCTAATGCAGGACGTGCCCAACCTCCACCCCCTTTTTCCCCTCCAGTCCAAACACTGCTCCCACATGAGCAACTAGGAGCGTCAATGCCGCAGCAGTGCTCGCCCACGACCCAGGTCGATAAACGCAGCAGCGAGATACATCAAACTTGACTTGCTTCATACAATACCACACATTCTCAGCTTCTCGTCACCTCTCGTAACTTAATTTTTACTCTTTTGGGGGCCGCCTTCCGTAATCAAACTGAAACTCCAGAGCAAACACTGCCATCAATTCCACTCGCATATTACCAGCTTGCTGTCCTAAATCTAATTTGCTTTTTTGGGGGGTAAATCCAAGCTCGAGTTGAAGCAGCGCCCTCGAGCCCCTCCACCGTGGACACTAAGCCAAATATGTTTAAACCTTATCAGCTAAAGAGTATATGGGTAAACGAACTCGTGAAGTGAAGTTCACAACATAATTTCGGGAGGCGTGAACCCATCTAATCTTTCAATTAGCAACGTACACAAACACAAGTTCGAGAGGCATGAACCCATCTAATCTTTCAATCAACCGCAAAGCATAAGCAGCCTCCTACCTCTTTCAGGCATCAGTCGTTTTGCTCCCTCCACCTCCCCAACTCCACCTACTTACATTCATGTTTACCTTTCTCTTCTTCCTGGCACTAGTAGTCCCTGGGGGGGGGGGGGGGGGGGGGGGGGTAACAGCAACCGTGGACAGCAAGCCAAATATGTTTAAACCTCATCAGCTAGAGTATATGGGTAAACGAACTCGTGAAAAATAATAATACTGGAGTAAAAAAACAACATATCCAATCTGAGCTCTGTAACTAGACTCGCCTTAAACTGCCATCTGCAGTAGTGTGCGGTACTGTAGGTGGACAGTGGCGCGAGGTTAGTGTGTGAGGTCAGATGACGAGTGACAACGCGGGAAAAACAAAAAACAAAACAGAGACCGATGATGGACGTAACGATAGAGACGGAAGGCACTCCTGCCAAAAAACCATAACCCTTGTGTAAATACATTGATCAATCGGACGGCGAATGTAATTTTCTGAAGAGGAGCAGGTGGGGGACAGTCACGCATTTTGTAAGTTTTGTAGCTGCACCTTCAGCATCTCGCATCCATATCATGTGCGACAGCGGAATATATTTTAAAGTGACAGTAACCTCTTATAATGACAATGTAACGAACAAAAGTGATTGCTCACTAAATATGCTCTGCTCTTGACTAAATAACTTCAGTATCTTTAATACTGACTCCTCAGCCCCCCGAATCTATCCCGGATTTTGATACCCAAATGTTGACAGGTATGTATTTAGTAGTGAGGAAACATCACAGAAAGGACGAAAGGAAAGGACTTGTGGGTTTGTCCATTTTCAACCCAATTTGGGTTGTTTTTAACCCAGCATTTTTTTTGTGTATTTAACATAATATGCAATGAAGTGTTCAAAAAGTATAATATGTTTATTATATTATATTATATTATATTATATTATATTATATTATATTATATTATATTATATTATATTATATTATATTATATTATATTATATTATATTATATTATATTATATTATATTAAAGTATTCTATTTCTGTAAAAGCAATGTATTCAAAAGAACGCTAAAGTCTACATTTTTTTTCAAAAGGGGCACCTTGTTCAAGGATGTCTTTTTAATGTCTGATTCATGGCTGGTAGAAAGCCTCTGGCCAAATGTTTGCATGCCTGTGATGCACTACTAAATGCACTATATCTCACTGAAAACTACAGATTCATGCACGTGAGATAACTCTGCATAAAACTGCACCCCAGACCTGGATCACTGATGAACCAAGAAACTTTATAAATTACAGTTCTTAAAAGGGATAGTTCGCCATTCCCTCAACTTTTTGTCATTTTCAAACCTGTTAGACTTTCTTTTTTTTCTGTGAAAATGATATAAAGGTGAGTAAATAATGAAAAGTTCTCATTTTGGGATGAGCTGTATCTTTAATTCCTGAAAGAAGCCCTTATCAATTCACTAGAGAAGCGCTCACATTTAGCCAAGATCTTCAGATCATAACGTTGATGGGAACAGGAGAGTGAGTGTAACATTAGATTGTCCATTAAATGCATAAAAGCTATTATGATGGTATATAATAGCTTTTATGGTTGACTAAATCTAAACAGAAATCTAACCCAATACTCTTGTTGCTCATTTCACCATAGAGGTGATTTCACCAGTGGGATATTATATCTGCGATTTCTTTTTTAGAAAGCACAGCCATGATGGAAAACATTTGCTAGTTATTTCATAAGTGTTTTCTCTCACTCATCTGGGGAAAGCCTGACAGGTGAGTTATTAGATTGTCCCCCACTCTGATATACATATTAATTTATGCCATGACTGCTTGTGTCATTTAAATATATGCCTATATGAAGAGAATAGATGAAGCGCCCTCAATAATTGCCTTAAAGGAGAAAAAAAACTAGCTGAATGATGCTATCATACATTTGTTTTTTGTGTGATTTTGGATCTCTAGTCATTTGATTTAAATGGCTATACCGTACGTACTGTATACAATCTGCATTGTATGATTGTATTTTATTGTGTCAGTAATGAAACCGGATAAAGGCATAATGCACAGATTAGTTATGATTAATTCTGATTATAGAAGACCTAACTAGGAGGGAAGAAATTCAGAGAGTGCATAAATACTCCTACACCAATAAACTGTGGATGACTACATCCAAACAGATATATAAAGCATACAAAGTGTTTTTGGATAAAAGTGTCTGCTAAATTAAATGTAAATATATACACATCTACAAAAAAGTGGGTGGTGATGGAGCTACACTGATCAAATCGTATCAAATGTCATCAACTGCACAAACAGTTGAATATTTTTTATTTTAATGTTGCTGTTGAAGGCTCTTAAACTCCAGAGAGAATTTAAGGTCTAAACTGTTCTGCAGAACATGAAGTGTTTGTGAACATCTATGCAGTAAGTTCCTCACTTTATCCTGGGATCTCTAATTGCATAATACCATTGAATATGTAACCTCTAGCTTTTAATAAAAGAGAACACATAACTTTTTAAGGCACCATCTAAAAGGCACCATAATACACCATTTTGCACTGGCCATTTGAGATACTTACACAATGAGTGGCTTAATACAATTTCACAATTAACTGGAGAAAACTGTGGTCACAACCCAATATCTGAGTGACAACAGGATATTCAAAAAGAAAAAAATAGGTGGGTATAGGGCGGGATTTGATTGTATCCATCAAGAATTGATAGAGTGGTATTTATAGGGCATGTGGTTGTCTGGGAAGGGCTTGAATAACACATGGAGATGTGACTCTAAAGCATATAGAGTTATAGGATCGGAGCTAAACTTTCCAGGAAGGCAGATCTCCAGGAACAGGATTGGGCTCCCCTTTTCTACCGGCTAAACACATTACAAAGACAATCATTTTGTTTTCTTAATAATGTGTAATGAATCACTCACAATGAGAGTGTATTAAGAAAGTAAACTGTGGCAAATCTGATTTCACATTGACTCCAAGTCTCTCGGTGGGTTTGTACCTACACACAGATCTGAAGGTGCTCCTGATAATATGACCTGAGGTTATCACAGTCTGTCCACATCTTTATTTTTTTAATTAGTAATGTGTGTGTGGAGCATGATAGCAGTATAAACAATATACAATCTCTTATTGTTGAGGTACAGAGTACTGTACACAATGACTGTGTCACTTCTAGATTCATTGTCTCTGCTTTTCCAAAACAATAAGTCTGTGAGACATGTCTCAATGTTTTTATAGCTGTTTGAATTAATAGCCGTTTTGTCATGTTGATACACAATCTGTCATTCACAAACTGCTAGTGTCTCAGCAGAAGACACATTGTGCAACAGATAGCAGCTCATCAACAATAATGTTCAATCCTAACAATGGACATCCTACTTTCAACAAAGGGAACCAGACTTTTACTGATTTCGTGAAGTCTGTTTATTTTATACCTTTCCTCATCACACAGCTTATTCCTCATCTTATTTAGACAGTTAACCATCCTCTGCTCCATGAAAACAAACACGCGTACGAGTGATTCTCTCTTGGTTGCTCTTGCTTGATTGTTGTCTGTGCATGTACAGTAAGAAGCATATTTGCCACTTGTAGCCAGATCTTCTATTCTTCGTTTGCGGACAGGACATAAACATGCAAGGACAAATGATGGAAGCCTGATATTTCCTGTCAAATTGAACCAACAGCTCTGAATATTAATCTTTATTTTAGGCTCACTAGTTACTCTAAGTAAGGCAAGAACATAGTTTTGAACAGATTTTGTATGCACTAGCTCAATAAATCATTTGTACCAAAAATAAATAAACAAGATATTCCTAAGGTACTTTAAGGGGGAAATGATTATATTTAGCTTTCATCTTAGCCTTTCAAAAGGGCTGCGATAGATTAATGAACCTAAAAATAGACTTTGTCCTCTGTGTTGCAAGTCGTCATAAGTCATAAAATAGCTGTGAGAAACAGGTCCAAAATTAAGTGATTATTCAAAGAAAATAGTGATAAACCCACAAACGTTGCTTCCATTCTGTTTAAAGCACAGCACAGCACTCAATGAGATGCAGGGAGAAAAAAAACTTCATTGGCCCTTCCAATATTGTAAGTGTAGTTCAATTGCCATACCAATGTCAAAAATGCAGAAACTAAAAAGAAAACTGAAGTGAGGCATCATAATTGAAAGACATCACAGGGTACAGAGAGTACAATCTAAACAAACAATAATAAAAATAATTTAAAAAATCTGCTATATAGTTCTAAAAGGGGTTATTTGGCTTGTAATCATAGGGGAACCACTTTAAGTGCTGTATAGCACCAACTCTTGGTGCTACGGTGATTCAGTGGTTCTTCACCAGTTCTTTGGGATGACTGAGGTGCTATATAGCATCATTCCCATATACAGAACCTGTCACATTCAGCTGGTTTCATTACAGTGTGGTCATCCCATCCACCAAGAAACAATGTAGCTTGTATTTTTAGGGGCAAATGCTCATATCTTCTAATATTCAACAAATGTAATTATCTGAAAACAGTTTTAAGAAACGTTTTTTTTGAAAATGTATATAATGGAGTTTGGGCTCACATAATTACTTTTAGTGTGTTAGCAATTAAGAAAATAATTAGCACAGGGTCTAATTTCTCTAAGAAGGATCTACTTCTGCCTGGAGGCAGAAAGGAGATATTTGTCTTTTTTAGTCCTCTTTCTACTTGCATTTATTCTGTACACCATCCTATCTTTCACAATACAATTATAAAATCTACACACAACACAAATTACACACACTCACTTCAGACTCAGATATTTCGCTGGAGTTCAGGCAGCTGGGGTTTCCTTAATGTTCAGCCTCTCACACTTCCTGTGTGGCGGGCAGAGGTAACGGAACCCGTGTTCTCTTGTTAAAGTTTGGAGTCAGGGGACACATTTAAGACACATTAAGTGTAGGAAAACCCTCTCTCATTTTCTACTTCCACATCCTACAGCAGACCTTTCACACACTTGTTTCCGCAGCATTGGGAAAACCATTGAACGCACACTCAGTTGTTACTTGGAATACGGCCAAATGTTGTGGCAGAATAAAATTCAATCATAAGTAGGATAGTTGGACTGGGAGTACTGCTATCAACCTAATCTGGGTCTGAGGACAGTAAGAAGGGGATAAAACGGCATGGCCTGGCTGGCACAAGAAAAATACCTAAAGAGTTAACAGACACATTAAAAGAGGTTAGTACAGGACAACTAGATACATCCATCCTGCAAATATGACAATAGAAAGGGTGCATTGACACAAAGATAAAGTACATAAATGTAAAAAAACGAAGGATGGTAACCCATACTTATAATTTGTCCCCTGCATTTAACTCATCCAAGTTAGTGCACACACATTAGGAGCAATGAACACACACACACACACACACACACACACACACACACACACACACGTTGGTTTATGTGGTTTACAGGGACTCTCCATAGGCGTAATGGATTTTATACCGTACAAACCGTATTTTCTATCCCCTACACTGCCCCTGCCCCTAAACCTACCCATCACAGGAAACATTCTGCATTTTTACTTTCTCAAAAAACCATCATTTAGTATGTTTTTAAGGCCATTTGAATTATGAGGACATTTGATATGTCCTCATAAACCACATTTATAGTGTAATACCAGTGTAATACCCAAGTAGTTATACAAATTTGTGTCCTCATAAACCACATAAACAGGCTCACACACACACACACACACACACACACACACACACACACACACACACACACACACACACACACACACACACACACACACACACACACACACACACACACACACACACACACACACACACACACACACACACACACACTGTGACAATAACCGCATTACTGCAATACCAAAGTAATGAGATGCCTACCGTGGTGTTGAGGTCACCACCACACTTTTTGGTATTTGAATTATTTATTTATTTTTGCTGGTTAAAGGAGTGCATATAGTGTGTGTTATGAACTATAAACACAATAATCATTGTTTAACAATTTACTGTCTTCAATATAAAAATTTGACGATATGTAAACTAAATGATACAGTAATGCTTCCTGTATTTATAAGGTATAATTCATCCAAAAATGTAAATTCTGTAATCATGTGCTCACCCTCATGTCATTTCGTTTAGCTTCCTAACACAAATTAAGATATTTTAATGAAACCTGAAACCTGAGAGATTTCTGTAGCTCAATTTAAAGTTCATTCTTCTCAAACTTAAAAGTTCCAAAGAATTTCATAAAGGCAGCATAAAAATAACTAATCGATTGGTCTAATCCAAATAAGACTCTTCTGAAGAGGCACGATGGCTTTATATGATGGATTTACAACGATGCAAATAATGTAGTAAACACAGACGTTCAAATACTTGTGCAATGCGAGAAAACAACACAGGAGTGAGTAAATGCAGAAATTAATTTTTTGGATGAGCTAAACATTTACAGTTTGACAATGGTCATCATGTTGACATGCTTTCTTGCGATTAGAGCTGTCATTGATTGCATTGACCATCTGAAGTGCACACTCTGCCAGAACAGCACTCTTTAAAAGTGAAAGCACAAACATCATTTGGATCACCAGATCATATTTAGTTGTAGTAGTGTGGTTATTTAAAGTGTTTTAGATGGTTTATTTTCATATGTATAGTGCATTAATAGCAGGAGAGGCAGGACATACACTCACCTAAAGGATTATTAGGAACACCTGTTCAGTTTCTCATTAATGCAATTAGGGACTTTAAGCAACAGCCACTGATGGAACGGCAACGGCGTTCTGGCGTTCTATTGCGCATGCGCGACTTTAACTGCTACTTCGTGACGTTCTACTGTAACCGTCTACTACGGGAGAACAGCTGATTTGCCGTAGTCATTAATACGTGACAGATTAGATAAGTAAATATAGTTATGTGGCATTTTAATTGTATCTGTTTATAATTTAATGCCAAAAGCAACCATTTCCTTGCTTTTTAAATTACATGATTCTTTATATTTGGTCAAATTATGTTAAATGAACCCTTACGCCGTCTCTTTATTGTTGCTTAGTGATTTTTGCGTTCTTTGGCTACGGCAGTTAAAAGTTTATTTCCGGTCGCTGTTGCCGTTCCATCAGTGGCTGTTGCTTAAAGTCCCTATTATCTAATCAACCAATCACATGGCAGTTGCTTCAATGCATTTAGGGGTGTGGTCCTGGTCAAGACAATCTCCTGAACTGAATGTCAGAATGGGAAAAAAAGTAGATTTAAGCTATTTTGAGCGTGGCATGGTTGTTGGTGCCAGACGTGCCGATCTGAGTATTTCACAAGCTGCTCAGTTACCGGGATTTTTATGCTCAACCATTTCTAGGGTTTACAAAGAATGGTTTGAAAAGGGAAGAACATCCAGTATGCGGCAGTCCTGTGGGCGAAAATGCCTTGTTGATGCTCGAGGTCAGAGGAGAATGGGCCGACGGATTCAAGCTGATAGAAGAGCAACTTTGACTGAAATAACCACTCGTTACAACCGAGGTATGCAGCAAAGCATTTGTGAAGCCACAACACACACAACCTTGAGGCGGATGAGGTACAACAGCAGAAGACCCCACCGGTATCACTCATCTTCACTACAAATAGGAAAAAGAGGCGACAATTTGCACAAGCTCACCAAAATTGGACAGTTGAAGACTGGAAAAGTGTTGCCTGGTCTGATGAGTCTTGATTTCTGTTGAGACATTCAGATGGAAGAGTCAGAATTTGGCGTAAACAGAATGAGAACATGGATCCATCAGGCCTTGTTACCACTGCGCAGGCTGGTGGTGGTGGTGTAATGGTGTGGGGGATGTTTTCTTGGCACACTTTAGGCCGCTTTGTGCCAATTGGGTATCGTTTAAATGCCAAGGCCTACGTGAGCATTGTTTCTGAACATGTCCATCCCTTTATGACAGGGGTCCCCAATCTCGGTCCTGGAAGGCCAGTGTCCTGCAGAGTTTAGCTCCAACCCCAATCAGACACCTGAAACAGCTAATCAATGCCTTTATAGGCCATAGCAAGACAGTGATTATCTGGTTCAGGTGTGTTTGATTTCGGTTGGAGCTTAACTCTGCTGGACAGTGGCCTTCCAGGACCGAGATTGGGGACCCCTGCTTTATGGCAACCATGTACCCATCCTCTGATATCTACTTCCTTGCTTGAATCATTTCAAATTGATTTCTTGAACATGACAATGAGTTCACTGAACTAAAATGGCCGCCACAGTCACCAGATCTCAACCCAATACTGACTGAACATTGACCAACACAAACCTGCTCTAAAGTCAATAGTGCAGTATTTAGTGTGTTATTTAAAGGGTGTGTTAGTAATATGAGCCTATAGGCGGTGCACAACATGCATACACTTGATTATTACACACACAGGGATGAACAGCAGCAGCACACACATGTTTAAATATTAAAAATAAAAGGAAAAGCGTTCTTTCTTTCTGCTTGCAAATTCCAAATAGTGAATCCTCAATGGTGCGAGCACAACTGGGTTTTAAAGGGAATGGGAGATGAGACTCTGATTGGTTTATTGCACATTATGCCCAAAACACACCCATGACTCATTAAGGGACAGCTGCACCTCATTCTAATTAGTGCTCCAGCTCTCCCCACACACACCTGTCTCTTGTTTTTACATTGATTCCTCCACTACTTATGCTTCTCTCTATCTTTGCTTCTCTGTCAGTGTGTCTTGGTTACCGTCTGTTTCACTACTGTCCAAACTACTCCTGTTCTAGTCATGCCAAGCTTTCATGCCCTGATTGTTTGTTTAATCTTGTTTTTTCTTCTTTGATTTGCCCAGTTCCTGTATGCAGACCTGTGTTGGATCAGTTACATGGTTAATGATTTTCTGCTTCTGTTTTGGACTGGTACCTGTGCTCTGCTCCTGGGACTGTGGTTTCCCTCTGGTTTTGGCCCCTGCCTGGCCCATCTTCCTTACCAACTTTCCTTACGGATTATTGCATTGCTGAACTGTCTCCTGGCTTATATCCTGACTGCTCCTTGGATTTCGCCTCGGCTCAGCCCTTTACCTGGCAGCTCGGCTGCCTGTTATTTTGTGTTGTTTTTCCTTGCTAATGGGTCAATAAACTAAGCTAACTGCTAATCTGCTCTTTGGTCCCTGTTTCATCCCAGCACCCCTAACACATACGTCATCAGAGAAGAAATGTGGTTGTGAGGGGGAGGGAAAGTTCATGTTTCCGATTATGAATTAAATGTGCATGGGTAAATAATTTATAATATACACTGCAATATCCAATAAAACAAGATTTATTATATTTTTGTTAAATCTGCATTTATTCATTATCATTTTAACAGTTTATCAGCATAGTATGAATAGGACACATCAAACTACCTGATTGCTAACATCTTTGTCTTTAAATTCAATCTTTATGATGTACTTGTTGCACTGTAAAAATTTTTTTGGTTTAACTTAAAAAAGTAAGTAAGCTGGTTGCTTTAAAATTTTGAGTTTATTGAAATAAAAATTTGTGTTGATAAAATGAAGGAAATTTGTTCAATAAATAGAAACTCAAAATATTATTGTATCTGAACCACATCAAAATGTGATAAATCATGAAAATAGCACTATTTGGCATGTTTCACTGCGTCATCAGAAATAAAACACACAATTACCCAATATGCTTATAAAGGTTCGATTCTCGATTCTCAGACATGTTAATTGTTTTAACTCAATTTTTAATTTCAATGAACCAACTTATTTTTGAAATCATTTTTTACAGTGTGGCTTCTTGTGTAGTAATGTAATATTTTCCAGTTTCCTTCTGGTTGGCTTCTCTTCCCCACAACATGAACTTTATTTACATGTAGCCTAATCTCTGTCCTGTGACAGAGGTAGAGGGAAGTGACTGCCTACAGAATGTAGCGTAGAGGCTCGAGACAAATTAATTGTCTTGTTTGGGTGATGGTAATTTGACAGCCATTAGAGGAGTGATACAAGGGCAGCAGCGGGTGAACAGGCACGTGTGTGTGTTGTGTTAAAGGTTCTTCTCTTTAAGCGGTTTCAGGCATCCCCTCCCCCCTCTTTTCATTAGTGGAGTCAGAGACTGGAGTGAGGGCACAATTGTGGAACACTTAGTGGAGGTGTGAGAGACAAGATGTGTGTGTGTGTGTGTGTGTGTGTGTGTGTGTGTGTGTGTGCGCGCGCAGTGGAATGTGTCCTGCTTTCTTCCCCGTCTGCCATTTGTTTCAATTCCTCTCCATGTTTCATTATATTCCTTGCTTTTGCTATTTCTACACAGCAAATAAAGTATTAATAAAATGATGAACTTGCAGATTATAAAATATACTATTGGTCCCGATGAAACCCATTTACCCATTTTGTTCATTTTAAAATTGTCACCCCACTACAGACAAACTGTAAATTGATGTAATGGAGGCAAACATGCAATTCAAATCTAAAACGTGAAAAATGATGACCAAACACAGATCCTAAACTATATTGTTAACACCTTACAATAAGGTCCCATTTATTAACATTAGTTAACTTATTAAACTGTGTATATGTGCTGTCAATAGATTAAAACAAATAAACTTATTATTCACTGAAATTATTCATGCTTAATAAGCGTTTTTTAATATTTGCATATTGTAATAATTTCACAGTAACTCTTCAAATTAATGTAGAAACAACTTAAAGACTTGTTTTTGACACCTTCTTATTAATGAAGGCCAGTATCACTGATACTACTACAGCTACTGATGTATCTATGAAAATATATTTTTTTAACATTTATTATAGACATACTATATATATATATATATATATATATATATATATATATATATATATATATATATATATACATATATATATATATATATATATATATATATATATATATATATATATATATATATATATATATATATATATATATATATATATATATATATATATATATAGTATATTTTATACTTTCAACATTTCAGTATAATTGAAAGCTATATCAATTACAACATTTATCAGGCTTTAAAAAATACTTTTCATTTAAGTGAACTAAAAACAATCTTCACATAAACCCATGATAAATGTCGTATTTACCTGTGCTTTCCTACCCGTCTAAACCGGAATGCAAAGAAATTGAAAAGTTATTGCATAAATAATAAATTAAATATATGAATCCTTATTAAAGCTTCAGTTTTCTCTGTGACCTTTGATTTGCTGTCACACGCATCTCATTTTCTCACAATGCTTTAAGTTCATTTAACACTTGATTTAACTCATTTAAGAATGCTCTTATGTGAACACAAAATGGGCATCTTGGCATAATTGTGCGTGTTAATGTTTGTTCAATCGCGAACGAGAGCTCAATTCTGGCATGCTGTCTGTGGATATGATACTGAGGTGTTTCTTTGTCATGCTTGAATGGTTTAAAAGCATTTGCATGAATAAGAGCGCGATCATATAATGTAACGCTAGCCAAAGGATGACAGAAAAAATGGATGCTGCACTGAGGTTAAACATTTTCTTTATGGTTGTACACTTATCAAGTTGACTAATTTAAAATGTACGTTAAAAAAGGATGCTGTGTTAAATATTTGCATTAAATGATATATAGATTTTTTTGTTTTTGTCAGCATTAGTTCACAGTGCATTATTAAATACAACTTTATCATTAATGTTGAAATTAACCATTAAGAAAATGTTGTAGAATTATTGTTCATTATTAGGCCTATAGTTAATGTTAACAAATGAAACCTTTACAAATCCCTGGACAGGCTAGGCATGCTACTCTTACACACAAACAATCCTCAGATGATCACATGTCCGCCAAGTCTCGTCATACCAACTTTCAAAAATGAAATTTTATGTGTGCAAAACTGGTCATGCAAAAAGTCAATGAACTTTACACATAATTGCAACTTTAAAGTTAGTGTAAAGCAGCATCAAGCCGCCTTAACTCGGCTTTACACAGATTCCTCATCGCTTTGAGGCGCTCACTGTTTATTTCTTTCTTTTTTCTGTTCCATACGCACCTTTCTACCATCTCTCTCCTCTTGTATTGTTGCTGCGTTCAGCTGCGCTACACAGACGACCTTAATTTGACAGTGTCACGAAGATCTGTATTCATTCGTGCACTCTTTTCATAATCCAATCCTCCTCTCCAACATGCAATTAGTGCCCCCTTGCTGCCACAGCTGCCCCCTCCCCCCCGACCCCAAGCCGGCACGTGCAATGAGATTGTTACAGCTTTCCCTGTGCCTTTCGTTTAGAGCCGATGTCCTGTAATGAATATGTACATTAAGGACCCGAGCCAAGGAGGGGTCACATGCAATCAACCTTGAATTCAATTATGGCAGTCAAGGTTAATGACTGTGCACAGTGGTCAGAGGCGAGCGCCACACCAGCGATTATATTCAGCCTGCCTGAATTCACAATGCAGAGAGAGAGACAGGAAGGGTCCCTGAGGGACGCAGGAATTGTGCAGTGGGAGAGGAAGGAGAAGTGGAGGGAGTCATGTGTAAAGAGATGGAGAGATAGACAGAGCGATGTCACGACGTTGCTTCTCGATTACATTGAGTTCTCCCGGGCAAATCAGATTGCAAGAAAGGTTAAGCAGCCCCCCTTCCCACTCTACCTCTGGCCCGTCACCGTCACCCCCCCTCTCGCTCTCTCTCTCTCGCTCCCTCTCCCCTGGTTGCTGTAATATGATTAGTCTACATAAAGACGTGTCTGGAGTGTAATTCAGTGCTCGCTAATGAGACGCTTGTGTGAACTGGGCTCATCCATATCCCCAAGGCGTCTCCCACTCACCTGCTGCTGCTGGAGAAACAGAGAGAGAGAGAGAGAGAGAGAGAGAGAGAGAGAGAGAGAGAGAGAGAGAGAGAGAGAGAGAGAGAGAGAGAGAGAGAGAGAGAGAGAGAGAGAGAGAGAGAGAGAGAGAGAGAGAGAGAGAGAGAGAGAGAGATGTGGGGGAGGGGAGAGATAGAATAAAATAAATAAATAAATAAATAAAATACTCTGGTAAATTAAATATTAAGAAGTTTTCAGAGCATTATGCAGAGTTCAGACATTATGTGTATGTTAACACAAATACATGCATGTAAGAGCTGGAAAACACAGACACACACACACACTCACGCACGCACGCACGCACGCACACACACACACACACACACACACACACACACACACACACACACACACACACAGACACACACTCACGCACGCACTCACGCACGCACGCACGCACGCACACACACACACACACACACACACACACACACACACACACACACACACACACACACACACACACACACACACACACAGGTCTGGTTGTCTTCAGAGAGCGGGTTGGCAGCCCATCTGGACACCGTCTTTTTTTTAGAGACAGAAATTATATTCTACAGACATAATGGTTTGATGTTATTAAACCGTTATTCTGTTGTTCTTTACACATCTCTCTTTGCATAATCATCACTTTTATTGACTTTATTTGCATCTATGGTTTTCATGAAGAACCTAAAAGGGATAGTTCACCCAAAAATGAAATGCGATGTTTATCTGCTGACCCTCAGGGCATCCTAGATGTCGGTGTGTTTGTTTCTTCAGTAGAACACAAATGAAGATTTTTAACTCAACCGTTGCAGTCTGTCAGTCGTATAATGCATGTGAATGCTAACAAAATCTATGCGAGTAAAACAAACAAACATGCACAGACATGTTGATGTCTTAAGACACGAAACGATCGGTTTGTGTGAGAAACCCAACAGTATTTATATCATTTTTTTTACCTTTAATACACCATATGTTCTACCTTGAGCGCGCCATCACCGCTGTTAAGTGAGGTCTGTACAAGATATGTTGTTAAAACTACGCCAGATCCTGTACAGACATCACACACTGGAAGTGATGGTGTGCTCAGGGCTGTTAGAAAAAACAGCCTTGTTGCCTTCAAATTTTTTATTTGTCAGCTTGATATGTGAAGTTGTGACAACTTGGATATTTGAGTTGATTAAACTCAAAATTTTAAGGTAGGATGAACACTTACTTTAAAAAAAATCATTAATTAAATGCAGATCCATGTGTGCACTGTAAAAAATTATTTAGAAAAAAAGTTACCTGGTTGCCTTAAAATTTTGAGTTCATTGAAATTAAAAATTTGAGTTAATACAATGAAATTTTTTTGAGATTCGACAACCTTTATTAAAATATTATTAAAAGATTTTGTAAGCATATTGGGTAATTGTGTGTGTTTTATTTGTGATGACGCAGTGAAACATGCCAAATAGTGCTATTTTCATGATTTATCACATTTTTTATGTGGTTCAGATACAAAAATATTTTGAGTTTCTATTTATTAAACAAATTGCCTTCATTGTATCAACTCAAATTTTTAATTTCAATAAACTCAAAATTTTAAGGCAACCAGGTTACTTACTATTTTAAGTTAAACCAACAAAAACCACCACAGATTTTTTACAGTGTATATTGATTATATAACACGCATCTGAATTTCTCTTAAGTAAACTAACCCTGGATCATGAGCTGCTTTGGAGCAGGTTACCCTTAGCTTACACACCCTGAAAGTTACCTCCATTTTTGGAACCGAAAGTTGAGGTTATCCGCTAACATACCCGGGTATGTCACATAACCTGCTTTCTGGAATACCCTCCAGAAATTGGAGCAAACACACTGCATGCTCAGGTCGTCAAGTACACACAGCGTCCAAACACCTCCACACACACCCTCATACACAGGTAATAACTGCTGGAATGTTATAGATGCCATAAAACACCAAAGACGCTGATGCTCGCATCTCACTGGTCATAAATGTCTACAGAATAAGAACGTTAAAATTCCCCTGCATTTGACCTTCCACCACCCCTAGTCGTTTCTTTGACTTCACAAATCAGTGAATGCATATTCCGACACAATCCATACACACCAGTGTAAAAGGTTGCAGGATTCACTGGCTCAGACGTCTGATGCACTATAACCAAAATGAGTAATTGCACTGCAAATGAAAATAATGGTCAATGAGGGTATACTGCACACTACCAAAAATGGATGCTAGTGCAAAGGTTTCCTGCTGATGGTGTTCATTCTCGCATTTATATCAGAGAAACCAAACATAGCCATTGTGGCGTTAAGTGCATGGATTGATATAGGAAGAATGGTACAGTAACAGCTGGCTCCATTGGCTCTGGGTCAATCGAGGAGCTTCTGTGTGTGGATGGTAAATCTCTTGGTGCTCTCCGCTCCACTCTGTAAATCAAGTTCCATGGCCCTGCCGTGCAGATCAGCTGCCCCGCTAATGGAAGGTTAAGCACTTTGCAATGAAACAATTACTGCCAACACATACTGTCTGGCTATTACTGATGGAGAGATGTGGTGTCTATGTGTATCTGTGTCCCTGGCACTAAACCGCCGTGGTTTTTAGTGGAGCTCGGTGATGTCTATCTTTGCTCTGTATTCTGAGAATGATTTGCTAATGTGATCATGCAAATACTCTTTATCCGGATCATGCGATTTCTTCATTTCGTGCTTTTTATGTAAATCTTTTCATTATCTCATGAGGTGCAGGTAAGTCAAATGGCATTACGTGTACGTATACGTTTGACATATAGCTAAGCAGACCAGAGAGAAAGCCCTAGAGAAAACAGAGTAAAGAGCCAAATGTAATATTGGCAATCTCAAGAGATTACGGGGCATTTGTCAGTGTGTGATGCCACCTGACAGGGTGCTTTTGTTGCTTCTAATGACATCTCCATCAGTGCGCGCGTGTGTGTCCTATCCATCATGAGCCAAAATGGGCTATTTCATTTTAGGATCATGGAATAAAAAAGTTCTCTCTCTCTCTCTCTCCCCCACCAATGAAAGAAATATACAATTTTCAACCAGAATGTATGGAAATTCAAGGCAATATATTCTTTGCTCCATTACTGGGTGATAAATTTAACAGAGTCAGTGTAAAGAAAGTTTTATAAGGGTTTTTCTTACAGTGTGCGCAGGCTAACATATCTTTTCTCAGCGGAAATGTAATCAGATTAAGGATGTATTAAGAATTCACTCTTAGCTGGTTTCACAATTTTCCTGGATAAACCATTACAATCCTGGTATTATTATTATTATTATATTATAATTTTTTTGTTACGTTCTTTATTTGTAATTGAAAATATAACATTTGTTTTGGTGTGAAGTCCTCCCCCAGCCCCAACTCCCTCTTTTTCTCTATTTCCACCCCCTCACACCAATTGGTTCAGTCACATCAAAACAACATTAATTCCTATAATTTATTGCCTGGCCACATCAAGGCAGAATTAATTCAGATTGCATGCCAAGGCCGAGGGGTTTTGGTATTCTAATCAATGTGCTGATTCTCATGGAAAGGGCTATTATTCAGAGCTGATTCATTCACTCTATTTACAAGCACCGTTTTGATTTCTTGAAGTATTGATTATGCATTGCTCTTGAATAGCTGTTAAATTGTCTGGGAAGCAAACAATCACAGGTGTAAATAAAGATGACAATAGCGAGTCAACACAGCTACTGTTTTGTGTTCAGCACTTCTTAACCCAGAGCCCTTCGGAGCACAAACGCCAAGCCAGAACTCAAGACAGCAACATAGACCATGGCAGCTGTAATTCAACAAAGGTCACACTTTGAAATTCCCCAAATCAATCACAGCGCATTACACAACAATCACAAGAGATAAAAGTGAACCTTTTCATATTAAACGGTGGTACGCAGGGGCGCTGTAATGAGGGTGAACTGTAATGAGGTTGGGATGATTCAAAAGGCCCTTTTCAGGCAGGGGGACCAGCGAAAGTGATTTTATTTAGTCAATATTTCATTATACACTGAAAAAAAATGTTTCGTTGGCTTAACATCGATTACTTATAAAGATAAATAGATTAAACTCAAAAATATATATATTTATAACATTTCAAGCTCTACTTAACATATTCTAGCATATGCAACGCAAAAATGTAAATCAAAAGGGGAACATAAGTATATGCGTAAAGTAAACAAAAAAACGTAAGTGCCATCAACTAGCATTACAACGTGGTTCAATTTAAGTAACCCCAACATAACATTTTACCTATTTATGAGCTGCATGATATTCATATATTCTATCCACCCAATGAGAAGAAGCACTGTAAAAAGGAATTGTTGAATCTACTAAAGAAAAACTTTAGTTTCTAACTTTAGTTAAAAGGAAAATTTGTTGATTTAACTTGAATATTCTGAGCATTGTGAACTTTTAGGTGGATGCAATAGCTAAACAAAGCAAGTTTAGTACATTGTACTTAAGAATGTTGAGTGTGCTGTACTAAATGCATGTTCACACTGTTAAATCCAACGGCTGTTCTTACTAAGACTTTTTAGTAAACTTTACTTAATGTCCAATAATTAGAATTTACTTTAAACAATTTAGTAATCTGAACTGTTTGCATGCTCTGCCTTTGTTACTTAGAAAACCCAAGTAAACATTACTTGACTGGTTTGAGTACCATTTTGCCAAAGGAAAAAACACTCACACAAAAAAAAAGGTGGGCGAGCAAAAGGTTGAGGCGGGGCAATTCTTAATAGACTTTTCACTCATTTCCTCCACTTCTGCAGTCATCGTTCTTCTTAGTTGCATTCACTCATTTTCCAGTCATCTTGAATGTTGTTGAAAATACAACTAAATACTTTGGGAGAGCGTCACATAAGCTGACTTCATAAATTTATGTTGATTTCCTAAAATCCTAAAATCCATTACGGTGATCAGTGTTCCCTTTGGTTGGGTACTTGGAACTTAACCGCAGCAATGCAACACGAAATCACACTTATCTGATTTCAAAGGAAGGGAAGTAATAAGTTTATATATATATATATATATATATATATATATATATATATATATATATATATATATATATATACACATATACACATCTACACATATAAATGTAATACCAATTAATGATCTTTTAACATTTTATAGCTAACACTTTTGTCAAATTTTTAATTGTGTTGATATAATGCCTCTATATTTGTGACAATATCCAACAATTGACCATGCTTGAGTCACACACAGACTTCAACATTCAGCATACAAAACACAACAATGGTAACATTTTTTTTTTACACTTAATAAGACAATTACAAGTTCATTTGCTGTCATTATTGGGGTTATACTGACAAAAGACAGCAAATAAAATGGTAAAATAAAGCCAAAAATAATAAAACAGAGTTACGACTGCCCTGTGATTAATTTATTCATGCTGCAATGCATTCTGGGAGTACACTTCCTCAGCTCACAGATACACTGGTAAAAACGATGTGTTGGGTTTACTTAAAACATATATGCACCATTTTTGCATCATTCTTTTTAAGTAAACCCAACTTGGAATAATTTTATTTAAATTTTTTTTACTCAACATGCTTTACTTAAAAATATATGTAACACGATAGAATCTACTAAGTAATGTTAAGTTAACACAACTTGCACATACTTGCATGTTACATATATTTTTAAGTAAAGCATGTTGAGTGAACTCAAATATTTAAGTACATATAAAAAAAATTTTTTTGTTAATTTTAAATAAAATTATTCCAAGTTGGGTTTACTTAAAAAGTATTATGCAAAAATGGTGCACATATGTTTTAAGTAAACCCAACACATAATTTTTACCAGTGTATCTGTTTTTAATGCCTGAGGATTTACTGATTAAAATTGCCTTTAATTTTAGAGAACAAATATTTAAACGTTATATCAGTGGTAAGTGGCGACTTCTTTGTAGTATATATGACTATCTATTGATAATTTCAGTGATGTATAAGGAACTTACATATTGAACAATTTTTATTACATTAGAATGAGTGCTGACCCCTGTTCAAACAGTGGGACGTGAGCATCAAAACTGGACCACGGAGCAATGGAAAAATGTGGCCTGGTCTGATAAATCGCGTTTTCTTATACATCATGTGGATGGCCGGGTGCATGTGTGGCTTACCTGGGGAACACATGGCACCAGGAGGCACACAGGAGGCAGTGTGAGGCTTTGGGTGATGTTCTGCTGGGAAAACTTGGGTCCTGCCATCCATGTGAATGTTACTTTGACACACCTACCTAAGCATTGTTGCAGACCATGTACATCCTTTCATGGAAACTGTTTTCCCTGGTGGCTGTGACCTCTTTCAGAAAGATAATGCACCTGCCACAACGCAGAATTGGTCCAGGTATGGTTTGGGAAGCACAACAATGAGTTTGAGGTGTTGGCTTGGCCCCCAAATTCCCCAGACCTCAATCCACACCTTCAGGGGTCAAGTGAAGTCCATACATTGATGGATCAGGGCTGTTTTGGCAGCAAAAAGGGGACCAACACAATATTAGGAAGGTAGTGATAATGTTTTGCCTTACTGGTGTAACTAGCCTATCATAAATAGAATTTAAATAAATTGGATTTAATTTGAACTCAAACGTATAGCCTACATACATATAAAACCTAGCCAAATAGCAAAGTAGTTTCATGATTGTGGAAGAGTTCCACTGTTCACTGCAAAAAAAAAAAAAAAAAAAAAAAAAAAATCCTTTAAAATCAGAGTGAAGTGATAGGTGAGTAACACTGATATAGAAGCACTTAACCCTGGTTGTAAGGCTAAACTTGACATAACTTGCAACATTTTCCCTCAAATCTGATTGTCTGATTAGAATGTTATTCTAGGTTTTTATTACTTGATCACAGTAATACTTTTATTCATACTTTTATTAATAAATAATAGATTTATACTATCACTTTCAAATTATGTCCACTGTGTTTGGCAGTTCTCATTTCACTTAAATCTGTGACATACTTTGAATTTATTATGGAATTGACTCATCCAATGCACATTTTGCGCCAATTTCTTCCAACAACCGTTTTCTGCTGTTCGACCATTTTAAAAGTACTTATGTCAGATTAAAAGCATGCTGTATAGCTCAGTGGCTACCCCAGCTTCAGGTGCAGTGTTGGCTGTAAAACTGAAAAAGCAAACAAAAAAACATGCATGTAATAGCAACATCAGTATTGGTATCAGTGATACTGGTCTTCATTAGTGCTTAGTATAAAATACCATTAAACAAATATATATTTTTTTCTCTTTATGTTGTTTCATTGTTTCGGAGATTAAATGCGAAAGTAAAACAACAAAACATAAAATAACATTTACAACATAAAATTATATTAAAAACTTACCCACTTTATATTATGTGGCCTTAACTACTATGTACTAACATTTTAATTAATAATTTGATACAATGCACTTATTGTGTACATACATGTTTTTACATTGTACTTATATGTTAAAAATACCTGCATCTAATTACATCTGTAATAAATTTCTGTTTTGTAGTTACATTTGTAGTTACATTTGTAGTTACCCAGTTGGCACTTCCCTTACACCTAACCCTACCCTTAAACTGACCCACATCACCACACCTGTCTCTAACTCTACCCATATCCCACCTCAATATCAGCAAAAGTGCTTAGAATTTGTAAAAAAAAAATCCTGTTGAATCAAATTAGATGTGAATCAAATGCCAAATAAATGACAATTACGGAGACAAAGACTTTTCAATCCCACAAGTCTGATGCTTCATAACCAAACACGCCATTTGAGTGACCTTTCATTCTTCTGTCTCTAGCTGGGCTGCATTTGCTGTCCTACACCCATGCATGTTTCAGCTGACTCACTCAGACAAACTATTAGTTAAGCCTTTCCGGTTTACACTCAAGCTAACTGCTAAATTTCTTAAGACAATGAGAGTAACCACATAATAAAGGGAAGTGTGATAATTGTTGCTATTCTGAGAAACCCAAAGCAGTAACTTCAGTCCATTCACACTCAGAGAGAGAGAGAGAGAGATTTATTGTTCTGTGCTCAGTGACAGGAAATACACATTTCCCTCCTGGGGCTAAATATTTGTCTTGTCTGGTCAGTTAAAACTATGGTCCCACTCAGGAGGAAACAGGGCAACAAATGGCCTATTGGTGCAGCCAAGCTCTGTTCCTGCAATACTGCCTCTCCCTGACGCCCATATCTGATTAGCAACCGCAGAGGCCTATCACGGTGATGACAGGTCATTTCCCATCATGCCACGCTGGCAGGACCATGTCATTTCCAAGAGGAAACAGATGAGTGACAGCAGGGTGTAGGCCGTGCCCAGGGCCCTAATTGAGTAGCGGTGCGTTTGCATGTCGGGTGTGTGTGCGTGTGTTTGCACTTTATTGACTCATGGCACAGGAAGAGTAGATAAAACAGGGACATTGCTTGGAACCCAAACAACCCATGTACCAACAAATCAGTGCATTATGTGCTCATTTATTCATTACATTTGCCATTTCAGGTCACTTGGCAAGCTACATTTAAATCCTGAGCATTAACGTAGCAAAATTACTTTATTAAATGAAGTACAACAATACACAACATTCCATTAAATAGGCAAAGATTACTTTTTGAGCCAATACTTTAAAGGTAACCTATTACGCCCCTTTTAACAAGAAAATATCCCACGGATAATTTATTATACCATGTTGTAAATGCCCATTTTTGAGTGGAAGGAAAAACATGCTGTTTTCATGCATGTATATTTAAATGCAAATGAGCTGCCACTCCCTGCCCAAATTTCCAGAAGAGGGCAGCGCCTCTACAGCTCTTGGTTTTGATTATCAACAATATCACCGTCATGCTCAAGCGACTGCAGTTCTTCGTCATGATTAAAGCTTTTTATTTGCGAGCATTTTAAAGCCATATCAGTTTAAACTTCTGATATGTGGTTTTCTGAGTGCACACATCCAAATCACACAAACAGAAAGCTGCCTGACTATGCAGCTTTTTACAATAAAAGCCACTGAAAACCAACCTGATCTCACAGATTTCTGTGAAATGAACACAGACGCTTAACTCAAAAATCTGTGGTAGTTTCACGGAATCGCCGAAAATTCCGTGATGGGTTCACGGAAATGATGCCTATGTACACTGTAAAAAAAATCCCCGTAAAATTTACGGTAAAAAAACGGCAGCTGTGGTTGCCAGAATTATACCGTAAAAAATATGGCAGTTACGTTTTAGTTTTTACGGGGCAACAACATATAATTTAAAGGTTTATAATGTAATAATCACGGTTGAAAACCGTTTATTTTACCATTCAAAACTGTACATTGTAAAAAAATACCCATCAAATTTATGGTAAAAAAACGGCAGCTGTGGTTGCCAGAACTTTACCATAAAAATACAGCAGCAACGTTTTAGATTTTATGGGACAGCAGCATATAATTTAAAGTTTTATAATGTGGTAATTACGGCTAAAAACTGTTTATTTTACAGTTCAAAACCATATAATTTGAAAGTTTATATTGTAATAATTATATGTACACAGTGCACTATAAACAATTACGATAAAAAAATATTTAACTGAAATAATATTAAATTACCAACTTATTGAAATGCTAATATCTGTTATGTACCTTTGATATAGATTGACAGCCACCAATTACAGTGGTGATGAGAATCACATGATGAATCAAAGCTCATCACACGCAGCTTTTGGAGAGACAATATTAACATATAGAAGGTGCACACACAAACACTAAACACCAAACACCATCATGGTAACAGACATGGCTTTTTAAAAAATGCAATAAACATTAATTTAACAACATTAGATGTAATATAAAACCTTAATGTACATAAGTGATTAGAAAAAACTAAGAAGAAACAGTTAATTCAATGAAAATGCATCAAATGTGAAGTGTCACGTGGGGAATTCTGGGAATGTCAATTTACGGTTTTTCACTGTTAATTACACAATGACCTGTTCTTTTTCACTTCGAAAAACTGTACATTTAACGGTGTTTTACTGTTAAATAAAATAAAATGTATAACATTTGTAAATTATACAGTTTTAACCTGTAAAATAAATGGTTTTTAACCGTAATAATTACAGTATAAACCTTTAAATTATATGGTGCTGTCCCGTAAAACCTAAAACGTAACTGCCGTATTTTTTACGGTAAAGTTCTGGCAACCACAGCTGCCGGTTTTTTACCGTAAATTTTATGGGGAAAAACTGTTGTTTTTACGGGAAAACGCTGGCAGCTGCCGTTACCAGAGAATTATGAAACTATGCACACTATAATATTCAAAATTAGGCGTGGTTAGAGGAGGCACTGTTTTTTTTTTTTTTTTTTTTTTTTACATAAATATAAATATAAAACCAGTAAGTATTACATCAAAATGTAAAGACTAAAAGAAAAAAGGAAACAAAAAGCATAAGATTTATGTATTTATATTGCATATACATTTTCAATGGATTTGGATTTTTTTTACATAAAGAAAATAATAAACTTAATGTGATTCATATTTCTAAGTATACACAGATTAAACGGGTAAGATTTGTGTAATTGTATTAATAAACTGAATGTGATTGATATATGCCAGTTATACGTAAATTAAACAGGATGGAAAAGCACACCAAAAAATGCTCATGTTAAATTACCACTTCCCAGTGTTCATGTGTGTGCTCACTACTGAGTTAAAGTACCATTGAAGCAGTGTTGAAGTTAATTAGATAATTAAGTGATGATAGAGCATTAGTGGTGAACACCTGATGATAACCATGATGGTGAGCAGTGTTTTCTTTAGTTGGGCTCTTGACCCTTATCTCTTTCACATTAGTTTTCTGGCTGCTTTAACTGTGTTTGTAAAGCACTTTTGTTACAGCATGGAAAGCCACGAAAGAAACATGGCCAGATGATTTGGCTCTTTAGTGATGATTATATAATCTTCATGTAGTGGTTGAATCACCGAGCTCATTCAGATTCTAATGCTCTGGTTATAAAGGTGATTAGCCGTATGTGTAAAAATATCCATGTGGTTTGCAGTATGATAGCCAGTATGATTGTTGTAATCAAACAATATGCAGGTTTATAAAAAAAGTTTTAAACTACAGCATAATTTAGACACACACAGACATCAAGAATCAGTGTATGTGTCTCTACAATGGTGACAAGCAAAAAAAAAAATCAGATAAATATCTACTCTTAACATGAAACAAGCTACTATAAAACGTCACAAGAAAAACAGCAAAAGTAAAAAAAAAAGTTGTAAGAATCAAAGAAAATTTGTCTATTCAGATGGATAATTTATTCATGCCGCAATGCATGCTGGGACCCATGGGAGAGTTTTGATTGGTGGTACCCAGCATGCACTGCAGCATGAAGCTTTTCATTGATTGTCACCATTGTTGAGATTTATACACTGATTCTTGATATCTGTTTGTGTCATATAATTGCCATAGATTAAAACCTTTTGCACACTTTTTTATTTTATTAGCTCTGCATATTATTAAATTGCCACAACATTGCTGAAACTCATGCTGTAGAACGAAATAGCTAGTTGGCCACTATTATGAATAAAACAAAATTAACACACATAACAAGGACCTTCGACTCTGAAAAAGATCAGTGATCACTAGATGATGATTATAACATCATGAACAAAGAGCCAAAATCACCTGGCCATGTTTTTGCTTTGCTTTCCATGCCATAACAATAGTGCTTTATAAACACAGTTAAAGCAGCCAGAAAACTAATGTTGGAGAGTCAAGGGTCAAGAGCCCAACTAAAGAAAACACTACTCACCATCATGGTGACTTCAAATAAACCTATTATTTTCATTAAAACATAAATTACACAAATAAAGTTAGTCTGGTTAGTAATGTGTGAAGCTGGTAATGTTGTTTGTGGAGTTGTTTAATCATCTGATGAGATCTTCAGAGATTTAATGTCTTCTTTTATCTTTAGTTGATTTCATCTAAAGCTGTGGCTGAAGTCAGTTGTAGTTCTCGTGTTTCTCTTTCCTTCAGTGATTCTGATTGTTATCATCAGGTGTTCATCATTAATGTTCAATCGTCTCTTAATTATCTCATTAACGTCAACACTGGTTGAATAGTACTTTAACTCAGTAGTGAGCTTCTCATCTGAGAATCTTACCTGTTTCATTTATGTTTGATTTACAAATAAGATTTTCATTAAGTTTATTAATTTGTTTGTCAAAATTACATAATCAAAATGCATGGAACATTTATATGCAATTCAAATACATGTTTAGACATTTTTTAAGTGCATAAACTTGTAAAATTACTTACATTTCTAAGAACAACTGACTAAAACATAAGTTTTTACAATATTTAGATATCAAATTAACAAAATAGTTTTTAAAGTATTACAGTATTTCTCTGTTGTTGATACCAATATTTGTAGGTTTAACAAACAAATTTGTTTATAATCCACATGTTGTAAATATAACACAATATTCTGTTTAACAGTTTACAAAAGTTCATTGTGATTTAAACAAAAAATATATGTTTTTGGGGTTCTAATAATATTCTGTTGGGATTTTACATTGTTTTTCTGTAAATGTTACAGGCATAAGGTTAGATCTATTACAGTTATTCACCGTATATAGTACGGAACCTGTACTGTTTCCTACGGAAACTTTCTGTTTACCAAATAACAGTTTTTAACCGTAGAATATTACAACCTTACACCGTTAAAATCACGGTCATTTTTTAGAGTGTACACTGTAAAAAAATACCCATCAAATTTACGGTAAAAAACCGGCAGCTCTGGTTGCCAGAACTTTTCCGTAAAAAATACGGCAGGAACGTTTTAGGTTTTACGGGACAACAGCATATAATTTAAAGGTTTATAATGCGGTAATTACGGTTAAAACTGGTTTATTTTACAGTTAAAAACCCTATAATTTGAAAGTTTATATAGAAATAATTATGTGTACACAGTACACTATAAAACAATAATGGTAAAAAAAAAAAATATTGAACCGAAATATTAAATGACCAACTTTCAATTGAAACAATTGAAATGCTAATATCTGTTATTTTCCTTTTATATAATTTGACAATCACCAATTATAGTGGTGATGAGAATCACATGATGAATCAAAGCTCATCACACACAGCTTTTGGAGGGACAATATTAATATATAGAAGGTGCACACACAAACACTAAACACCAAACACCATCATGGTAGCACACATGATGTTTTAAAAATGCAATAAACATTAATTTAACAACATTAGATGTAACATAAAACCTTAATGTACATAAGTGATTAGAAAAAACTAAGAAGAAACATAGTTAATTCAATGAAAATGCATCAAATGCGAAGTGTCACGTGGGGAATTCTGGGAATGTCAACTTACGTTTTTTCACTGTTAATTACACAATGACCTGTTCTTTTTCACTTCGAAAAATTGTAAATTTAACGGTATTTTACTGTAAAATAAAATAAAATGTATAAACCTTCAAATTATACTGTGTTGAACTGTAAAATAAATGTTTTTTAACCGTAATTATTACATTATAAACCTTTAAATTATATGCTGCTGTCCCGTAAAACCTTAAACGTTACTGCCGTATTTTTTACGGTAAAGTTCTGGCAACCACAGCTGCCGGTTTTTTACCGTAAATTTTATGGGGATCTTTTTTACAGTGTACACTGTAAAAAAAACTACAAAAAACTGTTATTTTTACAGGAAAATGCTGGCAGCTGTGGTTACCAGAGAATTATGAAACTATGCGCACTATGAAATTCAAAATTAAGTCTGTGGTTAGAGGAGGCACAGTTTTTTTTTCTTCATTTTTATTAAAAATAAATAGAAAACCAGTAAGTATTACATTAAAATGTAAAGCATAAAATGTATGTATGTAAACTGCATATACATTTTCAATGCATTTAGATTATTTTTACATAGACAAATTAATAAACTAAAGATGATTAATATATGCCAGTTATACGTAAATGAAACAGTTAGGAATTATGTAAAAGTACACAGAAAAACACCCATGTTAAATTAACACTTCCTAGTGTTTATGTGTATGCTCACTACTGAGTTAAAGTACCATTGAAGCAGTGTTGAAGTTAATGAGATAATTAATTGATGATTGAACATTAATGATGAACACCTGATGATAATGAGCAGAATCACTGAAGGAAAGAGAAACACGAGAACTACAGCTGACTTCAGCCACAGCTGTAGATGAAATCAACTGAAGATAAAAGAAGACATTAAATCTCTGAAGATCCCATCAGAGGATTAAATAACTCCACAAACAACATTACCAGCTTCATGCATTACTAACCAAACTGATTTTATTGTTGTAATTTATGTTTTAATTAAAATAATAGTTTTATATGAAGTCACCATGATGGTGAGCAGTGTTTGCTTTAGTTGGGCTCTTGACCCTTGACTCTCCAACATTAGATTTCTGGCTGCTTTAACTGTGTTTGTAAAGCACTTTTGTTATGGCATGGAAAGTCAAAAAACCATGGCCAGGTGATTTGGCTCTTCAATGATGATTATATTAATCATCATGTAGTGGCTGAATCACTAAACTCTTTCAGATTCTAATGCTCTGGTTATGGAGGTAATGTGTTAATTGTGTAGCATGCGTAATAAAAGCCATGTGGTTTACATTATAAACTCATGCATTGTTGTGGCAATCAAACAACTTGCAGGACCAAAAAAAAGGTTTAATCTATGGCATTATTTAGACAAACACAGACATCAAGAATCAGTGTTTGCATCTCTACAATGGTGACAAAAAAAAAAAAAAAAAACACAATTCAGATGCATAATTTATTCATGCCGCAATGCATGCTGGGACTCATTGGAGAGTTTTGATTGGTGGTACCCAGCATGCACTGCAGCATTAAGCTTTTCATTGATTGTCACCATTGTTGAGATTCATACACTGATTCTTGATATCTGTTTGTGTCTAATGTTTGCTATAGATTAAAACCTTTTGTGCACTATTTTTTTTAAATTCTGCATATTAGATTGCCACGACAGCGCTCATGCTATAGAATCAACTGGCCACTATTATGATTAAACAAAATTAATAACACATAAACAGAGTCTTAGACTCTGAACAAGACCAGTGATCACTAGATGATGATTATATAATCATGAACAAAGAGACAAATCATCTGACCATGTGTTTTCTTGGCTTTCCATGCTGTAACTAAAGTGCTTTATAAACACAGTTAAAGCAGCCAGAAAACTAATGTTGGAGAGTCAAGGGTCAAGAGCCCAACTTAAAGCAAACACTTCTCACCATCATGGTGACTTCAAATAAAACTATTATTTTCAATCAAACATCAACATCCACAGAAATAAAATCAGTCTGGTTGGTAATGTGTGAAGCTGGTAATGCTGTTTGTGGAGTTGTTTAATCCTCCTCTGATGAGATCTTCAGAGATTTAATGTCTTCTTTTATCTTCAGTTGATTTCATCTACAGCTGTGGCTGAAGTCAGCTCTAGTTCTTGTGTTTCTCTGTCCTTCAGTGATTGTGCTTATTATCATCAGGTGTTCATCATTAATGCTCAATCATCTCTTAATTATCTCATTAACTTCAACACTGCTTCAATGGTACTTTAACTCATTAGTGAGCACACACATGAACACTAGGAAGTGTTCATTTAACGTTTCATTTATAAATGATTTACAAATAAGATTTTTATTACTGATTCTTAGATAGTGATTCTTAGTAAGTTGATTAATTTGTTTGTTAAAATTACATAATCCAAATGCATGGAACATTTATATGCAATACAAATACATGTTTAGACATTTTTTAAATGCATAAACGTGTAAAGTGACTTACATTTTTAAGATTAACAAAAATTGTCAACAATATTTGCATGTCAAATTAACAAACTAGTTTTTACAGTATTTTCTCAAAAAACGTACTGGTTTTTAATACCAATATTTGTAGTTTTATCAAATAAAATTTTATTATAATCACATGTTGTAAATATAACAAAATATTCTGTTTAATAGTTTACAAAATGTCACTGTGATTCAAACAAAAAATATATATGCTTTTGGGTTTTCTATAATTTTCTTTTGGGATTTTACATTGTTTTTCTGTAAATTTCACGGGCATAAGGTTAGATCTATTGCAGTTATTCACCGTATATAGTAAGGAAACTTTGTGTTAACCAAATAACAGTTTTTAACTGTAGCATTTTTACAACCTTTGACCGTTAAAATCACGATCATTTTTTACAGTGTATGTCAATGACAGGCAGCATTTGTGGTCCACACGGATTCCCTGTTCCAACACCTTAGATTCGTCAGTTTGATTCAGTCAGCATAATTTATTTACATTTATTTTATTTTCATTCAGACACGTTTTGAACACGTAACTCCATCCCTTCCCTAAACTTACCCATTTGTGTATTATAAAAAACGCTTCGGTTACTAATATAACCTCGGTTCCCTGAGAAGAGGGAACGAGTATTGCGTTTGCTAACGCTATGGGCAGTTCCTTTCCTCGAGATATTGAAGCCAAATTTTTATCCTAAAAATTACCTTATAACATGCAGTGCAGCTGCACAGCTCTCAGCAGGAAGCTGCTGCGTGCTGATTGGCTGTGCCGCTGCAACTGCAGCAACCTATGGCGAGGCTGCTGGGCTGGACGGACCAATCAGGTCCTACTAAATTCCCGCCACAAGGGGCAACAGAATTAGCATAGCATAGCAATACTCGTTCCCTCTTCTCAGGGAACCGAGGTTACGTTAGTAACCAAAGCGTTCCCTTTCGAGAGTTCTCTCGTATTGCGTTTGCTAACGCTATGGGGAACTAATGCAAAACGCCGTGCTTGCTCACAGGCTCTGAAGCCCGGATCTTCTTGTATCTATGTACAATAATAATGAATGACTAGATAATGAGTCATATAGGGAATGCTTATGACTTATACAATATTTATAGGCCAGACTATCGAGCCTAAGGGTCAATGTATTACACAGCAAGGAGCCCAGCCTGTAAGGCAGGGACATCCAAATTATAAAATCTGATAAAAGTGGACGGTGAGGCCCAGCCTGCCACCGCGCAGATATCATTCAGGGAGATACCAGTAGACCAAGCCCACGAAGAGGCCATGCTTCTAGTAGAATGGGCTTTGATGCCTATCGGGCAGCTGAGATTTTCAGACTCATAAGCCAGCTAATAGCATCCACTATCCATCGTGACGAGGTCTGCTTTGTGACCGCGCACCCGCGGGTACGGCCGCCAAAGCACACAAAGAGCTGTTCGGTTTGCCTGAAAGCAGCGGAACGCTCTATGTAAATTCTCAGCGCTCTGAGAAATAATTCGCTTAAAATTAGCGTCCTCCTCATCTGACGATGATGAGAGTGCTACAAGTGAAATTACCTGTGCCCTGAACCGAGTTGAGAGCACCTTAGGTACATATCCATGTCTTGGTTTGAGGACGACTTTAGAATCGTTTGGCCCAAATTCCAGACAAGATGCGCTCACTGAGAGCGTGTGCAGGTCGCCCACTCACTTAACTGATTCGATCGCTAGCAGAAAAGCGGTCTTGAGTGACAGATGCTTTAAGCTCACAGAATGCAGAGGCTCGAATGTTGAGCCCTTCATAGCCTGCAGGACCGTGGACAGGTCCCATACAGGGACTGAACGGGGGCGAGGTGGGTGCAGCCTTCTAGCCCCTTTAAGGATTCCCCAATGACAGTCCATTCACTTGAATATGGTGTGCTGCTATAGCGACCACATAGACTTTGAGCGTGGAGGGGGAACGACCCGCGTCCAGTAGCCCTTGTAAAAAATTGAACACTTCTGACACTTCACAATTATGTGGGGTCAGGTTTCTTGTTTTACACCAGCCCGAAAAGACTGACCATTCGCCTGAATAGAGCCGCCTGGTTGCGGGGGCTCTAGCTTTAGTAATAGTGTTTAATACATTTTCAGAGAGGTTCTCATGTACCCGTTGATGGGCCAGACATGAAGCGCCCATAGATCGGGACGGGGATGCCAGATCTGCCGTTTCGCCTGCATAAGGAGGTCTCTCCTCAGCGGAATAGGCCACGGAGCTGTATCTGACATCTGACTCAGCAGTGAGAACCATGGTTGATTCCTTCAAAGCGGGGCTATTAAAAGCACAGCGCACTTGTTCTCCCTGATTCTGTCTATGACCTGAGGTAACATTGAGACTGGGGGAAAGGCATATAGAGGGAGGTTGGGCCATTCGTGGGCCAACGCAACCTTGTGCTTGGAGAAATATGTTAGGCATTGAGCATTGTCTTGTGAGGCGAAAATATCCACTTTTGCCTTCCCAAACCGGCCCCAAATTGTCTGAATCGTAAGTGGGTGGAGAGACCACCCTGCTGGGGACACTTTGTCTCTGGACAGCATGTCTGGACCCAAATTCAGAATGCCTGGCACGTGAGTCGCTCTCAGCGAGCTCAGGTTGCGCTCTGCCCATATTAGGACTTTCCGCCATTGCTTGCAGATCGATTGATCTTAGACCACCCTGGCGATTTATATAGGCTACCACCGACCTGCTGTCTGTTCGGACTAGGACATGGTGGTGCTTTATGTACGGAAGGAAAGCTCTTAGCGATAACGTGACCGCTTTCATCTCTAGACAGTTTATGTGAAGGCTCTTCTCCGAGTCTGACCAGAGACCGGAGACCGGCCTGCCCTTGTGAAGGGCTCCCCAACCTAGGTTGGATGCGTCTGTCGAGATAACTTTCCACTTCGTAACAGTGCCCAAGCTCATGCCCGTTCGATACCAGATGGGATTTTTCCAAGGAGCCAGAGACAACATACAGCTGTGGTCTACCTTTATTTGTAATCGGCCCGAGAGCCATGCATGAACTGGAATGCGGCGATTCAGCCAGCGCTGTAGCGGGCGCATGTGTAACAGTCAGAGAACTGGTGCCGCCGAGGCCATGAGACCCAATATCCTCTGAAAGTGTTTGAGAGGAATGAGTGCACCGGACCTGAAAAAACCCACTCGGTTCTGAACAGAGAGCGTGCGCTGTGATGTCAGTCACGCGTTCATCTGCAGTGAGTCCAATACTTTTCCCGGAAACGAAATGTTTTGTGTGGGAGACAGTGAGCTCTTTGCTACGTTGATTATGAGGCCCAAGCATTGTAAATGGTTGAGAAGCCAAGATCTGTTGTTTGTAGTAATTGTAACTCTGACTGAGCTACTATGAGCCAGTCCTCGAGATAGTTGATTCTCATTCCCCGAAGCCTCAGCGGTGATAACGCCGCTTCTATGCACTTCGTAAACATGTGGGGAGCTAGAGATAGACCAAAGGGTAGCGGTATGCTTTCCCCTCGAAGGCGAATCTCAAGAAAGGCCTGTGATGAGGGGCTATCTGTATATGGAAATAGGCATTCTCTAGATCCAAAGTGAAAAACCAATCTCCCGGGCGAATGTGCGCGAGGATTTGTTTCGTTTTCAACATTCTGAACGGGCACTTCATAAGGGCTTTGTTCAAATGTCTGAGGTCTAGGATGGGTCTGAGACCACAGTCCTTTTTTGGTACAAGGAAATAATGACTGTAAAAGCCCGACTCGCTCTGTGAGGGGTGTACGGCTTCCACCGCCCCTTTTGTTAACAGTTTTGCTATCTCGGTTCGAAGCACGTGACTTATGTCGCTTCTCACCGTTGTCTCTTCCACGGTGCGAAAGCACGGTGGTCTGCGAGCAAACTGTAGCGAGTAACCTTGTTTTATTATGTTCAACTCCCATTTTGAAATGGCGCTTATGAGGGAATTGTTTCCCGCCACCTGAGTACAGGGGGCTGGGGAATATGTGATATTAGTGTTTGTGTATAGGCGAGCGCGTTTGAGCTGTGAGGATAGTGCTTCCAACCACCTGAGTGCAGGGAGCTAGGGAACATGGGAGTGATTGGGATTGTCCGTGATTGGTTCCGTGAACCCAACCACGGAGGGACCAAATAGTCCTGAAGGCGCCATAGGCGCGTCTAGAAAAGCGGGCTTGTCCGAGTCTTTCATCTCAGTTAGGTTGAGCCACAAATGGCGCTCCTACACCGTCAGGTTGGCCATACATCTGTTGATCGCCTGAGCGTTGGTCTTGGTGGCGCGCAGGGCCAAGTCAGTGGCGCCGCGCAGATCCTTCAGGGTCTCGTTATCAGGAACAGACTCATCCAGGGAATGGAGGAGTTTGGCCTGGAAGACTTGAAGCACCGCTATGGAGTGAAGTGCTGAGGCCGCCTGGCCGGCGGAGGCATATGCCCGACCGGCAAGGTTGGAAGAGGTGCGGCAGGCTTTGGAAGGGTGCACAGCCTTTGACTGCCATCCTCTGGCGGAGGGCGGGCAAAGGTGTGCAGCAACGGCTTCCTCAAGGGGAGGAAGGGCTTGGTATCATTTTTCCTGAGCAGCATCGACCACCGAGAGCGCTGGGGAAAAGGAGGATTTAGCGCGAGAAGAAAATGGCGCCTTCTGCGACTTAACAAGTTCCTCGTGGACTTCTGGGAAGAAGGGAGCGGGCTTTTGAGTTGACGGCGGTTTTCGAAAAACCACTTCTTCTTGTGGGCTCCTCGGGTTGCGACCAGTCAATGCCGAGGTCGTCCACGGCCTTTGTGAGCAGGCTTATGAGCTCAGCGTCCACTGAGGTCTTGCCGCCGCTAGCAATCCGCGTCGAAGAGTATCATGCTCCAAGAGTATCCGACCAGCCGCTTTCAGGTGCAGCAAGAGAAAGGCTGTCATTCTCCTCCTCCTCCGGTCCGCAGAAGGAAACAGCAGCGGCCGCCAAACGAGGGCAGCCGTGCTGTTCCTCGGCGAACATGACGGGCGATGGCAAGGCACGCGGGGAAATGGCCGGCGTGTGCTCGCCAGAGCCCTCCGGGGGCCTCTGGTCGCGACGTTTCTTTTTCCGTGGCTCGAAAGGCTGAGAGCAAGGGATCCGGGTCGAAACTGGCGAGCCGAGCCCGAAGGGTCTGCAGCGCCAGCTCGTCACACTCCGGGCAGCCGCCCTGGTTGAGTGCAGCCTGCGCGTGGTCTCGTCCGAGACAAGTAGTGCAGATGATATGACGATCCTCGTCCGCAAGAAAACCTCTGCGCGAGGTGCAGGAACGAGGCATATCTGAAAGGTAAGGAAGGTAAAGGATATGTGCCAGATGGCGCAGCTGGAAGACAGGCTGAAGGCGGGGAGACCGACGTCCTCAGGCTGCAGTTCCGCTGGGTGCGTGTCGACGGCAAGCTTCGATCCAGAGCTCAGCGAGGTAAGTCGCTGAAGAAGAATTAATCTGACTAACCTGGCGAGGCAGGGGGTTATATACCCTTGGCTATGCTAATTCTGTTGCCCCTTGTGGCGGGAATTTAGTGGGACCTGATTGGTCCGTCCCGCCCAGCGGCCTCGCCATAGGTTGCTGCAGTTGCAGCGGCACAGCCAATCAGCACGCAACAGCTTCCTGCTGAGAGCTGTGCAGCTGCACTGCGTGTTATAAGGTAATTTTTAGGATAAAAATTTGGCTTTAATATCTTGAGGAAAGGAATTGCCCATAGCGTTAGCAAAGGCAATACGAGAGAACTCTCGAAAGGGAACAGCATATAACTGCAGGCACAATTTATTCAGAAACTACAACTATTCCAAGTGTTCCGAGGCCAAACGATTGATTTGTGTGAAGAAAATCTTCAAAAACGATCACTAATGTTGAGTCCATCTGCGAATATTAATACATTTCAAATATTGCCGCCGGAAGAAACTTCAAATCAGCTTTGACAGCATTGGCTGTTGTATGTCACGTGACCAATTGCGTCATTACGTCAGTTTTGATTGTAAAATGGCATTGGCTCTCGTGTGTCTCGTGACCGATCGCATCATGATGAAGAGTCATCTGTGTCATTTAAATGAGAAAAATGAACGAGTGTGTGTGTGGAGCACGATCATCATTTCAATGATTAAAACATTAAGATCAACTCTGTTCTTTACATGAAGATATCGTATGACTTCAGAATTCAACCTAAGTTAATACTTCTATACCGTTTCTGGTCCATTTTTGAAATAAATAACTGTGCCTGTACATTTATTTGCCTGTTATGTGTTTTATATTGTTGATAAGTGGGTAGGTTTAGGGTAGGAGGGGAGTTAGTTGCTCCGAAATATAAAAGTAGGCTATAAATATTCATAAAATCATGTCTACTTTTACAAATAATTAAATGTGTGTTGGGAATCTGTGTGTGGACCACAGATGCTGCCTGTCATTGACATACATAGGCATCACTTACGTGGACCCATCACAGAATTTTCGGCGATTCTGTGAAACTACCACAGATTTGAGTTAAGGGTCAGTGTTGATTTCACGAAATTCTCTGAGACCAGGTTGCTGAAAACATGGTAAGTCTATCCCTCACAGCCTCGCTTTCATACCCGTCATGACGCTGCTCTGAATAAGGTCCATAGGACAGATTCCATGCAAGTTGAGACATCAAAGTCCCAAAGCTGCTCTATTGGATTGTGATCTGGTGACTGTGGACATAATTGGAGTAAAGTGAACTCATTTTCATGTTCAAGAAACCAGTTTGAGATGATTTGCGCTTTGTGAGATTATCCTGGGTTCGGGCTAGAAGGCATACAGCCATGGCCAGATTTACCAGGAATACTAGGTTTAGGTTTGGGGTAGGTGTAGGTGTAGATGTTAATAAAACACTAATTTAATTTATATTCATTTTATGGCAAGATTTTGCGTCACTTCTCACTGTACATATGTGTCCACAGTACAGGGTGTTAAAAGTAACACTGAAGCAGTGTTAAAGTTAATGAGATAATTAAGAGATTAATTAATTAATGATTGACCATTAGTGGTGACACTTGATGATTATGATCAGAATCACTGAAGAACAGAGAAACACAAGAACTACAACTGACTTCAGCCACAGCCTTAGATGAAATCAACTGAAGATAAAAAGAAGACATTAAGGATTAAACAACTTCACAAACAGCATCACCAGCTTCACACATTACTAACCATACTGACTTTATTTCTGTCAGACGACTACAGAAGCTCTTATTGACAATTCATATATTTTTTTAAGATAAGAGAATTAAGATATTTTTTTTGAAAATAATAGTTTAGTTTGAAGTCACCTGTTACAAACAGAGATGACACAGAGAACTAGAGACAGTGAAACACAGAGTTTATTAACACAACCAGGAGGAGAACGGAAGAGGTGAGTGCTGGCAAGTAGGATCCAAGGGGAGTGACACAAGGGTAATATGATACGTTTCTGTTGTAGGTGTTTGGCGGATTGGCAGAATGGAGAGATGGAGACAAGGAGCCAGGAGACAAGACGTGGAGACACTCGGGAGACAAGGAGACAGAGGTAAGCATGCAGTTGAGTCCGTAGAAGCAAGCATCAGCAGTAGCATGTGCAAACGAGACCGGAGAGTGACTGAGAGAATGTTCAGGGTTTAAGTGCAGGTGGTGATTGGCGTGCTGATGATGTGCAGGTGTGTGCAATCAGTATTCTGGTGTTTGTGAGCATTGTGTCTGGGAGAGGGTGGAGCCTGACATGCTTGTAACATTACCCCCCTACGGCCATCTCCCAAGGGCCGAAGACCCCGACGCCGGGGTGGTCTACCTCTACCCAGAGGCACCGGTCGATCTGGATGAGTGGAGTGAAAGGTCTCAAGTAAGTTCGGATCTAGGATGTCATGTCTGGGTACCCATGATTGCTCTTCTAGGCCATAACCCTCCCAGTACACGAGATATTGGAGCTGACTACCACAATGCCGGGAGTCCAATATCTCTTGGACCTGGTATGCTGGCACGTCTAGCAGAAGTGGAGGAGGGGGCTCCGGGGCTCTGTGTAAACAAATGGGTGGTGAGGTTTTGACAATAATACATGGAAGGTGGGGTGAATCCGGTACTGTGGAGGTAGCTGAAGTTTGTATGTGACCGGGTTGATCTGCTGCAGGACGGTGAAGGGGCCAACGAATCTGGGACTCGACTTCTTGCACTGCAGACACAGTCTGATGTCCCAGGTTGACAGCCAGACCTTCTGCCCTAGATAGACAGCCCTCTGAAGTTGGTGGTGTGCAGAGTCCCAGACCCTCTCACTCTCCCAGAACCAGTAGTCGACAGCAGGGACGTCGGAGGGTTTCCCTGACCAGTGTAAGAGTGGTGGTCGATGGCCGAGTACACACTAAAATGGGTTTTTTGTGCATACTCGGCCCATCCTAAGAACTGGTTCCATCCTAAGAACAAGGAGTCCTTGTGGCCATGACAGAAGGTACGGAGGAAACTGCCAATCTCCTGAATCTTGCGTTCCATCTGTCCGTTCGTTTGGGGATGGTATCCTGATGACAGTCTCACGGTCACACCTAGGAGGGAGAAGAAGGCTTTCCAAACCTTGGAGATGAACTGTGGACCTCTGTCCAATACAATGTCTTCAGGGATGCCATAATATCGGAAGATGTGGTTGAACATTAGTTCCGCTGTTTCCAGAGCAGTGGGTAGACCTCGGAGTGGGATTAGGCGGTAGGACTTGGAGAAATGTTCAACCACTACTAGTACACAGGTGCAATTCTTGGAGACTGGAAGGTACGTGATGAAATTGACTCCCAGGTGTGACCATGGATGGTTGGGAATGGGCAGAGGATGGAGTTTCCCAGCTAGTAGGTGGCATGGACTCTTGGCTCTTGACTCTTGTGAGTACCAGAAATGGATGTTTGGTGCCCTCTAACCAGTGTCCCCACTTCTCCAAAGCCAGCTTGATGGCGAGGAGTTCACAGTTACCGATGTCATAGTTGTTCAGTGCCTGGTAGTTGCTACAAGGCCGCAAGCCTCCATCCTTTTTTGCCACGAAGAAGAAATTCGAAGCAGCAGGGAAAGTGGATGGCTGGATGTAGCCTTGCTCCAGTGCCTCCTTGATGTACTCCTCCATGGCCTTCTCCTCTGGGAGTGAGAGAGGGTAGGCCACTAGATCATTGGGCAGCAGATCAATGGCACAGTCCCATGACCGATGGGGAGGCAGCTTGGAAGCCCGTTGGGGACAGAAGACATCGCTGAAGGAGGAGTAACAGGACGGGACATCCACCGACAGTCGCTCTACTGGATTTTTGATGGACGTGGGGCAGACATGGCGATCTTGGGAACAAGGAGAGGGACGTAACGGTGGAGATGGGAAGCAGTCCGGGAAACAGGTGTTGCCCCACTTCAGGACTCCCCCTATCTTCCAGGAGATGACTGGTCTATGCTGCTCTAACCATGGGTGACCTAAGATGATGCCAGCAGTGGACTCCTCCAGAACCAGCAGATGGAACTGTTCCATGTGGAGGATACCAACTTGAATGCCGATTGGGCCAATGGAGCGACTGACCTGCCTCCGATCAAAAGGCCTTCTGATCCACTACACAATTATGCCACTACACAATGATTATATTCTGATCACTGAACAGCCAACAGCATCCGATTTAGTTTTCTCTGCTTTTCTTGCAAACTCAGTCACAGCAGCCAGAGAAACACTAACATTTAAAAGTTGTCAAACTGCACAACTAAAGATAACACTAATCACCATGATGGTGACATAAAACTAAATCATCAACACAAAATCAACAAAAAACAAATCTATTCTGTCAGATGTCTACAGAAGCTCTAATAAGAAATAATAAAGTCAATCTGGTTAGTAATGCATGAAGTTAGTAATGCATTTATTATTAGTGAAACCATACTTATTCAATAATAATCAATACAGCATGAAGAATAGACGTATCAAAGGTCATAGATGTTTATCTAAGAAATTGTTCATGTCTCTTAAGCCTAAACTTAAAATTAAGAATAAGTAGTGATTTCTCTCATTTTAAGAATATAAAGGGAGATTTTACACTGGCAGTTTAATTCAGAGCAGGGCACAGTTCGTTTGAAAAATTGGTAATGTGTACCAGTGAGCACACTAGAACCACACCATACCTGGAGGAGGTCCATATTCAACGAGTAGGAATATAGCGCCGCCCCTTTAAGAGATCCGCGTTCCCTGACACTGCCAGTATTTTGCATGTGCGCGCCGAACTGGGCCGCGATTCACGTGGACAGTGTAAAGAACACGGACTCGGGAGCGTGCTTGTTCAGGAAAGTAACCTGTGCATTCGTTTTATCCGATTGTAATGTATTTAGTTCAATAAAACACGTGTACTGTAGGCGGTGATGGTGTTAATGATTTACCTCAGACATGAGCGAGAATGAGCGAGAGTGATCTTCAGCGCATCGCGCTCAGACTGCAGAGAATGTGCTCAGTGAAAAAATGCACTTTTCTTTCTGGAGTCTAATAAAAGTTAAACAGAAAATATGGTAGCTTATGTAGGCAATAAATGCACTTTTGGTTTAGAATATTAAAGGGGGGGTGAAATGCTGTTTCATGCATACTGATCTTTTTACACTGTTAAAGACTTGGAATCCCATACTAAACATAGACAAAGTTTCAAAAGTTAAGGTGGACGTTTGATGGGAGTATTTCTTTGTCAAAAATACTACTTCCGGTTAGTCATAAGTTTCGGCAAGTTTTTTGAGATCATGCGTCCCCATTGACGTTAATGGGGGCGGAATTTCCTTGTATGGGCCTTACGGACAATTCTACCGGAAGCGCGTGAGAGAGAGCGAGGGAGAGAGCGAAAGCAACAGGCTACGCCCATCAAAGCGCTGGCTTGTAGGATGCTGGACAGGTGATATAACCAGTAGCTACTGACTTACCCACTGATAGGCCGGCGGTCGATCTGTATTAGCACTTTCCTCACGCGACGGGCGAATCACTTTCCTCACAGAGTGACTCACTTTCCTCACGCGGCAGGCGAATCACTTTCCTCACCGAGCGACTCACTTTCCTCACAGAGCGACTCACTTTCCTCACGCGGCGGGCGAATCACTTTCCTCACTGAGCGAATCACTTTCCTCACAGAGCGAATCACTTTCCTCACAGAGCGAATCACTTTCCTCACGCGGCGGGCGAATCACTTTCCTCACTGAGCGAATCACTTTCCTCACGCGGCGGGCGAATCACTTTCCTCACTGAGCGAATCACTTTCCTCACAGAGCGAATCACTTTCCTCACGCGGCGGGCGAATCACTTTCCTCACTGAGCGAATCACTTTCCTCACAGAGCGACTCACTTTCCTCACTGCAGCGCGCTGCTGCACACGTCATTATTTAGCTCCGCTCACACGACACGCCCCCACCCGCTCGGCTTTTTTCGGAAAGACTCGGAACAGCACATCTTTCTTATATAATTATAAAAAAAATAAAGACTTTTCGGAGATATGCAGGATGCAATGCTACTCTATAGGTACTCAAGATTGAAATGACACTGACTGAAACTGAGTGTTTCACCCCCCCTTTAATGTTAATGTCAACACTTTTCTTTCCCTATTAATGTTTGCTGTTGCATCCTTTGCGTCTGACTGCTCTGGCTTTTTCCAACTAGGGGCTATGCCACGGATCAAACAGAAAATACGTGCTGCGTTAACGCGCGTTAATAAATTTAGTGCCGTTAAAATGAATTTGCATTAACGCTTTATTATTGCGTCAACTTTGACAGCCCTAAATAACATATTTCAAATCACCAACAAAATCTAACATACTCTCACCTAAAGGATTATTAGGAACACCATACTAATACTGTGTTTGACCCCTTTCGCCTTCAGAGGTGCCTTAATTCTACGTGGCACTGATTCAACAAGGTGCTGAAAGCATTCTTTATAAATGTTGGCCCATATTGATAGGATAGGATCTTGCAGTTGATGGAGATTTGTGGGATGCACATGCAGGGCACGAAGCTCCCGTTCCACCACATCCCAAAGATGCTCTATTGGGTTGAGATCTGGTGACTGTGGGGGCCATTTAAGTACAGCGAACTCATTGTCATGTTCAAGAAACCAATTTGAAATGATTCAAGCTTTGTGACGGTGCATTATCTTGCTGGAAGTAGCCATCAGAGGATGGGTACATGGTGGTCATAAAGGGATGGACATGTTCAAGAACGATACTCAGGTAGGCCGTGTCATTTAAACGATGCCCAATTGGCACTAAGGGGCCTAAAGTGTGCCAAGAAAACATCCCCCCCACCATTACACCACCAGCACCAGCCTGCACAGTGGTAACAAGGCATGATGGATCCATGTTCTCATTCTGTTTATGCCAAATTCTGACTCTACCATCTGAATGTCTCAACAGAAATCAAGACTCATCAGACCAGGCAACATTTTTCCAGTCTTTAAACTGTCCAATTTTGGTGAGCTTGTGCAAATTGTCGCCTCTTTTTCCTATTTGTAGCTGAGGTGAGTGGTACCCGGTGGGGTCTTCTGCTGTTGTAGCTCATCCGCCTCAATGTTGTGCGTGTTGTGGCTTCACAAATGCTTTGCTGCATACCTTGGTTGTAACAAGTGGTTATTTCAGTCAAAGTTGCTCTTCTATCATCTTGAATCAGTCGGCCCATTCTCCTCTGACCTCTAGCATCAACAAGGCATTTTTCCCCCACAGGACTGCCGCATACTGGATGTTTTTCCCTTTTCACACCTTTGTAAACCATAGAAATGGTTGTGTGTGAAAATCCCAGTAACTGAGCAGATTGTGAAATACTCAGACCGCCCGTCTGCCACCAACAACCATGACACGCTCAAAATTGCTTAAATCACACTGAATATAATGACTTTGTGGTATGGTAAAATCTATTGCATTAATTCATGTAATTTATACATTGTAAAATCAAGATTAAGGGATTAAATGTAGTTAGCCACGTTCTTGTAGAAAAAGACACCCAATCTGGTTAACTTTAAAATAATTTAAGCTGGCCGTGATTAAAGGGGGGGTGAAACACTCAGTTTCAGTCAATCTCATGTCAATCTTGAGTACCTATAGAGTAGTATTGCATCCTTCATATCTCCGAAAAGTCTTTAGTTTTATCATATTTATAAAAGAAATATAGGCTGTACCGAGTCTTTCCGGAAAAAACCGAGCGCCTGGAGGCGTATCGTGTGGGCGGAGCTAAAGAATGACGAGCGGTGACGTCCTCAAGCGTGGAGAAACCCATCTATCTCAGCTAATACAGATAATGATCCACAATCAAATCTGAGGGAGAAATAAATTGAACAGGAGAAACGGCAACAGCAGGACGTCCGTCTCTGTGGTATGTAAGTTACTGTATTTAATGGCCTCTCCACATTTCTGTGTGTTTACTCGCAGAGTATGAGGACATGATTCGGTTTATGGACTATTGTATGCGACTAGACCTTAGAAGTAGCAAGCAAAACGGTTTTGCACGTCAGAATACTGTAACGTTATACAGAGAACAACAATGGAGTAACCGTTAGCGCATTTGAATGACGAAGCACGCGATCGTTTTGTTTACTGATGTTTACTCATGCGACGGTAGCCAATAGCAGAGACATTTGAAGCAGTTTAAGTTAACTCACCGTCGAAGCTTTATCGCTGGGACCGCTCCGTCAGAAACACACTTCTTTGGTATGATTTGGTAAAGTCCTGTGACAGCAGTGGCGTGTAAATCCATTTTGAGACGCAACTGAAACGATGTTGTCAAGCTTCCCGTCATTTCTGCGTTCAAATCGGTTCAAATGCAGCGCTGCCTTCCCGGAATGCTGTGCTGAAGAGTTGAAGTCGCTCGACGTCACCCATAGGAATAAAGTGGAGCGCGGCGCCGTTCACGGACGACTGGATCTGCAGCTGAGAGACTGTTTACAGCGTGCTCTAGTCACGCGCGCGCGCGCACCCTACCGGGAGAAGAGCCCGTACGGCCCATACAAGGACCTTCCGCTCTTATTAACGTCAAATAGACCCATAGTCGAAAAAAACTCGCCGAAACTTGTGAGAAACCGGAAGGAGTATTTTTGACACAGAAATACTCCATCAAACGTCCAACATTAGTTTTTGAAACTTTGTCTATGTTTAGGATGGGAATCCAAGTCTTTAACAGTGTAAAAAGCTCAGTATGCATGAAACAGCATTTCACCCCCCCTTTAAGTGCTGGCTGCCTTTGTGTGTGTGTCCTCTAGCAATGTTAGCCTTATTTAAAAGTGTCTTGTCGTTTTTATATCCACTGAAAATTTTGCAGCAATTAATTGATCAAAGCTAGTCTGCACCAAAGAAGGAAAGTTTGGATGGCAGGTGAACTTGGATACCAAATAAACATTCATGTGTAACGTTAGCAGCAAGTCCATGTATGATGTCAGCCATTTTATTTTAGTGAGCTAACAATATGAAAGTCTGTACATTTTTAATGAAATTAAAATTTTAAAACCTAACGTTAGACCACAGCTTTTCATGGCTAAAGTGAGGTTAGCACCAGTAGCTTCAGCCCTTTGCATCAGTCTAGGTCTACGAGCTGAAGCAGGAACAGTTAACTTTTGAATGCAATCAATTTGGCAAGCCCCTCCGCCTAAATCCTAAATGCAAACTAAATGCATGTGTTTTTGACAGGTCATAAAACTATTGGATTCGGATATATATATATATATATATATATATATATATATATATATATATATATATATATATATATATATATGAACATGAGGCGCATTAAATACAGACGCAAAAGAAAATTCCCTCCAGAATTTTATATCATAAATTAATGACGCATTCGGTGACAGTGAAAAGTGCAAAAGAAATGGTAGCTACAAAGCAATCACTAGCGCTCATTTTGGTCATAGCTTGTCTTGAAAAACGAAGACAATTTGACAGTTGTCGTAGGAGAAGTCACACTGCAGGACTGTGCGCCAAATCTTCTGGCACTGCCAGAATTTTGTCTAAGATAAAATTTGATTGCAACGGTCGTTAATCGGCTGTCGGTGAACATGTCAAACTAAGGATTAAGATTTTAGCCTAGGATCAGAGGAATCTTTTAGGATTTGCAAAATTTGTCTCAGATGGCCAAATCGTGGCTAAAATCGCACAATGTGCACCCGGCTTTAGTAAAAGTTTGTCTCAGCAGCTTTGTGAAAAGGTTTAAAGAGAAAACTCTTCCCTAAGAACTTTTAGTGCTGTTTTGGATAACTCTTAGTGGTAAGATAAAATGTTTTGTGAATATGGCCCAGGTCTTTAGCATCTATATACTCTCACCTCCCTTTTCTTAGGTGTACACTGGTCCGATACAGGAACATTAATACTGAGTATTACAGCCTCACCCTGAGGTCTGATCTATAGTCTTCCAACACTATGAATGTCCCTGCTGTGGTCCTCTGAGCATAAAATCTTTAATACTTCTATTCTGCAGCTGCCCAGCATATACCAGACACGACTCCCAAGTTGCTTTTTGCAGGAATGAATCTTTATTTACAGCCAGGAGATCACTGGCCACAACAACCAAGTGTCTCTCTGAACAGAAAGATACATGTACACTTATATCTTACAGTTGAGTAAAAATCAATGTCACTTCGTCACTGTAATTGGTTATACTGTTCTGGAGAGCGGTTTGTAATGATCTAAGGTAATCATATGACTTTTAGTTTTACTGTGTTAAGCACTTTTTAAGTAAGTCTAGACCTAGATAGCATGGTGAAATTGATACAATGTTGTGTTTTGATCCACGGCATCATTTAGGTTGAGACTGAAATTTCAATGTTTAAAATTTGATGGATTGTCATTGAAATCTTGTTGAAAATCAACATGCAGAAGTCTTAAGAGTAATGGCGGGATTAACCTTGTTGCAATTGGTGATGTCATCATGCTTACTAACTATGACCACAGTGATTGGCTGATAGGGGAGTAGTCTCTGTCAGTGATTTATATATAGAAATATTTTGTTTCATGTTGCCATATTCAAATAAAATGCTTAAAATAAGAATGTTGCCATATTCACATAACGATTTTAAAATAAAAAGGTTGCCATATTCAATTAAAGATAAAAAAAATTACCTCAAATGTCTTCATCTTGTGAGTTTGCAGAATTCGAGCTGAAATTATGTTAAATTATAAACAAAGTTCATGAGGAGCATGTTTAAATGGTCAATCTAATCAGCGCGAGAGGAGGTACATACTGTCAAGCCCTCCCAATCATCAGTCACTGCCATGCCCACTCGTTCCCCATCACCATCATTATGAACACCTGGGCACCATCACCAGCCACCACTATATCAATCCGGCTCACCTTCACTCCCATTGTCTGGTCTTGCACCGATCCACCCATGACTACCTGTCCTTCGTTGAAGCCTTCACCTGTACCATCTTCGTCTCCATCGTCATCATCATCTTCGTCTTTACCATCATTGTCTCCACCTTCAATGTCCTTCGTTTGAGTGTCACCCACCTTCTAAGTATCACCTCTGTCCGTTACCTCTGATAATAAACTTTGCACTTGCACTAATCCATCTGTGTCCTCGTCTGTGCCTGACAGAAGACCAGATCAAATGCAGAGCTCTTCGGACACAGGCAGGGACCGCACCGCAGACCACTTCACCATACTGGTTCGCGCTGTACGGTCCTCGCTGGTTCACGACACTCCCTCCACCACTACCCAAACTAGCGTGTCATCACCTGCACCACCGGCACCCATTACTTCGTCAGCTGCCTGCGTAAGTCCCATGGCCCGACCAGCGACCTACAGTGGCGCAGCGGAGGATTGCAGCAGGTTTCTCTTGCAATGTTCCCTTTATATGGACGCAAACTCCCATCTGTTCCACAGCGAGAGAGCATTTATCATATCCTTACTCTCAGGCCGAGCACTACAGTGGGCTCAGTCGCTATGGGAAGCAAATGCCCCCGTCATCGGCTCAATCACCGCCTTCTGCACTCATCTAAAAGAGGTATTTGATCAACAAACTGCCGAATTATCTGTCCATGATCAACTGATTTCTATTCGCCAAGGCAAACGAGAGACAACGAGTTCCTATGCATTGCGTATCCGCGCGCTGGCCTGTATGAGCGGATGGAATGAATCAGCCCTCGTCACCGCCTTTCGCCACGTTGTCCTCGCTGACGTCAAGCAACTTATTGTGGTCTACAAGGACGCCTTGGGCTTGCAGGCCCTCATCCAGAAAACCATCCACGTGTCTCAACGGTTATCTGCCTTTAGCCTCTCCTGACCTGCTGCCGATCCTCCGCCCGCTCAAACACCTGTTGCACCTCCAGCACCTGAACCCATGCAGATCGATTCATACCATCTCACCACCACCGAACGCCAACACAGGATATCATAACATCTGTGCCTGTATTGTGGGGGAGATGGACATGGCATTACGACCTGCCCCATGTGACTCACTCGGCCAGCGGTGAGTACCATCCAATTACCTCCGTTAACGGCAAACCTTACCAAGACGCCATTATTCATTTGTAATTCTCACTCATCTGTTGCAGCACAAGCCCTCATCGACTCCGGGTCGGCGGGAAACTTCATCAGTCAGCAAACCCTCGAAAAGCTAACCACCCATCGTCAACGTTGTCCCGTCCACCTCAGAATCACCACCATCTCTCCCCCCCCCACACACTTACACTACGCGTTGGAAACCATCACGTTCATGGTCCTGGAGGAGTCAACAGCGGACATCATCCTGGGACGCCCCTGGCTTATACTGCACTGGCCACATATCGACTGGTCCACCGGAGAGATCCTGCAATGGGGTGAGAACTGCTTTGATCGTTGTATTCATCGTCCTCGCCGAAAAGGTTCATCATCATCGTCAGTTACTTCATCATTACCTGTCCAGTCCACCTCAGTAGAGAGTCCCGAAACTCAAGTCAATGTGGCCATTCCCCCAGCTTAACGGGCGTTCCAGGATGTCATTCAGCAGATGTCTTAAGCAGTTGGCTACCAAACTACCACACCATCGGCCATGGGACTGCGCCATCGACCTCCTGCCTGGGACTACAAGGGTTCATCCATCCATCGACCTCCCCTGCCACTTCAAGCTTTTTCTTCGTGGCCAAGAAGGACGGAGGCTTGCGGCCGTGTATCGACTACTGTCACTTTAATTCTCAGACTGTCAAATTCAGTTATCCTCTTCCTCTGGTCCCATCCGCTCTAGAACAGCTCCGTGGGGCCACCATCTTCTCCAAGCTCGATCTCAGAAGTGCCTACAACCTTATTCGCATTCACAAGGGAGACTAGTGGAAGACAGCCTTCATCACTCCCTCAGGTCCCAGGGAAAGCAAGAACTGACAAAAATGTAAAATGTGTACCTTGAATACAATATAAGTCGCTTTGGATAAAAGCGTCTGCCAAATGCATAAATGTAAATGTAAATGTAGGTCACTATGAATATCAGGTGATGCCGTATGGGCTGTCCAACTCACCCTCCGTCTTCCAAAATTACATAAATGAGGTATTTCATGAATTCTATGATATCCTCATCTATTCTAGTGACCTGAGGGAGCATGAAGAGCATGTCTGTCAAGTCCTACAGAAGCTCCTAGACCATCACCTTTATCTCAAGCTCGAGAAGTGCGAGTTCCATGTCTACACTGTCCAGTTTTTTTGGGTACATCATAGACAACCACAGAGTCAAGATGGACCAGAGGAAGGTGGACACCATCCCCCATTGGCCTCAGCCCACCACCATCAAAGAGCTGCAGCGCTTCCTGAGATTCGCCATCTTCTACCGCTAATTCAAAAAAAAAAAAAATGTCAGCCTGCTCAGCTCATCACTCACCTCCCTGCTCCAGATCCGGCCCAAGTCTCTGTCCTGAACTCCATCGGCCACCGAGGCCTTACACCAGTTGAAGAACACCTTCCAGTCCCCTCCGATCCTGGTCCACCCCAATCCTCATCTTCCGTTCGTCGACGTGGACGCCTCATCGACCGGGGTGGGAGCGGATCTGTCTCAACGGTAGGAGCGGATCTGTCTCAACGGTAGGAGACACCCTCACGACTCCATGTGCCTTTTTCTCCAAGAAGCTATCCCCAGCGGAGCAGAATTATGACATCGACAACCGGGAGCTCCTGGTGGTCAAACTTGCCCTGGAGGAATCCAGTTTTTTTGGGTACATCACGCTTCTGTGGCGCTGCTCAGCAGTCGACACGCACGCCGGAGCTTTGTCTGTTTGGTTAATGTTTGTTTGTTAGTTACTATCCATCGTTTCTGTTTGTTAATTACTCGTTCCCCATCACCATCATTCTGAACACCTGGGCACCAATCCACTCGTGACTACCTGTCCTTCGTCCTTATCTACCGCATTTTTACTCTGTCTCATCTCGGTCTCGGACGAAGATGACTCAGGATTTTGTCTCAAGACCGGTCAAGACCACAGCTGAGGGCAAATAAAGAGCAGAGAACTCCACCCCGCGCACACTCTCTCTGTCTTCAAAATAAGCACCTTCTTAGCTCTCTCTCATATTTCACATATTAATCTAAATCAAAAGATCAGAAGACTGAATCCATGTTGAACGTTGCACATTCAGACAATTGTTTTGAATTACCACTCAGTCTTGAATTGCGCTCAAAAAACGTTGATCTTCTCTGACCAGCTAAACAGCTGATATAAATCATACTTTAAATAAACAGGAAACCAATTCTATCCAGTCATGAAGTGTTTTCTGTGTGACAAACCTTCCGCGATGTTCTAACAGCCGGGATTCACACACACAACGGGTCTGCTAATGTCCGAATCACGACCAAATGACTCATTTGAACCGAATCATTTTAACGACGGTAATAAGAACTAATCTGTTCAACATTGAACTGAACAAATCAGTTTAATCATTTACTCAGAACACCTCAGAAATGAGAACACAAGTGTGCTTACCCAATTTAGCAAGAGTGGAGAGTAAGAATTATTAGTTTTAACTATCCACAGTATTTCAGCTTATGTTATATGTGTAGTAAAATAAATAGTCTAAATCATTTAGTTTAGACTGGAGTGAACTGAAAACAGAACAAAGTTGTTTGTTAGCTAGCTGATCATTTTATTAAATTGTATAGGGCAGAAAATGTGGCTGTTTGTTAACTGCTATTTCTAATATTGACATGATTCTATACCAAAACCACTCAACCTGTTGGAACAAAAGAAACATCAAGATAAGAGATCATACATAATAAGAGATATCAACATAAGATAAGCAAAAATTACTGTTTCGTTGAATTTTTAAAATGTATTGTCAGTATTACGCTCGCAGATCACATGGATAGGATACTTTTACTGTGTGTGTGTGTGTGTGTGTGTGTGTGTGTGTGTGTGTGTGTGTGTGTGTGTGTGTGTGTGAGTGACCAGGTCTGTCAGCCACCACCAAAGACCATTTTTGACCCAGGAAAAACCCTGCACATGTGAGATATTTGTTAAATCAAACTGTAGTTAATCAAAATAAAATGCAAGTACAGGGTTTCTTTTCCTTGCTGTTGCACAATACAGCTGCACAATAACATTTTCAAATTGTAAATGAAAAATATGTACATTTATAAAATAATTTGCTTAAGCAGCATACTAATGAATATCTGTATGATACATATTCCACCTCCTGTTATTCATATTCTTCTAAGACATAATGGACTGTGTCTGAGATTAATACCTCATTGAGATTAGCATTTTTAGGGAACTTTGAGTTTTAAAATGGGAGCGAGCGCTTTTCACAAAACAAACACGCTCTCTGTAAGTGTCAGTTTGGTGTTTATGTCCACCATAGACCGTAAACAATATGGACACGTTGTCTTCAGTGCCTCCCATTGACAAAAAGTTAAGTTTAATTTGCTTGTAGAAGAAAAAGATTAATTCCCCCAAAGCTACAATGCCTTTTGATAATTTGATCAAAACTTCTCTCATAGTACACTTACACACCCACACATACGAGAGAAGTGCCAATCATATGCATATTCCACATTTTATCATAAGTGTGGGGACTTGCACTGGTCTTGGTCTTGGTCTTGGTCTTGACTCGGTCTCGGCCCTTCAAAGTCTTGGTCTTGTCTTGGTCTCGGTTTAGGTGGTCTTGTCTACAACACTAACGTGAGGGCAGCATTACTCACAGTCTGCAATGTGGGGCAAAACTCTAGGTTTGCACTAAATTGCAAGCTTGGAGCCTTTGATTCCCTCAGACAGTGCGCCTAATATGCTTAAATTTTTTACTCTATTCAATAGGGTAACGGTACACGTATTCGTACCGAATCGTTTCGTTACAGGGCTTTCGGTTCGGTGCACGCGTGTACCAAACAGTACGAATGCAATCTTTAACAGTTAACAGCTGGCTTGTTTTAAGCGCGGAACATACTTCAATCCAAGTTCCAATGCAAATATATTAGGTATTCAGTCCAATTCATCACAAAATTCAAACGATAAATGCCGTTTTGGCGCTCTTTAATGTGATGTGACTGATCACAGTATAGTACGCGTCAGTTCAAACATCAAAGATCATCTCTTCCTAAAGTATAAACATGAATTAATGTCTCTTAAGGTATGTTGAGGATGCATTACAACTTACTAAAATTTATAATATGTCGTGTAATCGCTCAATTGGTGTTTCAATCGCGGAAAGACAACAGCTTGTGAACAATGTCCCGTAGCATCACATTTACCTCAGCAAGTCATTCAGTGTCCCCCCCACAGCTGTTTTTTTCATTAAATATATGCACTAGGCTATATTACATATTAGCCTATATATTCATTACATTCTACTTCACCTGTTAGTGACGTCTTGTTTATTTAATGCGTGTTTAAATAAATCTGTCATGATTTGACAGCTGTGTATAAATTATTATATTTCAACAACGAATTGGAGAAAAAAAATATATAATTAGATTTAGAAGTTAATGCAAAAACTGCCTCATGTGAAGCGTATGGGTGTTGATTATTATATCTAAAATAAATAACAGAATTTTTCACCTTTAATATTGCAATGTGTAGCCTAAAACTCCAGGGACTCCCTGGGGACTCCCTATATAGTTTACAGCATTATCTTTAAGAAATCTTTAGTTATAATTGAATTAATTTAAGGACAGACACATTTTTTGCAGTAAATATACCACTGTTGAATAAAAATAAATAAAAAGCAATTTTGTAAAACTGCTTTACCGAGATCATGATTCAAAACCGAGGTACATACCGAACCATCAGACTTGTGTACTGTTACACCCCTACAACTCAATCATTTCTAAGTTCAAACTCGCAACTGCCACAGGTAATCTGAAATGTATTCATTTTTATTTAATTTTATTAACGATAAGCCTACATTTATTATCACTATTGCCTCAGTGCTGTATAGTGTCTTTGGGTGGATGGATGCAACAGCCATTGAGATTGTTTGTGATTTGGTTTTAGTGACTTAGAAGTCCTCTTGACTACTCCTAGCGTTTCATGGATTTAGGAGCTAGTTTTAGCACTAAAATGCTTTGTGAAATACTCTTAGAGCAAAAATGTAGGAGTCCTAAAATTAGGACTGACACACCATGGAAGCCTATTTCCGCCACTAAATAAAAAAATAAAGAGTAATTTGGGACTTTTGATCTCAGTATTCAGAATTTTTTTCCTCACAATTGTGAATTATAGTCACAATTCTCTCTTTTATTTCTCAGTCAAAATTGTGCCTTTATATCACGCAATTTCGAGTCTATATCTATAGAATTGAGATAAAAAGTCACAATTACTCTTTTTACCTTTTTATTTAGTGGTGGAAACAGACATCCATAGATTTGTATTGTTATTGGGTGTAATTAGATACATTAAAAGTTATTAAATACATTTTTGAATAAAGCATTATTTTTTTCTACATTCTTAAATAGTGCAATAGACACGAACATGAGCAGGAATGTCACACTGCACACACAGCCAATGTCTTCATCCATCAGTGCTTGCAGAGCACATTGCTCCTTTAGTAGGCGTGAAGGAAGATGAAGATGGACATTAAAAAAAAGAAGCACCCTTGTGATAATGCTGACTTTGATTACACATTGAGTTGTTGTCGACAGCACAATCACCTAACCTGTGCCTTAACTCATTAATTACGGCTTAATCAGATAATCATCCATATTCCTCATTCTATACTTAAGGTGCTGTATGTAAGTATTTGACTGTACTAAAGAACAAAAATACCATCATTTGCAGATATTTAGGAAACATGCTAAATTCATATACGCGTTTCTCTGAAAAGCAATGCTGTGTCGGAATGTCTGTTTTAGTTTTGGTCTGTAATAATGCATACAGACAATTTACACAATAATATTTCAACAGCCCAGGCTGCAAGTTTCCGGAAAACAGCGTTCCCTTTCGAAAGGGAACTCGAGCTGCGTCAGCTGACGCTATGGGGAACGCCTCCAGCGTGACCGGTGTCTGAGCTACTATCAAATCACAGCAATCCTATTGACCGGCGACAGCCTATGATGTCATCAAGGTGCGTTCAGGAAGTATATAAGGGCGCCTTGCAAACATGACACCAGAATCTTCGTCTTCAGGGACTGTTTTTGTCTGAATGCTTCAAGTCAAAGGTAATCCAGATTCATTTATTTTCTGCCTGGGATCAAGAGCATGCACAGTCAAGCTCTTGTGGAGTCATTTGTTCGATTGTGTGTAATGTGAGCGAAGTTTTCAATCCGAGATCGCTCCGTTCTCGTCTAGCGCTCTTCCTGAGGGAAGAGCGTTTTTGCATCTGAGATTAGTGATGTGATCCCCGCTCACGCTGAGGCTGAGCGCGGATGCACGTCACAGTCCCTCGGATGGGGTCACCGATCGCCGCGAGGGGATGTTTCCCTCCGGCGATCTAGCGACTGACGAGACTAATCACGAATGCTCGTAGGGATGGCTGGTGAGAAGGGAAATTAATTTCTCAGCCATCCTGACTGTGTATGCTGAGCCGATAGCTGTTATGAGCGCGCTGCATGCAGGCTGCGGCCGTCATGTGGGCGCATTAAAGGAGAGATCGCTCGTTTAAGCGGAACGATCGATTCCTCCCCGGCCATAAAACCGTCGGCTCAGTTGAGCTTTTCCATTCCTTCCTGATCTCCTGACTGAGATCGTGAGGGTATGGAAGAACCCATGTTCAGTGTATTCACGGACATCAGCGGGTGTTAAATGCTGATGTTTGGAGGATGGGTGGTTATGGGTATGTGTTCTAGCCCCGGATTGCTGTTAAGAATAATCTAAAAAGATCCGGGTAGGCGGGGGCACTAAGAGCTCCAACCCTGCCATCTGAGCTTCTTTCAACTATGTTTCAAGAAGTTTAGATGGCGGGGCATACACGGCAGCGGGTCAGCCTGGTGCTACTTTTACGCCGTGTCGGTGTTGCAAGTATACTGGGAAGACCTGCTGAGGGATCTCAATCAGGGAAAATACCCTGACCCGCTGGGCAGCTGTGCGCCATATCAGCGATAGCAGTGCCTGAGGGCCAGTGTCACAGAAGCGCGGGTGGTGGTGTCCGAGGACCCGCACACCGCTGAGATCCGGGTCCCAGGCAGGCGGGAGGCGTCACGGTATATGGACCAGTGACGGGGCCTGAGTGCCAACATCGCCTCTCATGCTCCCCGCGGTTAAGGGCGGGGCGCAAAGAAGCGGACTCCCACATAAGAGGAATAGTATCACAACGCTGTTGGCGTGAATGAAATATCCCTCCCTTAGGTGGGTGAGTTAAGAATTACATCTCATTTACTGCTCTTCTTCATTTTCTCCCCAGGCGCTTCTTACATCCGGCCCTGAGGGGGGCCATGACGATGATACTCTAGACCCCGCCTGGCTGGGCTGTGAGAAGCGCACCCTCAGGCGGTTGCGCTCCTAAACATGCATACTGTGAGTAAAACTTATGTGTGGATATCGTCGCGCAGGAGGCGAGCTGGTAAGTCCCCCTTGTGAGGGAAACATTTATTATTTATGTTGTGTGAGATTTCATGCTCCCCGCCAAGGGTTTGGGGATCACGGTATCGATGGAGGACACCATAGGGCCCTGTAGTTCCCCTGTCCGGTGGCTAGAACGATTTTTTAGATGCCGTTATGTGGTATGTCTAGAGCTAGCTTTGCTAGGAGAGAATAGCCGCCATTGTATGTACAGCTGTGCGAACAGTTTTTTTGCCTTCTCTCTGTGTGATGAAGCAGTATTGAGGCAACCGCTCATTCTTGTAGGAATGTGCTGTTGTTTTAGGCGAGTGTGCTCTCCTAGTCAAACAGGAAGCTCTTAGCCACCCCAGGGTAAAGTGGTCAACGTTGCCCCTCGTGGAATTTCATAGACGGGAGGGTGAGTTTAGGCTTACGCACGAACTACAGATTTATGTCTAGCCTCGCAGGGCTTGGACGGAGTATTATTGAGGTTTTTTCGCTCCCCCGAGCCGCGTATAATAATACTCTTATGTAGGCTGGCCCTCTCTGGGCCACTGCATCGGTTGGCCTAGGCTTTTGCGGGATGGGGGGCATTTCTTTCCAAAGAAGGAAAGTAATTATCGCTCGAGGCCCTCGGTTTGAATATTGCAGGGCATTTTCTTTCGCATCCCTAGTCAGCCTCCTCTTACATTAGAGTCGTCCGGCCAAGGCCCGCCCCCTTCTCTGCGTTTTGGGGTTTTTAGTAATGCAGGTTGGTGTGAAGCAGAATGAACAGCGACTTAGCCAGTGGTCGTGGGGCGGGGTTTGGTGTCCCACGCTTGTACGCGGGTGGGCTAGTTTTGCGAAAACCCCGCTTTCCAGAGCTTGTTGTGGCTGCCACCTTCTGGCGGCCCCTGGCCCCATCCTGGAGGATGTTGGGCCGGTGGGTAGCATATTTGTGAATATTTTTTGCCCTCTGCTCTGTGTCTTCTGCTCCACCTTTTAGGGCTCGGGTTGAGCTGCACTCGCAACCTGCGTGCTTCGTAATGGTTCGGTCGGATGCTCCCCTGGAAGCCGAAGCATTGCCATGGCTGACGCCCTAGCGTGAACGGTAGGCCGCTGCATGAAGGAAGAGCGGCCGCCCTGACGCAGGTGACGTAAGTTGTACTCCCCTCGCTTTGAGGGTCTAGGTACTTTCTGCTGAGTACACTGCTTTTGGCAATGTGTTTAGGCTATGTCTGTAGGCACTGCCGGATGGGACTGCGTCATCGCATGGAGGACCCCGTGAGCCTCCGGGATGAAGCCAGCCCCGGGAGGGGCATGGGCTACCAGCTGGCTGTGAGCAGCCAGCTTGGGCAGTCCTGGCAGTGGACTCTGAGCAGGAGGCCTCAGCAGGCCTCCTTGCGGGTGAGTCGCGACATCGGGCCAATGTGCGCCTGGGAGGAATATCCCGACGATGTCGGCTTCAGCAGTACCTCGTCGACAAGCAGGACCATCATGGCCTCTCTGGGGTGATTCCCCAGGTGGTAACTGGATGTCTAGGTCTTCGTCAGCCAAGCAGACAGCCACTGTCAGCCCGACTTGGAGCGGCCAGCATTCATCCGACCTGCCAGCGAGCATTCGTCACTGGCATGGCTACAAGCCCAGTTAGTAGGCCTCCCTAGGCCTCCCTGAGGGCCTGCTGGGGTGCAGCAGGCCTTGCCGGGCTTCCCTTGAGAGGGTATTCCCGTGCTTCAGGTGTTAGACGGCAGGTAGTAGGCCTCACCAGGCCTCCCTGAGGGCCTGCTGTGGTAGCAGTAAGCCTCGTCTGGCTTTCCCCAAGGGGTCGTTCCTGGGCTTCAGTCACTGGATGATAGGTAGTAGGCCTCGCGGGGCCTCCCTGAGGGCCTGCTGGGATGCAGCAGGCCTCATCTGGCTTCCCCTGAGGGGGTACTCCAGGGAACTAGCGCTGGATAACAGGTAGTAGGCCTCTTCAGGCCTCCCTGAGGGCCTGCTGAGGTACAGCAGGCCTCCTCTGGCCTCCCCTGAGGGGGTGTTCCTGGGCTCCAGTCACCAGATGGCAGGTAGCAGGCCTCACCAGGCCTCCCGGAGGGCCTGCTGGGTTGCAGCAGGCCTCATCTGGCTTCCCCTGAGGGGGTGATCCAGGGCCTCGGCCACTGGGTGACAGGGATTAGGCCTCGCTAGGCCTCCCGGAGGGTGAGCCCCGGTTCCTGGTTCCTATGACAGTGAGCATGGTTGCTAGCCAGGGCGGCTAGCATGGTCTGCTATCAGGTAGCAGGCCTCACCAGGCCTCCCTGAGGTCGTTCCCTGGTCTCAGTGCCGGCTACGAGTAGCCTGGCAAGTAGTAGGCCCTGCGGGGCCTCCCTGGGGGAATGAGTTCCTTGGACAGAGACACATAACTGGCTCAAGCTGACAGCTAGTGGTTCCTGCCATCAGGCTTCGGCACCTGATGGCGGGCGCATACTCTAGCACGACGAGTTTACACTGCTGCTATACGGTCCCTACAGGACAGGGACCTGCATAGGTTGCCTACAGCATGGTACCTACCAGGCAGGCTTAAGAGCTCCCCTCTTGTGAGGGTTGTCTGTGAGCTTACGGCCGCCTGGACCTGGTCAGTTGGTCGTAGGCCCCTCGGGGCCTCCCTGTGAGATCAGCCTGTAGGCCTTCTCAGGCCTCCTGAGCACCCCTGTAATGTATGTGCTCGGTAGATCCTAGGATCGAGCAGCTGACTCCCCTCGCTAGCAAGGGTGGGAAAGCACTACGCTGAGCGCTGTTCTCCAGGATAGCCCATCTCTGAGTTCCGGCCTGAGGCGGACACTGCCAGTTCGCAGTCCCTCAGCTTGATGCCTCTCCAGAGGCGAGTTTCCAGAGGCTCTGTTGTTAACAGACTGGGCTGGCAGACGGAAGCGTCCCGCATAGTGACGCCAGGTCAAGCCTCCCTGGTGGCATTCGGTGAAGTTCTTCCCGAATAGTGACTGGCTGGGGCGCCCTCGGGTCCCCTAGCCACATTCCCTTAAAGGAACCCCTTCTATCGAACAGGTTGGTTCCAGGCCTTTGAGCGGCCGGGGTAGGGTACATGTAGGTGCCCCAAGGCCACAGCTCGGGCTATGACCGTAGGGAATGCTGTCACTGACAGCCTAATGTGACCAGAGGGGGAGTGGTTCAGGCATTTCAGTTGAATTTGCTTGTCCTGACAGTTGTCACTGCCAGTAGGCATGCACTCCCCTCGGCATGGTGGCGTGGGTATATCGTTCCCCATAGCGTCAGCTGACGCAGCTCAAGTTCCCTTTCGAAAGGGAACGTCCCCGGTTACAACTGTAACCTTAGTTCCCTGAGAACAGGGAACGAGACGCTGCGTCACTTTTGCCATGCCTCGGGGCCTGCCTGCAAACAGTCCCTTCAGACGAAGAAGCTGGTGTCATGTTTGCAAGGCGCCCTTATATACTTCCTGGTCGCACCTTGATGACATCATAGGCTGTCGCCGGTCAATAGGATTGCTGTGATTTGATAGTAGCTCAGACACCGGTCACGCTGGAGGCGTTCCCCATAGCGTCAGCTGACGCAGCGTCTCGTTCCCTGTTCTCAGGGAACTAAGGTTACAGTCGTAACCGGGGACGTTTTGTAGCCATGGAACCCAGCAAACAAACTGGTTCAGAGATCGCAGATTCTCACAGATACATGGTCAAATGCGCTCGTTCCTGTCGCATCTTAATACTGGCAACCCACATGAGCGTCGAGTCTGAGGAGGACGGGCGGGAAAAAAAGATTTTGTGTTTGGACTGCAGTAGCCATTTCAACCCTCAGCTGTCAATCTTACATATAGCAACTTTTAATTTGAGGACTGTAACTAATCTCCTTGATCCTGTTTTCACTGAAAAACAATCACAAAACCTACATCTTGTGTTTATCGAGAAAGTGACTGACATGGCTATTTTGTGATATTAAACGAGATTAGGATCTACATTATGTAAATTTGCAGCTTTAAAGGGATAGTTCACCCCAAAATAAAGATTTTGTCATCATTTACTCACCCTTATGTTATTACAAACATTATTTAAAATATGTTTTTTGTTCCACATAGGAAAGAAACTCATATAAGGGCTTAGAGACATTATTTACGTGACAGGCAGAGGAGAACAGGCCAAAGTTTTCTTTTTTTTAGGTAAAATTATAGGGGCCTATCATACACCCGTCCCAATGCGACACCAGGCGCAACTCAAGTGTTTTTAGCTGTTTAGTTTTTTTTCTTTCCAAGAATCATATACATCTGCAGTCATGCAGAGCCAAAGCACGACCACAACAATGTTCTTCCGCAAAAAAATTCTAGGGGGCCAAAAGTTTAATTTAAGATGAGTGCAGATCAAACAATATCCATCTACAAAATCTTTTTTTCTCAAAATTATTAAACACTAGAAAAACAGCACTATTTATGATCCAAAATGTCAGGACAATGTTTAAAAAAAGCAGTCTTGCAAGATTTTCATGTCTGTCTCCAGAGCCATCAATTCATTATTGGTTTCCCATTTTAGACATGCTTTATTAGATTACTAAACAACCAGATAAGGTAGTAATTATAGCTTTGCTTGTCAGGAATGTGTCTGTTCATTGATAATCTATACAGAGAGAACCCCTTCCTGTATATACGACAGCCAAATTCCCAAAAGACTCCAAAGAGAGAGGAACCTTATCCAGCCAAAGTCCTAAAACAATGTATTGACACTCATCAGTGGAGATCGACTCTGTTCTTTATTCCCTGAACATTTCTCCATTAAGCTATCCATTCATACAAGAACATGTTTTTCTCCTGTCCTGCCAAGCATCCTTATGATATATTCATCCTATAGCATCCTTATGATATATTCATTCTATAGCATCCTTATGATATATTCATCCTATAGCATCCTTATGATATATTCATTCTATAGCATCCTTATGATATATTCATCCTATAGCATCCTTATGATATATTCATCCTATAGCATCCTTATGATATATTCATCTGTGATATATGCATTGGGTCATTAGATGACCCGAGGGTCATCTAATTCTACACAAGGTAAATCAAGTAAGAATTTGTCCCAGGAATCTAATGTTAACGTTTTCTCAAAAAACAAAAACAAAAAAGGTGTGTGTTTTGTTTAAAGGAAACAGCAATAATTTAAGTTTAAATAATGGTATAAAATGGTGATGATAAAAAGTATCCACACTGTAAACATTTTTTGTTGGTTTAACTTAAAAAAGTAAGTAGCCTGGTTGCATTAAAATTTTGAGTTTATTGAAATTAAAAATATGATTATTATTATTGATAAATCATGAAAATAGCACTGCGTCATCAGAAGTAAAACACACACAATTACCCAATATGCTTACAAAATCTTTTAATAATCTTTTAATAAAGGTTGTCGAATCTCAACATTTTTTCATTGTATTAACTCAAAATTTTAATTTCAGTGAACTCAAAATTTTAAGGCAACCAGGTAACTTTTTTTCTAAATATTTTTTTTACAGTGCATATACTGTTTATTTACATTGTACTTTAATTTAAATTCAAAAAATGCCATTGGTCAAAAATTCATGGTAATTCAATGGTTATTTTTTAAAAATATATATAATTTAAGTGTGTTCACTTTTGTTATAGAAGGAAAATACGACTTAATAATAATAATAATAATAACAATAATAATAATAATAATAATAATAATAATAATAATAATAATAATAATAATAATAATAATACATCAAACCATCTTTCAGGGTGTCTGTTATTACAGTATTTGATACAATAATAATACAAATAATTAGTCACAAACATATGGCTTATGGCGACATAACATGTAATTTATTGGCTCAACTTGCCCCGGTTTAAGGGTAAGTTGCTCTTGATCAGTGAGCAAGATCAAAGATCTTCTCCAATTTGGAAGAAAGTTGGTCAATTATTTAAAATTGTACATACATTTAATGTACATATATTAATGCAATAATAACTTCTTCATTTCTATGTGGCTTCTTTAATTTATTTAAAGCTTTAACAAAAACAAACCACTCTAAAACCAATAATAATGGTTTCTTTTTCTTTTCTTTTTACTAGACCAACATTTTTGTTTCAATTAAAGTTTAAACATTCTGTCAAAAACATATTTCACCTACATGCCACATTGCTGAGAACAGCCCTGCAGAAAGCTGAAAAAGCAATCTGAATTCAGAATCACTATAATGCTTTTACATTGAACCGAGCCACTCAAAACACTTTATTAAAAGTCTTCACACAGCACAACTTTTGTAAGGGAACAGGCATGTACTTTTTAGTATACTGTACTTTGTTTTGAGGCATTGCGAAAAATGTTTAATTACATTCGTTTTTTTGTGTGTGTGTTTTTTGCACAATGCTGTACTTCTCCTCTACTGTTAGCGTTTTAATCCTGATTAAATTCAGCAGTACATCTGCACCAGCATTCACAAGCTACTCAGATAAATTAATAAAGACTTTTTGTTGCAGGCAAAGAAATGGATGCATTTCCAGATGCAGCATTATTTTGATCGCTCTTTTCTAAAGTATAATGTTTGTTTTCACTTAGTGGCTTCTAAAAAAGTGATTTACAGACTAGCAAATCACCAAGGAATTTAGTCGAACAAATATCTTCATTGTTTGTCACCGCTTCCCAACACTAAGAGGATAAAAAAAAAAAATTGTAACTATTAAAGGTTTGCTCACACTTTTAGTTCTGTACTCGTTTTTTTTTTGGTCCAGACCAAAAAAGAAAGCCATACATTTAGTCTTGGTTTGCTAAGAATTCCCACCGTTATTTTTAACACATTAAAAAATACAACTTTTAAGATGTACAGTCTTGTTCAAAATAATAGCAGTACAATGTGACTAACCAGAATAATCAAGGTTTTTCGTATATTTTTTTATTGCTACGTGGCAAACAAGTTACCAGTAGGTTCAGTAGATTGTCAGAAAACAAATGAGACCCAGCATTCATGATATGCACGCTCTTAAGGCTGTGCAATTGGGCAATTAGTTGAATTAGTTGAAAGGGGTGTGTTCAAAAAAATAGCAGTGTGGCATTCAATCACTGAGGTCATCAATTTTGTGAAGAAACAGGTGTGAATCAGGTGGCCCCTATTTAAGGATGAAGCCAACACTTGTTGAACATGCATTTGAAAGCTGAGGAAAATGGGTCGTTCAAGACATTGTTCAGAAGAACAGCGTACTTTGATTAAAAAGTTGATTAGAGAGGGGAAAACCTATAAAGAGGTGCAAAAAATGATAGGCTGTTCAGCTAAAATGATCTCCAATGCCTTAAAATGGAGAGCAAAACCAGAGAGACGTGGAAGAAAACGGAAAACAACCATCAAAATGGATAGAAGAATAACCAGAATGGCAAAGGCTCAGCCAATGATCACCTCCAGGATGATCAAAGACAGTCTGGAGTTACCTGTAAGTACTGTGACAGTTAGAAGACGTCTGTGTGAAGCTAATCTATTTTCAAGAATCCCCCGCAAAGTCCCTCTGTTAAAAAAAAGGCATGTGCAGAAGAGGTTACAATTTGCCAAAGAACACATCAACTGGCCTAAAGAGAAATGGAGGAACATTTTGTGGACTGATGAGAGTAAAATTGTTCTTTTTGGGTCCAAGGGCCACAGGCAGTTTGTGAGACGACCCCCAAACTCTGAATTCAAGCCACAGTACACAGTGAAGACAGTGAAGCATGGAGGTGCAAGCATCATGATATGGGCATGTTTCTCCTACTATGGTGTTGGGCCTATTTATCGCATACCAGGGATCATGGATCAGTTTGCATATGTTAAAATACTTGAAGAGGTCATGTTGCCCTATGCTGAAGAGGACATGCCCTTGAAACGGTTGTTTCAACAAGACAATGACCCAAAACACACTAGTAAACGGGCAAAGTCTTGGTTCCAAACCAACAAAATTAATGTTATGGAGTGGCCAGCCCAATCTCCAGACCTTAATCCAATTGAGAACTTGGGGGGTGATATCAAAAATGCTGTTTCTGAAGCAAAACCAAGAAATGTGAATGAATTGTGGAATGTTGTTAAAGAATCATGGAGTGGAATAACAGCTGAGAGGTGCCACAAGTTGGTTGACTCCATGCCACACAGATGTCAAGCAGTTTTAAAAAACTGTGGTCATACAACTAAATATTAGTTTAGTGATTCACAGGATTGCTAAATCCCAGAAAAAAAAAATGTTTGTACAAAATAGTTTTGAGTTTGTACAGTCAAAGGTAGACACTGCTATTTTTTTGAACACACCCCTTTCAACTAATTGCCCAATTGCACAGCCTTAAGAGCGTGCATATCATGAATGCTGGGTCTTGTTTGTTTTCTGAGAATCTACTGAACCTACTGGTAACTTGTTTGCCACGTAGCAATAAAAAATATACTAAAAACCTTGATTATTCTGGTTAGTCACATTGTACTGCTATTATTTTGAACAAGACTGTACAGTATATTTAAAATATACATATTCTCAGTATAACTTACTGAACATCCAAAAAAATACTGTGGGCTTGGCTAAACATGATCGTTGCATGTGCGTACATTACGTATGATGGTGCGACGCCTCTTCTGAGCTGTAATGGGCAACATTGTGAGGACTTATAGGCTACTGGTTGATGCATGTCAATTTTTGTTGGAGTTTTATATACTTCATCCTATACTCCATTATATGACAGCATATTCAAAAAGAAAAATTATGCAAACACTTATTTTGTATTGATCTGTTTATTTTTTGCTTACCAAAAATCAAGCATAGCATTAGTTCTGGCAGGTCATGTTAGTCAGGCTTGCATAAGCTGACTCTTAGCTGATCCACGTCTACATTTAGAAATACAACGTCTATCACAGCCTCCATATATAAGCTATATTTCAGTACAATCAGCAGCTCATTTGCACTCCTCCATCCCCAGCTCCTCCTGTCATCCAGTCAGGATTTTGCCATCTGATTCCCCTTGAATCAGACTAAATTGGTGAATTATTTTGTACAATAAATATCTACTGACGTTAATGATAACTGCAATACATTATGTTGGTTCTTGTTTTTCTACCTGAAGATTTCCCTGGATGCTCAGGGAAACCGCTAATCCAGGTTGGTATAGGTGATTAACAGGGACTCTCCAAAGGTGTAATGTTTTTATACTGTACAAATTGTATATTTTATCACACTACAGTAACCTTACTTGTTAATAACAATTAATTAGCATGTTTATTAGTATGTGCTAATATAGTAGGTTTATGGCCCATGGCCTGAAACATGCATGCTCACCACAATAGGACTTTGCATCCTCATAATTTAGTTCAAACTATAGGCCTAACACTATCAGCTGTCACATTACTTATGTTATTGAACCTAAGTCAAATACATAGAAGATAAAAACTGAATTGTGCTTGAATTCTTAAAAAATATCCAGAGCAATTCACCGCTGGAGGTGATGTACAATTATGCAGAATGTTATTAGCGCTCCACACGTTATCCATGTGTTTATAAGCATCCAGAACTATAATTGAATATTTCATTAGAAGTGAACACAACGCATGAGTATCGCCCGCTTTTTCACAGACGGATATCAATACAGCAGAACCCGGGCAGCTTCTGTACAATTTAGCCTAAACAATTCAATGAAATATTCAGGGGTGAGACCAAAAGGACCCTAAAACATCTGAGAAAACAGGGATTATTGGACCGTTTTAAAGCAAACACATAAGACTCATTATCACTGTGGCATATTGGCAGGCTCATTTGCTTTTCACAGTGAGTGTTGGGTCCAAAAAACCCTCCCCCCTGGGATAAACACGTGTATGGGGAGCGGGGGCGCTGTGGCCCCAGCAGCAGGTGGCCCATTGCAGCCTAATGAACACGGCAATCTGTTACTATCGCCACAGCGCTTTCACCAGACAATTAGGCGACTAAGCGTGTAATTATTCTGGGCCAACAAGAAGAGGCTCTCCTCTAATTTCATCTTTACATTTCTGTTTACTCACTCACACTGCTCTCATTAATGAGAGATTTTCCAGTCTATGCTAATTGGTTTCAATAACATTCATTTTAGTTGAAAGGGAACGATTCTGTTAATTGAAGAGTGGGAGAGGAGGGGCAAAGATATAGAAATAAATAAATGAATGAATAAATAAAAAGAGCCCGCGTCTTTTTATTTTCGAGAGCGGCTGATGCTTTGAACGCGATCAACAGGTTCAGAGCTAATGAAATTAAGCGACGCCGGCAGTGGCAGAAAGGAAATCGCAAATTAAAAGCAATTTATTTTTCATTGAAGCATGTGGCAGTGTTCAGGTGCAATTAATGCGCAAAGCTTAAGCGCAAGAGGAAAAAAAAAACAAGAAACAACTCCGGAGATGGTAATAAACTCAGTGCCACTGTGGATATTTGCGTTGCTAATCATTTATGTTTTTACTGAGTTTGCACACATATGTGCATGTGTGAAGTAAAAACTGAAGCTAGGTTTCCACCATATTTTGCTCTGTGCTGGTAAGATTGGCTTACTTACAATATGACTGGAAGTCTCTCAGTAGACCACAGCTAACACAAGATAATTTGAGATGATTTGCATACAATTTGCATAATATCAGGACACAAGCTACAAATAGGTATGAGTGTGTCTTAATTACAATGGGCTACACTTTTCAAGCAGGCATGCTTGCATTCTAATTGAGTTAGCTGCTGCTTGCATTCAAGACACAAATTCAGTCAAGCAAAACTGCCTGTTTAGGATGTGTTCAGTGTTGTTCAGTAATTATGTTCTATTAAGCACTATCCCTGCTCCCCTTCAGTGAAACGATTCTACATTTAAAGGTGGGGAAAGCAATTTTAGTAACAAGGAAATTGTTGTTTTTGCTTTTTGTTACGCACATTTTAAATAAAAACATCATTTTAAAATAATAAAAAGAGGAATAATTGTAAAGGAATACTAATTCCTTTCACCTCACAACTCAGAAAGGTTTATTTTCACAATTTCACAGAGAGAGAGAGAGAGAGAGAGAGAGAGAGAGAGAGAGAGAGAGAGAGAGAGAGAGAGAGAGAGAGATAGAGAGAGAGAGAGAGAGAGAGAGAGAGAGAGAGAGAGAGAGACTCAATTAAAAAAACAGCATAATTTTAATATTGCATTAACAATTACATACCAATTAGTGAATTTTTTTTTTTAAAATCACCACTGATCTCTCTCTCCGGCTCTCTAAAGTATGGTCATTAATTGATGTGCAGGGCTGTATTCAGGGCTGGGGTACGAGCACCTGAGGTTGCCAAGGTTACCAAATGGAATCCTCCCTCAGACATCCCTGATCTGCATAATTCCATCATATAATTCAGTGGCTTTCAAAGTGAGGTTGATGAATGGCACCTTCAGAAGATAATATTTCTGCTTGGCTGTAATAAATCTTATGTGAAGTGCTTTGGGTGTGTGTGTGTGTATGCGTTTAGTTTTTTGGGGGACATAGAAGGTAGGATGAAACTCACTGAGCACCCCTCCCCTCCCCCCATCTCCATTTCTCTTTGTCTGATCCTCTGCAGATATCATAAACATGAGAGTAAATTACTTGCTTACCATCTTTTGGTTCAGAAGAACACCATAGCCGGAACTTTCGAAGGCATTTATTGGGTTTAATCAAAACGGCCTTTTATCGGCACTTATTAAACAGCTCTCTGGAGCTCTACTTGATTCCGATTGGTCAATCACAGCATTGGCCGTCCAATAAAAAGGTCACAAAATAAATCCGATAATGACTGCATATTACTACTTATTTGGTACAAATCTGCTTCAGGTTAGACAGTTGTCAAAAAAGCAAAAGAAAAAGCAAATTGAACTGCAGTGCACAGGTACAGATTTATGCTCTGGAGACTCTAACATATTCACCAAGGACTAAGGCGGACCACTAGATCAGTGTTCTAGCGGGACCTGATTGACCAAAATGCCAGATAAACACCTGTGATATTGATCCCCAATTTCAAACAGTGCACAGCCGAGAGGCCAGCACGCCATGTTCTCCACACATTGCTATTAATAAAACAGTGTAGGTCAAGCAGAACTGACCCCAACGCCTCAATAGTGTTTAAAAACAGGTTCGACCCTGGCGATAGTGATATGACCTTCTCTTCATTTATTCATGGCAGTGGTTATGTCTGTCTCTCTTTTGTCCGCTCCTATCAGGAGCGCTTGTTTGCCTTTAGCGGGTGCATGTATTTACCATGCATTAAGCCTCATTAGACGTTAATTGAATGTTTGGTCGCTGAGGGGCGAGTGGTGATGGAGAGAGTGTTATAGCTAATGATGAGAGAGGGAAATGAAGAGGGGGAGTGTTTTTTTCCTCTTCCCACTTTTTTTTGTGTGTGTGTCCTTACAAATATAAACACTTCTTATTTAATTTCCTTCTCTTCCTCTTTTGATTTTCATTAGATGAAAGAAAATAGTCTTTATTGCTCCCATGCCATGTGTGAGTGTATTTGTGTGCAATGTGTGTGTCTGCCTGCATGTAAGGAAGAGAGATACAAGCTAAGTGAAAAATCAAAGTCACAAGTGCGTATTTTCTCTGACACACCTGTGAGTGATTGCATTTGTTTACTAATTAGGTTTTATTTTCCATTATTAATGTTTTTAATAAGCCCAGAGTCAGGTGTGGCTGACAGTAATGAATGCCTCATTCTCGAAGTTCGTTATTGGCGAGCTGCTCTGCTCCCTAATAAAGGGATAATTACTCCATGTTTGTACAGACATAAAGAACTGAGTATTGACTTTTTGACAGGCTGTGACGCCGCTCACGCTAATGGCATTTTAAATTGTACGTTTAGAGCTATCGCACAATGAGAGAGTTCATCATGTTTTAGATAGATAGATAGATAGATAGATAGATAGATAGATAGATAGATAGATAGATAGATAGATAGATAGATAGATAGATAGATAGATAGATAGATAGATAGATAGATAGATAGATAGATAGAAACAGAAGATACGAGAGCCCTCAGTGTGAGGCAGGGGAATAGTTAGTGGCTTTCTAGGTGTGAAATTAAGGGTGAACCATATCACACTCTTTCTAACTAAACAGACAGTTGTGGCCAGGCACAGATTCAAGTGCATTTCTCCTGAGGCCACTCATTTTGAATGAGCCTGTGTATAAGTAATACTTGCAGTTCTTAAGAGGAGTTTTCTGTATTTCAACAGTCAACAGTTTATGGAATGAAGAATGCTGAATAGTGGAGGCTTAGGGCCTAATTTGTGTACAGCTTGTGACATCCAGGTCATTTAAGAGAATCAAGAGAAAGTATTTATGATAAATAGAACTGCTGTGGAGATGAGGCCCGACATCACGTCAGGGTTTCACACTGACAGTGTCTCTTCTGCATGACAGAGCTGCAGCTTTGCACAGGAAATTAAGTTATTTCTGTGTAACAACAGCAAACATTTTCTTTAATAATGGCTATAAATTATAAAATGGTATACTGCTTCTCAGTGATTTGTACTCGAGACTCTGACTCGGTCTCGGACTCGGTCTCAAGACCATATTTTAATGGTCTAGGTCTCGTCTTGGACTCGTGTCCATTTGGACTCGGAATTGACTCGTACTCGAACATGTTAGGACTCAGACTTATTTCCGAGTCCACTCAAGTCCCATTCAAAATATTCATGATTATTATTCTTTGTTAATATTTCTAGTTAATAATTGATGTTTGACACTTCCAATGATGTGTGGTTTTCTTAAGCTCAACTGCATGTGACTGCAAAGGTAGCAGAACTACATCATCTGTTATTTAGTTTGCATATAAGAGCCACAAAGAGTTCATATGTAGTAAGAAAACAAAAACTTTCTGCAAGGTGTAAATTCTGCAGTACATCAATTACTGAAGCAAAGGGAACAACATGCAATTTTCAATGACATGTGGAGCGAAAGCACAAAGATTAAGAACTAATCATTCTGTACCTGTATGGATAAAATCTCAGCATTTTGACAGCTAATGCTTAGCAGTTCGTTCATAAAAAGTGCCTTTTTATGCCCACGCTCATGCTCGTGCTCCTATTTTACTGCGTCCACCTGGCATCCTGTAGTGATCCAGAAAGTGACATTGCTGCTACATTATTTGTCTCAAGTCAACTGTTATTTTTAATATATGTACTGTTTACAAAGTAGGACAAAAGTGTCACAGATAAATCCAAACCTTGATTAATTAATAGTAAAATGATCTCCACCAAAAATGTCTAAGGTCGCCCTCTCTTCCATACTTCTCAAACACACAGACATACGAATCCATATTAAACCCTTTGGCTCGTGCCTTTTGGCTTGGTTCCGTCGAAGAAACACAATCATATATATATATATATATATATATATATATATATATATATATATATATATATATATATATATATATATATATATATATATATATATATATATATATATATATATATATATATATACCGTATTTCCTCAAATAAAAGCCTGTTGTCAATTAAACGCCGGGCCTCTGATAGTGGCCAGGGGCATGGTCAGCATGAACAAATAAAGGCCGGTCTCAAATAAAGGCCGGGGGAAAATGAGTGGATAATCTCCTAAATGCCGATAATTTAATGCCAAACCATCCTGATGCCACGCGCCCCGATGCGAGTCATGCCAGTGCAACTAATACACACTAATCCTGGTCTACCTAAAAACTTTACAGGGATTGCTTTGTAAATTAAATTGAGAATATAACGGATGCATGTGCCATTATAAATAGGCTACTGTAGTCTATGAGATATGCGACGTCTGTGAAAATGCCGTGTCATCTGGCAGGCTATAAATATCGGTCTTCAAAATGTGTGCCTCAATCTGCTCCGTCAGTAGTCAGGGCACTGATCAGGGAGTCAGTCCATTGACTTACCGGTATGTCCTGATCAGTGCCCTGACTACTGAACTAGGAAGCTGATTAAGACGCACCTAATATTAGCCTCTCATCTTTTAAGTCTTAAAGGTCCCATTCTTCGGTTTTGTTTTCGAAGCTTTGATTATGTTTACAGTGTGCAATATAACATGAGTTCATGTTTTGCGTTTGAAAAAACAGTATTTTTCACACAATTTACTTAACTCTACAGCGCTGTTTCCTCTGTCCTAAAAACGGCCTGATGATTTCCTTGTTCTATAAAGTCCCTCCTTCAGAAACACGTAACGAGTTCTGATTGGGCCAGCGCTTCCCGTGTTGTGATTGGACAGCAGCTTAGCGCACTTTGCCCGGAAAGGTCCCGCCTCTTACCATAACGGGGAGATGCAAGCGCTGAATGCGCGCTCTTCTCCACGTGAGAGAGCAACAACACCACAAAAGAACCTTGGCTTGATATTATTACTTGTGACATGAGAACAAAAAATGCACGAAATTAATGATCTCTTACATATTTCCTAATTTCACTAAACTTTAATGTCATGATTTATTTATTTATTTGGTTAAACCTGGATCTTTATTTAAAATGGCTTATTTCTGCTTTTGTAGGCTCATTTAGTAAATGTAAGCACCTCATTTGTATGTGCAAACTGGGGGCCGGTGTGATGAGACGTCATGCTCGGCTAGATTCGCTGAGAACTCGTTCATCTTAGGATGCGGAGCTGCGCACGGAATTACAAAAATGTGTATTATGTTGTTGTATGGTGATATTTTTGCAAATGTTTCTATTTCAAAAATCTATGATATTTGTCCACTGGAACGATCACTTTAAATTGAAAACAGTTTGCATAAAGCAATTATATTTCAAACAGATGGAATTAGAAATACAGGCCTGCCCCTAATAAAATATATATATATAATATTCCTCATTGGTGCCTGCCCGGATCGAATGAGGAATCTATGTAAATTATCTATGATTGCACCGGCTCTCTCTGGTCTCGGTCTCGACTCGGACTCGACCCTCTCTGAACTCGGACTCAACTCAGACTCGAATGAGCTGGTCTCGACTACAACACTGCTGCTTCTGTTATAATTAGAAAATAAAGTGATTATTAATGTTATTAAGTATGTGTAAAACAGCCCTGTGAATCATTAAAAAAGTTTAGTCTTAAAGTGCTTAGGGTAGGATTGGGAAACATACAGTGCATTATATAGCCATTTGTAAATTTTAGTTGAGTTTCAAAGATTTAAATTCATGGTGAATGGAGTTATTCCCAAAGAACCAATTCTGAACTGCCTGAAATAAGTCGTCAGAAATTTCAGTTATTTTTTTTCTGCTTCAGTCTATGTGTCAAGAGTATAGTCAGTTATATTCTGTTTTGATTTAGTTTTGTACTTGGCTACTTGGATCCTTGGTTCTGTTGGTTTCTTGTGACCTCCCCCTCTCAGCCTGTGAGCTTGAGGCACCAACTGAGCTCGTCCTGGGACCATAGCAGCTACCAACAAATCCCCAGAGTTTGCACGTGCTGCTCAGTCCATCTCAGAGCCAGAAGCGGGTCTGTGCCTGATAGATCTGTCGGCTCCAATAGTGTTGTCTAGCTCCTCGGTTCTGTCCCTGCAACTAGCTCTATGCGGCTCTTCAGCTCCACCTTCACCTCCACCATCTTGGTGCGAGAGTTCCAGTTGCACCTCGGGCCTCCTGGCCCATGTCTCCAAGTCGGCCTATCACCCCGTCGGCTCCACCCCGGCTCTGGATCAAGCTCGCTCAGCTTCTGCTACAGACGTCTGGGTCTCCGGCTGCACCTCAACCCTCCAACCCTTCTGCTCCACTGGGCTCCTTCCTTCTTCCGGTTTCCTTGTCATCTCCTGATTTGGTATTTGGTTTCTATGGTTCCAAATTAGTTCACACCTGGTCTGTTTGTCCCTTTATTACCTCTTGTGTTTATAAGCCCTGTGTCCTTTCAATTCTTTGTCCGATCTCGTTCATAGAAATTGGTTGTCAGCGTATTGATTAATGATTCGGATCACCAATGTCACGTGATTTCAGCAGTTTGGCAGTTTCACACAAGATCCAAATCATGAATCAATAAGCTGATTTATAACCGCTTGAATCTTTATTTGAGGATTGAAAACAAATGTGGAAGAGTAGACAATGCTGAATATAGTCGTAGTTTTTGTTATTTTTGGACCAAAATGTATTTTTGATGCTTCAAGAGATTCTAATGAACTACATGATGTCCCATATGGACTACTTTGAGGATGTTTTTATTCCCTTTCTGGACATGGACAGTATAGTGTGCATACACTAGATACGCTCTCGGACTAAATATAAACTATCTTAAACTGTGTTCTGAAGATGAACGGGGGTCTTACAGATGTGGAACGACATTAGGGTTGACATACATTTCATTTTTGGGTGAACTTACCCTTTAAGAGGCAGTGTTTTTTTTTTTTGGACATTGGGTGCATGTATACCTATTTTAGTAGACCTCCAAAACAGAATTGGGAAGCTTTAAAAAGCATAATTGAGCTGCTTTAAGGCCAGGAACAAATGTAAGATGCCAAAAATTCTGTATCTTAAACATCTTATTTGAAATAACTGCTGTTAGTGCATTTGTTGAATCTGACAAAAATTCCCATTATCTAACATGATGTACTGTATTGATGCGATCCAAATGTCTCCATGCGATCCAAATTCAGTCTCTTTTGAGAGAACCATGCTTCCTGACTTTTTCTGGCAACTTTACCTTCAAGATAACTTTGTTGGATTCAACATGGACCATCCAGAAGAACTCAATGAATTCTTCAGCACACTCCTAGCAAAATAATCACTCTATTGCATCTGGATTTGTTCTGTTACTGAAGTCAATGCAAGTATCTGTTTTGCACACTGTCAGAAAAAAAGGTACATTGCTGTCACTGGGGAGGTACCCTAAGGTACAAAAACTAATATGTACCTTTAAGGTACTAATTCGCACTCTTAAAGTACTGATATGAACCCTTTAAGGTATTAATATATACCATTTAGGGTACGTGAGTAAGTTACATACATTTTTACTTTTGTACCTTAGGGTACCGCCCCAGTGACAGCACTGTACCTTTTTTTCTGAGAGTGCAGCCAGTAGATGCATTTCTAAGTTTGCAAATCTTTCCATTCTTTGTTCCCCTCTCTCTTTTTCTATATGTTTCTTTATGCTGGATATAATCTTTGCTTAGTTTAGTTGTTTGTACCAGTTGTTTCATTTATTAAACCCATTATATCCACACTAGATTGTTTCTGTGTTTGCTGCTCACAGATCAAAGTCACTTAATCACATTTTGATTTTGCTATTACCCTGCTAGTACTGTATACAGTAGGGGGGAAAAATCTCTGTCTAAGCCAGGAAGATAATTTATTTACTAGAATTGACTGATTATGCTGTCCAGTCTCGGGCACGTGTGATCTTGCATTATTTCCTTATTACTTTGTGTTTGTGTTTGGTCATGAAGCGTAGATTGCGTAACGAGTTGCTGGCGAGTAAAGTAATGCAATGTGAAACCCTCTGTCGCCGATACATCATGCAATGTGCACACAGCAGCGACTGAATGCTACCCCAGATAGCCATGCAGTGTGAAAAGAAGAGGAATCCAACTACTTTGGAAATCGTGCAGTGTGAACTCAGCATTAGTTCCAGTTTGTTCATTTATTGTCATGGCTTGTAACTACTTCTGTTTTCCTTTGATTACTCCCTGTGTTTATAAACCCTTGGTTTTCTCAGTTCCGTGTTCTCTGTTATTTTTGTTAATGTGTAGTTGCTGTATTCTCATTCTCCTGCATATTGCTGTTGGTTAAAAAGATATTTTGAAACTGCATGTTGTACTACACATTACAGAACATGGAGTGTGTTATAACTGCTGATTAATAATGGACGTACCTGCCATCCAGTTGCTCTGTTTTGAGGAGAAGGAGCAAAACGTCAAGGACCACATGAGTGAAGGCATGCCTTGGGCCGCTCGTTAAGGCTGGTGTTAAAAAAATATGCAGAGCGTGTGGTTCGGTTAGTGGGCAAGGCATACCAGATTAGTTGACTCCACCTTGGCTGCTCGCACACTCATCTCCTCCTGGGGCCTTGGTCTGTTGTCTGTTGTTTCGTCCCGTATTCCTTTCTGCTCCGTCGGGATCCACATTCCCTCTGGCTTCACCTTGGTCCCCAGTCCCACCGGCTCAGCTTCAGTCACGTGGCACCATAGCTTCACCTCGGACATTCGTTGCTGCGGCTCTGTCTCGGTCTCCAGATCAATCAGTGTCTCTTGATCTCAATGGCTCTTCAGATCCGCCTGCGTCTCCACCTCCATCCACTCCGTCTCGGCCTGCCGTCCCCTGGGTCTGTCTACAAGATCTCTACCATGGCTCATCCCTCCCTTGTCTCCACCATGGGCCTTCATCCTGGGCTGGCTGAGCTCTGGGTCCTAAACTGGATCCTGTCTTTCATCTCTGTCCTTGTTCCAATGGTCATTGGTCCAATGGTCATTTTTAATATATAGTCGGACCCACTTTATATTATGTGGCCTTAACTACTATGTACTAACATTTTAATTAATCATTTGATACAATGCACTTATTGTGTACATACATGTTTTTACATTGTACTTACATTAAAAAAACCTGCATGTAATTACATCTGTAATTAATTTCTATATTTGTAATGACAGTTGGCACTTCCCTTACACCTAACCTTACCCTTAAACTCACCCACACCACCACACCTGACCCTAACTCTACCCTTAAACTCACCCACACCACCACACCTGTCCCTAACTTTACCCTTAAACTCACCCACACCACCACACCTGACCCTAACTCTACCCTTAAACTCACCCACACCACCACACCTGTCCCTAACTTTACCCTTAAATTCACCCACACCACCACACCTGACCCTAACTTTATCCTTAAACTCACCCACACCACCACACCTGTCCCTAACTTTACCCTTAAACTCACCCACACCACCACACCTGTCCCTAACTTTACCCTTTAACTCACCCACACCACCACACCTGACCCTAACTTTATCCTTAAACTCACCCACACCACCACACCTGTCCCTAACTTTACCCTTAAACTCACCCACACCACCACACCTGTCCCTAACTTTACCCTTAAACTGACCCACACCACCACACCTGTCCCTAACCCTACCCTTAAACTCACCCACACCACCACACCTGTCCCTAACTTTACCCTTAAACTGACCCACACCACCACACCTGTCCCTAACTTTACCCTTAAACTGACCCACACCACCACACCTGTCCCTAACTTTACCCTTAAACTCACCCACACCACCACACCTGTCCCTAACTTTACCCTTAAACTGACCCACACCACCACACCTGTCCCTAACTTTACCCTTAAACTGACCCACACCACCACACCTGTCCCTAACTTTACCCTTAAACTGACCCACACCACCACACCTGTCCCTAACTTTACCCTTAAACTCACCCACACCACCACACCTGTCCCTAACTTTATCCTTAAACTCACCCACACCACCACACCTGTCCCTAACTTTACCCTTAAACTCACCCACACCACCACACCTGACCCTAACTTTACCCTTAAACTCACCCACACCACCACACGTGACCCTAACTTTACCCTTAAACTGGCCCACACCACCACACCTGACCCTAACTTTACCCTTAAACTCACCCACACCACCACACCTGTCCCTAACTTTACCCTTAAACTCACCCACACCACCACACCTGACCCTAACTTTACCCTTAAACTCACCCACACCACCCCACCTGACCCTAACTTTACCCTTAAACTGGCCCACACCACCACACCTGACCCTAACTTTACCCTTAAACTCACCCACACCACCACACCTGACCCTAACTTTACCCTTAAACTCACCCACACCACCACACCTGACCCTAACTTTACCCTTAAACTCACCCACACCACCACACCTGACCCTAACTTTACCCTTAAACTCACCCACACCACCACACCTGACCCTAACTTTACCCTTAAACTCACCCACACCACCACACCTGACCCTAACTTTACCCTTAAACTCACTCACACCACCACACCTGACCCTAACTTTACCCTTAAACTGACCCACACCACCACACCTGTCCCTAACTTTACCTTTAAACTCACCCACACCACCACACCTGTCCCTAACTTTACCTTGAAACTTACCCAGACCACCACACCTGACCCTAACTTTACCTTTAAACTTTCCCACACCACCACACCTGTCCCTAACTTTTCCCTTAAACTCACCCACACCACCACACCTGACCCTAACTTTTCCCTTAAACTCACCCACACCCCCACACCTGTCCCTAACTCTACCCTTATCCCACCTCAATATCAGCAAAAGGGCTTTGCAATACAATTTGAACACAGTAAGTACATAGTCCTTTTTTGATGTAGTACTTAAGGCCACCTAATATAAAGTGGGGCCATATAGTCTTATTGTTTACAGTTGTCTGTGTATGATGCTCGTTTTTGTGTTGTGATTACGCATGTGGAATCAAGTGCAAACAAAATTCGTTGGAATCGCACATCCACCATTTAAAAAAAATATATACTTTTTACCGCCTTGTACAACATGCAATGGGTTGTTTAATAGCAATATTTTTTATTAGAGTGTGCATTGATCTGTACTTCGAATTCTAACCCAAAATAGTAAACCATCCGGGTATCTGGAATACATATTTCAACATATATGATTTAAGATACGCACATTCTATTTTCAAATACTTTTCAGGATGGGTAGTATGCAAATTGGGATGCCTTGCATCTTCTGCCTGATCCTTGTCGTCCTCCAGAACACCTGCCCTCCCTCCATCCAAATAAACTCTCACTATATGCGCGAGGACACACTTTTATGGAGGGGGGAGTAATGTCACGTTGTATTTCTTGTCTAGTTTGGTTTTCATTATCTCTATTTTGCATTAGTTCCAGTTTGTTCATCTGTTGTTATGGCTTGTAACTATTTTCACACCTGTTCTGTTTTCCTTTGAGTACTCGCTGTGTTTATAAGCCCTTGGTTTTCTCAGTTCAGTTTTCTCTGTTGTTTATGTTCATTTTTGAAACAGCTTCTGAAAAGAAAAATGACAGGACTGGGTTTTGTCCTCAGAAATTGATTCGATTGTAGAAAGTAGGGTGTTGCCAACTAAATGGAGGCAGATCTGAATGTCAGTTTGCAGTCAACTGTGGAGGATATTTAATCCCATATTTGGTCTGAAGAAACAAATTTCATATGAAAACTAACCCAAATGTTCATGCTGAACATTTGTTTTACTGTGGATAGGTATAGAAAAGCAATGACCCATTTATAGTTAATTGTTATCACTTCATAATAAGAGCAACAAACAAACTAATAAAAACACGAGAGTACAGTATTCAACCTCATTTTTAATCATGCATTTTCTGCTGTCTTTATTCATTATGGTTTTTTGACAGCTATTCAGCTTGCCAACACATTCTGCCAGCTCTAATGATGGTGTGTTGCACCAATCTCTAGTAAAATCATCAGCGGCATTATGAAGTTAATTTCAAATGATTGACAGTCCTTTATATGCATGTTGCTAATGTAACAATTTATTTTCCTAACAGGAGGAAAATGGGGAAAGACAGAGTAGGGAAACTTAAGTGCAGTTTATGTGACAAAAACGTAATTTAACAAAATTAAACAACTGGATGGAAATGTCAAGTTTAATTTTGCACCTTCTATAAATAGGAAAAGATGATGACTTTGAAGACAAGAAATCTTTAAAATAAAAATAAAATACAAATCTGTTGAGAAGATCCTTGTAGAAAAAGGGGTCTGTCTGTAATATCCTGTATGGGTGCTGTTATTGGTTTGGCTTGCTCAGTTGGGGACACTACAATTATTATCTAAGTTATTCAACTAAATATACAAATAATTTTTTTTTTTTTAAACTTTAGAATTAGAATTTAGAATTAGATCCGGGACCTCGGGGAACTGTTCCAGAGGAACCGCGTGTTCTTGAGATGCCCGTTCTCACAGATCGCGATGACTTTTCCCTGGAACAGTCCCAGGATAAATCGCTTGAACATGTGTTTAGTCAGGTCCGTTCCATCGATGGACACCTCCTCCACCCTGACTATCCGCTCTCCTATCCGTATTTTTCAGTCATAAAGGGTTTGGTGACCCAAGACGCCCAGACAAAAGAAGATACAACTCAGTTGTTGGTGCATAAAAGCCGCCAATGTCAGTTGGTGAATCCACCGGCCACCCCAAAAGCACCTTTGTGCCCACTTCCACTGATGCAGGTCCCCTTCGAAAGAATTGGTATGGACCTCATTGGGCCATTACAACGGTCTGCACGCGGGCATCGCTTTGCATTAGTTCTGGTAGACTATGCAACGCGATACCCGGAAGCAGTGCGGCTCCGCATTATTTCGGCGAAAAGTGTGGAGAGCGCACTGTTTTCCCTAATCTCCCGGGTGGGAATCCCCAAAGACATTCTCAATGACCAAGGCACAGCGTTCATGTCACGGACGGTCTGCGAACTATATGAATTGTTGGCCATTAAATCGATTCGCACCAGCGTCTATCACCCACAAACAGACGGTCTGGTGGAACGTTTTATCTCACATTGAAGACCATGATTCGTATGTTCATTCACGAGGACAGCAAAAATTGGGATAAGTGACTAGAACCTCTGTTGTTTGCTGTACGCGAGGTCCCGCAAGCCTCCACAGGGCTTTCCCCCTTCGAGCTTCTCTATGGTCGCCAGCCTCAGATGGCACTGGATGTCCTTAGAGAGGCTTGGGAGGACGGACCTTCTGCGGGCAAAACGAAATTCAGTATGTCCTGGACCTGAGAACAAAACTCCACATGTTGGGGCAGCTATCAATGGAGAATTTTTTACAGGCCCAGGACAGACAAAGACAGCTGTACAACAGAGGGGCTAGACTTTGTCAATTTCCACCGGGAGATAAAGTCCTTGTATTACTCCCCACTTCCAGCTCGAAATTACTCACGAAGTGGCAAGGGCCTTTTGAGGTCACATGGCGAGTTGACGATTCTGTGTGGACTATAGAAAAGTGAACGCAGTGTTGAAATTTGATGCTTATCCAATGCCAAGGATTGACGAACTTCTTGATCGGCTAGGAACCGCACGCTTTTCTTCGACACTGGACTTAACAAATGGATATTGGCAGATCCCCTTGTCTCCAATGTCCAAAGATAAAAAACGCTTTTACCACGCCGTTTGGATTACACCTATTCGTCACCCTTCCTTTTGGCTTGTTCGGGGCTCCCGCAACTTTCCAGCGTCTGATGCACAGAATTCTCCTGCCGCATGCTGCGCATGCCGCTGTGTACTTGGATGATATCATCATCTACAGTGTGGACTGGCAGCGGCATATGCAGCACTTGCGGGCTGTCCTGAAGTTGCTGAGAAGGACGGGGCTCACGGCAAACCCAAAGAAGTGTGCGATAGGGCAGGTGGAAGTAAGATATCTGGGCTTCCACTTGGGTCATGGACAGGTGCGTCCCCAAATAGACAAGACGGCAGCTATTGCAACCTGTCGAAGACCTAAGACCAAAAAGGAGTTTAGACAGTTCCTGGGGCCTAATTATTTGAACCTTGCTAGCCCGCTGACTGATCTAACTAAAAAGGATGCACCAGATACAGTTCAGTGGACGGAGTGGTGCCAGCAGGCTTTTCCCCAGATAAAGGCTGCTCTGTGTGGTGGGCCGCTCCTAAGGGCTCCTAACTTCTCTCACACATTTTCCCTACAGACTGACAAACCAAAGAGGCTGCAGGCTGGATGGCTCCCCAGCATGAGCCGGGTGGTGGGAGTATGTGGCGGAGGAGGCGTGGTTTTGCAAGATCTGTAGCGGGAGAGAGGGAGCAGAGCCTAGTGGTCATAGATATCCATAATAAAGGCTAGATGTCTCGTGCGCGCTGTTGGCCAATGGAGGTCACCGTCCGCAACTGGCGGCCATCTTGTCACAGGCAGGTCGCTCATTCGTAACAGTGTGTTTTAACAGTGCATGTACTTTTAAATAGCCATAACTAGCTCGATTTTCAACCGATTTTAAACTGTTTTGTTTGTTATAAACGTCAGAGTCATAGTTATGACACTACATACTTATGAATAATTATAACCATGGACTTCAATATAAAAGTAACATTGAACAGAACAGATAGGTGCAATAAAAAAGGTATTTATGTTAAATCAATATATAGGCTACTAAAACTGTGTACCGCATGGCAACATGAGAAATTATATATATATATAATTTTATATATATATTTTTCTTCTTCTTCAGAGCTAGCTATAGCTAATATAGCTATATATTAGCTATATATCTCAGATATATATTTTAGAGTCCTTATTAGAGCCCGTAAATACGATCACATAACTCCCATCCTACACTCATTGCACTGGCTTCCCGTTTCATCCCGGATCGACTACAAAATACTCCTGCTCACACATAAATGCATCACCGGACATGCACCTCAATATCTACAGGAACTCATCACTCTGAAATCCTCCACCTGCACCCTCAGATCTTCACACTCTAAAAAATGCTGGGTTAAAAATAACCCAAGTTGGGTTGAAAATGCACTAACCCAACAACACTAACCCATTGGGTTGTTTTAACCCAATGGCTGAGTTGTTTTAACCCAGCCATTGGGTTGTCTTAAGCAACATTTAACTCAACCGCTGGGTTAAAACAACTCAACCGTTGGGTAAAATCAACCCAATTGTTGGGTTAGTGCATTTTCAACCCAACTTGGCTTGTTTTTAACCCAGCATTTTTTAGAGTGCAGGCCACCTGCTTCTTCAAGTCCTCATCACCAGGCTTCGTACAATGGGAGATCAAACTTTCTGCTCGGCTGCACCACGGCTTTGGAACCACCTTCCCAGTGAGCTGAGAGCAGTAGAGCCTGGACCAGTTTAACGCTGAACTGAATAGCTGTGATACACAAGCTGCACGATTAAGTCGTTTATCGAAGCGAAAAGCTGCAATTTCAACGTGTTAAAGCATCCAGATTTGTAGCCATGTTAATAACATTTGTAAGAAACCAAACTATTTGTAAATCCGTCAAGATTTCAGCGAGATAAGAGTATTTATGTTCGTACAGATCACTCACCTTACATCAGGTTCCACAGAGCCCGACAGAAAGCTTGCCTGTGACAAGATGGCCGCCGGTGATGAGGATGGTGACTCCGCCGTAAGACATCTAGCTTTTATTATGGATATCTATGCTAGTGGTGAGTAAATAGGTCAAGAGCAGATGAGTAACACCTGTGTCTGATTGCAGTAATTGGCATGGAGAGACAGCATTTAAGCCCCGGCAGAGAGAGAGACAAGGACTGGGACTGCTGCTGTTGCAGTGTACTGAGTGAACTTAAGCTGATTACCAGAGAAAAGTTTTGAGTCTATGCTGGTGAAAGCACCCTTGTGTGTCCTTTATGTTTGAGAGTGTTTTGAACAATAAAGTGTGCAGTCCCAGTCTCACCGACCCCGTCTTCTTACTTCCTACAAACCTACGTTACAAGAGGTAACACACTGATCCAACAAACCTGTCTGTTGGTGTCGGCTCAGCATACATCCAATTCACAATGCAACGACAGATGCCGACCAATGGTAACAGACACTTTGTTTGTTTTTCTTTTTCTTTTTTCAGATCAGTATATTACCCTTGTCTGTCTCAGCATTGGTCAGCACTTGTTTTTGCCATTTGTCGGGTTGTGGAATATCTGATAATCTGTGAATTGTCTGTGTTGGTCAGCATCTTTCCGGTGCAGTGTGAATGGGCTTTTACCTGGCCTTTATATGCACAATCTGGCTATCAATGTAGATCAATAAATGCAGATACGGATGTTTGACTGATTAAACTTTAAGACAATAGACAGACATTTGAGTGTTCGTCAAGCCATCTCAGGTATTGTCATAAGAATAAAGCATATCCACAGTAAAGTAAACAGTAAAACATTGTATAAAATAGTATACAGTATATTTTGCTCAGTATCCATCTACACTGCAAGTTGCGTAATCTTCTTCAATTCACTGTCGCTTAGCAAAATGCATGAGTGCCACCAATACATAGTTTTATGTAATAGCAATCTTATTGTTCGGCCAGTTTTCTTTAAAGTATGATGGAAAAGAGAATATGATCCCTCTCCACAAAAAGTCTATTGCATTGATGGCATGCGAATTTTGGGTTGGCCTGAGAGGAAGCGTTAACAGCCGTTGATTCAAATTAAAATGTTTATTGCACCGAATATGTGTGATGAACATTTATCTTGGTGTGAACTACTGGCCTTGGATTGGCATTATAGGTGATTTATGTTTTTCGAAATAAAAGTATCACAACAACGTTACCAGTTATGTTCATTACTTGTCCTATCAGGTGTCTCTCAGCAGTGTTAATGCTGTATATTAAACATGAGGTTGGTGCGGGTGCTGGGGCATTGGGCGGGTCTTAATTAAAGTGTGACGGCTAAATGCATCAGAATGTGGCAGACAGTGGAGCCTGTCATGGAGACGATTTTAATTTGCGCCCCACCCCCGGTGAGCAGCGGCGACTGGCCTTGACCCTGTGCTGACTGTATGGATTAATGTACTGTAATGACTGCTGAGGCTATCATTGCAGCAGGCATCATTAATTATCCTTATTGATTGTTGCTTTCAGAGATAAAGCATTCTGCTGACTGGGAAACACTCTGAGCTCACACAAGGTCAAGGCTAAAAAAGGGAACTTAGATAATCGCAGCGAGCAAAGGCGGGACCAGGTCAACTGAAAAAATATATATAATATATGCTGTAGACCTTTCTGTCTTGCACTTACATGTCTTTAATTCTCTCAGGTTTTTTGTTTTTGTTTTGCATCATAAACCATCCTGTTTATAATATTCAAACATTGATTGTTGACAACCCTTTTGCTCTCACTGTTTACTCTGCATGAGTACAATTTTGCAAAACAGAATTAAAAACCTGATGACAAACTGCACATCAAAGCATACAGATATAGATTTAAACACCAGAAGTCAATTTTTCAGTGCATAGAAAGCAAGATGCATACAAACTATCAAATCATGTGATGTCTATATGATGTCTATATTCACATAATTTCTGTTGGTGAGCAACAGAGACAGAGAGGGAAGAAAAGAGAGGAATACTGCTGACATCTAGTTCAGTGAGTGATGAGAGGGCCGTGCCTCAGCACGATTAGGTTTCCCAACTGCCTGCCATAATGGAACCAACCAATCCCAGGAAGGAAGTGAGGGTTTTATATTTACACAACCATACTTCACTCTTCTGCTCAGTGTGTGTGTAACAGTGACAAAGATACCCAGATATACATTCTGCCCTGTGGAATTAAAAGAGAAGTCAAAAAGGATGATTGGGCGGCCATGAGTGTGTGTAGTTGAGGTTCATGTTTATGACTCAAAGGCTAATGGGAGAGCTTGCTGTGTGTTCCATCTCATTAGTACAGCACTGGAATGGCACACACACACACACACACACACACACACACACACACACACACACACACACACACACACACACACACACACACACACACACACACACACACACACACAAAACCCCGGTAGCATGCTCACTAGCATAAAGAAAGTGACTTAGAACACAGCTCTCATATTTCAAACCGTAAATTACAGAAAGCACTAATTTTGTCTCAAAAAACCTGTCTTTTTCAAAACAGTAAAAGATACCGAAGAGTAAAGGTATACTGAAACCTATCAAATTGTAATGCACCAGCATGCAGCAGACCATTCTATGATCCTTTTCTGAAAGGTTATGCATTTTTGTTGTGGTAACGATTGGTCTCTGCATTAAGAAACAATTCCCTCTGATAGAGTAACACAAATGTCAACGGAGCAGAACAAATTAAGTCGGTGACTGGTCTTACCAGGAACTTTAAGTGGCTATCTGGTTAAGTGTAAGTCATAGCCCCAATATACTTCAAGTTAAATTGAAGAATGAACTGATTTGATTTCACACATGAAAAAAAAAATTATGTTTGAAACAGCTTAAATTCAGGAATTTTTGTAAACTACTGCGTTTACATATTAGGTAGGTGTGTGCTGAGTTAGAGTGGAAATATTTTCTGGTTCCTTTCTTCTGTTCAGTCCTTCGAGGTCAGACATCTGCAAATGAAAACATGAAATATGAAGACTAGAGAGCTGCTTTATTGTAGATAATGAAGTTGAAATGTGAAGAAAAAAAAAACATTATTCTATAAAAACAAATTTTTTATAGAATTTTATACAACTTTTCTTTATATTAAGCCATGTCTTGCAATTTGACAGTCCTGTTTTAAATATCATTAGGACTGAAAAAAGGAAGGTACAAGAAATGGAGTATGTCAGAAAATAAAATAAAGAATATAAAAATATTTGTTGAGATTTACCCATTTAAGCTTATTTTAATTATTGAGTTTAGGTGAAAGTATGTTTATGATTATAATCAAATAAACAAAGTAAACTAGCCAGAAAATATGATAAACTATTTATTATTATTATTATTATGTAATACAAAGACAGGTAGCTTATAGGCTCTAGCACTAAACCCAAATCCGAATTTTTGTCTTGTAAACATATCAAAGTATGAATGAAACAACATGATCGGAGGTTGGTTCATTGTCGCCTTTGGCTTGGCTTGCGGGGACACTAAGTTTTCAACTAAATATCCAAATAAAATTAATTACTAAATTAACTGTATCAAATATATTACTGATCTGCCCACATTGTCGCTATATAATAAATTTATATAAGCTGATAACATCACCGTTTCTCCAGAGCGACTGTACAGCCAAATCAAATTTTGTTGCAATTGTTTCCTGTTTAACACTGTGAAGCTGCTTTGACACAATCGTCATTGTAAAAGCGCTGTATAAATAAAGTTAACTTGACTTTTCATGGTTGTGTTTGTTGTTTACCTTTTACATGTGGTGTATGAATCACGTGTAACCACATGCTACTAATCATTGGCGAACGAGAGTCCATGACTTCACAAGTGGATGTCTTTCTCATGAAAGCTGTAATAAACTATAAAGCCATCCCAAAGCCTCTTAGCCATAGTCTTTGCTTTCTGGTGTGCTGTGGGCATGGCTATTGCATATTTAGTGTAATAATCAAGTACAGAACTAGAGGCTGTGTAACCAGAATGTTAACCAAATGGTGCAGATTTCTCTGTACCTTTCACTGGTTTTAACCTTCCTATCAACATCACAAAAAATTCTGGTCTCCGATTGAACATTTTTAAGTGACTGATCACATCTAAAATTTCTGTTGGCCAAATTTAATTTTTGTGAATTAAATTGCAACAATTCACAGAATTTCAATTCAGCCAACTGAAAAAAAATATCAATGTACAGAATTTTCGGTAACTCTTTAGATTACGGCCCGGAAAGTACTGCATAATAAAGTGAATTTACAGCATAACTTTCCGTAATTATATTGTAACTATAAAGTAAGTATGTGTAGGTATAAGGGAACAATATGTAATATTCAGGGAATAAAGGGGTTACTATCAGGAAAATTAACTAATTATTTAAACTGTAAGTATTTTTTAATTAAGGGGTAATTATCCATGTAGTTACGTGGTAAGTACAATAAAAACACATACACAATTTGATATCGCTCATAAATATTTATTTGAAAAACAACTTAATTCAAAACAGATTTATAATGTTTTGTCCCTTTCTTTTCTTTTCTTGTTCCTCTTCATCATTTTCGTTATTTCCATTGATGGATGTGAGGAATCCCATGTCTTTATGGGATGTCTTTTTTATTCTTATTTATTAAAAGAAAAAGTAGTACACCAAGAAATGCTGTCATAATTTTAGTAACCGTTTCATATCCGATCAGCTGTTACCAGCGAGTGCATGAGATGCTTCAAGCTTTCATGATGTTCTCATGCACGCTCTCATGCATGTTTCATTCATCTGAAACACACGCGAAAACGGACATCTCTTGTGTTTTATTCTTGTTTGTTTCTAATTGCTATTATCATATATTATGTTATTGTTTGTATACTGTTGTGAGCATAAAAATAAAAAAAAGCGCACGTCACGCTTGACGCTTCAAGTTACGTCAAGCCTGAAATCAACCCTCGCATGCATACGCAGATAACTGCTGGTCGGATGCGATATATTGTTATTTTTCTTACAAACACTTATCGTTTAACTTCAGAAGACATTGATTCATCCATTGGGATTGTATGGGTTACTGTAGTTATTGCTGTTGCAACCTGTCCTCCAAAAAAGACTCTATAGGTTGTTTTTCCAAGCACCTTATTACGACCTATATTTACGGTTTAAAGTCATGCTGGCGTAAAAATAATGACAGTGTCGTGTTACGTCTGACGTCATGAAATGACGTATGACTGTTGTTACCAACCAAAATCCGTGTTCATTTTAATGCAATGTCTGGACTTTTTACCACCATTTGTCATATTTCAGTTTAGCAAAAATATATATTTTTAATTTACAACTACACCCACCCCATCCCTAAACCTACCCAGTGATTTATATTGCATACACACTTTATAAGCACATGTGTTCCCTGGGATCAAACTCACAATCGCATGATCACATGTTGTTGTATAGTGCAATGCTTATATAACAAATTACTTTAATAAAACATCAGATTTATATTTAAATCCGGTTTATTTTTAATGGCAAACAAAAATAATCAGTGGTGAAAATTGTGAATTACTCAATTATGATTTCTTAACTCAATTCTTTGTTACAGAGAAAACATCCATTGACATTAAAGCAGTAAAGAAATTGTGTCTTTCTTGAAAAGCTTTTATTTTATTTTATGTAAAACTGTTACCGTACAACACTTTGCAACCTCTTTTAATTAACCACCTGGAAACCTCTGCAGAATGGTTGTCATAAATTATTGGTTGCTTTCAACACATGGCTGTATTTTTAGTGCTAGATAGTCAAAATAAATATTTAATAATAAAATAAATAAAAATAAAAATAAATAGTCAAAGAAATATTTAAATACTGTTGGTGATCTTATGTTTTTTGTTCTTTCTGAGAATCATCCATTAAAGAGTAAGCTACATTTTTAATTAGCAGGGCATAAGGTTGAATAACATTCATAGCATGTTATTTACATGTTATTTACATACTCATTATTTACTACTCTTGAGTACTTTTAAAAAGGGCTACTTGTTACTCCTACTTTGAGTAGTATTTAGGACAGGTACTTTTACTCTACTTGAAACATTTTTTTTGACAAGTAATAGTACTTCTACTTGAGTATGCTTATTCAGTACTCTTTCCACCACTGGACCCTCTGCAGGGAGTCTCACCAGAAGTCTGAGGACCGTCCTTCAGGCCAGGAAGTCTTCCGCGAAGAAATCCTAGCTGCGACTGGATTTCTGAGAGTGCCTGCGTACTGTAGAAAGGGGATACAGACAGCAGTTCAGTTACCCTTCCCCAAGGTTCAATGGGGTGGTCTGGACCACAGTGTTCCCAGAGCAGGTTTGGGATATGAAACAGGAAGTTCACTCCCAGTTTGTAAAGGAGGCCATAGAATGTTTTCCCCCTCCAGACAGGGAGTCCAGGTTCTACAGCCGGCACTTCATAGTTCCCAAGAAGGATGGAGAGTTGCATCCAATAATAGATCTGAGGCGCTTGTTTCCTGCGAAGATTCAGGTTCAAGATGCTCACAATTCCATCCATCGTGAGTCAGATCCAGTTCGAGGACTGGTTCGTCACGATAGATCTGAAGGACACATACTTCCACACATCCATCCTTCCATGTCACAGGAAGTTCCTGAGGTTCACTTTCAGGGAGTTCAGGGGGTTCCTGAGGTTCGCATCCCCTTCACAAAGTATATGGATGCAGCTCTGACTCCTCTCATCATATATCTCTTGGCTCATATTGGCCCAGTCATGAGATGGCAGTTCAGCATCGAGATGTCCTTTAAGCCCATCTTAGGGTTGAGACTCAAAACAAAGAAAAGCACGTTGACACCTACCCATAGAACCCTGTTCCTGGGAGTCGTATGGGACTCAATTATGGCGTAAGCACAACTGTCTCCCCCATGGATCGAATCCATACAGGCGATGGTCTCCAGAGCAAAACTAGGCCACCCCCTCACCATTTTGGTTCTACACATGAGACCCCTACAGTGGTGGCTAAAGACCAAGAGGAAATCCCCAAGGGGAAATCCGTTCCATATCATAGGGTAACATGCAGGTGCCTTTGTTCCCTTGTTATATGTAAGAAACCTTGTTTTTTGTTTAATTGCTCTGCTCCCGGGAGTCTTGGAGTGGGTCTGCCAAGAAATTATCAGCCTACTTCTAGTAGCACCCTATTGGCCGACCTGGGTATGGTTCTCAGACATTGTAGCACTGCTAGACTGTCTCCTGTGGCGGGTCCCTCTGAGGAGAAATCTGCTGTCTCAGGCAGGGGGCACAATATTTTACCACTGGCCAGAGCTGTGGAACCTCTAGGTCTGGACCTTGAGGGGGCCTGCTACCTAGATGCAGGCCTGTCAGCAGGTGTGGTTAAGACCTTACTTAGCTCCAGGCCTCCTTCTATGAGGAGATTGTACAGCCTGAAGTGGAATGTGTTTGCCACTTGGTCTAGAGAGCGAGAGCTGGACCCAGTTAAGGCAAGGCAAGACAAGGCAAGTTTATTTATATAGCAATTCCATGCACAATGGCAATTCAGAGTGCTTTACGTAGAAAATGAATTAAAATAGTGATAATATAGAGTCGAGTCAACTGAGGCAAAGAACCTGACCCTTAAGGTGGCCTTTCTCCTTGCTATCACTTCTCTGAGTGGGAAGTGTGGCCTTTAGGCCTTGGCGATTACACCAACTTGTCTGGAGTTTGCCCATGGTGGAGTTAAGGACTGCTTACATCCAAAGCCAGGCTATGTGCCCAAGGTACCATTGACCAGGGCATGGTCAGTGGTTCTTAAGGTATTCCATCCTCCACCTCACGTGGTGGCGGAAGAGGGGAGACTTCATCTGCTCTGGCTCATCAGACCACTAAGAATTTCTTAGATAGGTCTTCGCAGTGGAGAAAATCAGACCAGTTGTTGGTGTGCTTTGGCTCACCCAAGAAAGGGCTACCTGCATCTAAACAGACAATCAGCAAATGTATTGTCCAGGCTATAACCACGGCTTATCAGGTGCGCAGTTTGCCTTCACCTATTAGTCATGAGGCTCATTCCACCAGAAGCATGGCGCCCTCTGTGGCCCTCCTTTCTGGAGTCCCGCTTCATGAGCTCTGCAAGGCGACTGGCTGGGCCACCCCGCACACCTCCATAAGATTCTACAGTCTGCATCACACTGCGACGCCGGGACCAGGGTGCTTGCGTCCTAAGTGTGCCTGGTCTCCAGCTTCACACTAGGACAGGCATGAGCCTCAGTGTGGCATAGTGGGTATTCGTTCCATAAGTATCATAGACACAGTGCGAGTTTGAAAGGGAATATCTCAGGTTACGACTGTAACCCTTGTTCCCTGAGAAAAGGAACGAGACACTGTCTCTATGACAATTCAGGGAACGAATACCCACTATGCCACACCGATGCTCATGCCATGCTCATTTTTGCTTGTTCTTTTTTCTATTTACAGAAATAACATTTACAAATAATTTTTTAAAGCAGCAATCTGTAACGTTTTGGGCTCTAGCGGTTAATAAATAGAACTGCATTCTTCTTGCAGAAGAACATGCCAGAGCTACTGCGAGTGACGCAGGGACTGTGCTCGTCCGCAGCATTACCTACAAGTCTGGCCTGAAATAGTCCCAATATAAACACTTATTATAAGTCTACCGTAATGATTCAGGATAAGACAAAAACACAGTTTGGAAAATGGATACATGTTTTGCATTCTCATTATAAAATTTGTGTAAATCTTAAACACAAAAAAAAGTTACGGACAGCAGCTTTAAGTATTAGCACACCAGTATGAAGTTAAGTAGGCAAATTCAACAAGCTAGACGAAGGAGAGAGATAAAGAGAAGCAGAGTCTGTCTTTTCTGTTCATCTTGTCTGAAGTATATCAGACAGGGCTTCCCAAGGTCTGTAAATTCATTACAGCACTGTATCTTTGAAATGGGCGCATTATAAAGGGCACAGGCTGTGGATTGTAGTCAGAGTTGAATTGCTAAGCAGTAGCCTGAGGGCAGAGAGCAGCTCTCCAGTAAAGGTATGACCAGCCAGTACTGCAGGCACCAGACTCTCCTGAGAACCCTTGCAGCAGACCAACACAGGTGTGTGTGTGTGTGTGTGTGTGTGTGTGTGTGTGTGTGTGTGTGTGTGTGTGTGTGTGTGTGTGCTGCGTGCATATGTGTGTGTGTGTGCGTGTGCATGTGTGCGTGCATATGTGTGTGTGTGTGTGTGTGTGTGTGTATGTGTGTGTGTGTGTAAAAGAGAGTTTTGCATGTGATATCACAATTTTAAACGGTGTAACTATATAATAATTCTTGGAACATATTGCTGTTGTCTGTTACATTAATATATTTTTTAGAACTGCACTGTAAAAAATGATTGTGATTTTAACAGTCAAAGGTTGTAAAAATGCTACAGTTAAAAACTGTTATTTGGTTAACACAAAGTTTCCATACTATATACGGTGAATAACTGCAATAGATCTAACCTTATGCCCGTGAAATTTACAGAAAAACTATGTAAAATCCCAACAGAAAATATTGTAAACCCAAAAGCATATATTTTTTGTTTGAATCACAGTGAACTTTTGTAAACTATTAAACAATGCATGAAGCTGGTAATGCTGTTTGTGGAGTTGTTTAATCCTCTGCTGAGATCTTCAGAGATTTAATGTCTTCTTTTATCTTCAGTTGATTTCATCTAAAGCTGTGGCTGAAGTCAGTCGTAGTTCTCGTGTTTCTCTTTCCTTCAGTGATTCTGCTCATTATCATCAGGTGTTCATCATTAATGCTCAATCATCTTTAATTATCTCATTAACTTCAACACAGCTTCAATGGTACTTTAACTCAGTAGTGAGCACACACGTGAACACTAGGAAGTGTTAATTTAACATGGGCGTTTTTCCGTATGCTTTTACATCATTCTAAATAATATATAATATAATTCTAATAAAACTGTTTCATTTACATATAACTGCCATATATCAATCATCTTCAGGTTGTTAATTTGTCTATGTAAAAATAATCCAAATTCATTTAAAATGTATATGCAGTTTCCATACATGAATCTTATGCTTTACATTTTAATGTAATACTTACTGGTTTTAATAAAATAAAATAAAAACTGTGCCTCCTCTAACCACAGACTTGTAATTGTCCGCCTAATTTTGAATGTCATAGTGCGCAAAGTTTCATAATTCTCTGGTAACCACAGCTGCCAGCGTTTTCCTGTTTTTTGTTGTTGTTTTTTACAGTGTACACTGTAAAAAAGATCCCCATAAAATTTATGGTAAAAAACTAGCAGCTGTGGTTGCAAGAACTTTACCGTAAAAAATACAGCAGTAACGTTTTAGGTTTTACGGGACAGCACCATATAATTTAAAGGTTTATAGGTAATAATTAGTGTTAAAAAAACATTTATTTTACAGGTCAAAACTTTATAAGTTAAAGGTTTATACATTTTATTTTATTTTACAGTAAAATACCGTTAAATGAACAGTTTTTCGAAGTGAAAAGAACAGGTCATTGTGTAATTTAAAGTGAGAAAACGTAAAGTGACATTCCCAGAATTCCCCACATGGCACCCCGACTGAGTCTGGTTTCTCCCAAGGTTTATTTTTCTCCATCATGCCCCGATGGAGTTTTGGTTCCTTGCCACTGTCGCCTTTGGCTTGGCTTGCTCAGTTGGGGACACTAAAAATATGATTAAAGTTATTCAACTTATTATACAAATAAAATGTATGAATTAGGTCTTATTTAATTCTATAAACTATAATACTGATCTGCCAACATTGTCGCTATATGATAAATTAAAACAAGCTGATAACATCACTGTTTTCCCCAGCACTACTGTACAGCCAAATCTAATTTTGTCGCAATATTATCCTGTTTGACACTGTGAAGCTGCTTTGACACAATCGTGATTGTAAAAGCGCTATATAAATAAAGTTGATTGATTGATTGATTGACACTTCGCATTTGATGCATTTTCATTGAATGAACTGTTTCTTCTTAGTTTTTTTCTAATCACTTATGTACATTAAGGTTTTATGTTACATGTAATGTTGTTAAATTAATGTTTATTGCATTTTTAAAACATCATGTGTGTTACCATGATGGTGTTTGGTGTTTAGTGTTTGTGTGTGCACCTTCTATATGTTAATATTGTCCCTCCAAAAGCTGTGTTTGATGAGCTTTGATTCATCATGTGATTCTCATCACCACTATAATTGGTGATTGTCAAATTATATAAAAGGAAAATAACAGATATTAGCATTTCAATAAGTTGGTAATTTAATATTTCAGTTCAATAAAAATGTTTTTACCGTTATTGTTTTATAGTGCACTGTGTACACATAATTATTTCAATTTAAACTTTCAAATTATAGGGTTTTTAACTGTAAAATAAACCGTTTTTAACCGTAATTACCACATTTTAAACCTTTAAATTATATGCTGCTGTCCCGTAAAACCTAAAACGTTACTGCCATATTTTTTATGGTGAAGTTCTGGCAACCAGAGTTGCCGTTTTTTTACCGTAAATTTGATGGGTATTTTTTTACAGTGTGATCTTAATGTAATTTAAAACACTTCAGAATGCTTGGTTAGATGTGTCAAGTCTTAGGTTAATGCTTGAATTCATGCACTTCTAATGACATAGAATGAACACAATTAACTTAGTCTATCTATCAGTTCTCTTTACTTTGGTTCAGTACATAGTAATTCAGTGTATGCAAATATAGTGTTGGTAACATTCATGGATATCACCCAATTACACTGCTATCAAAATATATTTTCGACAATTGAGAATACTTATTATTTGCCCCTCAGCACACTAATGAAGTTATAAGATTCAAAGGCAATTTAATATAGATCATTTTAATCAGAGGTAATGGAATTGAATTGTCTCACCTTTTTATACCATTTTTCTTTCTTTGTTTATAGAACACCCATAATAATTTAGTTCATTTTGTTCTATGCATCAGCTTTACAGAAAGCAGTAATATAAGAATTAACAGAATAACATTAACAGAACACAGAATAAATAAATGTGGAGTTATTTTAGCTTAAAGTTAAATCTTTATTAGAGGTAGTGAGCAGTTTAGTCTGAGTAAAAACACAATTCATTTATGAATAACAAGCAGAACAAATTCATGTGTAATATGAATTTAATGGCGTAACTCAATTTACATAAGGATGGGTTTATGCTTGTTTCATGAATGATGCCCCAATGTCTGCTGTCTTTAATTCATTCTACATTCCAATATGTTATGCTCTGAATATTGCAAGAAATACTATTTAAATGAATTTCATTTGTAATATGTCTAAGCAGTTAAAAACATCAATTAAAGACACCCATGTGATGGATTGATTTATTTTCCTTACTTTTATTGATGTCATAATTGAAGAATACGTCATCAAAGATGTTATTGTTTTGCTTTCTGGTTAAATTCTTTAACTTCATTCCTTTTTATTTAATATTGACTTTGGTGCAAATCAACTAAATGAAAGTTTCAAGATGATTCATTGGCTGTTATAGAGTGCTTTTCTGTGATGCCATCTCCATTCCCTTGTTTACATAATGCTCCTGGGAAGAGAGGACATACATGTCTATATTTGCATTATATTTGTGCACACACACACGCACACACATGCAAAATAATTTTTGCGCATTGGTATTTCAGCATGATGCCCATCTATCTTTCTGACATCTAACCCAATCCCTCGAGGGTAACTGAATTTAATCCTGAACATTAGATAAGCACCCTCTGCCTGAGCGTATGAACGTGTGTGTGTGTGTGTGTGTGTGTGTTTGTGTGTGTGTGTGTGTTTGTGTGTGTGTGTGTGTGTGTGTGTGTGTGTGTGTGTGTGAGTGTGTGCGGTTGGGGTGACTCCCAACAACAGGTTTTGACTGGAACTTCTCTCTTTGTCTATCTGTCTCTCTCACTTCTAAGGGATCGACAGGAATTGTCATGGTGCTGGAACAAAGGTAAGCTTTTTTTTTTTTTTTTTTTTTTAAACGTATGTTTCATGTTTTTGGACTTACATTATATTCTTTTTATTTTTGAAAATTTTCTGAAAATGTTCAATACTTTCATAAATGTATAATTTACAAATTCCAAAAATGTTAATGTGGTATTATCATCAACTGAAAAGTGTTAAAATATATCCCTTAAAAACCCTACATGTATGTGTACACAACTTAACATACAGTAGGCCTATAATGTGTAATGAAATCTAAATATTTATAATCGTCTGTTTTGACTGCATATGAAACTGGCTAAATGTAACATCAGTTTAGTAGACTTGGGTTGTTTCAATATTCTGTGATACTGTTTTATGGTTTTCCGGCCACTAGCTAAGATACTCAGAAGGTCACAACATGACTGTTTTTTTATCACTCCCTTAGCCCTTTGTTGAAAGATTATGATGGCAAAAAAAATTGTTTTTTTATTGACAGACATTTTAAAGTAACTGTGTATTTCTGACTGATTTTTTTTAAAAAGTAGAATATAAATTATATTATTGTAGATGTTATCCAATGGCAGATTTGTATAATTGAGTTATATTTTTCCTTTCTCCAGCCTCAGATGAGTAATTAGTCACATGACACATATCCCCAGAACAAAGGCTCCAGTTTGGGTATTTTGAGGGCCTCTACTGGTTATTTAACTATAGTTGAGTTCCTTCTCTGTCCCTCTCTTCTGTTATTACTTGTGCCTGTAGCTCTCTGAATACTGTAATTATCAGGACCCTATCCATTTTATCACATACTGTTTCCATCAAACATTGCATGTATCTTATTTGTGTTTTGACAGCTGCCTATTAGCTCAAATTGCTGAGCCACAGCCGGTGATGAGGTGTGTTTTCTGTGCTGATGACACTGAGATGTTGTCTGGACTAGCCCTGGTGCCAGTGACAAATGACAGGGTCTGGCAACATCTAACTTACTACCAAAGCAGAAGTAAACAATAATGATGAAAAACCACACCTCTGATGAAAAGACAGATAGATACAGTGAATAATACAGTAAAACAGTAAATACAGTAAGCAGATACAGTTAACATTTTAATCCATTTTATTTATTTATTTATTCAAACCAAAGTATATAAAGATAATACAAACAATAGAAGAGATTGAACATTATGAAAAAATATTTTGTATTGTTCTATTTCGGTCACTGATCAAATGCAGGCAAAATTTTGACTATTTAAATAAAAAATATCTTAGTTTTTTTTTATTGAAGCACACGAGATTTGAAATATGTTAGGATAATGTGGAATAGGTTATATTTGGGGAGGTTTTGAACAGACTTTTCACGCTTTTCACTAATGCAAAAGGCGGACAGGACCAAGTCAAGGTCATTTGTATTTCATCTTGTCACTGAAATTGGTTAATAGGTTTTTCATGATTTGCTTTGTACCAATAAGCAAAAACACATGCTCTCATATATTTTCCTGTACTGCACTGATCCCCGGTTATGTCGCAAAAGCAAGGAATCAGCTCTGACCCCTGCAGTCTTCGCAGTGATATCTTCTGCTCTGGTAGCACAGTGTGTGAAGTCATGATAATAACAGTATGAGTGTTTAGGTGTCTCTAGACACAAAGTCAAAGACAGCAGAAATGCACAACTTCAAAGTGCATTCAGGCTAATTGCTGTGTTTGTTGTGGTTTTCCAAAGTGTGCTGTTGAACATGCCATTTGAGCGCCTTGAAAAAGAACACTATGTCTTTATTTTGAGAGGCTTGATTTTGTTAAACTGCATGTCGCTGTGATAAATAATCAACACTAAATATCATTTTCTTATGCTATTTTCGAGTGAGATTGTGATGTGCGAAGTATTTATTGAATGTATTAAATTATTAAAGTATTTAGCTTTAATTGTTTCGCTACATCAGTTAAAATGGATTGTCAACTGACATTTCCCGTGTGGCTGGAAACAATCATTCCTCTCAGTAATGAAGAGATGTAAAATTAGATTTCAGTATTATTGATTTTTATTTTATCGTAAATGGCAGGCTAACAAACCACTAGTCCTGCTGACTAGCATGTAAACATTTATCCAATAAACACACTTAAAAAGTCCAAAGACCTGATAGTCTCCTGGCAAAATAGCAGCAAAATCAATCCTAATTCAATCAGAGACAGCAAAACAAATCCACCCATATTGTTCTCTATGTAACCCTGGGGGAGTGTAAGAGAATGGCATGCCAAGGGAATTCCCACTGAGGGAAACCAAAAATAACTACCTTATTACATACTAAATCACTATGAAGCTTATTTTATTAACGTTTCTTTTCTATTTAAATATCATATTTGCATGATAATGTCACTTATTGTATTTTATTTTACTATTTGTATTTAACTATAAATCAAACCATTATTTCCCATTAATATCTTTAACAATTGCAGATTAAGGCTGAACTGAGATGAGCATTTTTAAAATATGTATATTGATTTGTTCATTCATTCATGTTTGTAAAAGAAAAAAACAAACATTTCATTCATGTTTGTAGAACAACATTTTTTTGTGTACATTGTTAAAGTGAATAAAGAAATATGAATATGAGAGAAATTACTTTTGAATTAAATATTTTTGAGGAATTTTCTTACATGAAATGACCAGGAATGTATGGCAGGCTTAGTAAACAGGAGCAAAACATGCTATTGAAATGTCTTTACCTTCTCTAATTTACTAAGATCCCAAATAAAGGGTAGTGTGATAGGGTACTAATTTGCTTGCACAATCTATCAAATTGCATTCATGCTTTGTGAGCATTCTGCATTATATTGTACATTACATTGTAAGTAATAATAACAATAAAGCACTTTACATTTAAAACAAAAATCTTAAAGTGCTACAAAGGGAGGAAAAAAAATAAAATAAAGCAGTTAGAGCAATTAAGAATTAAATTAAAATTAACACAAAATAAAAATGTAAACACAAAGCAATTTAAAAACTGAAAGACTTTCTAAACAGGTAAGTTTTTAGTCCCGTTTTAAAAGCGTCAGTTGTTTGTGGAGCCCTCAGATGTTCAGGGAGGGCCTTTTCACAGGCGTGGAGCAGCGGCACAGAAAGCTCTGTCCCCAGTGGTGCGGGTCTTAATCTTGTGTTTGTGGAGCGAAGAGAACGTGCTGAGATATGTGGAGTAATGCGTTCTTTAAGGTAGGTGGGAGCATTGCCATGGATGCACTGATGTGTGAGGAGGGAAACTTTATACTCGATCTAAGCGGAAATAGGAAGCCAATGTAGAGACTGAAGAATTGGTGTGATGTGTCCATCTTTGCGCACTCTCATCAGGATCCTAGCGCCACTGTTTTGTATGTGCTGGAGTTTCTGGATGCTAACAATACTTATACACAAAACAGCACACCAAAATTTGAAGTATATCAACCCCTGCTATCTATATAGTGAGAGGCCTTAGTGTAACAGTAATTGACTAAAATGCACCTGTATAACACATTTGCAAAGAGGAAATTAGGCCATTTGACCATGGATGAATTCAGAAAGGAAAGCAAACCTTAAACAGTAAACATGTAATGGTTCAAACAGTATGTTGCTGGTTGAGTGCTGAAAACAGTTAACTATAACTATAAAGACCCACTTTAGCAGGGTGGGACATACCAGTATTATGTTAAAAGGTACAAAGTGTGTGACAAGCAGAAAGCCTTCTATACCTGCTATTTTCCGATTGGCCCATTTTTGCCCCAAGATAGCTAAACTGTGGGTGAGTCACTGCATATAAAATGTTCCTGTGTTCCTGAATGCTAGCTCTGTGAACATTTACTGATGCTCTTCTCATAACATTGACCATATATCTGATGCTGAACTTGTAGCAGTTGTGCTAAACACGCTTATGACTCCTCGCTTTGAACCTCTTGTGATGGAGAGCTTGTGCGTTCTCTCTCTGAAGGCAATACTGTTATTCACTTTGACTTCAGTGAAGTGTATTGGACACCCTCAGGCCTTGTTAGGCCATGACTCTTGTCTGGAAATTGGGCCTGCGCTCTTTTCTCTCCTTCCCCTCCGGAGTTGGTCAAAGCGCAGAATTCGCACATGCTCTATGCTCTGAGGGCGCTGCACCAATACTGGTACAAGTCAATTCAAGCTGACGAAATGTTCTTGGAGGTTGCTCAAAATGTGTGGCCGTCTTCAAGCAGGCACTTTCACTGTGATGTTGATGCCATTATGAAAAAAAAAATAATGAGAATAAATATTTAATGTATACATCTCAAAGTGTTCCCATCTGGTTTTAACCTCTTCCGCTGGACACCACACAACTGTAAATTAAGATTTTAAAAGTTTTGAAAGAAGAAGTTTGGTACTACACATAAATCATCATGCATTGTGTGTAATAACTTCAGACTGTGATTAAATGCTGATGTGCATTATTTGTAATGTTATATATTGTACTAAATGCTATACTTGCTAACCTTTTCTAATGTAAGCATTTCTTATTCTTTATTGTTATAAAAAATACCCCAAGCCACATGAAAAGCAGAACATATTTCAACATCTTTAATGCACATAATGCAAATAATGTTTAAAAATTGCTTTGTCATGCTGTGATTGATCGTGCCCAGTGTGAATAGCTCCAAAGGGATCTATTGTTTTGATCTCACCTGAGCGCTATCACATTCGAGTGGTAAAAGAACATGCCAATGGACATCGGTGAGTGAGATTTGCATCGCAAACCATGCCCTCTTTCATGGAACAGGGGTTACATTAGTAACCAGATGTTCCCTATCAGTCAGTCATTTTCAGTATTAATGTCAGTGACTGACAAATTGTGATCCCTAAGAAAAAATGCCACAATCACAGTAGGCCTTCCAGCACCCTGTGTTAGCTGCCTCGTCCCCCGCACCTTTTGGGGTGGAAAAAGGACAGGGCTTACACTGAGAATGTCGATCAATGCTGTTTCTACTTACTCATACAGTAAGGCTACTAAATAACACCGGGAAAGTGTACCTATTTTAACAGAAAGGAATGATACAGAGGCCACATCCTGCCAGTAGGGAGGTAGCATTTGGAGTTTACACATATAGATTGACCATTCGGGTAGTGCAACATGTGGAAGTTATCTGTAGTAGATCCTTCCTTGTCTAGGGTAGCAAAGTAGGCTCTGTCAAAGGAAAGACATGGGCTTACTGACAGGGATGCCGTACCGTGGAGGAATATCCATTATGTGAACACCCAGAGAGAAATCACAACCCCTGCGTCTCAATCAGCTCCCTAGTTCACTAGTCAGGGCACTGATCAGGACATAAGTCAATGGGCTGACTCCCTGATCAGTGCCCTGACAACTGAACTGGAGAGCTGATTGAGACGCACCCATCTGGTCACCTAGTCTAGCACAGGGGCTGACCATCCAGGCATGCACCCAAGTGCTTGACCCGGCATCAGACACCTCAGCCACGTATAACTGCTGGGGAACTGGCCTGGGAAGCGAAAAGGGGCGCTCATATCCCTTCCTGAAAGCAGAATGGCCTAGCAAAGGCATGGGAAGAAACAGGCCCTACTTGGAGATTGTAAAATTCCACAAATGTATTAGGTGTTGTCCAGCACACAGCTCTGCAAATGTCTGCCGTGCACCAAATGTCCAGGAGGAGACAACAAAAAATTGTCCGTTTGCCACACCCTGATTGAAGATGCTCTAGTCAGGAGGCACTCTCTGATCGCTCACTTCATCCGTGGAGCGAGATAGCTGATGTCTACCCTTAGAGCAAAGATCCCTTCGTTAAACTTCGCTATAGTCCTTGAGGAGATAGTCGTGACCCATTTTTTTTAACCACTAGAGACCTCACCTGACAAGCTTCTAAATCTAAAGATGGGGGGTAAGGGTTGCATCCTCCTCTTGCAACAAGTATGTAATGCAGCAGGCTGGTCCTCTCCGCACACATTTATCAGTTCTTATAGTTCAGATGTTCATGCCATTCAGGCTTACATGTCCTTGAGTCAACATCCCAAGATCATGTGTAAGCACACACTACAGAATCTTAAGGGGTCCAGACACTTTTCCAGCATGGCTGTGTTGATATTCTCATTCCCATAGTGCAATTGAGAGTAGCTTTTGATAGGGGACATCTTGAGTTACTTGACTGTAACCCTGTTCCCTAAAAAAATATGGGAATGAGATGCTGCGTTGGGGGAGTTTCCAGATGTCTCTAGAGACACAGTGATACCTGAATGTGCACCTGTTTCACGTCTATTTATAGCCTCTCACGGGCACATAATCTAATGACGTCATTGTCAGAGGTTATTTAAAGTCAATTTCTTGGCATGTTTGCACAGATGCTTCACAACTGCTCAAGCAAAGACATCTCTAATTGGCCAAGGCACAGTATTTTGTTCACGATTTTCAGGTGTTACAGTCATACAAACCTGATTCCAAAGAATTTGGGTAACTGTACAACTAGTGAATAAAAAAGGAATGCAATAATTTACGAATCTCAAACTTACATTTTATTGACAATATAATACAGATATCATATAAAATGTTGAAAGTTGGTCATTTTAAAATGTCATGCCAAATATTGGCTAATTTTGGATTTCATGAGAGCTACACATTCCAAAAAAGTCGGGACAGGTAGCAATAAGAGGCCAGAAAAGTTCAGTGTACATGTAAAGAACAGCTGGAGGACCAATTTGCAACTTATTAGGTCAATTGGCAAAATGATTGGGTATAAAAAGAGCCTCTCAGTGTCACTGTCTCTCAGAAGTCAAGATGGGCAGAGGATCACCAATTCCCCCAATGCTGCTGCTAAAAATACTGGAGCAATATCAGAAAGGAGTTTTTCAGAGAAACATTGCAAAGAGTTTGAAGTTATTATCATCTACAGAGCATAATATCATCCAAAGATTCAGAGAATCTGGAACAATCTCTGTGTGTAGGGGTCAAGGCCAGAAAACCATACTGGATGCCCATGATATTCGGGCCCTTAGGTGGCGCTGCATCACATACAGGAATGCTAATATAATGGAAATCACAACATGGGCTCAGGAATACTTCCAGAAAACATTGTTGCTGAACACAATCCACCATGCCACTTGCCGTTGCTGGCTAAAACTCTATAGGTCAAAAAGGAAGCCATATCTAAACATGACCCAGAAGTTCAGTTTTTTTCTCCGTTTTCTCAGTGAGGAGGATAGTTCAAGTGGACAAAGACTCTCCAAGGATCACAGATGGAGAAAAAAAAAATCAAACAACCCCTACATCACCACATGTTGTTTGGGAGGGATTCAAGAAAAATTGCTCATCCAGAAAAAAAACTCCAGTATATTCAGTTGTTAGACACAACTGGAAATTCAAAAGGGACCTGGATCGGTGGTCACAATAAACTATAAAAAGAGCTTTTTGGCAGCAAATCTACCAGATGGGTTTGGTGCAAACAGGGATAAAAAGTACCCCATGCCAACCGCTAAACTGCTGGATCTTTAATGTTGAGGGCTTTTGTTTTGTTTTGCTGGAGGTCCTGGACATCTTGTTCAGACACATGGTATATTGGATTCTAGCAAATACCAGCAGATAAAAAATCTAAACCTGACCGCCTCTGCTAGAAATCTTATAATGGGCCATGGTTGGATCTTCCATCAGGACAACGATCGAAGACAAACATCAAAATCAACACACAAATGTGTCACAACACAAAATTAAGCTTCTGCCATGGCCGTCCCAGTCCCCTAATAGAGAATGAGTGGCTGAATGGAAGAGATGAAGCATAAACATGCATCTGTGAATCTTAAGGATATATGGAGAGATTCAATATGGAGGAATGGTCTCTGATCTCTTATTAGGTGTTCTCCAAACCCATCAGGCATTTTAGGAGAATGCTCAGAGCTGTTATCTTTGGGGAAAGGTTGCAAAAAATGGTTGCAAAAAATTATATTTAATAAAAGGGTGCTAATAATTGTGGCCAGCATGTTGTGGAGAAAAGTATTTATTTCATAATTTGGGGGGATTTACTCCCCATTTTCAATTATTTTACTTCAATGAAAGTTAGGTTTTTGTGATAAAAAAAAGAAGATCAAAAGGATAAACAATGCAGATTTATTTTTTACAGCCATCTTTGATCATATTTACCAGGGGTGCCAACCACTATATATATATATATATATATATATGTATATATATTTACATTGATCCTAATATTAGGAATGAGTGGTTGAACTTTATTTTTAATGAAGTCTCAGCTCACGTGGGGAAGACATGCTCACTTCAGTTCACTGCGGGATCGTTTGTAAACAAATCTCCGGTCGATGCTGGATTTGGATACGACAGGAATGGTGCAACACAATTATGTGAGTAAAACGTGTTTTTATATGTAATAGTGTTGCATTGTTAAAGATTGTTTCGCTTATGTGTACGTGTCTAACAGAAACATACCTTTAGCACGCTGGACACGTATGGGCCAGGACTCGCAAAGCCCGGCAGGCCGATCAATCTCATTATACTCCATTCTTGTTCTGCTATTCTCTCTCTCTCTAATTGATATCTGAAGGGTGGCACAAGCGCACGTGTGTGTGTGTGTGTGTGTGTGTGTGTGTGTGTGTGTGTGTGTGTGTGTGTGTGTGTGTGTGTGTGTGTGAGTCCGTGCGCGCGGTTTCCGCTTATATCGCCTGATCTGCTGGGCTATTTAGATTATAAAAATGATAGTCCAATCAATCGCGGGTGGATTAGAAATAAATCATTGTGTTTGTTTGATAAAGACGTTTACGAGCCCTGTGATCGAGAGAATCTTTCTGGTTGCCGCTTCTCCCTCATTCTCTCATCTCCTCATGTGATCTGACAGCGGAGCTGAAGCTCATTAAATATGCAAATCTTATCCAATCCTAGCCGAACAAGAATGGAGTATAATGAGATTGATCGGCCTGGGCGTTTACTTCCAAGTCTCCAGTGACACGCCCCTCAAAACCCAGCGTTCAGGAGAGACCCTCAAAACCAGTGTAGAAAATAGCCTATTACTTATTAGTTATGATGTTTTTGAATGTAAAAACCAGACGAACATCATTAGCTGACCTCACACAACAGTATAAAAAAAATAAAAAAGTCAGTTCATGACACCTTTAACAGTTGGCAGTTAAACCGTCTTCACGTTAGCATGCACTTTTGATAGCTAATACTATTCAATACGAGCAATAAAACCTAAGTTAACAAATTAATTAATTAATACATTTGAGAACACTGTGTGGCTTACCTTAGTGAATTTTTTGAGCTACTAGGATACCAAGTATCATCTAAAAATCTAAAAAAGAATTTGAAAAGGATTTGCTGGTTTGGAGATGGATCCAGTTTGGAGCAGGGCTGGACTGGTAATTAGGCATGATGTGGGCCGATGGCCGATGCAGGCCAAAACGAGAAAGACCTCCCCTCCATATTAGGCAATTTTTTCTATGTATTTATTTATTATTCAAGCGCATGGAACTGCAAAAAGCGAATATCCGCACAGCGCAGCCACTGAGATTTCTATTCTGCGTTTGAATCCTGCTCTATGAACGCCACTTCGACTTATTTTGTTTTATACAATCTTGTGATATGGGAACATACCGGGTTCTGTGTTGAACAGCAATACACACAAACGTTTCACTTTACCACAAACCACAATTTACCTTGCAGCTACTAACAGCGAAGAAATATGGTGTTTTGGAAGAAACATTTATTAAAATTTTTGCTATTATTACTTAAATTAATATTGCAGAATATAAATAATAGAGACTGTTTTTGTATTTTCTACAGGTGTTTTTCAATTACAGATATAATAGTTTAATATAAATATTTTATATATTTTAGAAACCATATAGCCATATAATGAGGAGCAAGGTTTGTACTGTCTATGTTTTTAACCCTGTGACAACCATGATCTTACACTTAAATGAAACTGGCCTACAGTTAAACTAGAGTCTATAAAACAGCTTTGAAGCCTGGGTCCCATGAATTAAGGACAAAGCTTTTTTCCTCTTTAAAAATTGTATTAACTTTTTTATTAGATCTAATGAAATGTAATTAAATTATATTTTAATGATAGCCTCATGAAATATACATATCAGTGTCTTATTTAAATTGTGTTAACTCTTGAAAAATATGATTGTTTTTAAAGGGGTAGTTCAACCCGCCCTAATATCATTCCAAACCTAAATGAATTTATTTCTGTGTAGCATATAATATAATAATTTGTCCTTGTCCTAGTTTTATTTATTTACTCCAATTTAAGGCCCCAACCCCAGCACGGGGTTAACAGGGAACTCATTGGGCTGGGTTTGCCAGGGCAAAATTTTAGCCCCAGTCCAGCCCTGGTTTGGAGTCAGCTGCTGTCTGGGTTTCCTCATTCTCATTTATCCCCCACCAAACCCAGCACACATTAGGGTGTCTATTCGATTGCTTAATGGGGCTCAGGGGAGGCGCAAGAGACGCTGTATCCTTAATGTGGGTGTCACTGTTGCACAGGGTTACTTTAGAAAATCTATACAGTTTATAATGTCACATGATGTATTTTGTACACATTTTTGAAATATTTTGTAATATTGACAATGAATAAAGATTCAATGAGTGTGCACACCAAATGCGAATTTAATTATTTGTGCAAGTAGATTGCATACAAAGTCAATGCAAAAAAGTGAACAGATGCAAATTCGCACCAGGCGATGCAAAATGACACAAAGTTGGCAACGTGTTTGCTGTGAATGTGTGATATTTGCTTAAATTGACACGTCTGGTTTGACAGGTTATCCAAGTGGACATTCGTCATCCTTGAGAGTTTTGCACAATATGGATTATTTTCTCATCCAATTTTTTGAGGAGGCACTGCCTCCCTTGCCTCCTTGGAGGAAACGCACCTGCTTAAAAGTATATTTTTATTTACTAAAATGTAGTCCCAAGTAGTATGTAAACTTTACACTTACAAGTATACGAGTACATTGATATTATTATACTTACTTCATAAATTATACTTAAACAAATATACTTAAACATTACAACTTTACTTAATGTTACAATCACCAGCTGGTGTGCCCTGGATGTCCACCAGAGGGCAATCCCCTCTTGTTCATTCATTCTACTATGGACTACATTTCCCAGAAATGGGAAACTGCATTTCTGAGCCCTCCTTTGATTATCTAGCCTATGGGTTCCTGACCCTGTTGCCTGTTTTCTGGATTTGCCCTGGTTTCCTGTCTTTTGGATTACCCTTTTTACCTGAGTTCATGCCCTGGTATTTATTTGGATTGTGATGTCCTGAGGTAAATGGGGGAGAAGTCATTTTATGATACACCTAAATAACACCTTAAGTGATCACTTCTGTGTCTTGAGTACCAAGTAGGAAATATCAGAGGATCCACACTGTCACCTGTCATGCAAAGAGTGTTTGGGTGTATGTAGTTTATATGCCTTCACATCTAACATTTATCCCACAGACAGATGTGGTTTCCGTATGAGGACCTCGCCAAAAAGCTGCATTTGGCCCCAGTCAGTGATGTATTATTAATTGTTGTGCTAAGTTTCTTAGTGTGTTTGCGTGTTTTGGTTTTGGGGTGTGGGGGTGGGGGTGTTGATGGGTTTTCAAGGAGTCAAGGAGATGGGAGTCCTCAGGGCTGTCTGGAAAACTTTTTCCCTAAGCAGGGGGAGTGGGGTGTGTGGAGAAGGAGAAGAGAGAGAGAGAGAGAGAGAGAGAGAGAGAGAGAGAGAGAGAGAGAGAGAGAGAGAGAGAGAGAGAGAGAGAGAGAGAGAGAGAGAGAGAGAGAGAGAGAGAGAGAGAGAGAGAGAGCAACCTGGGAGAGACGTGGAGAAGGTTGGGTTAGGTTTGGCCGCTGGCAGGTGCCTCTGACAGGGCAGCTGTCCACCCCCACCACCTTATACCACATCCATGCTGCTGATTCTGTGATAACATAATATGTGTGCTGATAAGAAAAAGAAAAAAAGTTGTTGTTTTGTTGTTGTTGTTTTTTTTTATTTACTTATGCACTAATATATAAATAATAAGTAAACATTTAAATATTTGCTATTGTTTTTTTTCTATTGTCATATTGCTATTGTCATAATGATTATTCTATGTTTTCTTCATTTTAATGTTAATAAATATTTAAAAAGGTTAATGTTTACTCACTTTAATTTTTGTATGTATATCTCTCTCTGTGTGTGTGTGTGTGTGTGTGTGTGTGTGTGTGTGTGTGTGTGTGTGTGTGTGTGTGTGTGTGTGTGTGTGTTATGTACACCGATCAGGCATTACATTATGACCACCTTCCTAATATTGTGTTGGTCACCATTGTGCTGCCCAAACAGCCCTGACCCGTCGAGGCATGGATTCCACTAGAGCCCTGAAGGTGTGCTGTGGTATCTGGCACCAAGATGTTAGCAGGAGATCCTTCAAGTCCTGTAAGTTGCGAGGCTGGGCCTCCATGGATCGGACTTATTTGTTCAGCTCATCCCACAGATGCTTGATTGGATTGAGATCTGGGGAATGTGGAGGCCAAGTAAACCTCTCAAACTAAAAATCCCTTTCTGGGATCCTCAGACCATTTTTGGACAATTTTTTTGGGGCAGGGCGCAGTGATCAGTCAGCAAATTTCCTTTGGCCCAGATAAACAGTTTAGATTAGATTGTGTTTGCCGGCCAAGATCTGGCCCACTTCTTCTTTACCACAGCTCAGCCAAAGCAGTGCCATAACTCCAAACATGAGCCAAACAATACAATTATATGTGGCCCTTATGTGGGCCTTATATGGAATTTTAGTATGGCTGAGTTTTGTTAAAATCTAATGGCCCTTATGTGGCCCACATGCAACTTTGAGCATTATGTAAAAAGTATTATTAATTCCATGGTAAATAAAACACTCAACAAAAATGTATTCAATAATTTACTTTTGACAAATGTTTACAGTTACTCAGAAACCATTTATATTAATATAAATAACATTCAAAGAGTCTAGACTTAATTTTACACCAAATGTCAAGTGTGTATTAAAGTAGAAGGGGGGGAGGGGGATCACAGTAACTTGCTAAAGATAACAAACAACTACTTCTCAAGAGAAAAAAAAAGTCTCTAATTGGAAAGAGCTGCACCTAGAAAGAAGGTTGGAGATCTAAATGCAGTATTTATTAAGAGGGTAATCCACAATCATAGTCAAAAGCAGGCAAAAGGTCATACACAAGCAAACAGTCCAAAAAGGCAAACAGGCAACCAAGACAGGAGAGACAGACAAACGGGTAATCCGGGAAAAAGGCAAGAAATCCAACAAACCAAGATACATGAAAACGGGGAAAATGCTCTGAAATGCAGTGTACACAAAACAAGACTTCACAGTGAATGACAGATATAACCAGGCTTATATATGTGCTGCGTTCCAGTTCGTTTTTATCATGCCCTTCACTCGCAAACTTCCCTCTGTCTGGTTCACTCGGAAGTGCTTCATTGCTTACGTTGCATGAGTGCCCACTACTGGCGGAAACTTTGCAATGGACTGAACTGGAACGCCCTTGGCCCTTGATCACCTGGATTCCACTATGGAGTTGATTTACTATTCATTTTTTTCCTTTACGAAATAGTTTAATAGAGCATTCTATATGTATATGGATGTGTTTGGGTTGTTTTAAATGCTTTAAAAAATATCAGAGTTGTTTGTTGTGGGGTAAATTAAACGCAATATGTGGTGACGTCACAATCACGTTGCATTGTGGTATTTGAAGCTACCTGAAGTGTACATATGAAGTAGACTCGCTCACTTGGTCAAAATCGAGGGAGCAAGGGTCTGTCCATAAAAACTTCCCTTGTCCACTTCACGAAGTGGAACGCACTTCAAAATGGCGACAGGGATTCCCCCAAGGGGAAGTGCTTAGGGAAGTTTGCAAGTGCTTATCTTAAGGTACGTTCACACCAAACGCGAATAGAGCGTCTGGAGCGAATTATTTCCATGTTAAGTCAATGGAAAGGCGCGTTGACACGCGTCTGGAGGTCCTGTGGCGCGATAGACGCATTTTGTGTGGCGCGATGGACGCGATTCCACCACATTCGCGCGAATGACGCGATTTTGATGCGAATTGAGCGTCTTGCGTGAGTGGTGCTTTTTGTGCATTCATGCGTTTGAAGCGAATTCGCGTCTACGCCCGAGTTGAATTTTTTTAACTTTGGCGTCAATTTGTGCCGCGTTAACCAATGAGGAGCCTGCTTGCTGCTGCCACGTGGCGAGAAACCCTGCATATAATTAAAAAATACTGATATTCTGTCACTTAATGTAGTTTTATTGCTTTTCAGTTGATAATGTAGTTGTTTAAAACTAAAATATGTGGTTTAACTAGGATGTTTTACTCATTGACAGAGAATGAGCCTATTTAAAAAGAACACTCTTGCGTTTTTGTTGTGAGCTCCAGGTGATCTCCGGGCGCTCAGCGCTCTTTAACCCCAGTGAGAGCAGCCTTTCCTCGGCCAGTCCTTCTGGTGTTTGCTACTGGCTTGGATGTCTATGTAGAGGTTAAACATGACATATACTTCGTCTTGTGTACATCTAATGGGCGATCTTTGGTCCAATTAATCTATTGTTGCCTACCAAATAATTTTGACTGAGGGCAAAGTGAAGTTTCATAACTTTATATTTTATTTAAATATACATGCAGTGAAGATAATCCAGGTAGTGCGTTGGCTGAACCACATGTGTGGCTGTTAATGCTTAATATATTTCACCTGAAGCGCCTTTAACGCGCGTCTATTTCGCTTCAAATGCTCGATTTCTATGCGCGTTCAATTAGCTGCGGACGACCGAATGGATTCAAAATGTTCCCGTGTCAAACTAGACGTGATTTTTATGCTCAATTCGCATTTGGTGTGAATGTAGCGTCAATGCTTAAAATATTTCACCTGGTGCTCCTTTAACACGCTTCTATTTCGCTTCAAATGGTCGATTTCTACACGCGTCCAATTAGCTGCGGACGTGCGAATGGATTCAAAATGTTCATGCATCAAACTAGACGCGGTAGATGCGATTTTGACGCTCAATTCGCGTTTGGTGTGGAAAACAGAATAATAAGACACAGGTGTAAACAGTGAGTGCTAATGAGTCTGGGCAAAGGATAATGGGTAATGTAGTTTATGATAGAATGACAGTCCGGATTGGAGTGCCCTCTGTTGGTGAGCACGGGCACTCACACTGGTGAATTGACACTAATCAGTGTTGGAAGTGTGTTGTTGGGACTCACATTGTTTCAACCGGCTGCACCTGTAATAAAAAACTACATTTAAATAATGTTAACAGCAATACAACCTGGAAGCTAGGTCTGCATACTTATTAAAATAAATGTTAAAGTAAAGGGATAGTTCAACCAAAAATATAATTCTGTCATCATTTATTGTCACTTTTTTTCAATGTAATTTATCATTAGCCAGGTTAAGATTTGAATTTATAAAAAAAAAAATTTGCGCCAAAAAAAAAAAAAACTAACTAACTATTTTACAAGGTTTTGAAGCAGAGGATGGATGGATGTTTTCTCAGTCCTGTTACTAAAACCCATGCACCGTTTAAAAAGCATGTTTAAAACCATGTCAATTAATTATTTTGATTTCCCTTCAAGAAAGTGTATATTTTAAAGAAATGTTTGGTTATAACTTCAAATAATTAATATTTGTGACTAAATAACACTCTATATGAAGACAAAGTGTATTTAAAAAAATAATATATATATCTTTTTTTAATTTTAAAGAAGACTGAAGCCACAAGTTTACTCTTTTTTTCAATAATTTGATTTATTAAACAATTGTGTGAATGATGTACTAACCAAAACTGATAAAAACAGTGGTTTAACTGTATTTTTTTAGAAAAAATAATAAAATTTTGTAACAGGAATGAACACTTCGTAACAGGAATGAGAACCGTGTAACAGGAATGAGTGTCCATATGTGTGTCCACATGTGTGTGTGTGCATGTGTGTGAGTGAGATTTCTGTGTTGAAGGGATGTACTATGTGCTAGTAGTACTTGACAGTATGTATACACACACGCACATTCAATAAATCCTTAGGAACAACATGAGGGCGAGTAAATAACAATATTCATTTTGGGGTTAACATCCCTTTAAGCTCATAGAGGTGAACAAAAAGATGTTGTTCCCCTCAGATCTCATGGCCACAACACACTCGCGTTCCCAAAAGTTACTATATGTCGTGGCCGCAACAAAACTAGGGTGCACACTGTCAGATTTATAATAGTCCTTCACGATTGTTCCATTTCAGGCTGTTCAAACATAATCAGTGCTGTAAGCCATGTCACACTGTAAGATCAAAACTGTCATAAATGTTAGACTGTACGATAGTTGAGGCACGTTAAAAACGGACGCAGGCTAAAGAAAACTAGTCCAGAGTTTAAAATCATCAATCAATGACTCGTTCGGTGACTATAGTGTGCTGCATTACACATGGGATTGAAATGGTAAATACACTCAACTGAGCCTAATTCAACACCCTCCTCAAACAAATACATAATGCTGCGCAAAATAACCTTAAAAAAAACTTTGAAATGCCGAAACCTCACTTACCTGAAGATATGCGTGACTGAAAACTCATGAGAGCAGATGAGACAATGGTGCCGTATCAGTCAGATTCATTCCACTAATGAGATGCAACCACCTGAGGTGTGAAACCTCGGATGTCAGCTACGCTTGATTTCAGGTGTCCTGTGTTTTTCCATATATAATCCAAAGGTTTACCACAAGTCAGCCTCTCTCACTTTGTGCCATAGCTCAAACACATATGACCCTTATGTGTACATTGTTATCTGGGCCATATACCTTAAAATGAGTTGTGAACCAAGACATTTCCCGCCGATTTTAAAGTTATGGCAAAACAAATATGGTGACATTCTTGCCCATATCTGTTCAGCCATGCCATCCTGATGCCATGTGTTCCCCAGGTAAGTGATGCACACAGTCAACCATGTGATGTAAAAGAAAATGTGATTCATCAGACTAGGCCACCTTTTTCATTGCTCTGTGGTCCATACCCACTGTTGGCACTTAAGGCAGTGGACAGGGGTCAGATTGGGCACCCTGACTATCTGTATGTGCAGAGAACAGAGCACAATGCCAACAAGATGTCGATATTAGAGGAATGTCATAGAGCATCATATTTGCTACTGTTGAGGCTCTCCTTAAAGGTGGGGTAAGTGCTATCTGGTAACCGTTGTTGGTATTTCACCAAAAAACACCACCAATCACCAAAACAAACACGCCCCTACCCCCAAAAGGGTCTTGCCCCTGTTTTAATAGCGCCGCCCCACACATACGTAAACCCAGAGGCATCAACGGCTATGGCTATAATCTCTGTGTATCTAATCCAGGTCGAATATTCAATAAATAAATCATCCCTTCTATCACAAAAACACAAACCGTTCTTGTGAACAACTCGATACTACACGAGCAAGACAGTCCAACTAACGAACATATTACAATTACGACAAGATTAGAGTTACAGCAATCACAAAAACACACACAAACCGTTCTCATGAACAACTCGATAGTACACAAGCACACAGTCCAGCTAACGACATATTACAATTATGACAAGATTAGAGTCATAGCGATCACAAAATCACAAACTGTTCTCATTAACAACTCTATAGCACAAGCACGACAGTCCAGCTAACGACATATTACAATTATGATTGGATAAGGGTTATATAGATCATGAAAAGAGTAAGCAAACATATATTAGGAGTATAGTATCTTACTTGTCTGAGACATTGTGTGAGCTGATGCTTGAAGCACACCGTGGTGAGATTTAGACGCTCCATACAGTGTGGAAATGAACGTGTCGTTATTATCGCTGAAGTGAAACACAATACGATCGCAATACGATGATGGACTAACAAGCGAACATGACACACGAGCATAGTCAAGCAGCATATATTAGGGTAGTTCTCAGCTAATGTCCGTCATGTGTGACTTGTGTGTTTTGAATAATGACGTGCACAGAGCGAGAGCGAGCACTCTTCTCACCATCAATAGTAGACACGCCCCTTACCTGCTGATTGGCTACAAGTTTGTTATTCCACTCGGCCCGTGTCCTTTTTCTAAAACGGGTTTGAAATAAGATTTACCCCACCTTTAAAGACCTATCCAGCAACAAAAACAACCATAAAGTGGCATGATCTCATTCATAGTTTATCGAAGGAAATCATTCAGAAGTAGTTTGTGTTCTCCTTGTAATCAAAGAGTTTTTTCCAGCCTAAAGTAATGCAGAAAACGAACCACATCCTGCTGCAGCTCCTGCACCAGTCAGTCATGCACACTGTGCTAGATACGAGCCTGAATTGTCAACAATGTTGAACCAGGAACAACCACGACTGGTACTCAATCCAGTTATATATTTATAGCAGTCTATAAAATATTATATTTAGCAGCTATAAAAAAAGAAAATTAAATGTCATTAGCATGGCATGATGCCCTAAAATTTTATCCCTAAATGTTACTAGACAACCAGCCTTTGGAATCAGTGCTAGCGACTATTAGTACTAGCTATTTTAGGACTGGCGGCGAACAGTGGTAGAGTCGCTGCTGTGTGAAAGAGGCCTAATGTGGTCTTCCAAGGCCATCTTAATGTCTAGAACAGGTCTTGCCCTGAAGCATCACTGATAAAAGGGATTATGAAGTGAAGTGAATACTACAGAAAAAAAACAAATGTAATTTCTACATGAAAAGGTAGGTGCAGGCAAGAATTAAAAAACGAAGTATGTTCTATAATAGTACTCAATTCAAGCTTGTAGAAAGTAACGTGTAAATATCAACATTATTAAATTAAGTGAAACTTTCTCAACTTTTCAATATTGGTGTTCCCAGCATGCACTTGGGCTTAAATAATTAATAAAGTAGATTTTTGCTGTTTTCCAGCTCTATTTACACAGTTTAACCTTTGTTTTTGTTGTTAGATGTAGTAATTTGCCATTTTGTGACATTTGGATTCATTTTCTACTCAAAATGACACAACCATACTCAAAAATTATCCATTGAATGTTACCATCATTGTGTATTATGTACCAAGTATTAAGGTCTCTGTATTCATGTGCCATTTTACAACTCTAATGTACAATGTAAAAACAAAAAATGGCTCCAATTGAAAATATTTTAGTGACTGATCACATCTAAATTTTTCAGTTGGCCGAATTGAAATTTTTTGAATTGATGCAATTTAATTCACAGAAATTACATTCGGCCAACTGAACAATTTAAATGTGATCAGTCACATTTTTGGAGTCCTGAATTTTTTTTACAGTGTAGACATGGTGTCTACGCAATATTGATTGCATTATTTATTTAGATGTTTTTAAATAAAGTGTATACTTATAAAAGAATGGTTTAATTCAGTGTTCCTTTTCGAAAGGGAACTCGCACTGCGTCCTAGAATGCTTTGGGGAATGCCTCCAGCGTGACAGGTGTCTGAAGCTATCGAATCACGGCAATCCTATTGACCGTCAACACCCCATGACACCATCAATGTGTGACCAGGAAGTATATAAGGGCGCCTTGCAAACATGACACCTTTTTTTTCTTTAGAGACTGTTCTGTCTGAATTGCTTTGAGTTAAGGTAATACAAATTCATTATTTACTGCCTGGGATCAAGAGCATGCACAGTCAGTTTGTGTTTTACGAAACGTGCTGCAGGCAGTCTGCAGCTGCCATGTTGGCGTCTTAGAGAAGAGATCACTCGTGCTAGATTGGACGATCGATTTCTCCCCGGCCATAAACCATCGGCTCAGTTGAGCCTTCTGTTCCTTCCTGATCTTCGTACAGAGATTGAGAGGGCAAGGAGAACCCATATTTGGTCCGATGTTCATTGTCATTAGCGATTTAATTTCACTGATTTCGAGGGAATATGGGTCTGTGTGAGTTGATGCTGCCGATTGACGAGACGTTTGCAAACTATCTTGCATATGAGTAGGCATCAAAACAGAGCTCCATCTCCTGGGACTGGGTGGAAAGATATCGGCCCGCCTTGGCTTGATCAGTGAGAGCGCCTCTTTCAGGCATGCAAGGGTGGTTGACGCCATGGCCATATGAGAACTGTGTGGTGAGTCTTCGCTCTACATGCCGCAAGTGAGATGGTCTGTAATTTTTTGTGTGGATAACACTAAATTAAGGCCTCCCTGATGGTAGAGTGACTCGCTATTAGGTAGAAGACCTCGCCAGGCCTCCCTGAAGGCGAAGTCAGATGTATGACATTTGGACAGCTAGCCTGACTGGCTATCAGGTAGTAAGCCTCACCAGGCCTCCCTGAGGTCGAACTCAGTCACCTTGGCATTAAAGTAATGTATTTCTGGCAGGTGGCAGACCTCATCAGGCCTCACTGAAGGCTTTCTATCAGGTAGTAGGCCCCACCGGGCCACCCTGAAGGCTAGTTCCTATGCAGGGCAGCTGGACAACTCGTGAGGCCTCCCTGTTAGATCAATCCGTATGCCTGTCCAGCCTCCTTAGTGCTTTGAAACACAAGTGCTTTGTAGATCAGTTAGAATCCCCTCGCTAGCAAGGGTTGTAAAGCGCTATGGTGAGTATTGCTCTCTGGGATACCCGTCTCTGAGATTCAGAGGGACTGCCAGGTATCAGTCCCTCAGTCTGGATGCCTCACCAAGGCAGTGTCCGGAGACTCTGTTTCCTGAACAGACAGGGTTGGCCAAACCGAGGTGTCCAAGATAAAGGGCACCAGGTCAGGCCTCCCTGGAGGTAGGCTATCAGGTAGTAGGCCTCACCAGGCCTCCCTGAGGGCTGATTTTTAGGTGGTAGGCCTCACTAGGCCTCCATAAATGTGAGTCTGGATGCTCTGGCAGTCAGCATGAATTTCTATCGAGTGGTAGGCCTCCCTTTGGCGTCCTTGAAACTTGTTATTAGGTAGTAGGGCTCTCTGGGCCTCCTTGAAGGCGAAGGTCCGAAGATTAGGCATCTTCTATAACCAGTTCTTTGCAGAATGGAATATTTGGTAGTTTAGCCTACCTACCAGGCAGGCTCAGGTGCTCCCCTCTCTGAGGGTCATCTTTGAGTACACAGCCACCTGAGTTTGATCAGACGGTCGTAGGCCCCATCGCGAGGCCTCCCTGTTAGATCAGTCCGTAGGCTTTTCATTTAAAGTGCTGATGGTCTGAGGAGGATACTGTCAGTTTGCAGTACCTTAGTCTGGATGCCTCACCAGAAGTCTACTGTCCAGAGGCTCTGTTTCAAACACGCATGGTTGGCCAGGCCGAAGTGTCCCACAGAAGTGACACCAGGTCAGGTCTCCCTGGTGGCCTTCGGGAAAGGTTTCCCAAATAGTGACTGGCTGGGGTGCCCTTGGGCCCCCTGGCCACATTCCCTTAAAGGGACCCCTTCTGTTGAAGTAGTTGGTCCCAAGCCTTTCAGCAGTCTGGGTAGGACCTCATTCATGTACATTAAGGTTTCTCTTGAGGCTTATAGCTTGGGCTATGACCGTAGGGAATGCTGTCACTGACAGCCTAGTATCAATCAATCAATCAACTTTATTTATATAGCGCTTTTACAATCACGATTGTGTCAAAGCAGCTTCACAGTGTCAAACAGGATAATATTGCGACAAAATTAGATTTGGCTGTACAGTCGTACTGGAGAAAACAGTGATGTTATCAGCTTATTTTAATTTATCATATAGCGACAATGTTGGCAGATCAGTATTATAGTTTATAGAATTAAATAAGACCTAATTCATAGATTTTATTTGTATAATAAGTTGAATAACTTTAATCATATTTTTAGTGTCCCCAACTGAGCAAGCCAAGCCAAAGGCGACAGTGGCAAGGAACCAAAACTCCATCAGGGCGTGATGGAGAAAAATAAACCTTGGGAGAAACCAGACTCAGTCGGGGTGCCAGTTCTCCTCTGGCCTATTAACACACCGTGTAAGATTATTACTCTGGCAACCTTACAGGTCGGAAATCATATTAGATCGGATTATTCAAAATTTTCAGGGTATCACGGAAGAGACAGATTTATTTAGGATGGGGCGTCAATTACACAAGAGTATGAATACATGAAAGATCGGAATTATTGCGCCGAAGACGGGTTTGAGCATGTCGTGCCAGTGAGGCAAATTCAGAGGAGACACCATTTGACACGGCTCAGCAGACACTCCAGGATGCGTTGGTCATGTCCAGGCAGGTCCACCATCCGATCCGGACAGGGCCCAGATCCGGGATAAACCTCGGGATAAACAGAGAGACTAACATTAGCGTAGATGCCACTCTTTTTATGATGTAACGAGTACATCAGGTGTTATGGGAAGTGTTCCCGGTTCCGGCTGACCTCGTTAATGCAGCCTAACAATCAGTCAATTGATCTGAATAATAAGAGTTAAAAATGTTCTATGTGTATGCCATAGTAAAGAGATGTGTTTTTAGTCTAGATTTAAACTGACAGAGTGTGTCTGCTTCCCGAACAATGCTAGGAAGACTATTCCACAATTTAGGAGCTAAATAGGAAAATGATCGACCGCCTGCAGTTGATTTAGATATTCTAGGTATTATCAACTGGCCAGAGTTTAGAGACCGCAATCGACGTGATGGGGTATAATGCGTTAAGAGCTCGCTTATGTACCGGGGAGCTAAACTATTTAGTGCTTTGTAAGTAATAAGCAAGATTTTAAAATGTATGCGATGTTTAATAGGGAGCCAGTGCAGTGTTGACAGAACTGGACTAATATGATCATACTTCCTGGTTCTAGTAAGAACTCTAGCTGCTGCATTTTGGACTAGCTGGAGTTTGTTTATTAAGCGAGCAGGGCAACCACCCAGTAGAGCATTACAATAATCTAGCCTTGAGCTAATGAACGCATGTACTAACTGTTCAGCATTTTGCATTGAAAGCATGTGCCGTAATTTAGATACATTTTTAAGATGATAGAATGCGGTTTTACAGATGCTAGAAACGTGGCTTTCAAATGAAAGATTGGTATCAAAGAGCACACCCAGGTTCCTCACTGACGACGAGGGCTTGACAGAGCAGTCATCAAGTGTTAGACAGTATTCTCGGTTACTACTTGTGGAGCTTTTCTGTCCAATAATTAAAAATTCAGTTTTATCTGAATTAAGTTGCAGAAAATTACTATTCATCCAATTTTTTATATCAGCTATGCATTCTGTTAATCTTGTGAATTGGTAGGTTTCGTCAGGGCGTGAGGAAATATAGAGCTGAGTATCGTCAGCATAACAATGAAAACTAACGCCATGCTTCTTAATGATATCTCCCAGTGGTAGCATATACAGGGTGAAGAGCAGCGGTCCTAACACTGAGCCTTGCGGTACCCCATACTGAACTTGTGATCGGTGTGACATCTCTTCATTTACAGCTACAAACTGATAACGGTCAGATAAGTACGATTTAAACCATGCCAAAGCAGTTCCACTAACGCCAACATAATTTTCGATTCTATTCAGAAGAATATTGTGATCGATAGTATCGAATGCAGCGCTAAGATCGAGTAACACTAATAGAGAGATACAACCACGATCAGATGATAAGAGTAAATCATTTGTAACTCTAATGAGAGCAGTCTCAGTGCTATGATACGGTCTAAATCCTGACTGGAAATCCTCACATATACCATTTCTTTCTAAAAAAGAACATAATTGTGAAGACACGGCCTTTTCTAGTATTTTTGACAGAAAGGGTAGATTCGAGATTGGCCTGTAATTGACTAATTCATTAGGATCAAGTTGCGTTTTTTTAATAAGTGGTTTAATTATAGCCAACTTAAAAGTTTTCGGTACATATCCTAATGTCAAAGATGAATTAATGATATTAAGCAGAGGATCTATGACCTCTGGAAGTATCTCTTTTAATAGCCTAGTCGGTATAGGGTCAAGCATACATGTTGTTGATTTTGATGATTTTACGAGTTTAGCCAGTTCTTCTCCTCCTATAGCAGTGAATGAGTGTAATTTTTCCTCAGTGACCCTGCAGTGCTCTGTCTGAAGTGATACTGTAATAGACGGCTGCATGGTTATAATTTTATTCCTAATATTATCAATCTTACTAGTAAAGAAGTTCATAAAGTCATTACTGCTGTGTTGTTTACAAACATCAGAAGCTGAAGCTTTATTTTTTGATAATTTAGCCACTGTATCGAATAAATACTTAGGGTTGTGTTTGTTTTCTTCTAAAAGAGATGAGAAATAAGCAGATCTAGCAGTTTTTATGGCCTTTCTGTATGCAATCATGCTCTCTTTCCACAAATTGCGAAAAACCTCTAGTTTTGTTTTCTTCCAGCTGCGCTCCATTTTCCTGGCTGCTGTTTTAAGGGCCCGAGTGTGCTCGTTGTACCACGGCGTTGGATTATTTGCTTTAATCTTCTTTAAGCGCCGGGGAGCAACTATGTCTAAAGTGCTAGTAAGGAGAGAGTCAATAGTTTCGGTTGCAGCATCAAGTTCATCTTGGCTATCTGTAATGCTGAGGAGATGGAACTGATGAGGAAGATTATGTACAAAGCAATCTTTAGTCGCAGCGGTTATCGTCCTGCCATATTTGAAGCGAGGGGATGGCTTTGCAGCCTTAGGTAAATTAAGTATACATGATATTAGGTAATGATCTGAGATGTCATCGCTCTGCTGCAGAATTTTAACAGTATCAACATTTATTCCATGTGACATTATTAGATCTAAAGTATGATTAAGGCGATGAGTGGGTCCCGATACGTGTTGTCTAACTCCAATAGAGTTTAGAATGTCTCTAAATGCCAATCCCAATGCGTCTTTTTCATCGTCTACGTGGATATTAAAATATGTATGACCAGAGGGTGAGTGGTTCAGGGTTTTCAGTTGAATTTGCTTGTCCTGACAGTTGTCACTGCCAGTGGGCATGCATTCCCCTCAGCATAGTGGCATGGGCATATCGTTCCCCAACGCCTTCTAGTTTTCTTATAATTTTGAGTGACAGATGTCACATTTGATTTAGCCTATTTTTCGGTGATATTTTTTCTAGCTACGGTGTTAACAGGAGCCTAGCCAAGGCTATAAGAAAAATAAATGATTGCACAGACAATTCCTATCCCCAGTGTCTCTCTTTCTGTAAGGGAAATTTAAAATATAGATTCTGAAACAAAATCTAAATTTAGCTGCAAAATGCAAAGGGCGCATTTTGAAGTTGCTCATGAATTGCGGCAGCCTTCATCGCACCGCTGTGACGCAATCTCACTTCAAATGCGGCCTTCAGAGGTGCAGCTTTCACTTTGGGACAGCCTTCCTAATGCCGCTATGACGTAATCGCACTTCAAATGCAGCCTTCGAAGTGTGCGCACTTCACCTTGGGACACAGCTACTGTGTCTAATTGCCATACCACAGGGCCTGCCTGCCAAACAGTCCCTTCAGATGTAAAGATGGTGTCATGTTTGCAAGGCGCCCTTATATACTTCCTGGTCGCACATTGATGATGTCATGGGCTGTCGCCGGTCAATAGGATTGTCGTGATTCGATAGTAGCTTCAGACACCTGTCACGCTGGAGGCGTTCCCCAAAGCATTCTAGGACGCAGTGCGAGTTCTCTTTCGAAAGGGAACAGAGGTTACATACGTAACCTGAGACATTTTATTGTTTGAGTAAAAATATTGCAAAGGAAACTTTAGCTAAATAGGTTTATCTTAAATCAACTCAAATTACTTATGTTAATTGTTAATAAGTGTAGGCTTACTTAATTCCATATGTGAAATTTACTTAAAAAATATATATGCTTGCAAATACTTGCAAAAGAAAAAATAAGTACTTTTTACTTATTTCTATTTTTGTTGTTTATGTTTGTGTGGGTGTTTTACATAAACCCTATAATGAACCTATTACTTAACATATGTGCCTATAAAAAATAATGTTAACAGAGAAAATAAACTTGAGTATATAAACTGTCATCAATTATTATTAACAATTTTTTATTGCATTTTATTGAATGTAAATGTTAAATTTATACTATTTGAAGTCTGGAAGCTGAGTTATAACAGAAAACAACAACAACAACAACAACAACAACAACAACAACAACAACATGTCAAAAATATAAGATATCTGGGACTCCACTAAATCATCAACAACAACAACAACTTTTCACTGAGTACATATGTGAGTCATTACACTTTGATTTTACCTGAATGCTACATTCAAACTTTGCCAACTTTTTACAAAGCTTAATGAATTAAAAAAAGTGTGCAGTGTCACTTTTAACAACTTTGAAAAGTAGCAACCAATAGTAAAACATGCAACTAATTTGAATCCTTGTATTAGAAGTTCTTATATAATTCCTTTCTTTACAAATCTGCTTTCTGAGAACGAGACTCTGCTCATAGGCTGTACCTTGGGTTATGTCTCTCTTTTTATAGTTTTTTTTTTCTTTCCAAAAAAGAACATTATGCTGATAGATATTTTATTTCACAGCCCTGTGACTGCAAGCAATCCTTATGCTAATCTGTGAAATGTTAACATTTGAATTATTTTAAAATGTTAAGATCTTTTCCCCCCTAAACTCCAAGGGAAAATGGGTCTGAGTTCACCCCTTTCTCCTTCTATCTCCCTCGTTCTCTTTTTTCTCTGTTGTGTTAGATAGAGAGTAACCTTTCAGGGGGTGTCATGCCCCAGGGTATCTATTCAATACCACTGTGCCCAGGCAGGCGGGCTTCTCTCTTTTCGTCTCTCTTTCTTACCTCAGGAAAAAGAACAAAAAAAAAAAAAGTGGGGAGGAATGTTTATTAACACCTCCGCCGGCTCACTTGGCCCCGCTGGGGTGACCTGATTATCGCCTGTCTGTAATTATGCTGAAACCAGAGGTGTGCTGCTCTTCATGTGGGGGTCCTGATTAGGGAGGCGAGGCGTTCTCGGCGTCCCAAGAGCCTTGATGAGTATTAACACAGGAGTCCTGTTGTTTGTGCAGCTTTGTTGTTAGGTATATATATGCTCGTCAGGCAGATGATACCTAAGGCGGGAACTTTGAGCGTCGGAGGGTGCAGGTGGAGTGAAAGGTATTATTGTGATTTTTTTTTAAATATATATATATATTTTTATTTTGTTTTGTACATTCCTTTACCATGAGCTCTTTTGTCTGCCACTGTTTTGCGAAAACAATAAAATCAAATAGCAGATGTAACTTTGCCAAATTGCAATGCTGCAGCAAACAAAGAGCAAAAACTTTATGGCCTGGTTTCACAGACAGGGCTTAGATTAAGCAAGAATTATGCATTTTTTTTATTAGGATATTTAAGTAGCTTTTATAAACATGCTTTAAGAAAAACAATACTGGAGACAAAACAATGGCACTGACATATTTTAAGATATGCAAGTGGAAGTTGCTAAATTAAAACATGCATTTTAGTCTGGGACTAGGCTTAAGCCATGCCTCTGAAACCAGGGGTGTATGTGTCTGAGTCTGGTTTAATGTGGGTGACAGTGACACACAGGTGTGTTTAAATGTTTTGATCAGTGTGTGTATCTGTGAAAATGCATGCTTGTCTGTATGGGCTGATAAGATCAGAGAGAGAGAGAGAGGGAGAGAGAAATTCTTCAGGTTTCAGGATCTTTTTTTAAAATGATAAAATCTCCAAACTGTTATAAAGCTGCATTTTTTTAATAAGAGCGTGTATCTGTGTTAATGTTTAATTCTGAATATTAACCAAATAAACTTGCATGCGGCCTCTCTCTTGCTTTCTTTCTCTCATGTGAGTCTAGCTTCATGCTTTGGTGAGTGTGCCAGCAGTCTTCTACCTAGAGTGCACTTTCCAGACGTGTGCTGACATCTACTGGCTGTTAGACCAAATTACTTGGTTTACTATGAAAAGTCCTGGATGCATTTTACATGTTGACATTACTGCTCTGTTTCAGCACCATTTCTGAAACCTTTAGTATAGTTTATTACCAACCCAGTCAATAAATCCATTAATAACAATATAATGTCTGAAGTAAATGTCATTTATATTTGAGACAAAACAGTATGAAAGACAAACTATCTCTCTATTATTTACTACATACAAGTCAGACAAGTGTGCCATTAAATTCATTTAAACATATATGTATTGTATCATGCTTGAGAATATGATTTATTTTAAGGATAATTATTACATTGTAAGGATATTCACAGTATTATTTTATCTAAATTTACTTGAGTCATGCAGGAAGTGGTTCGTAAAGGCGCATTCACTCTCTATGCAGGCGTATAGCTATAGTAATACTATATATAGTTGGCAGTCCTGTGACTCATATTCTTTTGAAATCCATCTTACACACCTGAAAGATGCAGGCAACGTTCCATTGTTGCCTGGTTGTTATAGGCTGTATTTTGCAGTTGTTGCTAAATACAAATTAAAGTGAGATTGGGATATGAGGATCCAGAGCTGGAGCTGATACCATTTACCAAGTCCATAAGTAAATAAGAATACCTTCAAACCTTTTTTTTTTTTCATTTTGAACTGAGCTGTTCTCAGAAATGGGCACAAATACATCAAAGGGGTATCTTGTTACAAATTGTATAAAATGCTCCCAGAGAAAGTAAGACTTTTATTGTGAGACTTCTATTTTTATAATTATTGTAGAGTGCAATTCCATATGCTACCAAAAGGAGGCATTATGGATCCCGACATGGTTGTCTGCAAGAATGTAGACTGCACACCTAGAAGTTTCTCTATTCCATGACGTAAAAGTACGTTTTATTTTATTTCTCTGTGTTTTAAACATGTTTTAAGTGTATCATTGAACTACTTATCCGGGCATGCACAAATTCATGTGCTATCGCTTGATAGTTAAACAATATGTAACGTGATTTGTGTTAAATGCAGAGTTAAATGTTACATTAATCAGGTAATTTATGTTAATCCAGAAGGATTAACCAGGATGATTTCCTTTTATAATATATTATTTGGAAAAGTGGGTAACTCTCAGAGGCGATCCTGACCTCCCTGGGGCCCTAAGCAAAATTCTGCTAAGGGGCCCTCCTACCTGACCCTGAGCTATTTAAACCATTTGCCATTGCCATGCATTTACACCTGACACCTCAGTGCTCCCTCCTTTGAACAAAACAGTCAAAGAATGAGGTTCAAACAAACAATATTTATTGAAGAGTGTTTTCTATAGAATCTTAAAATAGTACTTGCTGAAGACAGCTTTACTGTTGGTGAATCATGCTAGTACTGGCTGAGGCTGGATGTGGATCATCTGGGTCTGTGCTAGTACTGGCTGAGGCTGGATGTGGATCATCTGGGTCTGTGCTTGTACTGGCAGATGATCCAGTATCTTCTCTACTTACAAACTTAAGTATAGCACCTGCAAATTATAGATAACAAATTGTATAAGCTGCATCAGACCCATTCAAACAGGCTCCCTCAGATTTCCTTTCATACATTTGCAAGTATAAAATACTATTTATAGTATGGCTTGGCTCTTGTAATGTTTAACTAGTAACCTAGTGATTCAGATATTAATAATCTCTGTGAGTGATGACACATCATTGTTGATATAAAGAATTCACTTTTGTACAAAAGAACATGTAATCCCTGATATCAATAAGATCGTGTTACTATTAAACTTCCACACCTAATATCAAGAATTCACATTGCAAATAGTGAATCATTGCTATTAAAAATGCATAAATTGTAAATGAATAAAAGCTAAAATGGCTTGCCATAGCATGCTACTGTGTTTTATATTATGCATGTTAAAGCAATGTTTGATTTATTGTTATTATTTACTGAGGGATGTGCATCCATATTGACCAGTATATCCAGCTAATTAATATCAACATTTTAAAATCAATATAGCCTATAAATCAATAGTCAATCAATGTCAGATTGTCAATACATTGCTTTCCATCTTTCATAATTTGTGCAGTAGTTGAGTTTTAACTAAACATTGACTAAGACTAGATATGCTTCCACTGCCTATGTGCACTTATGATGAGTAGGAGGACCATCACGCCCATGTTCTGTCGGTCTGGTATGCACACAGATATTTCTGCTGGAAAATGTACGTTTAATTTCGTGCACGCGCATTTGAACGCACGTTCAAATGCGCGACGCGGATCTTTTCTGAGCTGCAGTAAACAAACACCGCTGGCCTTTGTCGTTTATCAAAAACAAAATAGATAATTTTATTTCTCAGGCACAACGACACAGAACAGCCCTGAAAGCGGCTGACATTACCTAGCTAGAAAGACCAAGAGATGCATAGCCTGCCTAGGCAACGTGGGGGAGAGGACGCTGGCGTTGTCTGTTCGCCACTTCTCCACCCACAAATCATGTTAATGTACTATTAGATTTAGATTTTATTTTATTTCCTTATGTTTGTGACTAGTCTAACAGTCAGAGCTACAATTGGGACTGTTGCTGACTGCTGGCAGCCGCTGAGAGGACGTTGTTCATCGTTTCGCCGTTTTCCGCCGCTTCTCTGATGTTTATGTTTGAATTGCTGCGGTTGGTTCTGGTTTGGAGGACATTTGATGTTTCTCGCCGCGGCTGCTCACTGGTGGTCTCCCTCGGGCTTAAGCTGCATGGTGGCTGAAGTTTGCACCGGGCTAGCGTCATCCGGGCCATCGCCATCGGCGTCCGGCATGATGTTGGGATGTTCCGCTTCTCGGCTGCGCCTCTGTTCCCTCTTGCATCGCGGCCGTGGAGTGGCTTGGACTTCTGCGCCGACGTGTGTCCACCGAAGTGCCCGGAAAAATGTTCTGCCTCCTGCATGGTGATGCGGCGTTCCCATCATTTGAATCGTCATGAAGACCCATCATCTGGTCTTCAGCTGTCATGCCTCGACGATGTCATCAGGACACTGCCGCTGGGAGAAATTTAAAACATGGAGTGGACCACAGTGTGCTGCGGAGCTAACAGAGACTTCCACCATCAGCTCTGTTTCTGTTCACCATCAGCTCTGTTTCTGTTCACCAGCTCTGTTTCTGTTCACCATCAGCTCTGTTTCTGTTCTGTTTTCTGTGTTGGTTGATTGTTTGAAGTATTCTATATTTTTACTTGTTATTAATTTTTTTTGTTATTTTTTTCCCCCTTTGTTGCACTTTGAGATTCTTCGGAATGAAAAGTGCATTATAAATAAAATCTATTATTATTATTATTATTATTATTATTATTATTATTATTATTATTATTATTATTATTATCTTAGCAAACTGAAGAGAGATGCACATCAACTTAACTTTAGGGTACTGTTATATGCTGACATCAAACTTGGAGAGGAGAACACAAGTTTACCTGATTGCTGTTCCCGCAATTCACTCTCATGGTGTTTTTTTCCCTCTTTTCATGGCCAGAATTCCGCTTAATTTTATCATCATTGTTTACAATATTGATTGACGCGCTTTGACACGAGGGGGAGGCAGGGCCTTGAGTAAATTGCGGGGCCCTACGCAGCTTGCGTAGTGAGCGTATAGGGCTGTTCGGCTCTGGTAACACTTTACAATACGGGTGCACTAATATGAATGCTGTCACACCCTCACAGCCATCAGACACTGCCACACCCACTCGTTCTCCATCAACAGCATTCTGATCACCTGTGCACCATCACCAGCAACACTACATTAAGCACTCTTCACCTTCACACTCACTGTCTGGTCTTGCACCGATCCACCCGTGACTACCTGTCCTTTGTTGAAGCCTTCACCTGTACCATCTTCGTCTTCATCGTCGTCGTCGTCATCGTCATCATCATCATCATCATCATCATCATCATCATCATCTTCGTCTTCACCATCATCATCGTCTCCACCTTCATCGTCCTTTGTCTGAGTGTCACCCACCTTCTAAGTATCACCTGTGTCCGTTACCTCTGATAATAAACTTTGCACTTGCACTAATCCATCTGTGTCATTGTCTGTGTCTGACAGAAGACCAGACCAAATGCAGAGCTCTTCGAACACAGGCAGGGACCACACTGCAGACCACATCACCATGCTGGTTCACGCTGTATGGTCCTCATTTTTTCACGACACGCCCTCCACCGCTACCCATGCTAGCGTATCATCACCTGCACCACCGGCACCCGCTACTTCGTTAGCTGCCTGCTTAAGTCCCATGGCCCGACCAGCGACCTACAGTGGCACGGCAGAGGATTGCAGCGGGTTTCTCTTGCAATGTCACCTGTATATGGAAGCGAATTCCCATCTGTTCCACAGCGAGAGAGGCCAGGTGGCGTATATCATCTCATTACTCTCAGGCCGAGCCCTACAGTGGGCACAGTCGCTATAGGAAATGAATGCCCCTGTCATCGGCTCCACCACCACCTTCTGCACTCATCTAAAAGAGGTATTTGGTCAACAAACTGCCGAATTATCTGTCCATGATCAACTGTTTTCTATTCGCCAAAGCAAACGAGAGACAATGGCCCTCATTTATCAAAAGTGCGTACAAAAATACCAAATTTCCAGCATACACCTTGCGTACACCCAAACCCACGGTGACTTTGAGATTAATCAATATGGATGTTGGCGTACGGCACGCTCAAATCCTACGCCAGCTCAGGAGGTGGTGTATGTACATTTGAGTTAAGTGTGAAAATGCGCAGAAAAACAATTCCTAACACCACAAAACGCACTGACAAAAGATATGCTATATTGACTCACTGTAAAAAACATAAACAACAACAACATTGTAATTATAAACTTCAGTGTTTATTTTTGTGCAACGTAGACTTCAATGTTTAATTTGTGTGACTATAGGCTACCAAACCATTTGAGGCATGTATTCCTCCAGTTGCGATCCTATACGGCAGCTGCGCACGGACTGGGACTGAATAATTCAGACTGACAAAATAATAAAAATTACATTCTTCTTCTTTAAATATGAATAAAATAAATAATAACGACATTCTTCTTCTAAATAACAATAAGCGTCGTTAATAATAAAAATCATAATAATATAATAAAAAGAATCTTATAAATTGTCATGCAATTATTAATGTGAATAAAAGGAGGCTACTCCACATCACATCATCATATCGTAGCCTACACCCCAATACATGTGCCGTGATACGAAATTAAATGCTAATTGTTTCAAAACATGGATTGATAAATGAGGGCCAATGAGTTCCTATGCATTGCGTTTCCGCACGCTGGCCTGTATGAGCGGATGGAATGAATCAGCCCTCGTCACCGCCTTTCGCCACAGCCTCCTCGCTGACGTCAAGCAACTTATTGTGGTCTACATGGACGCCATGGGCTTGGAAGCCCTCATCGACTCCGGGTCGGTGGGAAACTTCATCAGTCAGCAAACCCTCGAAAAGCTAACCGCCCAACGTCAACGTTGTCCCATCGACCTCAGAATCACCACCATTCAGGGAAAACGGCTGGGCCAAGGTCGTGTCCGCCATTTCTCCCCCACATTTACACTATGCGTTGGTCATCTGCATGAGGAAACTATCACGTTCATGGTGTTGGAGGAGTCAACCGTGGACATCATCCTGGGAGGCCCCTGGCTTATCTTACACCAGCCGCATATCCACTGGTCCACCGGAGAAATCCAACAATGGGGTGAGAGCGGCTTTGATTGTTGTATTCATCATCCTCGCCAAAAAGGTCCATCATCATAGTCAGTTCCTTCATCATTACCTTTCCAGTTCACCTCAGTAGAGACTCCCGAAACTCAAGTCAACCAAGTTGACCATTCCCCCAGCTTATCGGGCGTTCCCAGATGTCTTCAGTAAGCGGTTGGCTACCAAACTACCACGGCCATGGGACTGTGCCATCGACCTCCTGCCTGGGGCTACTCTACCCAAGGGCAGTGTCTACCCTTTGTCCATCCCAGAACAGAAGGCCATGGAGGAGTACGTGCACGAAGAAAAAGCCAGGAGGCTTGCAGCCATGTATCGACTACCGTCACCTTAATTCTCAGACTGTCAAGTTTAGTTATCCTATTCCTCTGGTCCCATCCGCCCTAGAAAAGCTCCGTGGGGCCACCATCTTCTCCAAACTCAATCTCAGAAGTGTCTACAACCTCATTCGCATTCGCAAGGGAGACGAGTGGAAGACAGCCTTCATCACTACCTCAGGTCACTATGAATATCGGGTGATGCCGTATGGGCTGTCCAACTCACCCTCCGTCTTTCAAAATTACATGAATGAGGTATTTCGTGAATTCTTAAACAAGTTCGTCATCTTCTATCCTCATCTATTCTAGTGACCTGAGGGAGCATGAAGGGCATGTCTGTCAAGTCCTGCAAAAGCTCTGAAACCATCACCTTCATCTCAAGCTCGAGAAGTGCGAGGTCCACATCTCCACTGTCCAGTTTCTTGGGTACATCATATACAACCATGTAGTCAAGATGGACCAGAGGAAGGGGGACACCATCACCCATTGGCCTCAGCCCACCACCATCAAAGAGCTGCAGCGCTTTCTGGGATTCGCCAACTTCTACCGCCGCTTCAAGAATTACAGCCTCCTCAGCTCCTTACTCACCTCTCTGCTCCAGAACCAGCCCAAGTCTATGTGCCTGAACTCCATCGGCCGTGGAGGCCTTCCACCAGTTGAACGCCTTCCAGTCTGCTCCGATCCTGGTCCACCCCAATTCTCATCTTCTGTTTATCGTTCGAAGTGGATCAGAGCAGTTCTGTCTCAGCAGCAGGGCATCCATGTGCCTTCTTCTCCAAAATACTTGTTTTTTTGTTTTGTTTTTTATTTTAATTTTTTTAATACATTTGCAAAGATTTCAAACAAACTTCTTTCACATTGTCATTATGGGGTCATGTTTGTAGAATTTTGAGGAAAATAAGGAATACATGACAAAATGTGGATGCAGTGGAGGCGCTGTAACCTTCTCTGTAACCGCTGGCAAGGTCTATCATAGAGAAAACCTGCGCTCTGCCCAGAATATCCAAACTCTCATCGATGCACGTTTTATGGAAAAGCTTCACGCCTGGTCTTGGAGTTCAACCTCCTATAATCCACGCACATCCTTAAGCTTCCATCAGTCTCGCATATTAGAATGATGGGTGAAGCATAGGAACTTCCGCTGTCCTGGATGACACCCTTACAGAGCAAACCCGAGATGCTCTTTGACCTCTTCAAACTGAGTTGGCATATACTGCGATACGGCTGAACCACGGGAGTATTATCTGTCAAGTGGATCTCATGTTTCACCTGTTCTGTGTATCTCAGATCTTCATCATGGAGCGCAAACACATCTGCGTATTTTAGAAGCAATATACAGAGCTTGGATTGCTGTTCTGGAGTACCTCCTATATGCAGTCTACTCAACAGGTTACTTTCAGTTACTTTTTAGTTTCAGACTCTGGATTTTCCTTCTGGTCGACTCTCACTTCTTCGTGGTAGACATGTGCCGATTTTCGATAATGCGATTTATCACGATAATGAATATGCACGATATTGTTATCATGGGCACTTTAAAATATCGTAAATAATAATTTATTAACAATTAATATTTTTTTTATAATGCACTCAAGAATACTTTGCCCATCAACCGTATAAATGCTCAACACCGCTGTATTCTGCGTCAAATGGACGCGCTCAGATGTAAACAAGCCCAACGTGCGTTTGCACATGACTGAACGGGTGAAGGAGACGCGCTGCTGAAGTGCCGCTCAGTGACAGCAGAGGGCGCTGATGGAACGGCAGAATGCCGTGGTTACCCCGGAAACCCCGCAAACAAAAGCATCCGCGCTAGTGAAGGAGTTTTTAAAACAGCCATTCGTTTTTTGTAATCTCAATGTTCATCACAGCACCTAATACTTAATACTTAAAGACTTAGCTATTTATTTTCAAGCTTAAACATTTTATGTTTTAATCTGGACTACAACATACCCTAATGATTAGAACTGTTCTGATTATTTGTTATTGTTCAGTAAAACTTTGAGACATACGACTTCATTAGTTAACATGTTAATTCATTATTACCAAACTGACAATGAAAAATACTTATAAAGAATTCATTATTCTAAGTAATGTTAATTTCTTAGTTACTGTTTAATAACATTAAAATCAAAATAACATTTTTAATGGACCTAAGATAAAACTAACAATGATCAGTATTTCTTAACTAACATTACCAAAAACATTATACTTTCTGTACCAAATGTAGCTATTGCTCAGTCTTAGTTAATGCATTAAATAATGAGACCTTATTGTAATTTGTTACCTGTTGTTCTTTTTTAGCCTAATTCTTTTGCACTTTAATCTGTTTGAAATTTGTATTTTTACACCTCTGAAAAAAATCAAGAGACCACTTAACATTGATTTCTCTCAATTTTTTTTCCAGAGCTGTATATATTTTTGGTGCATTATTGTATTTAAACATTCAGTTATACTAAAATAGTTCTTAAAGCTGTTATGCTATGGCAACACTTTTTTTTGCAACTTATTTCAATATCGTGATAATATCGTATATCGTGATCAAACGTCAGCAATTAATCGCAACATGAAAAATTGATATCGGCACATGCCTACTTCGTGGTCAGCAGAAATACGCTGGAATCTCACCTCGCAAGCTTCACTCGCAACACACTGACAGTGGGTAAGTATCCCAAGATGAACTTTAGGAGCCAGCCACATACCTTCCTGAGAGAAGCTGACCACTTGGACTGGAAATACTCGACTTCTGGACAACACTAAAGTGGGCATAGGGATCAATCCTCCTGGTAATGGGGTGTTTCCTGGTTCCAGCAACAGCCATGCATTGTCGTCAGTAGTTCTCTCATTAACTCTGGCATAGACAATGGCTACAGAGGATGCTGGTATATGGGTTTTTCCCTTACCAATATCTCTGGGTGCTGACATTTTCCTCAATGGAAAGTCAATGGAAAGGAGGTCTAGAGGTCCTGTGGTGCGACAGACACATTTCACGCGGAGTGATGGATGCGATTCCGTCTCATTTGTGCGTCGAGTTCGAAAGAATAACACGAATTTAAAGCGAATTGAGCATCTTGCGTGAATGGTCTTTTTGTGCATTCACACGTTTTGAAGCTAATTTGCGTCTACGCCCGAGTTTAAAATTTTGAACTTTGGCGTCAATTCGCGCCGTGTTAACCAATAAGGAGCCTTCTTGCTGCTGTCAGGTGGTGACATGATGAGAAACCCTGCATCATTTAAATAATACTGTTATTTTCTCACTAAATGTAGTTTTAATGCTTTGCAGTTGATCATGTCGTTGTTTAAAGCTAAAGTATGTGGTCTATTTATAAATACAGTGCCTATTAAAAATAAAATCCTGTGTTTTTGGAATTGCAATTAACAAATATTTATTAAATCATTACAGAATAACCTTTTAAAGAATTAATTCAAAACTCATCTGATCCGTTCGTTTAACGAACAAACAGTACAATCTCTTATCAACTCAAAGTTTTATTCTTTCTACCAAATCTTCAGGAAGGTTACTCTTCTGGCCACAAAGAATAAACTTTTAGAGTTATTGGGATATTATTTAAAGTATTCAAAGATACTTTTGAGAGCTGTAGCTATAGATCTGAACATTTAAAGTGACTTATGTTCTGTGAGCAGCAACATTAACAATTAAACATGGATACAATGGTTTTAATAATTATACTATGAATACATATGACTAGGGCTGTGTGATATTGAAGAAAAAATGCAATATCTTGTTAAATAATGAGATATTCGATATGCGAAACGATATTGCAATCAGTGTGTAAAATCTATTTTAATTATATTTCACGAGTTCCCACTTACATCAAATTAAATAGAGTAAAGATTATGCGTATTTGGCGTGCTGTCCAGGGGAGGGCTCCGGGCTCTGATTTTTGCCCGAACCCAGAGTGCTTCGGGTGGACGGGTTTTACTGGCTGAAGGAAACTGGGCGTTGGAAGACCGATCAGGAAAGCTCTTGCCGCGTCTGAGGGGGGCCAGGCTCACTGCAACAGACGGGAAAGAACCCTACCGGACGATGGATGAGGAGAATTTTTTGTAAAATTACCGATTGGGAGGGCCCTTTGCAACGTCTGAGGGGGGTCCGGCTCACTGCAACAGACGAGAAGGGAGATCTTCTGGCTGATAAATGAGGAACATCGTCAAAATCAGAGAGGCCGATGGGAAGGCTCTAACAACATCAGAGGGGGGCCGGGCTCACTGCAACAGACGAGAAAAAACCCTACCGGACGATAAATGAGGAGCAGCCTAGAATTTGGCGTACCGATCGGGAAGGCTCTTTATCGAGTCTGAGGGGGGCCTGGCTCACTGCAACATAAGTAAGACGAGCTCTTCCGGCTGATAAATGAGGAGCATCCTCAAAATCAGAGGGGCAGATTGGGAAGGCTTCTTACAGCATCTGAGGTGGGCCAGGCTCACTGCAACAGATGAAAAAAGAAGACCCTACCGAACGATAGAGGAGGAGCAGCCTAGAATTTAGCGGACTGATCGGGAAGGCTCTTTACCAAGTCTGAGGGGGGCCTGGCTCACTGCAACAGACGTAAGACGAGCTCTTCCAGCTGATAAATGAGGAGCGTCCTCAAAATCAGAGGGGTCGATTGGGAAGACTTCTTACAGCATCTGAGGGGGGCCAGGCTCACTGCAACAGATGGGAAAAAACCCTACCGGCCGATTTAATGAGGAGCAGTCTTAAATTAAAATTACCGTTCGGAAAGGCTCTTGCAACGTCTGAGGGGGGCCAGGCTCACTGCAACAGACGAGAAACAAGCTGTACCAGCTGATAATGAGGAGCATCCTCAAATCAGAAAGACCGATTAGGAAGGTTCTTACAACATCTGAGGGGGGCCTGGCTCACTGCAACAGACGAGAAAAACCCTGCCGGCCAATAAATGAGGAGCAACCTTGAATTTGACAGACCGATCGGGGAGGATCTTGCAACGTCTGAGGGGGGCCGGGCCCACTGCAACAGACAAGAAACAAACCCTAACGGCCGATAAATGAGGAGCATCCTCAAATTAGAATGACTGATCGGGAAGGCTCTTGCAATGTCTGAGGGGGGCCCGGCTCACTGCAACAGACGAGAAACAAACCCTAATGGCCGATAAATGAGGAGCATCCTCAAATTAGAATGACCAATTGGGAAAGCTCTTGCAATGTATGAGGGGGGCCCGGCTCACTGCAACAGACGAAAAAACCCTACCGTCCGGAAAAAGAGCGCGCAACGAGATTTAACATGCGCGAAGTTTGAAAACAGTCGATCGGGGGCTCAAGCCGTATCTGACGGGAGATTGGAATCACGGCGTCAGATGAGTGAGCCCTACCAAATTGATAAACGGGGGCGTCGAAATTAAAAAGAACGACTGACCGAGGGGGCCCACCCAGCTTCCGCCAGGAGCAGTTTCCTGGCATCAGATGAGTGGGTACTATCGGCAAACGGTACGGAGAAGAGATGGGGAAACACCCGCCAGGAGAGCTTTCACGGCATCCGACGGGAGATCAATGCTCACTGCAATCGGAAAGGGAAGCTTCACCGGACGGAAAAAGAAACGATGGATAGTTACTGAGAGGGCTCTCCCGGCATTCCGATGGGAGATCAAGGCTCATTTCTTTAGATGGGGGAGCCTCGCCAGATGGATAAGGGAGAAAAGAGCACTGCTGTGGCAGTGGAGAAAATTAGGCAGAGAAACTGAGCTCCTGTGGGAGCAGAGGGAACAGCACTGCTGTGGCAGTGGAGAAAATTAGCCAGAGAAACTTAGCTCCTGTGGCAGTGGAGAAAATTAGCCAGAGAAACTGAGCTCCTGAGGGAGCAGAGGGAACAGCACTGCTGTGGCAGTGGAGAAAATTAGCCAGAGAAACTGAGCTCCTGTGGGAGCAGAGGGAACAGTACTGCTGTGGCAGGGGATAAAATTAGCCAGAGAAACTGAGCTCCTGTGGGAGCAGAGGGAACAGGACTGCTGTGGCAGTGGAGAAAATTAGCCAGAGAAACTGAGCTCCTGTGGGATCAGAGGGAACAGCACTGCTGCTGCAATGGCGAAAATTAGATAGAGAAATTGATCTCCTGTGGGAGCAGAGGGGACAGCACTGCTGCTGCAGTGGAGAAAATTAGCCAGAGAAACTGGGCTCCTGTGGGAGCAGAGGGAACAGCACTGCTGCTGCAGTGGAGAAAATTAGACAGAGAAACTGATCTCCTGTGGGAGCAGAGGGAATGGCACTGCTGCTGCCGTGGAGAAAATTAGCCAGAGAAACTGAGCTCCTGTGGGAACAGAGGGAACAGCACTGCTGCTACAGTGGAGAAAATTAGCCGGAAAAAACTCAGCTCCTGTAGGAGCAGAGGGAACAGCACTGCTGCTGTGGAGAAAATTAGCCAGAGAAAACTCAGCTCCTGTAGGAGCAGAGGGAACAGCACTGCTGCTGTGGAGAAAATTAGCCGGAGAAACTCAGCTCCTGAGGGAACGGAAGGAACGGCACTGCTGCGGCAGAGGAAAAATGGTTGAACAGACAAATGGAGAAACGCATTTAACCAACTGAGACTTTTGAAATGTCTGCTTGATTATTGCAGAATGCTCCTTTCAACTAGTATGAAGGAGATAACATTTACTCCCTCACAATTATGTGCAACAAATTACAATATAATCAAAGTACAGAAAACCTTGTCATTGTACGAATTTACTTGGCATAAATGAGAACTAATCATGATTATGAACTGCTCTGAAATAAAGCATTGTTGTTGTGAAGGCTGTAGAACGCACAGATTCTGAATGTGAAGCTCACGTTTATTTAATGAAATCATAGCCTTTGAGGTTTGCGTAATCGTGATATAAGTTTTCTATCCTCAAAATATAAGATGGCCTAAAATAATAATTATTGTGCTATACAATATAGCCTACTGTAAGAAATTTGTGTTATATTTAGGAAAACAGGAGCTCCAAATTGGATTGCATTTCACGAAATACAGTTCCTCTTGCTTCGTCTGGATTCTGACTTTCAGTTTGGAAAGTCTCTGTCCGGATCAAACTGAACGAAGGTTGGGTTCGTATCTTGTGTGAAAGCGTTCTGTATGGTTTGAATTATCGGACCATTTACAGGAAGTTCCTTTTTATGTTGACATAATGTTAAAAGCCTTATAGAAAGCCTTCTTTAGGTGAATTTTGTTTGTATGTATAGCTACAACTTCTAAAGACATTTCAAAAGGAATTTCCAGGTTTTTTTTTTTTTTTTTTTTACACAATCGCCAATATTTCCACTTCTGGTGTCATTATAAATGTAGTACTAGTGTAGTAATTAGATGTGTTTAGTTTTCACAAAAGCTTTCTCTGTTTTGCAGCAGATCATTAAACTGTTACACTGCCTTAGAAATCTGTCCAAAATCAGTTTAGTGAGGTGCCTTCATTGACAAAACGCTGCTTTACAAGCCATTGTCTCGTAAGGCAGCAAGGCAACGAGTCAGCTGGCTAAGTTTTGGGAGTTACTCGACCGATTGACGATGCGCTGACGTCAGACGCACGTTTGTTTGCGAGCCAATCAATGTCAAGAACCAGTACACGACAATAGTAGTGGGAAGTTTCGGATCATTTTACTGATTCGGATCTTTGAATGTTGTTCAGCAAAATGGACGAATCTTTTCTAAAGTGATCCTGTTAATTTAAGCAGAATCTAATTAAAATGTTACGCGTTACGTTTTTCAGCTCGTTTAGTACTTCCCTGTACAGAACATATGTGCGTGCTCGGTAAACAAATTAACAAATCGCTCTGAGAAAACCCGTTGTTCTCTAAAGATTCAGAATAAAGATTCATACAAAATGAACGAATCGTTCGTAAACGTCATCACTACAACAGGACGCAGTATGTCATGTAAGTTCTTTAGTGCACTCGCACAATTTGCAATGTGAAAGCAAACAGAACTAACCCAACATATAAAAATGAATCAAAACATGAGCTTCAGTTCAGACCCTGGTGCGGACATTAAGGTGTGGAAATGCCCTAAGTCGCAAATGCTTGTAAGAAGATTGTACTCACTATGTCCCTGTGTGTTCGAGCTCATATGGTCGTCAAGTTGAAATGTATTGATTTGAGGGAAACTGTTGTAGTTTAATGTTGCAAGTCTCTGCAGTGTGTATTCTTTGATGACCGAGTGCTGCTTTCGCAGTTGACTCTGTTGTCATGGTAACATACTTGAGTAATGTGAGCATACTCTGAACATAGTTCAGTAATGTGAAAGCTGTCATGTTGACCTGTGAGCGCACCAGCTCCACACCATATCCGGAGGAGGTCCATTTTCCACGAGTAGGAATATAGTGTGGCCCCTTTAAGAGATGCACACTATCTATTGAACTGCCAGTATTTTGCGTGTGCGCCGAACTATGTCGCGATTCACATGAACAGTGTGAGAAACACGGACTCGGGAGCTTGTTCAGAAGAGTAACCTGTGCATTCGTTTTAGCCGATTGTAATGCATTTAGTTCAATATAACACGTACTGTAAGTGGTGATGTGTCAACGATTTACCTCAGACATGAGCGAAAGTGAGCTTCAGTGTATTCACGCATCACACTCGGACTGCAGAGAATGTGCTCAATGTAAACTGACTTTTCTATCGACCTGGTGTCTATGGTTAAACAGAAAATATGGTAGCTTATAGGCAATAACTGCACTGTTGGTTTAGAATATTAATGTTAAACATTGTCTTTCCCTATTAATGTTTGTTGCTGCATCTTTTACGTCTATGGCTTATCCCGATTTCTCCAACTACGGACTATGATCAAACAGAAAATGCACGCTGCGTTAACGCGTTATCAACGCGTGAACATATGTGCGTGCGTTATCAACTACTAACAATACATGAATGAGGCCTTTACAAAGATGAAATGAGGAATATCGCTCAAATAAATATCTTATCACACTGAAAGAAGATTCCTTCGTTCTTACAGGTTTTGATAATATTAAAAAATGTGCTGTAAAGAAGTTTCCTTCTCTTTCACAGAAACAGTTTTAATATTTTAGACTGTAGTTTAGTTTTAGCAATTAACAGGGACTAAAATGTTTGACAAAATAGCAGCTGTTAACATACTGAACTGAAATAAGCTTTTGGCTTTTCAGTTACAGATACGGGAGTTCGCGTTTATGACTTATCTCACTCTCTGGAGCATGCATACAAGAACAAAAATGTATACCACTAATATACACATAAAACTGACATCGTTGCTCACAAACCAAGTTTAAAATGTGCCCATATTCTCCACCAAATATATGTAGCGACTGGGCTACATATAATAATAAATTAAATTAGCTCAATAGAGATTATGGGTATTAATATGTAATTATTTATAATGAATCATAACTGGTTATGATCAAACTATAAATCTTCAAATGACCCGAAAGAAAATACCTAACTTAGGTATTTAAGCAATATATATATATATATATATATATATATATATATATATATATATATATATATATATATATATATATATATATATATATATATGGTTAACAACAATGGATTGCAATTAACATATATATTAAATCGTTCAAAGTTAAAGTGTATGTATCTTTGAACACTTTAAAGGGGGGGTGAAACACTCAGTTTCAGTCAATCTCATGTCAATCTTGAGTACCTATAGAGTAGTATTGCATCCTTCATATCTCCGAAAAGTCTTTAGTTTTATCATATTTATAAAAGAAATATAGGCTGTACCGAGTCTTTCCGGAAAAAACCGAGCGCCTGGAGGCGTATCGTGTGGGCGGAGCTAAAGAATGACAAGCGCGCAAAGCGGTGACGTCCTCAAGCGTGGAGAAACCCATCTATCTCAGCTAATACAGATAATGATCCACAATCAAATCTGAGGGAGAAATAAATTGAACAGGAGAAACGGCAACAGCAGGACGTCCGTCTCTGTGGTATGTAAGTTACTGTATTTAATGGCCTCTCCACATTTCTGTGTCTTTACTCGCAGTGTATGAGGACATGATTCGGTTTATGGACTATTGTATGCGACTAGACCTTAGAAGTAGCAAGCAGAACGGTTTTGCACGTCAGAATACTGTAACGTTATACAGAGAACAACAATGGAGTAACCGTTAGCGCATTTGAATGACGAAGCACGCGATCGTGACGTTTACTGATGTTTACTCATGCGACGGTAGCCAATAGCAGAGACATTTGAAGCAGTTTAAGTTAACTCACCGTCGAAGCTTTATCGCTGGGACCGCTCCGTCAGAAACACACTTCTTTGGTATGATTTGGTAAAGTCCTGTGACAGCAGTGGCGTGTAAATCCATTTTGAGACGCAACTGAAACGATGTTGTCAAGCTTCCCGTCATTTCTGCGTTCAAATCGGTTCAAATGCAGCGCTGCCTTCCCAGAATGCTGTGCTGAGGCGTTGAAGTCGCTCGACGTCACCCATAGGAATAAAGTGGAGCGCGGCGCCGTTCACGGACGACTGGCTCTGCAGCTGAGAGACTGTTTACAGCGTGCTCTAGTCACGCGCGCGCGCACCCTACCGGGAGAAGAGCCCGTACGGCCCATACAAGGACCTTCCGCTCTTATTAACGTCAAATAGACCCATACTCGAAAAAAACTCGCCGAAACTTGTGAGAAACCGGAAGGAGTATTTTTGACACAGAAATACTCCATCAAACGTCCAACATTAGTTTTTGAAACTTTGTCTATGTTTAGGATGGGAATCCAAGTCTTTAACAGTGTAAAAAGCTCAGTATGCATGAAACAGCATTTCACCCCCCCTTTAACTTTAAAGGTTATTATGTAATGATTTCCCCTATATATATATATATATATATATATATATATATATATATATATATATATATATATATATATATATTAAATCATTACACAATAACCTTTAAAGAGTTAATTCAAAACACATCTTATCCATTCGTTTAACGAACAAACAGTACAATCTTTTATCAACTCTCAAAATTTTATTCTTTCTACCAAATCTTCGGGAAGGTTACTCTTCTGGCCACAAAGAATAAGCTTTCTATTTCTATTAAACTTTCTAAAAAAATAGCTATTGGGATATTAGTTAAAGTGTTCAAAGATACTTTATGAGAGCTGTAGCTATAGATCTGAACATTAAAATGACTTATGATCTGTGAGCAGCAACAATGACAATTAAACATGGATTCAATGGTTTTAATAATGGATACTATTGTAAGAAGTGAAATGGGAAGGTTTAAATAAAGTTAGATTGTACACGAGATATCGCGAGAGGGAGAAAAGGTGTAAGAGGGGAAGTGCTGGAGAGATGAGAGAGAGGCAAACCACGAGGTAATCGGGTGGTACGATGTAGAGGCACAGTAGAAGAATTGTTAAAATAAACACTGAGTTCTGAGCACAGAAGTCTTGGTCTGACTTCTCTATCCAGTGGGCACGACAGATACAGAAATAGCCAAGAACCCATGCATAAATACTCGGTAAGCACGAATTCATTGAGACAGACAAATACGAGTATTACACAACAAATATATATGACTAAATAAAGAATACATGTACAGTATATACAGAGTAACGACGAAAAGAGAAGGAGAAGGAAGAGAAAAGAAGGGTTCAGAATGGCATTACGCAAACATTACTACAGAGAGCCAGCAAAGAACAATATCACCTTAAACAGAGTTATAGTCTTAAACGCATCTACATTTCTATGGAATTTATACTTGCATGGGTTGCTTTGGGTTGAGTATAAAAGAATGCGCGTGAGTCCTCTCAGAGCATTCTGTGAGCTGGAGCGCTTTTTCTCAGTTCTCCCAAGTGATCGTGTCTCCGATCAGTGGGAAGTTTGAAGGTAGTTTGGGAGCTAATTTTGCCAAAAGGAGAGGAAGGTCTCCTTCGAAGTTGTAGAAGTTCCTTGACCTTTGAGAAGGTGCTCAGTGCCTGTCCACCTTTGTTGGAGGACTGAGTAGCGGAGTGCGCAGACTTCAAGGGAATCAACCAACGTGACTGCACCGCCAAGCCAGGGCCGAAGCCGCATGTGGAGGGGTGAGCCAGGTTCAGAGGACGGGAGAAAAGGTCAGAGGACGAGTAGAGAAGAACGCAAAGAAATGTTTCCAATGTCTTTTAAGACAGTTAATCCACACCTCTCCTGGGTTAATTTGACCAAACCAGAGGGTATATTCTGAAGCTCCCAAGTTCCTAAACATGATACATTTCATAATCCTATTCTGTGCATCGTTGATTAAGACAAAGAGAGATGAATATTTAAACATGTTATGGCTGGGAGATATTAAAGCAGACATATATTCTTACACAGGAATACAAGCATTTAAAATGAACTTACATTGTTCATACATAGGGAGTATACATACACCCAGGGATATATACATTCTGGAATAGTTTAATTGAAGGCTGCATAAAGAAAGTGTGTGTGTCTGTCTCTGTGTGTGTGTCCGTGTGTGTGTCGGTGTGTGTAGATAACCCTCAGTTTATTTGAATTAGTATTGGAGCTTAATATAGTATTCTGATATTATTTAATATATTATATATCTTAATTCTATATTTTCTTAATATTAGTTATGGTTTTATTATATTTTGGGATGTTAGTTTGCACTCTTTTAGTTATTTCACCTATAGAGACTTTTATTATGAAAGGCGTCTTGCCGGAAAAGTCAAACAGAGAGCTCGCGCAGACGTGCACAGAGAGAGCTCGCACACGGAAGATAAAAACACTGACGGAGACACGGAGCCATGCGGTCACGGAGATAACACGCTTATTAAGGGCACTTTTAAGTGGATTTAAGCATTTAGATGCTGTTTGTTGTTTTCATTTTGTAGTATTTTTTGTTTGTTTTGTTTTGCACCTGGTTGAAAAGGAGTACAAGGTATTCATTTATATTTAAGCACTTGTCTATACATATCATATCTTGTCTTAATGATTGTTTTATGTGTTTGTTTGATTTAAGAGTAATTTTATGTTTTTAGTATAAATGTTAGTATTAATGTCTGAATTTGTTGCTATAGTCAGTTGTTTCGTTTCATTTATATGGACGTGTATTATTTTCAGATTGCAACAATTGTTTATTTTTCTTTTCTAGCTCTTACGTTGTTGTGAAGTCAACAAGGGCAATAAAGGGACAGTACAACATCAGTGCATGAGCAAATTATTTATTAAATTCAACCGGGCTGTAACAGTAAGAGCTTCCCATCCATTGATTCCATTTGCTGATGTAAATGATGACAGACCAAGGATCCAAGTCATGCACTCCCATGAAAGAAATGGAAGCTTCAAAAATGCTATCTTCTCAAGATGGAGATACAGACGATGAGATGGAAGTTAATTCGGATGGTGTAAAGACAGCTGAGGTACGTCAATCTGTACGCAAACGAATTCCAACTGAAAAGATGATTGCATATCAAAAAGAGGAGGCACAAAAGGCAGAGAGAAAGCTTATGCAGGCATATGAAAAATGGAAAGCTGAGGCTAGAAAGGCTAGAGGGCAGCTGAAAACAGACATTTCTGAGAGTCAACTAGCAACACTTACAGACACTTTGGAAAGTGAAAGAGACAGTGTGATGGAATCATATATGAAGGTTCGAAGTTATGTTGCTCCGTCTGCAGATACAAGGAGACGAATTGATACATGCGATGCTGTGACAAAGGACATTGTAAAGATTGCTTATGAGAGGATTTCAGGTGTTGATGGAGACTTCGACAGTGAACAAGTAAAAGAACGTCTTGGTGAATTGCTAGATCGAGATTATGCTCGCTCTGTCTATGGTTCTACAGTCTCACGTGTCAACTCTAAGTCGAGTATACCCCTGAGTCAAACTTCACTGAACTCCATCTTGATGGCTAAACGAATAGAGGCAGCAGCAGAGCTTGCAGCAAAGGAAGCAGAGTACATAGCGATAATGGAGGAAAGCGAACAAAAAGAGAGACTGCAACTTCTAGAAGAGAAGAAAAGGAGAGAACTTGATGCTGAAGTGAGTGAGTTAGAAAGATTACAAGCAGTAAAGGAGGTTAGAGCAGCTAGAGCAAGACTTGAAGTTTATGACAAGGAAGAAACCATTTCCTCTGCTAACCAGAACAATAGGCTGCAGCAACATGTAAGCTTTCCTATACAAGATCCCGTGTATTCACGCTCAATTAAGCCAACAATCCATGAGAAGTCATCGCCACCTCCTAATACTGACGTGTCTTACCTTGCGCAGGCTGTTCAAGACAGTATAACACTGAACAGACTTCCTATGCCAGAGCCAACAGTCTTCAGTGGTGACCCCATTCACTTTATTGAGTGGAAAGCTTCATTCCAATCACTCATCGACAGAAGACATGTCTCCTCAGCAGATAAGTTATACTACTTGAAGAAGTATGTCACTGGTTCTGCTCTGAAAACTCTAGAAGGCATCTTCTACAGAACTGATGAGGAAGCTTACAAGGATGCATGGAAAAGACTTCAGAATCGTTATGGTCAGCCGTTCATTATACAAAGAGCATTCAGAGAGAAACTCACAAGATGGCCTAGAATCCAGCCCAAGGACGCTGAAGGACTCAGAAATTTCTCAGATTTCCTGAATGCATGTGAAGACGCAATGCCTCATGTTAAGGGACTGGAAATTTTGAATGACTGCGAAGAGAATAGGAAACTTGTCATCAAACTCCCTGATTGGGCGGCTGCCCGCTGGAATCGTCTAGTTACAGAAACACTGAGTGAGACTCAAGATTTCCCAACCTTCCATGACTTCGCCAGCTTCATGTCAGTTGAGGCTGAGGTAGCCTGCAACCCAGTTACGTCCTTCTATGCTCTTCACGCCTCTGAAGCTAATAAGGAGAAATATAACCTCAAGGTTGGTAAGAACAAAGCTAATGTCTTCCACACAAATATAGTCACACAGCATGAGAGTCCGAAGCCAACTAGTAAGGTCTTCAAACCATGTCTGTTCTGTCAAAGCAGTGAACATCAAATTCATGATTGCTTTAAATTCTCTGCAAAGTCTCTTGAAGAGCGGAGACAGTTCATCAAGGACACAAAGCTGTGCTATGGATGTTTGAAGTCTGGACACAGTGCCAGAGACTGTCGTTCCAGACATACCTGCAATACCTGTAAAAGAAGACATCCTACCTGTTTGCACGATGATAGCTTCATAAGAAAGGTGAATTCCTCCTCTGTTCATAGCCCAGAGAATGCACACGAAAGGGTTGAGACAACGTCTTTAAGTGTAGAATCTGGATGCACTTCTGCTAACACTGCAATGATTGTGCCGGTGTGGTTGTCCTCACAAAACGACCCAGACTCTGAGAAACTTGTCTACGCTCTGTTAGACACACAAAGTGACACTGTCTTCATTGAATATGCAGTAAGACAAAGTCTAAAGGTTGATTCATGTCCAGTGACACTTAAACTCACTACTATGGTCGGAAGAGATTCTTTGATATCAAGTGAAAGAGTTTCTGGTCTTAGAGTTAGAGGCTTTAATTCCACAGTAGTTCTTGACCTTCCCCCCACATACACTAAGGAATGTATCCCTGTGGACCGTGCACACATCCCTACCAGTGAGACTGCCAGGCGTTGGAAACATCTTGCTACTCTGACAGACAGAATTCTTCCGCTTCAAGACTGCGAAGTGGGTCTTCTCATAGGGTATAATTGTTCCAGAGCTTTAGCACCCAGAGAAGTGATTCTTGGAGCAGACAATGAGCCATATGCTGTTCGTACGGATCTCGGATGGAGCATCGTGGGCCCTTCCTTGATACATCATGAGTCACAAAGTGGTGTTAGCATGTGCCACAGAGTATCTATTAAGGAGATTCCTTCTTTAATCCCAGCTGATGTGATCAAAGTGCTGGAGTCAGATTTCAAGGATACTAAAGAAAACACAAGAGTGGTGTCTCAAGAGGACATTATGTTCTTGAATAAATTGGAAGAAAGCATTAGAATGAATAAAGACAGCCACTTGGAAATGCCCCTTCCATTCAAAAAAAGACCCTATCTTCCAGATAACGAGTCTCTTGCTGTCATGAGACTTCAACATCTAAAGCGGAGATTAAAAAAGGACCTGGAGTACAGGGAACGTTATGTGAAGTTCATGGAAGAAGTAATAGAGCATGGTGAAGCGGAAGGAGTCATTGATGAAGGAAAGGAAGGAGAAAAATGGTACATCCCTCATCACGGGGTGTATCACGCGAAGAAGCCCGGGAAATTACGTGTAGTCTTCGACTGCTCTGCCAGATACAAGGGAACCAGCTTGAACGATCATCTTCTCACAGGCCCTGACCTGATGAACAGCCTGACTGGCATTCTTTTGCGGTTCCGACAGTATCCAGTGGCCTTGATGTGTGATATTGAGAAGATGTTTTACCAGTTCTATGTAGACGAAGCAGATCGGGATTATTTACGATTTCTCTGGTGGAGAAATGGAGATTTCGACTCAAAGCCTCAAACGTTCCGCATGAGAGTACATCTATTCGGTGCCTCATCGTCCCCTGGGTGCGCCAACTACGGACTAAAGCATCTTGCAAGAGAAGGTGAACATCTGTATCCCCTAGGTTCACAATTCATTATGCGAGACTTCTACATGGATGATGGAGTCACCAGCGTCGAAAGTGCAGAGAAGGCTATCCAGATGGCTCTAGAAGCTCGCCAGGTTTGCGCACTTGGAGGTTTAAGGTTGCATAAGTTTGTGTCCAATGACAAGACAGTTTTGGAGAACATACCATCCTCTGAATGTGCTGTTGACATTACATCTGTCAATCTTTCCCTCACTGACCAGCCTTTGGAAAGAGCTTTGGGCATTTACTGGCATCTGGAACACGATAACTTCAGATTTCGTGTAAACCTAAGGGACCAGCCAGCAACCCGTAGAAGCATACTGTCTACAGTGGCATCATTGTTTGACCCTCTAGGGTTTCTTGCGCCATTCTTACTCAGAGGAAAGGCTATTCTTCAAGAAATGTGCAGAAAAGGCATGGGCTGGGATGATCCATTACCAGATGGTTTGCAGCCAAGGTGGGAGCATTGGAGGGCTGATCTTGCTAACTTGGAGAAGATCGAGGTGCCTCGTTGTATTGTGCCTGCTGAATTTGGGATAATCACAAGGAGAGAGATTCATCACTTCTCAGATGCCAGCACAAAAGGATATGGCCAGTGCTCATACCTTAGGCTCGAGAACGAACAAGGTGATGTCCATTGTGCTTTACTCATGGCGAAATCTCGAGTAGCCCCCCTTAAGGTCACAACTATCCCTCGGTTAGAGTTGACCGCTGCGGTTGTGTCAGTTGCAGTTAATGATCTGTTAAAGGAAGAAATTAACCTTGCAGATGCAGAGGCATATTTCTGGACGGACTCTCATGTGGTGTTAGGCTAAATAAACAACGAAGCTCGCCGCTTCCACACGTTCGTCGCAAATCGAGTTCAGAGAATTCATCACAGTACAACTCCTCAACAGTGGCGATACATCCCCTCGGAAGAGAATCCAGCCGACTATGCATCACGAGGTATGAGTGTCAATGATCTTGTCACTTCCAGCTGGTTCAGAGGACCAAATGTTTTGTGGAAAAGGCAAATACCTCCACCTGTGGATGTCAACACACAACTTCCAATTGGAGACCCAGAGGTCAAGAAAGCTCAGTCACTGAACACGCAAACAGTACAATATTCCTGCTTATCCAACTGTCTCACAAGGTTGTCCTCATGGTCCAAAGTCATCCAAGCTGTTGCACGTCTACTTCGTCGAGTTAGGAAGGACAAGTCAAGTGACCACAGTACAGTGGCAGAACGTGAGGATGCTAAGCGCATCATCATCAAGGACTTACAGAGTCAGGTGTATGCAGAAGAGATAGCCTTACTCCGTAAGGGCATGCAACCCCCACGCAACAACAGGCTATACCATCTAAATGCCTTTGTTGACCATGATGGATTGCTCAAGGTGGGAGGAAGGCTTTGCAATTCTTCTGTCCCTAACTCCATTAAACACCCAGTGATAATTCCAAAGGAACACCATCTTACAAAACTTCTGATCGCTGATTGTCATGAAAAAACGGAACATCAAGGAAAAGGCTTGACTATAAATGAGATCAGATCAAGAGGAATTTGGATAACAGGAGTAAATAGGACTGTATCCTCCTTTGTACGAGATTGTGTGAAATGTCGCAGACTTCGCAGACCCACCGAAGAGCAAAAAATGGCTAACCTGCCCGCAGAGCGTATAGATCCATCCCCTCCATTCACATACTGCGGAATGGATGTTTTTGGTCCATTCATCACCAGACAAGGTCGTAAATCATACAAGAGGTATGGACTTCTCTTTACCTGTTTCTGTTGCAGAGCCATTCATATTGAGATGCTGGATGACATGTCCACGGATGCCTTTATCAACAGCCTGCGTTGTTTCATCGCTATCAGAGGAGCAGTTCGTCAAATAAAGTGTGACCAAGGCAGTAATTTCATTGGAGCCAAGAATGAGTTTGCTAAGGCCATAAAAGAAATTGACACCAATCGTCTGGTAACGTTCTTGGCAGAAAAACAATGCGACTTTGTCTTCAACGCACCCCATTCAAGTCACACAGGAGGAGTTTGGGAGAGACAAATTAGAACTGTGCGAAATGTTCTTCATTGCACTCTGTCCTTATCTACTGGAAGGCTAGATGATTCTTCCCTTCGGACCTTCTTCTTCGAAGCTATGGCAATTGTAAATAGCCGACCGCTTACAGTAGATAATCTGAATGATCCTAAAAGTCCTGAACCCCTTACCCCAAATCACCTGCTCACTTTAAAAACTACCCAAGCTCTACCACCCCCTGGCAAGTTCATCAGAGAAGACATGTATGCTCGCAAGAGATGGCGCCATGTCCAATACTTAGCTGAGCAATTTTGGGGCCGATGGCAGAAGGAGTATGTGTCTAACATTGCAACAAGACAATGCTGGCTTACACCAAGAAGGAACATGCAAGTTGGAGATATAGTCTTAGAGAAGGCAGACGATCTTCCCAGAAATGAGTGGCGCTTGGCAGAAGTTATTAAGACTGTCGTTGACAAGGATGGTTTGGTAAGAAGAGTGAAGATACGTTTCGGAGACAGGAAACTGGGAAAGGATGGTAAACGTCTGAACAAACCATCAATGGTTGAGCGCCCAGTGCAGAAGCTGGTCCTTCTCCAGGAGGCAGCCTGAACTTCCTGACATATCCTTTGATCTATGCAGTCCATATATGTGTTTCAGGTTTCTTTTCAACTAGCTTGAAATAGGTAATTTATTTTAGAAATCATTTGTGATTTAAAGTTTGAGATTTGTAGTCACTCATGATTTGGTGGGAGTGTAGATAACCCTCAGTTTATTTGAATTAGTATTGGAGCTTAATATAGTATTCTGATATTATTTAATATATTATATATCTTAATTCTATATTTTCTTAATATTAGTTATGGTTTTATTATATTTTGGGATGTTAGTTTGCACTCTTTTAGTTATTTCACCTATAGAGACTTTTATTATGAAAGGCGTCTTGCCGGAAAAGTCAAACAGAGAGCTCGCGCAGACGTGCACAGAGAGAGCTCGCACACGGAAGATAAAAACACTGACGGAGACACGGAGCCATGCGGTCACGGAGATAACACGCTTATTAAGGGCACTTTTAAGTGGATTTAAGCATTTAGATGCTGTTTGTTGTTTTCATTTTGTAGTATTTTTTGTTTGTTTTGTTTTGCACCTGGTTGAAAAGGAGTACAAGGTATTCATTTATATTTAAGCACTTGTCTATACATATCATATCTTGTCTTAATGATTGTTTTATGTGTTTGTTTGATTTAAGAGTAATTTTATGTTTTTAGTATAAATGTTAGTATTAATGTCTGAATTTGTTGCTATAGTCAGTTGTTTCGTTTCATTTATATGGACGTGTATTATTTTCAGATTGCAACAATTGTTTATTTTTCTTTTCTAGCTCTTACGTTGTTGTGAAGTCAACAAGGGCAATAAAGGGACAGTACAACATCAGTGCATGAGCAAATTATTTATTAAATTCAACCGGGCTGTAACAGTGTGTGTGTGTGTGTGTATTGGAAAGACTCTCATGTCCCTCTCTGTCTGAGAGAGGGGGGTCATGGAACCAGATTAGAATCTGATTGAAGCTGTCAGAGTCCTCCAAAGATGTTGCATGTTCTACTTCAGCTAGGTCACAAAAACGTCTACGGTGTCAAATCCCCCAGACTGCACTTGTAAAAGTATAGCGTTAATTATGCAGATTTGGGGGAAATTAGAGTAGAAACAGAAGCAAGTAAACAGTTGTTGATATCAATAAAGTTTGTCTCTCAACCCACAAGTTTGTTTCTTTTGTTCTCAGTCACCATACGAAATGAATGACAAAATTTGCCAACATAGACAACAGTAGCCGCCACATAAGGATCATCGCTGTGCCTGAGGCGATTGAGGGTCCGCAGCCAACAACATTTTTCTCTGAGCTGCTTTTTGAAGTTATTGGTAACCAAGTACTATCTTCCCCACCAGAGCTGGATCGGGCACACAGATCCCTCACTGCTAATCTCAAATCAGGGGAGAGGCCAAGAGCAGTTGTGGTCCGTTTTCTTCGTTAGGGTGAAAAGCCTAATGAAGAAAACCTAAAAACCTAAGGTGAAACCAATCACCAATCTGTCATAAGATATGGAATTAGTGCATGGTTTGGCAATTTAACAGTTAATCTGAAAAACAAGCTTGCCAACATGCACAAAACAGCCATGAAAATTATAGGGAGGAGAGACTATGAGCCTACACAGAGCCTGTATGGTCAGACAATTATGAAACAGGCTATGGAAATTAAATCAGATCCTCAACATCCCCTCTTCCCTGAATACGAAACCCTGCCATCAGGAAGAAGACTCTGTGTACCAAAATGTAAATCTAATCGCCTAAAATGATCATTTGTGCCAGCCTGCTGTACAAATGGAAATAGAGCTGTGTACAACAAATATGTGAGCACTTCAGCATTTTATTAATGATTCCATAGGGCAACGTGCTATAAACATACTAGCACCTTAGTTTAAGCAGTTTACACAAGCTTCAGTGCAATGGAGCAATGGGCAATGACCACACTAGCACACAGCAAAAACTCCAGTGTTAAATTAACTCTCCTCAGAGTTTATTTGGCTCCACACTCAAGAGTGTTAAAAGTAACTCTGAAGAAGTGTTAAAGGTAATGAGATAATTAAGAGATTAGATAAGTGATGATTGGCCATTAGTGATGACACCTGATAACAAGCAGAATCACTGAAGGACAGAGTCACCATTTTGGAGATCAGTGTTTGCTTTAATTGGGCTCTTGACTCTTGGCTTTCTAACATTAGTTATTTTTTCTGGCTGCTTTTATTGTGTGTTTGGAACATACATTTGGGCAAAGAAAGCACAGAGAAAATATGTTCAGAAGTTAGTGATGTTTTGATAAACATAATCATCATTTAGTGACTGGATCAACAAATATCATTCTGAGACAAATTTCTAGCTGTGTGGGGCATGTTGATTTTACATTATTGATTACAACAGCTCTGTGAAGTTAATAGGGTGAGATTTTGCACACAAAAAATTCAAACTACTTTGTTGCTTTACACACTCAAAGACATCAAGAATCAGTGTATGAATCTCAACAATGGTGACAAACAGCCTATCAGATACACAGATCAACTCTGAACATCACAAAACAAGATACTAAAAAGTCACATAAAACAGCAAAAATAAAATGGTGACAATAGAAAAAAATCACTAATTCAGTTCATCTTATAATTTATGCATGCTGCAATGCATGCTGGGAGCCATGGGTGAGTTATGATTGGTGCACCCAGAATGCACTGCAAAAGCCTTTTGATGGCCACCATTGTTGAGATTCATACGCTGATTATTGATGTCTGTGTGGCTGAATGACAGAGATATTCAAACCTTTTTTTTAAGAGCAGAATAAATAAAAAAATCCCTCTGATTATATAGTAAACACCAGATCTTATGCCGTAGAATCACAGAGCTGCTATAATCAATAAAGTAAACCTAGCTCAAAGATTGGGCTCTATATGGCACCAGTGATTCAGCTCATGAGGATTATGTCAAAACATAACCATCAACACTTGGTCACATTTTCTCTGCACTTGTATGGCTGCTTTAAAGGAGCCAGGCAAAGACTAATTCTATAAAATCAAGAGCCCAACTAAAGCAAACACTGATCTCCATAATGGTGACACCAAAAATGGTGACTCTTTCTTTCAGTGATTCTGCTTGTTATCATCAGGTTTCTTTACTAATGGCCAATCATCACTTAATTAATCTCTTAATTATCTCATTACCTTTAACACTTCTTCAGAGTTACTTTTAACACTCTTGAGTGTGGAGCCAAATAAACTCTGAGGAGAGTTAATTTAACACTGGAGTTTTTGCTGTGCACTTTTTCCAAATTCCCAAACAGAATTTGTGTGATTTGTGATGTTGTTTGTGATGTTTTTTATGAAGCAACTCTGCACTGTGCCCAAGCAGAATTTCCCCTCAGGGACAATAAAGTTTACCAACCAACCAACCAACCAACATACCAACCAACCAGTCAACCATCTGGAGCAGCAGGCTCTGTAATGGATTCAAGCCAGCTCTTTTGTATCAGGCTAGACTTCGTATAATGACTAGAGATGGGAGCAACAAGTGGTTCACTTCAGCAGAGGAGGGCAAGCAGTATTTGGATTCTCAGCGTGGCAGTTCCTACCCAGCTAACAAAAATTTGTTGTCAGAATGTTTTGTTAACATTCCCTTTAAGTTATGAAAACGTTATTTGGGAATGTTTTGTACACGTTGAAAACTTCCAGTTTTTTTATGTATTAAGAACGTTTTTTGTAGGGTCTCTGCGAACGTTATAGAAACATTCCATTCAAGAATTTTGAAAACATTAAGAAAACGTGGTAACACTTTAGAATAATGGTCCATTATTAATAGATAACTGTGCAGGAAGTAATGCGTACACTTAAAAAAAATCCCTGTAACATTTACGGTAAAAAAACGGCAGCTGTGGTTGCCAGAATTTTACCGTAAAAAATACAGCAGTAACGTTTTAGTTTTTACGGGGCAACAACATATAATTTAAAGGTTTATAATGTAATAATCACGGTTGAAAACCGTTTATTTTACAATTCAGAACTGTACACTGTAAAAAAAATATCCATCAAATTTATGGTAAGAAAACGGCAGCTGTGGTTGGCAGAACTTTACCATAAAAAAACCGGCAGTAACGTTTTAGATTTTATGGGACAGCAGCATATAATTTAAAGTTTTATAATGTGGTAATTACGGCTAAAAACTGTTTATTTTACAGTTCAAAACCATATAATTTTAAAGTTTATATTGTAATAATTATGTGTACACAGTGCACTATAAAACAATTACTGTAAAAAAAAAAAAATTTAACTGAAATAATATTAAATTACCAACTTATTGAAATGCTAATATCTGTTATGTACCTTTTATATAGTTTGACAATCACCAATTACAGTGGTGATGAGAATCACATGATGAATCAAAGCTTATCACACGTAGCTTTTGGAGGGACAATATTTATATATAGAAGGTGCACACACAAACACTAAACACCAAACACCATCATGGTAACAGACATGGCTTTTTAAAAATGCAATAAACATTAATATAACCACAATAGATGTAAAATAAAACCTTAATGTACATAAGTGATTAGAAAAAACTATGCATCAAATGCGAACTATCACGTGGGGAATTCTGGGAATGTCAATTTGCGGTTTTTCACTGTTAATTACACAATGACCTGTTCTTTTTCACTTCAAAAAAATTGTATTTTACTGTTAAATAAAATGTATAAACCTATACATTTTACAGTTTTGACCTGTAAAATAAATGGTTTTTAACCGTAATTATTACATTATAAACCTTTAAATTATATGGTGCTGTCCCGTAAAACCTAAAACGTTTTAGGTTTTATGGGACAGCAGCATATAATTTAAAGGTTTATAATGTGGTAATTACGGTTAAAAACCTTTTATTTTACATAGAACATTCCTTTCTGTCATCTTGAAAATGTTATTTCTGCATGTTTTTTAAAGATTCAAAATGTATAGATTTGTATGTATTAATGTGTTTTTCTAGGTTAATGTAAATGTTAAAGGAACATTTAATTCTGTCATCTTGAGAATCCTAGGAAAAACCTTTAACATTCAAACATCCTTCAAACAATGTCCTGGGAATTTTTTTAATAAACAAATATCAATTCAAACAATAACATTTGATAAAACATTAATACTTCTATTTGTTAACACTTAAAACTGTAAGATGCAACACAAAATATTTTCATATATTTTTACATTTTATTTGTCAACCTTTTGCCAATGATAAGTACACTATTATAACATACAGTACATCTCAATGAAAATAATACTGTGACTGACGTCTTATTTGACACAAACATTTTTCATATTTTAATATATTTTTACATTTTATTTGTAAAGCTTTTGCAAAAGATAAGTACACTACTGTAATACAAAGTACATCTCAATGAAAACAATATCGTAACGTTATCTTACTTTACTTTCACATTTTATATACTCAAACATTCCACAAACTGAAACATTCCAAATCGTATAACAGAATATTTTGTGTAAAACAACTAATTATGTGTTGTGTGTACTCTTTTCCAGAAATCTCTGCTTCTGACTGAAGTGACACCTTAAATTGTGACATCTATAGAAACAAAACATAGTATTAGTATACCATTTGCATTGTTTTCTTTATACATTTTTTACAAACTACAAAACGCTTACCTTATCTCGGTGTGGTGCAAACTTTAGCGTTTCTGCTACACACCTTGGTGTGTGTTTGACAACAGGTATCTTAAAATCCAGTAAAAATACACAAAACATGCATTTTATCTGCATTACACTTGCAGTTTCTTGTAGCTCAGTTGGCAGATCATTGCAATATCAATATGCGATCCTAGGGAACGCACAAGCTCATAAAGATTATGCACTATAGATCACTAAGGGTTAGGGATGGGTTAAGTGTAGACGTTAATAAAAAAAATCTATATGTTCATGTTAAGTCCACACATTGCGTTTAAATTCATTTTGTTTGGTAATGACAATCATGCGTCATTTTCAAATGGCATCAGATGTAACACGACACTGACATTATTTTTACACCAGCTAGAGAGTGCATGACTTTAAAAACATAAATGCAGATATTATTAATGTGCTTGAAAAACGTCTCAGGTTACATATGTAACCATGGTTCCCTGAGAGGGAACGAGACGGCCTGTGCACCAGGCGACGAAAACTCTCCATTTAAGGGCTCCATTTACAGTCTCCTCATGGAAGGTCCTCTGGAGTGCAACATGGTTTCTATCACCTCAGTAGATAGACCCAATTCTACGAGCTGGGCCCCCTCAGAGGCCAAGCCCACAGTTTCCATAGCTCCGGGCATGGGTGCACTACTGACCCCCTCGCCTGGGAGAGAAGATCCCTCCTGACCGGGATTTCCCACGGAGGACCCTCGAGGAGAGACACAATGTCTGACAGCCCGGCCCGGCCAGAACAGGGCTACCAATAACAGCTGGGCCCCGTCCCGGCGGACTCTCTCCAGCACTCCTGGGAGCAACGCCAGAGGGGGAAAGGCGTACAGATGTAGCCTCGGCCACGTCTGTACCATCGCATCCAGCCCCAGTGTGGCTGGATACATGAGGGAGTATTATAGGGGACAGTGCGTTGTCTCTTGAGACACAAACAGATCCACCTGCGCTCACCCGAAGCGATACCAGAGGAGCTCCACCACCTCGGGGTGGAGTCTCCACTCCCCCGGCACTACTCCCTGCCTCGACAGGGAGTCCGCCACCACATTCAGGTATCCCGGAATAAACACTGCTCTGACAGATAACAATTTGTCCCGGGCCCAAATCAACATTCGATGCGCCAACTTCCACAACCGGCGCGATCTTAGACCCCCCTGGCGATTTACATAGGAGACCACCGCTGTGTTGTCCGAACGTACTAACACATGTTGGCCCCTGTGATCTGGGAGAAAGTGCCTGAGTCACAGGAACACGGCCATCAGCTCCAGCTGGTTTATGTGCCACGAAAGCTGATGGCCGCTCCACAGACCCCGAGCTGAGCGACCACTCATGACCGCTCCCCAACCAGTTAGGGAGGTATCCGTCGTTAGCATTAAGCGACGACAAGGAACCCCCAGAACTGGACATTGGGATAGGAATCAAGGATCCTTCCACTTCACCAAGCCACGTAGGCAGCGCCGCGTGACCTTGATCAAGCGAAATGGATTTCCCCTTCAGGGAGAAGCCCTTGGTCCTGAGCCACCACTGTAAGGGTCTCATGTACAGCAGGCCAAAAGGTATCACGTTGGACGCTGCCGCCATCAGCCCTTACACTCTTTGGAAGTGTTTCACAGTGAGTGACTGACCTAGCCTTATTCGGTTCACGGTATCCAGGATTGCTTTTATCCTGGGAGGAGATAGCTGAGCCGACATTCTTTTTGTGTCCCAAACTACCCCCAGAAAAGTAGTGCTCTGCTGAGGTGCCAACACACTTTTCTTTCCATTTAACCTTAGCCCCAACACTTTCATTTGGGCGAGGACAGCATCTCAATGCAGCATCTCGACCGCCAGTTGTTCCGACTGTGCCAATATGAGCCAATCGTCGATGTAATTGAGAACGCAAATGCCCTGGAGTCGCAGCGGAGCCAGAGCTGCATCCACGCATTTCGTGAAAGTGCGGGGCGATAAAGCTAGGCTGAATGGCAGCACTCGATACTGGTAAGCTTCACCCCCGAAAGCAAACCTGAGGAATTTTCTGTGCTGCGGAAGGATGGAGATGTGGAAGTATGCATCTTTTAGGTCTATTGTGACACACCAGTCCTCGGACCTGATCTGGCACACAATCTGTTGCAGCGTAAGCATCTTGAAATTTAGTTTCTTTACTGACCTGTTCAACTGACGCAGATCTAAAATAGGCCTTAGCCCCCCTATCCTTCTTTGGAACTATGAAGTACCGGCTGTAAAACCCCGACTCTCTACAGTGGGGAGGGACCCTCTCTATAGCCTCTTTTCGCAGAAGAGTCTGCACCTCTTGCTCCATGACCAGAGCCTGCTCAGGGCTTACTACTGTAGGAGTAACCCCGCTGAACATGGGTGGGTGTAACCCAAATTGAATTCTGTACCCTTTTTCTATTGTAAGCAGGACCCATTCTGAGATATTCGGCAGAAGTTTCCACGCTGCCAGAAAATCTACTAAGGGAACCAGCCTCTCGAGGCTGGCCTCTGGATTCTCCTGGGCGATCAGCCCGGTGTCGTACTGGCAGGAAGCAACCGAACTGACCCCCTGAGGTCCCTCCTGGGAGGGCGCGAATATCCCCACGCCGCTACGTTTCCGGGCGGACATGGAGATATACGTTCGCCGGGGACCGCCGCGCCCTGAAGCACGATAGGTGGCAAGGTTGGCAGACCAGCCCCCCAATGGCATCGAGAGAGAACGGGCGCCTCGGCGAGCCGCACTCTCCCGAAGGGGACTCAGAAGCCCTGCGCTTCTGGCGTCAGGACTTCTTCTTTGCCGAGGCCTTCCAAGAGATGATGACAGACCTTAAGTCTGCCCTACCTCGGGAAGACCTTGGCTGAGCGCGCTGCCCAGACCCCCAGCTGTCTCTCTGTGGGGGAGCCCATGCAGCCACGCTCTCTTTCGGTTGCGCTCTATAAGAGGAGGACGCACTCGACTGGGGCTGCTCCCGCCCAGCAGCCCCAGAGGGATAAGACTTTAGGGGGAGAAATCGCTGGAACGCGGCCGCTTGTTTCTTTGCCTCCTGAAATCTTTTGACGACTGTATTTACTGAGTCGCCGAAGAGGCCGGCCGGGGAGATAGGAGCATCCATCAAATATTTCTTGTCTCGCTCCTTAATATCTGACAAAATCAGCCACAGATGTCTCTCCGTGGCCACCAGGGCTGCCATAGAGCGGCCGATGGATTTGGCCGTCTCTTTGGTGGCCCGAAGAGACAAATCTGCAGCCCTCCTAATCTCTGCTATCGTCTCTCTCCCCACTTCCTCACACTCATCGTCAATATCCCTCAACAGGTCTGCCTGATATGCTTGCAAGACAGCCACCGTATGTAAACAGGCGGCTGCCTGACCTGCTGCCGAATACGCCCTGCCCACTAAAGCTGATGTTGTTCTTACTGGCTTAGTGGGCAGCTGCGGGGCTCTTAGCGACGATGCGGACTCGGGGGAGAGATAGCTTGCAAACGTCTCTTCCACCCGAGGCATCGCCGCATAACCGTGGCTCGCCGCCTGCGCCTCAGCACGAGCAGAAGATACCGCGGAGCGTGCTTCCAACTCATGAACTGAGGTGTTTGATCCAGCGGGTAAGGGCAGAGATAGGGGATCACCCGTCTCTAACCCCGCCACTAGATCCATTTGCGATCCCCAGGATGCGAGCCTTCGCTGCGCCTCGGCAACAGCGGGACCCTAGCCCTGAGGACCGCGAGCCGAAGCGCCCTCCTCGAAGAGTGCCCGGCGTGATGTCAGCATTCTCATTGGGAGCTTTTCGAAATGCTCGCAGCCAGCCCCCTCGAGAGCTGACTGGGCATGCTTAAGTCCCAAACACACAGCTCGTGTGTACACACTTGTAACCAAGGTTACTAGAGAGTGATATAAGAAGAATAAATAATGTGATTAATATAACAACTTAATAATGTGGAAAACTACTGGAAACAGCTTAGAATAAATATATTCATAGAGGAAAATATTATTTTTATACATATATATATATGTATATACATCTACATCTGGTTATTAATCTGACCAATGAGGATCAGTTTTGTACTTGAGATGAGTCAATGAGAGCGCAGAATGTGGCGCAGCGGAAAAATTGATTTCCGGGTTTTGCACGAGGTTTGCTCGTGGAATGAGATGCAGCTCTATCTATCGGACACAGATGATGAATGAGCGCGGTGTTCACTGACGCTCCGCGATATAGAAACACCGAAGGTGATCATTTGGATGTGTTTTATCAATGGATGGATGTAAGTGAAATGACGCATTTTATTTTCTATTAGTTAAAAAATGACATTGATATTATAATGTGACTGAAACGGACATTTAACTTGTAAAATTAAAAGTGTATGGTGATATACATGTAGTATATTAGCGACAGTGTTGCTAAAGTGTTCACGGAGCATATTTTTGATTTAAAAAAGGTTAAGAGAAGGATTTAAAGGGGACGCACTGTATCTTCACCATTCTGGAATTTTCTGAGTTTAACGATCTCCTTGGTAAGTCAAATTGCCTTGTTAATTGTCACCAATTAAATCGTTATTGTTGTGTAAGTGGAAAAGCAAGAGAAATGGACTTTGTGAGTGATTTATGCATATAAAAATGTGCAGTGTTGCATTTGGTACATAACAGCTAACTGTGTGCTGATGTTTGTGATAAAGTGGTCAGTTACATATAACTAGTCTGTTATGTTGGAAGAAATAGTCACAAACATTACATATATAAAGGAAATATATTCTTTATTTGAAAAGTGCAATTACATATGTTCAGTTTATGTGTAAAATGTATGATTATACATTTATTTTCATGAGTTGAAAATGTTTTGCTGTATGTTGTTACAAAGATATTAATGATATTTTTGTGACCTTGTCTGTTCAAGGTCAGGTTTTTTTTCCTTGTGTTTTGTCCTTTTCAAAGTCTTCTGTCTTGTGTGACGAGATACGTATTCTGGAATTGTCCCGGCCTTCCAGTGGTTGTGAGGAGGGTTTGGACTGGCGAGCCTCCCTTGAGTCTGAGTCTTGAGTTCTGGGTTTCTGTGGAAACAAAAAGACAAGTTTTCTGAACTCTTCAAATGGTAGGAAATCGAATGACTTTTCCCATCTGTTGTTTTTTCCTGGGATGAAGATGTTTTCCTTCATCAACAGATAAAAGGACAATTACATTTTTCCAACGGACTATTTGATATCAGAGGATATTATTTCATTTCTTTGAGAAGTGTAATGTTTTGTTGGGTTGAAAACTGTGATACATTTTGAGGTTTGAAGTGAACAAACAAAGTGCTTACCTTGTTGAAAAGGTTCATGAAACCTGTGAAAACGAAAGAGTGATAAAATTAAGAAAAGAGTGTCAATTGTGAAAATATTTTGTTTATTTTATTTGTATTAATTTTCACATTGATTCAACTTGCCTTTTGAGAGCTTCAAAACAAATACACATTGTGTTCAACCAAACTGTTATCCGAGTCTGTTCACTGTTGTTGTTGCATCTTTCTCAGCATCGAATCTAGTTTTCTAAAACGCTGGTCCATAGATTGGCATAAGTCATTAGCCAGAGAGTGAGCGTTACACACTGTTTAAACTGTTTGCTCGCGATACTTTCTCTTTTTCAATAGACAACACACACATGAAATGGACAAACAATATTCACATAGAGCACTTGTGAAGACACAGAAGCTGACGACCGTTTGGTCCGGGTGTGCTTTATAGCTTCCTGGTCGATGACGTCACCCGCCTATGACGTATCTCCACGCTATTGGACAGATTTCACTAGTGCTTCATGAAGCAATCATGCAGAGGCGTTCCCGTAGCGTTTAGACGCAGCTCGAGTTCCCTCGATAAAGGGAACAACATTTTCCCCAGTAATGCAGTGGTTAATGAAAACCTTTAAAAGTACAGAAAATATAAAATAAGATAGCCCATATGTTCGGGCATATTCTGTGCTAAGAAATTACATTTTGTTCATAAAATATATGATGATGTTTTTGCAGAGTGTGTGTAGTTTATAAACCAATCATACATTTGTCATTAGGACATTATAGGAAAAGGTTATTGGTTCTTGTTCAGCAGTGTATTTTATTTCTTAAGTTAAACTTAAGAGGTAAGAACAAAATAAAAGCTGCAGCAATGTTAATTAAAGAAAGATCAGAAAAGTGGTATAGGCAGTTGTTGTTATGTACTGGTTGAACTTGCAATTTCTGATCCCATTTTTTCTAAAATAATGGCATTCAAAGAATGTTGCAAGAACGTATTTGCTCAACATTATAAGAACATCGTTCAAGCACAAATAACATCATAAGAACATTCCAACATTGTTGTTGTGAGAACGTTTCCTCTCAACATTATGAGAACATCAGTCAACACAAATAACATAATAAAGACGTTTCAAGAACATTGTTGTGAGAACGTTTCATCCGTCAAGCACAAATAACATCATAAGAACGTTCCAACAATGTTGTTCTAAGAATGTTTCCTCTTAACGTTACGAGAATGTATTTGAACTATGAAAAAGAATGATAAGAATGTTCCTGAAACATTATTTTAGGAATGTTTATTTCTAACATTTACATAACGTTAGTGAATGTTATGGAAACATTCCCTGTTAGCTGGGACCAAACCTCAATTAACCAGAGTTTTCAGAAGAGGAGCTACGGCTGCATGTTTTGGAAATAGAACGACAGGAGGAGGAGGTTGCGATTGCTCAACAGCCGGAGGACGTGAGCATGAGAGCCAACATAAACTGGTGGTTAATTACTGAATGTGGTGGAAAGGTCACTATGCCGACTGAAATAGAGTGTCTGTGCTGTGGCGAGTGGGACAAGTTACTGCCATCGATGACCAGGCTCAACACGTCAGATGAAGATGAGCATGCCCGCAGTTGTGTCACAGCTACCGAGGTTTTCACGGTGTTGATCCATCCTGAAGTACTCTATTTTTTTTTCCGGTGTGATAAAGTAAACTGGAAAACACGATCAAAAAATCTCCCCCTCCTGTCGTTCTATTTCCAAAGCACGCAGGCGTAGCTCCTCTTCTGAAAACTCTGGTTCATAGAGATATGGTTTTGGATCTTGACTGTCTAAGAAGTAACCCTCTTTGTCACTCACAAAATCAGCCATGTTCTTTGCCATTCATGTACTGTATGAAAAATAGCCAGCTACTATACACGCTGGTATGTTGATGAAAGTTGTGGGATTTCATGTGTTGCGTGATATTTCTGCACAGAAGTAAGGCAAGGCAAATTTATTTATATAGCACATTTTATACACAGTGGCAATTCAAAGTGCTTTACATAGAAAGGAATTAAAATAGGGATACAAATGCATAAGAAAAAGAATACAATGTAAAGAGAATTAAAAATATAAAAATGATGATAAAGTAGCAGTGTTTCACCTGGGCTTCCTCATAATATAGTCCCAAGTCAATATCTGCCTTGGAAATCGCCTAGCCTTAATCTGCATTTGTATTTATTCTAGTTGTGAATACGCAGGCCACAATAAGTAATTAGCTGGGGTTTTTTTTAATCACTTTTACTCAGGACATGCTAGCTGGCAACATAGGATTCCATTCATTATGCTAAACTAAGCTAGCAGTGACCCTGCCAAACTAAAACAATGCGTGCACTGAGACAAAAATGCATTAATCCACATATCTAAATGTAGGAAAGAAGTTGATTAAGCCTTTTTCTAAAAATGGTGGAGTGTTCCTTTAATCGACGCGCCATCCTCAATAAACCCGTCTCTTGCGTGACACCTCAAACTTTCAAATAATCTGATCTAAAATGATTTCTGACCTGTAAGGTTGCCAGAATTATAATCATACACTGTTTGTTAATAGGCCAGAGGAGAACTGGCACCCCGACTGAGCCTGGTTTCTCCCTAGGTTTATTTTTCTCCATCATGCCCTGATGGAGTTTTGAGCTGATAACATCACTGTTTTCTCCAGAGCGACTGTACAGCCAAATAAAATTTTGTTGCAATATTGTCTTGTTTAACACTGTTAAGCTGCTTTGAAACAATCAGCATTGTAAAAGCGCTATATAAATAAAGTTGGCTTGACTTGACTTGACATGACTTGATTAGACCATCAGTTCTAGCTCCTATAGTGAACCATTTATCCTTTCTACCATCATGCTCAGATTCAGATTCCTTTTTATTGTCATTTTTTCCTATGTGCCACATAGAAGAAAAATTCACACATCCACTACTTAATAATTCAGTGCATACAATTGATAAAACCAAAACACAAATACATAAATACCTAATATTAAAAATATAAACAAATAAGCTAACTAAAATAGAATAAATAAATAATTCTAATGTTAAAAAAGGCATTAAAAGAACCATCTCTTAAATGCAGTTCACCATTTCTGATTAAGCAGTCTGATAGTTGTGGGAAAAAAACTGTTTAACAGCCGAGTAGTCCTTGATTGAATACTTCTGTATCTTTTACCAAACTGCATCAGTGTGAACATGCCATGAGAGTAATGAGAGGGGTCCTTTAGGATGTTATTCGCTCTGTGCATGCAGCGCTCGGTTTAAATAACCTGCAAACGTGGCAAAGAGGCACCAATGATTTTTTTCAGCAGTTCTCACTGTCCTATTTAGTTTGCAAATTTCCTCTGCTGTACAATTACCGAACCAGGAAGAGATGCAATATGTGAGCATACTCTCAATAGTGCCTCTATAAAACAGAGTCATTGCTGGAATAGAGAGATCCACCTTCCTCAGACCACGGAGACAATGAGGGCGCTGTTGAGCCCTCTTGAAGACAGCTGTAGTGTTGACATTGGAGGCTCTAATCCAGTGTTTCAGTACCATTAAGGACCTTTATGACAAAGTAATATTTTTATCTTTTTCAAAACTGTCATAAAAATTTGAGGTTCCTAAAACACATATATTTTGCTTCTTTAAAATTTAGACATTTTCTACAAAATCAGTTCCCTTTCAGTCGGTCACGTTCGACGTACGTCAGAACTGAACCGACGAATGGGGTCTTACTTTAGAGACCAATCCTACTTCGAGCGTTTAAAAACGAGCCAATGAAATTTGGCATGCGATCCACGCATTCCACGCTCCGCCCCGCGGCGCGGGTATAAAACAGGAAGTGGAATGGTAGATCAGCGCTTTTCTACTTCGGAGCCGAGCAGTTGTTACTGTTTCCTACGAAGAGTGTTGACTACGAGTCAAAAAGAGTGTTCTGAGAAACTGCCAGTGCGGGTAATACGGCACTTCAGCGAGAGACCGAGCATACAGTGACTAAAAGAGCTTGTTGGTTCGGTGGGCAAGTTTCCCATTCAAAACCTGTTGGTTCGCTGGCCGTTAAACACACACACACAAACACTGAGAGCTCACACAGGCTTGCAGATTGTACTGTCCGGGGCAGCCCCCCAGTCTCCCCCGGCGTCCGCCTCCGCCCCTGCCAAGCCCAAGCAGCAGCCTCCACCCGCGAAGCAGGGTGCCGGACGCAAGGGGGCCGCCCAACCCGCCCAGAGTCCCGCCAAGCCTGCCGGCAAGCGTAAGGGGAAGCGGCCCTGAGACGGGCAGCCCAGGGAGAAGAGGAGCTGCTCTGAGGGAGATGATGTCCGCATCCCTCCCCCACCCCCCGGAGGAGGACCGGGGGGTCTGGACTGGTACACCAACATCTCTGCCGCTGGCTCTCCGGAGTCCAGCGGTACCCACCTTCTCACAAAAAGAGCAGTTTCCTCTCTCTCTGGGCCCCAAGAGGGTCAGGTTGGCAGTGTGCGATGCCCACGGGCCTTGTCACTCCTTTCCTCCCCTCCCTTCGCCAGGGGGCAGCTGTGTGGGGCTTGAGGACGCCCCCTGGCCTTCTCACCCACGCACTGCCTCTCCTGGGAGCACTCAGTCAACACTCCGGGCCACCCACGGGCCTCCCGAGTCGGGGCTGAGTGCTCCACATCCCTGCCTTCGGGTAGTGGGCAGCAGAGTGGGCCTCGAGGACGCCTCCGGGCCTTCTCACCCACTCTGGTGCCCACTACCCAAAGGCAGGGATGTGGAGCACTCAGCCCCGAGCACTCCTGGTTTGGAGTGCTCGGGCAACACTTTGGGCCGCCTCCGGGCCTCCCGAGTCGGGCCAGAGCACTCCGCTTCGCTGCCCCACCCCGGGCACGTCTGTGGTGCCGTTGGTCCCGCTTGCGCGGTCTCTGGGGGCCTGGCTAGGTCTCCCCAGGCCGTCTTGCTGGCTCATCCGTACCATCAGACTCGGCTACGCGATTCAGTTCACCTCCGTGCGAAGCAGCGATGCTCATGTCTTGAGGTCAGAGATCGAGGTCCTACTGGCGAAGGATGCGATCGAGCCAGTTCCTCCAGCCGATATGAAGATGGGGTTCTACAGCCCCTACTTCATTGTGCCCAAGAAAGGGAGCGGGTTACGACCAATCATGGACCTGCGAGTCCTGAATCGGGCCCTGCACAAGCTCCCGTTCAGGATGTTGACGCAGAAACGCATTTTCCAATGCATCCGTCCCCAGGATTGGTTTGCAGCGATCGACCTGAAGGACGTGTACTTCCATGTGTCTATTCTCCCTCGACACAGACCGTTCCTACGTTTTGTGTTCGAGGGGAAAGCATATCAGTACATGGTCCTGCCCTTCGGGCTGTCCCTGTCGCCTGCGTCTTTACGGAGGTCGTGGAGGCAGCCATTGTTCCACTCAGAGAAAGTGGCGTTCGGATTCTCAACTACCTCGACGATTGGCTGATTCTAGTTCAGTCGAAGGATCAGTTGTGCGAACACAGGGACCTGGTGGTCAACCGAGAGAAGAGCAAACTCTTTCCTACACAGATGATCTCTTATCTCGGTATGGAGTTGGACTCAGTCAACCCGACCGCGCGCCTCACCGAGGAGCGAGTCCAGTCGGTGTTGAACTGCTTGAATATGTTCAAGAGCAGGACAGCGGTCCCACTGAAATTCTTTCAGAGGCTCCTGGGGCATATGGCATCTGCAGCCGCGGTAACGCCGCTCGGATTGCTTCATATGAGACCGCTTTAACGCTGGCACAATGGCCGAGTCCCGAGGTCCCAGTGACTCCTTACTGCCGCCAAACCTTCAGCCCGTGGTCCAACACTTCGTTTCTCCGGGCCGGGGTGCCCCTAGAACAAGTGTCATGGCATGCTGTGCTGTTCACGGATGCCTCCACCACCGGCTGGGGGGCCACGTACAACGGGCATGCAGTTGCTGGTCTGTGGACGGGGCCGCAATTGCATTGGCACATCAATTGCCTCGAGTTACTGGCAGTACACTTGGCACTCCGCCGCCTCAAGGGGCTGCTGCGTGTCAAGCATGTACTGGTCCGTACGGACAGCACCACGGCCGTTGCGTACATCAACTGTCAGGGTGGTCTACGCTCCCGTCGTCTGCTCCAACTCGCCCGCCACCTCCTCCTGTGGAGTCAGAAGCAGCTGAGGTCGCTTCGGGCCATTCATGTCCCTGGTGTGCAGAACTAGACAGCCGACGAGCTCTCACGTCAGCCGACACCTCCGGGAGAGTGGGGACTCCACCCCCAGGCGGTCCAGCTGATATGGGACCAGTTCGGAGCCGCACAGGTAGACCTGTTTGCCTCTCCGGACTCGACCCATTGCCAGTGGTACTATTGCCTGACCGGGGGTACCCTCGGCACAGATGCACTGGCGCACAGCTGGCCCCGGGACCTACGCAAATATGCGTTTCCCCCAGTGAGCCTTCTTGCACAGACTCTGTGCAAAGTCAGGGAGGACGAGGAGCAGGTCTTGCTAGTTGCGCCGTATTGGCCCAACCGGACCTGGTTCCCAGAACTTACACTCCTCGCGACAGCCCCTCCTTGGCCCATTCCCCTGAGGAAGGACCTTCTTTCTCAGGGACAGGGCACTCTATGGCACCCGCGTCCAGACCTCTGGAATCTTCATGTCTGGTCCCTGGACGGGACGCGGAGGTTCTAGATGGACTACCACAAGCTGTCGTAGATACCATCGCTTCAGCTAGAGCCCCCTCTACGAGGCGCCTCTATGCTCTGAAGTGGAACCTGTTCGTTGAGTGGTGCGATTCCTGCCGGGAAGACCCCCGAAGGTGTTCGATTAGTGTCATGCTTTCCTTCCTGCAAGATGGGTTGGAGCGAAGGCTGTCTCCCTCCACCCTCAAGGTATATGCCGCCGCAATAGCGGCATACCATGATGTAGTAGAAGGTAAGTCCGTGGGGAAGCACGGCCTAATCGTCAGGTTCCTCAGAGGTGCGAGGAGACTAAATCCTCCTCGTCCAACCTCGATACCCATTTGGGACTTGGCTCTAGTGCTCAGAGCACTCCAGAGCCCCCTATTTGAGCCTTTGGCGTCTTTTGAGCTTAAAATCTTGTCAATTAAGACAGTGCTCCTGACGGCATTGGCCTCTATCAAGAGGGTAGGGGACCTGCATGCACTTTGGTCAACGAATCGTGCCTAGAGTTCGGGCCCGGTAACTCTCACGTTGTCCTGAGACCCCGGCCCGGATACATGCCCAAGGTTCCTACCACTCCCTTTCGAGATCAGGTAGTGAACCTGCAAGCGCTGCCTTCAGAGGAGGCAGACCCAGCCCTGGCTTTGCTGTGTCTGGTCCGCGCTCTTCGCGCTTACATCGACCGGACCCATAGCTTTCGGACCTCAGAGCAACTCTTCGTCTGTTACGGAGGCCAGCAGAAGGGAAAGGCTGTCTCCAAGCAGAGGTTAGCCCACTGCATAGTGGATGCTATAGTCTTGGCTCATCAGTCCCAAGACGTGCCTTGCCCGTTCGGTGTAAGGACACACTACACTAGGAGTGTTGCTTCTTCCTGGGCGCTGGCTCAAGGCACCTCGCTGACAGACATATGTAGAGCTGCGGGTTGGGCGACACCTCACACGTTCACTAGATTCTATAGCCTACGTGTGGAGCCGGTATCTTCCCGCATCCTCGCCCCCAGTGGCCAGGAGCGTTAAGTGCCCGTTCTAAGTGTCGGCTTGCAAACGCCACTCCCGCCCGCTGGGCCAGATACGTGCGTCTATTGTCTCCAGTTGTGTTCCCCGGGAAACCGGCTAACCCTGTCGAGCTCCTCCGTTACCTCTTCGGTGTCAGACGTTGCGGACCAGGCCTGCACCCGTATGCTTGTGAAACGTGGCTGTAGGCTGGGTTCCATATGTAGCGGTTTTCCATAGGGATCCCATTCGTCGGTTCAGTTCTGACGTACGTCGAACGTGACCGACTGAAAGGGAACGTCTCGATTATGTATGTAACCCTCGTTCCCTGATGGAGGGAACGGAGACGTACGTCCCGTCGCCAGGTGCTGTGCTTCCGCTGGGAGTCCGGTCACCTGTCAGCTCCTCAGCAGGAAAAGCGCTGATCTACCATTCCACTTCCTGTTTTATACCCGCGCCGTGGGGCGGAGCGTGGAATGCGTGGATCGCATGCCAAACTTCATTGGCTCGTTTTTAAACGCTCAAAGTAGGATTGGTCTCTAAAGTAAGATCCCATTCATCGGTTCAGTTCTGACGTACGTCTCCGTTCCCTCCTTCAGGGAACGAGGGTTACATACGTAACCGAGACGTATCCCTAGTTTCCTAATCTTCCTCCTGATTCTAAAAAGATACCCTTCTCTCTTTTAGCTCAGACAGAAAAGGGCTAATCTCTGTCATTTACAAATGAATAGATTCACTAAATTATGACCCCTCTATTTCACTCAAAAATACATTGGAACAAGAGCTGGGTGTCACTATACCTGAAACAGAGTGGGATTATATAATTGATTTAGTACAGTCCTCCACTATATCACATGAGCAGAAATAAAAGTTTTGGTTAGTTTTGGATTATTACCTTGATACATATAAACTGAACTTTTTATTGGACAGCAACAGAGGAGCAGATAAAACAATTACTGCACCATTTGCTTTCTACAGGTCACGCTTGTGACATAATGCAATAGAATTCATGGGCAATTTCTGAGATAGCCGCATTCAATTAAATTACACCCGCTCCTGTTTGGCTGCCTGAGAAAGATGAGAGCGTGTCCATTATAAGACAGAGGAGAGAAGGCACTCCCCTATCTTTCCTCCTCATCTCTTCTCTTGTAAAAGAATGAGTGTGATGAAACAATGATGGATAGACTGCATTATTTTATATACATTATTTATTTTTGTATTTTAAAAAAATAATGCAATAAGCATAAAATGCCCAGGACACATGTATATTATGCCTCGTAAAGGGACACATTTTCTCTCACTTTCTAACATTTTCTCCCTTTGCCAGCAGCTAGCGTGGCAATATTTTCTATTGGCATAATACTTTCTCAGTCTTAGGGTGCTTTCACACCTTCCTCATTTAGATTGGTTGAATTGTACTACAGTTTGTTCTCCCCTTTGGTGCGGTTTGTTTGGTCAGGTGTGGAAGCAGCAATTGCACTCGGGTGTTCACCAAAAGCGAACCAAGCAAGCGTACCGAGACCTTCTTGAAAAGGGGGTTTCTGTACACTTTCAAATGAATTCTGGAGAGATTTATTTGTGGTGAGAACGTGATCCGACCTCGAACAGACCACTGCAAAAAGTACTGATCCTTTTTGGACTAAACCAGCTAACGTAGTCAGCTGTGCTGTGCATTATGGGATGAGGAAGTGTTTGTTAACAGTTTGCACTTTAGCATGGCAGCTCACGGACAAACTTGGGAGTGTGAGGAGGTGTGCACTCTCCATTTGCAGTGCATTAGAACGTTGTTTTCAAGCCACATCCACACTTTCATTATAGAAATGTATTGTTTACATGGTGTGTACAAACAATATGATGGCTAGGGACAAAACTAGCCTGCGCAGTTGTCTCTCCATAGATGTGTTGTCTCCGTGTTGTTTGCTGGCTTTTCCTCTTCTGTTGGAATTTTCCCACACTTAAATCTGACCAATCGAGTTAAGAGCAGGTTAAGAAATACGCCATGGCCAATGAATGATGTGGATTTTCAGGCAATCAAGGCAATCAGTGTGGTGTGAAAATGAAACAAAAAAAGCTGAAAAATGCTACAATGTATAATTGTTTCCCCTTGGCTAGGACCAAATGAACCGAACTAGAGATGTGATAGCACCCTTACACAGCAGTTTATTTTGATGCCTCTCTAAAACCTTCATTAGGCTTCTTTAAGGTCTTCTTGTTTAAGTAACCAATAGTGCTTGCAAGATTAATGAAATATGAAGTTTCAGTACTACAATTTTTCCCAATCTCTGGCTAATAACTATATAATGTATGCTGAGAACAGAATCTGACTATTTGTGGTATGTAAGCAAATAAAATAATTAGTGCATATTGGTTAACATGGCTGACGTCATAATCCTGGTGACATAGCTTTCCCATTATATTTAATTAGCTTCCCGGACGACCCCCAGCAGCACAGATTTAAGCGTTTGGTGGAAACGCTCTAAAGCGACCTTGAGACTAGGGATGATAAGCACTCGGTAGCATGGTGTTTGACTGATAACTCGCGCAAAACCTGTGAAAATAAAGTCGATGTGAAATTAGAGTCCTGATCTATTTGAATACATTTTGGCAACCCAAAAACAGAGCAAAACCTAATCAACTGCTTCACTACTGCTTTTGCTTTAATACTGCGCATTGGGATCGCCTCACACTGCATGAAAAGTGAGATTTTCGTCAGTAAGCAGCACTGTAGATTGTTGTGGAAGTTCAGGTTTACGACTGCAGAAGGCAATTTGCAGGCAACACCGAAAAACTGCTGTGAATTGTCAGAAATTGGGTGCGTTTACATGCACGTTCTTAAGCCGATTATGCCCAATAAGCCGACATTGAACATGGTCATGAAAATGCAGTAACCCGTTTTCTTTTATCGGAGTAAGGTCATAAACGGCATAAGCATAAACCGGTCAGAACAGGTAGTTTTTTGCCTCTTACCCTGATTATGCGCTGCATGTAAACACATTTACCTGCTTTCTGTTGGCTTATTGAAGTGCGCATGTGTGATAGGTGACAAAAACACAAATTTAGAGCAGATTTAAATGCATCCAGACAGAGCGAGCTAGTGTTTTGCATGAAATAAGGACATATATCACAAATGCAGACTCGTTTAAGACCCAGAAAATTGTAAAGAGTTGTAAATTGTTCTCTTTTCTCATGCAGCAGAAGTAGCCTAAAAGAGGTTCAGTCAAAGCATTTCATAACTGCATAAGGGTTAATAAGCCATTCTTTAATGTCATCCACCTTTGTTTTGTGGCTCTTTTCTAATTAAAAGTATTGGTTCAGGCACCGTTTAGGCACCGGTACCATTTTTTTAAAGCTTTGGTACCGGTATCGTAAAAAACCCAAACGATATAACCTATTTGTCACCCACCTATTTGTTAGACCATTTAACAACGCTCAGTTCAGTGTTGCCAAGGGCTACTTTTACATTGTTGCTATGGATTGTTTTTAGCCTATAGTCCACAGGTTTAAGTTGTCTTTACTTAGCAATTTTTCTACCTGTTATCATCAGGTGTTTATCACTAATTGTTCAATCACCCCTTAATTAATCTCTTAATTATCTCATTAACTTTAACACTGCTTCAGTGTTATTTTAACTCTCTGTGGAGTGGGACCAAAAAGACTCTGAGCAGTGTTGATTTAACACTGGGGATTTAGCTGTGTAACAGTGTTGGAACTACTCAGTGTTTGAAACTATCAGTTGCCTCATGTGTGTCTAGCTCTGGTTGTCATGTGCAGAATGCTGAAAATGCTGATGCTGAAATGCTAGGGTTATCCACGTAATTTACAAGATTTTCAGTAATTCATGACATAATGCTTCCCTGGCATTGACAAGTTTTTTTCTGGCAATCCATATATATGGTAGGGGTTATATGGTAGGGGGTGCTGTTACACATCTTCTGAAATAGTACAGCAAAAAAATGAAGAAGATCTGTGTAACCCAGAAGGAGGGGAGAGGAAGGGATAATCAAACAGCAGCCATATCACCCTGTAGCCCAAGAAGCTAAGCAGGGCTGAGCCTGGCCAGTACCTGGATGGGAGACCAACTGGGAAAAGCTGCTTGTAGAGGTGTTAGTGAGGCCAGCAGGGGGCGCTCACCCTGTGGTCTGTGTGGGTCCTAACGCCCCAGTATAGTGATGGGGACACTGTACTGTCAAAGAGCACCGTCCTTCAGATGAGACGTTAAACCGAGGTCCTGACTCTCTGTGGTCATTAAAAATCCCAGGATGTCCTTCGGAAAAAGAGTAGGGGTGTGAGCCCGGCATCCTGGCCAAATTTGCCCACTGGCCCCTGTCCATCATGGCCTCCTAATAATACCCATATAATGATTGGCTTAATCACTCTGTCTCCTCTCCACCAATCAGCTGGCTTTCTGGGGCAATATGGCTGCCGTCGCATCATCCAGGTGGGTGCTGCACATTGGCGGTGGTTTGAGGAGATTCCCCCCTTTAATGTAAAGCGCTTTGAGTGCCTTGCTATATAAATCGAAAATTATTATTATTATTATTAAACATTCAACAACATGTAACAAAATATCAAACCCACAAAGAGGTATAGGACTGGGCAAGCTTTGGAGGAGTTGATGGACTTGATCTACTTTTGTTCATTGTTCTGAATCTGATCTGGACAAAGTCTCTGACAAAAACATAATTTTCTCAGCTTTTTGTTATTTTGTTATTATTATTTATGAAAATTGAATGTAAGTATATTCATCTGTTCATTATTTGCACACAGTCCATCTGTAAAGCATTCACAGCGCTTCACTTTTCCACATTTAGTTGTTTCAGCCTTATTCCAAAATGGATTAAATTCATGATTTACTCAAAAATCTACAAACCATACCCTGTGATGACATTGTGAAAGAAGTTTGTTTGGAGTTTCAGAGAATTTATAAAAATAAAAATAAAAACGGGGGAAAATCATGTACACAATGATGGTAGCTAGATAATGTTTAGATCACATTGAAATCCGACAACGTGTCCCCAATGACCTCTGTCCACAAGACATGCATGTCTCCAGGGATATGCAATAACACATTGGACACACAATGACTGACAATGCTAAATGCATATTATAGAGATATTTATTTATATAAGTCAGAATATGCACAGTGTGCTAGTCAAGTCAGGTCAAGTCACCTTTATTTATATAACGCTTTTTACAATGCCATTATAGTATATGTTAAATGAGTCTAAATAAGTGTGTATGCATGGGGGTGTGTGTGCTCTCTGCTCTATCTGCTGATGCCTGAGGTGCTTTTGTGGAGATGAAAGGCTTCTGATGAAGTGTGGATACTTTGGCCCATGACAGCTGTATATTAATCTACAGAACTTCAGACAAAGCATTTTCTCTCTCCCGTTTTCTCCCCTCTCTCCCCTATCCACTCTCTCATCTTAAAAACACTACAGACCCCAGGGTCCTCTGCATCCGCTTCGACTACAGGACATGAAACAAAAATTGGTTTACTTTAAGGGCTTTAGCTCATTTAAAGCCTCACCAGCTGCTTTACCTATCTTTTCTGACTTTTTTCTCTTTATGTTGTACCATATTGTGACATGTAAGCAGAACATCAACACTTCAAACTAATAATTGAGGGATGAAAGAGAGACATTTGTGTTTTGAAAGATTTCATTGGGCTATGGAATATTACAAATATGACACAGATTAACTCCACCTGTTTGGCCCAACGTAGGAATCCAACAGCTGGTCGAAGGAATTCAGCATGTTTGTCTTTTCAGGCGCTTCTATAAAGGACACTGCAATTTATTAAAGTGTGTATATATCTGCTAACCCCCAGTGCAACCACCTACATCTTGGATGCACTGGGGGTTAGCAGATACACATCACATTTCATTTTTGGGTGAACTATCCTTTTAATTTATAGGAAACTGATGGTACAACCAGACAAAGTTCTTATGTTAATTGGTTGATGCACTAAACCAATTAAAGGGGGGGTGAAACACTCAGTTTCAGTCAATCTCATGTCAATCTTGAGTACCTATAGAGTAGTATTGCATCCTTCATATCTCCGAAAAGTCTTTAGTTTTATCATATTTATAAAAGAAATATGGGCTGTACCGAGTCTTTCCGGAAAAAACCGAGCGCCTGGAGGCGTATCGTGTGGGCGGAGCTAAAGAATGACAAGCGCGCAAAGCGGTGACGTCCTCAAGCGTGGAGAAACGGAGAAACCCATCTATCTCAGCTAATACAGATAATGATCCACAATCAAATCTGAGGCTGAAATAAATTGAACAGGAGAAACGGCAACATCAGGATGTCCGTCTCTGTGGTATGTACTGTATTTAGGGGCCTTTGTGTGCAGTTTATGAGGACATGATTCGGTTTATGGACTATTGTATGTGACTAGACCTTAGAGGTAAGTTAGCAAGCAAAACGGTTTTGCACGTCAGAGTCAGAATAGTGTAACGTTATACAGAACAACAATGGAGTAACCGTTAGCGCATTTGAATGACGAAGCACGCGATCGTATCGTTTACTGATGTTTACTCATGCGACGGTAGCCAATAGCAGAGACATTTGAAGTTGATTTACTCACCGGCATCTTCCAAAGCAGGACCGCTCTGTCAAAAACACACTTCTTTGGTATGATTTGGTGAAGTCCTGTGACAGCAGTGACCGTGGAAATCCACTTTGCGACGCGACTGAAGCGATGCTTTGAAGCTTCCCGTCATTTCTGCGTTCAAATCGGTTCAAATGCAGCGCTGCCTTCCCGGAATGCTGTGCTGAAGCGTTGAAGTCGCTCGACGTCACCCATAGGAATAAAGTGGAGCGCGGCGCGCGACTATAACGACATAAGTGTTCACGGACGACTGTATCTGCACCTGAGAGACTGTTTACAGCGTGCATTTCCTCTCTCTCCCTCTAGTCACGCGCGCGCGCACCCTACCGGGAGAAGAGCCCATACGGCCCATACAAGGACCTTCCGCTCTATTTAACGTCAAGTAGACCCATACTCGAAAAAAACTCGCCGAAACTTGTGAGAAACCGGAAGGAGTATTTTTAACACAGAAATACTCCATCAAACGTCCAACATTAGTTTTTGAAACTTTGTCTATGTTTAGGATGGGAATCCAAGTCTTTAAAGGTGTAAAAAGCTCAGTATGCATGAAACAGCATTTCACCCCCCCTTTAATATTTTATTCATATTGGTTGAGCTCTTTTGGGGCCTAATTTAGAAAAACCATACTAAAGATTTAAATGAATGATTATTTAAATTAATGAAATGCCACAAAAAATAAACTGCATCAGAAAACGTCTCGGGTTATGAAAATAACCCATGTTCCCTGATACCCCTTTTCCACCAAGGCAGTGCTGGTGCTAAATCGGAGCCAGAGCCTAGTTTCAAATCGGTTCTTTCTGTTTCCACAGCCAAAGCACCAGCTCCGAGCCAGGAAAAGTGGTTCTTAAGTAGCACCAAAACATTGCTGGGCTAGAAGTAAGAACCGCTTACGTCAGCGGCTGGGGGCGGCATTACCGCGACCAACAAGACGAACACAAACTTTTGCCCGCCATTTTTGAATTAGCAGCTAACGTTAAACACGGTTATACACGATGGACGCCCTTAAGCAGAAACAACAGTGGTCCGAGGAGGAAACGAGCTGCTTTCTTGCACTCTGGTCCTCTGCAGAAGTCCAGAGTAAATTAGACGGGGCTTCACGGACAAAGCCTGTGTTACAGCAGATTCAGCGTGAGATGGCTACAGCGGGGTTCGACCAGAACATCGAACAGATAAGCAACAAACTTAAAAAATTAAAGAAGGACTACAGGGACCAAAAAAAGGATCTCGGTTGAAGCGGCAATGGTCGCCCACGTCGAAACCCACATTTCGACGTTCTCGACTCTGTCCTCGGCGATAGACCGGCATGTCAGGTGACTGGGGCACTGAACTCGGCAACGATAATGCTCGAGTCAACGGTGGATAATTCGCTGCTGCAAAGTTGCACTGATCCTGGTAAGTTCTGTTTTTATATTCTTTTACTTGTTCCCAGTCAGCTGTGTGTTGTTTTTTGTGAGGTAACGTTACTAATAATTTCTTACATCAGTGTTGGCAATGTTGGTAGCTAGGATTGTAGCATAGGATTGCAAGCTAGGATTGTAGCATCTGTGACTATCACAGAACAGTGTATAAAGTGTAACAGTTACTGGACGAAAATCTGTTGTTAAACCACTGTCGTCATGTTTTTGTTTATAGAATTGTCTGCCATTAACGACGGTGACGACAACGTTGTGTTACCGCCACCGCTGGAGTGCAGCTCTCCCACGCCGTCGTGTAGAAGCTCTGGAGATTCATCTGCAGAACGAAGTAAGACTTTCTGTGCAAATAGCCACATCATACAATATGCAAACATCGATATATATATATATATATATATATATATATATATATATATATATATATATATATATATATGTATATTACTATGTACTGAAATAATGTTTACATTTTTTCTTCATTCAACTTAAAATCAAAGCAAAGTGCTTTTTGTAACATTACATTTGATCAAAATACCTAAAACTAAGCAAAAGTCTAGAAAAATCTGAAGTTTAAATTTAGAATATAGTCATAAGCAAAAGATAAAGTGATAGTGATGTATGGCTGTAGTTATCATAGTATTATATTCCGTCAAACATATTTAATCATGTAGCAATGCATATGTGCATTTCCCTGCAGAAAAGTTTTTTTTGCAATGCTATGACAACACACTGATGATCTGCCATTATTGTTTTACACAGGAAAAAGGAAGAGAGACAGTACGTCAGACCTGGTGCAATATTTAGAAAGGGCAGATGAAAGGTTCTTGCAGCACAGCAAAGAAATGGACGATGCCTTGTGGCAGGACATGAGAGCGGAAACACATTCTTTGCTTGGACTCATGGGGCGCATGGTGGCCATAATGGAGGCACAAGCGCAAAAAAAAAATTGCAAATAAATCACCAGTCTTTTGGGTTGTTTCTTTTTATGTACAATTTTTATTTAATTTATTTCTTGTACTGCACTTTACATTTTACAAAGTTTTATAAATATTTCTATTGGTTGTTTTTGTTTAAATAAACATGTTTATTAATACAAATGTCTGGTTCAGTTTTTTAAATCAATAGAGAATATAATACAATTTATGACAGTCCAGATGTCCTTGATCACAAACGGCAGTGTTACAAAAATATATGGCATTGGTGTATTAAAAGAATCACTTAAAATTAAAATGCATCATCAATGCAGCTCTGATGTCAGCCCCTTCTGGGTTGGCATGCTCAGGCAATGTCTGAACGGGAGGCTGGATGTTTACGGTCCTGTCTGGGTGCTCTTCAGTGAAATTGTCACCATGTTCCTGACAAATGTTATGGAGCACACAGCAGGTCAGTGCCATCCTCTTGCTCAGCTCCAGCTTGCAGTCATTTCTTTTTAGGAGGCACCTCCACCGTCCTTTTAATCTCCCAAAAGACATCTCCACAACTGACCGTGCACTGCTCAGTCTGTAATTGTAGGTGTGTTGTTCAGGGGTCAGTCTGCCAGTGTCGGAAAACGGCTTCATGAGCCAATTTTGCATGGGGTATGCTGGATCTCCTATCAGGTAATGTCCAACATCGCAGCCAGAGATAGTCACTTTGTTTTTGCCCCAGAACAATAGAATGCCAGCCTTTCCGATTGAAATAGTCTCGTGGATAGTCCTCTGGTGCAATTATTGGAATGTGGCTGCCATCAATTGCACCGACACACTGTGGAACTCTCCAACGATTATTAAAGAAAGTGGCCATTTCCAACAACTTGTCAGCATCAGGAAATCTCAAGTGGATGGGAAGCAGCACTGTGATGACTGTGTTGCAGAATTCCTGAACACAATTAAACACAGTGCTGAGGCCTACCCCAAAAAGATGGCTGATTGTCCTGTATTCACCACCCGTGGCCAATTTCCAGAGTGCAATTGCAACACGCTTTTGTATTGGGACACACAAACGGTAGTTTGTGTTCCTTCTCCCCATGACATGCTTGACCCGACTGCAGATGTACTGAAATGTTTCTGGGGACACACGGAAATTCTGCATGAATCTGTACGCTCTGAAGGGGTTTATTCTGCGATAACAACCGGCTGGGTGTACATTATCCCGCTTATTACACGGCTACTAGTCTCGAATAAAATAATTATTAGACACAAAATATTGTCTTGAGATTAAATATTTTATTAGCTCTTCCGCAAAGCTTCCGCAAAGAAAAACAGTTCCAACCTGCTTTAAGCCTTTATCTATTGCTAAATGTTGAAAATGAATGCTGAAAGGGTTAGTTCACCCAAAAATGAAACCAAACCTATGATTTACACACCCTCAAGTTATCATAAAATATTGACTGGATTCGCGTTTTTTAGTCCAGTCAACATTTGCAATTCTAAATGTTAACTGGATTTAAAAATATCGATTCACTTAATGTTTTTCAAATATATTTCTGCAGACTTAATATAATATGTCTTTTAACTAAGCACAAGTAAGAAAATTAGTTCAACATATTTTTTTGCTCTTCCAACAGTTTATTAATTGGAGTTTTTAGAGTGCTCTAAATACTAGTCTCAAATAAAATAATTATTAGACACAAAATATTGTCTTGAGATTAAATAGTGTATTAGCTCTTACGCAAAGTTTCCGCGAAGAAAAACAGTTCCAACCTGCTTTAAGCCTTTATCTATTGCTGAAGGTTTGCTATATGCCCTTGCTAAATGTTGAAAATGAATGCTGAAAGGGTTAGTTCACCAAAAAATGAAACCAAACCTATGATTTACACACCCTCAAGTTATCATAGGTGTATGCAACCCGATCACACATAAATGCGTATAAATAGTACGAGTGTGCAATGTCGTGGAATGTATACGCCAAAACTCATTTTGGCGTGCATATGATACGCTGTTTTTCACGTGCATATGAGACGCACTTTATGGCGTATATATGACGCGCTTGGGTAGGTTTAGGTTAGTGGGGTGTATATATGACACGCGCTTGGGTAGGTTTAGGGTGGTGGGGTGGGGGGTTCGTATGTATAATACGCCATAAAATGCGTCTCATATGCACGCGAAAAACCGCGTGCCATAGACACGCCAAAATGAGTTTATGCGTATACATTCCACGACATTGCACACTCTTACTATTTATACGCATTTTTGTGAGAATACCCTGGGGTGTATGACATTCTTCTTTCAGACAAATACAATCGGAGTTATATTTAAAAAGTCCAGGCTAACGTTAATCCCAGCAGTAGTTGTAGTTGTGTTTGGAGTCCATAAAAAATGCAGCTGTCCGTCAAATAACGTGCTCCACACGACTCCGATGGGTTAATAGAGCCTTCTGATTCGAATCGATGCGTTTGTGTAAGAAAAATATCCATATTAAAAAACGTTATAAAGGAAACCTGCCTTGAAGTCTTCCATTGTAACCCACGGCTGTTTCAGCCACAAGATGGCGCCAGCGTTAAGCACAGAAGTAGTACCGGTCAAGATAACTCGTAGTACCCGGATGAGCGGGTGTTATCTGGAAATAACATACCGCTGGAATGCGCGATTGACCAATCAGAATCAAGTATTTCAAAATAAAGTAATGTAAATAATTTATTCGATGAAGAGTGAACTTGACGTAGACATCACTTAGGCCTAAATAATCCCTATTTCCCTTGAATATATTTACTTCTTACTTCACTTCTAACGTTAAATATCCACACAAACCTAATATGTTCGGCATATTTGTCTGCAATTGAATCATTAACACTTACCTGACGCGTGAATTGCTTCTGCTGTCTCTCTGGTGAAACTCGCAAAGTCCTTTTGATCACAATCAAACAAGTACCCCAGAGATCCTTCCGCGAAATCAAATGAGCAATATAGATCCTTCCGCATAGTCAAACAAGCTCTTAAATTGTACGTATTCATTAAAATTAGGCAGATTAAATGCCACAATTAACTACATATGTTCATGAATTATATATCTGTATTAAATATGTAATATGTAAGTGTAGGATCCATCTTCTCATTATAATGCAGATACCAATTATAAACAAAACATTGAAAATACATCTAATTTCACAAGTATTGTTCTGATATAGGCTATTATCAAATGTTTCTAACAGCTCATTTCAACAGCACAAACAAAAATCTATTTACCATAGTAAAATATTGTGTGTAAAATATTGTGTTCGCCATAGTCAACTTTTATAAAATATTGACTGGATTCGCGTTTTTTAGTCCAGTCAACATTTGCAATTCTAAATGTTAACTGGATTTAAAAATATCGATTCACTTAATGTTTTTCAAATATATTTCTGCAGACTTAATATAATATGTCTTCTTAACTAAGAACTTTGCAATTTGACATTGAGGAACATTGTTTTTAAAGCATTCCTCAATCTTTTTACACACTCTTTCATACATCTCACAGCCTCTACGGTACCCATCTTTACTTCAGAAAGATTCTGCCTCTCTAAGAAGACATCCCTTTTATAGCTAATCAGTTACAGACCTGATATCAATTAGTTGCTAGATGTTCTCCCAGCTGAATCAAATTATTATTATTATTATTTCTTTTTCAGTTATGTGTTGCCACCATGCCAGCTTTTATGAGACCTGTAGCAGGCAAACAATTTGAAATGAGCTCAATTAGTGGACAAAAGTCTACAATTTCTATAAACATTTGATATGATATCTGTGTTCAATAATATATTGGTTCATGGGATTTGAGTCATTTAGTTTTCATTTTATTTCAATGTACCCCCCCCAACAAACAAACATATAATAAAATATATGTTTGCTTATAATAAAAAAGATGTATTATTATAAATAAATTATAATTTATTTAGGCTATAATAATAATAATAAAAAAATACTAAAATATATCACAAGCCAAAGTGAAATTCCAAAGTCCAGTAAGATTCTAAAATCCAATAAGATCCTACAGATAAACTGAAATTCCAATTGGATTTTTTTGACAAGGGCTTCCTTATAAAAAGAGCAAATGGTCCAGTACATTCAAAACGCCCTTAAAAGCAAATGGATGTTTGTCTGTCTTTACAGCAGAACGCCAAGTCATCGCGCTTGGCAAGTGTAGTTCACAGAGGCGCTCTGTAAAAGCCAGCGAGTTTCGCTTCTGTCTGAGAAAAACCGGTTCTTTCAGAGCAGCTGATTGCAATCGCAGCAGCTGACGGACTTTCGGTTTCGTTTTTACGGGTTTTTTTTTAAAGCAGGGCTAGGCATTTGAACACCGACAGCGAGTTATGTGTGATGCCGAGGTCACACAGATTTAGTCTCGAAAAAAAATCTAGGTGGTCGGATATCACTGCGCGGTGGTCGGATATTGGTTATACACGTGTGAGTGTGTGTGCTTTCATATAGTGATGAAGTCTGTGGTGTGCGCTTTTGTGGCGGCCGTGATCACGTTGCAGCGCGCCGAATGCATCAAGAGGACATATTATATCGGCATAAGAGAGGAAAACTGGAATTACGCACCCCGCGGAAACCTTATCAACAACCAAAGCATTGATCTAAACAAGTGAGTGTGTGTGTGTGTGTGTGTGTGTAGCCTATGTGTGTGTGTTTTACAAACAGACACATTACGCATTCACCAGTAATCGTAAACATGTTACGTTAATTTATTTTATTTTAACTTTACTTTAATTTCTTGAATTACTTTTATTTTAACTTTACTTTATTTTAAGTACTGTAGGCTACTGCCAAGCTACGATCGCTTGTAAAATGCGTGGTGGTCTGCTTCTGATAGCAAATGGGTCCTTATCTGTTTACAAGGCCTAGTAATAACACCATATCCGATTGTTGAATCATTTAAACTAAACGACTTGCTTTGCGTTTCCCTGAATCCCTCTCTGTAACAGACATGCATCGGTTTTCCTGTCAAATGGCCCTACCCGAATAGGGAGTGTTTACAAAAAGGCAGTGTACAGACAGTACACAGATGACACTTATTCGAGAGAGATACCTAAACCTGAGTGGCTCGGCTTCCTTGGACCTATTTTACGGGCTGAGGTCGATGATGTCATGGTGGTGCATATGAAGAACTTTGCAAGCAGGAACTATTCTCTCCACCCTCACGGAGTCTTCTATAAGAAGGATTCAGAAGGTTGGAGAAAATCTCTCTCTCTCTCTCTCTCTCTCTCTCTCTCTCTCTCTCTCTCTCTCTCTCTCTCTCTCTCTCTCTAGTTCCCTTATTTATTATTTCGTCATTCCTTTTCTTCTACTTATCTCGCTTTCTTTATCTTTGTGTTAGGACAGCAGTTTAGTCTCTTTACACACAACATCCTGTAAACCAATTACAGAGCAATAACAAAAAGAATGTAGCAAAGTTTCAAAATGGAAGTTATTACTGAGCAGTTCAAAGGGCAACACATAAATGCCTTAAAGGGGTAGCTGACCCAAAAATGTTAATTAGGCCATGGTTTACTCACCCTTAAGCCATGGTGTATATGACCTTCTTCTTTCAGACAGATAAAATTGGAGTTATATTAAAAAATGTCCTGGCTCTTCAAACTTTATAATTGGTCACCAGCAGAAGCTAGTTATTTTAGTCTATAAAGTTTTAAATATGGATAATTTTCTTACACAAATGTTACTTTTTGAATATAACTCAGAATTTAATTCATCTGCAAGAAGAATGTCTATGGATGATACATGCTTATATTTTTAGGTGAAATATAACAGCTACCTGAAGTTATACCTGCAATAGTGAACTCTTAAAAGATGTGCTATCAAACTTAGTTTCACCACATGAGTGGCTTATAGTATTTTGTTTTTGTTTATTTATACGCATGTTATACAAATGCTTTTTAAAGATGTCAGTATGCAGACAAACTCTTTGTATAACCTTGGTACAACATTTTTGTTTGTATCCAGTTAACTTGTACCAATTTGCCACTTAGTAGTTTTTACTAATTTATAAATTGTTTATAAGCTTAAGGGGATAGTTCACCCAAAAATGAAAATGCTGTCATCATGTGATGGTCCACATTGACTAAAACAAAGAAACAATGGAAGTCAATGGGGACCATAAACTGGTTACTGACATTCTTAAAAATAATCTTATTTTGTGTACAGCAGAACAAATAAATTCATACAGGTCTGAAACAACTTGGCAGTAAATGATGGCAGAATTTAAATTTTTAGGTGGACTATCCCTTTAAGTACAACTTTAAAGTGTCTACCTCCTGCTTATTATTTTACAATGACTGTGACGAAAGTGACTGGAGGCTAAATAGGCATTATTGTGTAATCTTATTCAATGTTAAACATTGTAATGTAGTCAGGGTTGTTATGCATGTTATGAATATTTCAGCATGATCTATTTTGGAAACTAAGTATCCATTAAAATGTCCGGGTGAACTAGGAAAATAATGTTGTTTAAAATTTAACTTTTTATTTTAAAATAGCAAGGAAAATCTTGTTTTCCAATAAATGTCCTCTATTCTCAAATCACATTATGACTCCTCAAATAAATCAGGTTGGATAATCTAATTTGCTTTTACTTGAATTCATTACTCCGTATTTTAGGAGCGTTGTATCCTGATGGCACCTCTGGTCATGATAAGAGTGATGATGCAGTGGCTCCTGGTCAGAGCTGGACGTACACATGGGAGGTCAAACCAGAGTACGCCCCAACTGAAGCAGACGCCAGCTGTCTCACCTGGGTTTACCATTCACATGGAGATGCACCAAAAGACATTGCATCAGGGCTTATAGGAGCTTTGCTCACTTGCAAGAAAGGTAAGGTACACACGCAACCCCTGATAAACTGTTCACGCATGGAATCAATTTCCTATAGTTAAAGGCTTAGTTCACACAAAAATGAAATGTATGTATCACCCTAATGTCGTTCCTCACCCGTAAGACCTCTGTTCATCTTCACACACAGTTTAAGATAGTTTATATTTACTCCGACAGCGTATGCAAGTGTATGCACACTATACTGTCCATGTCCAGAAAGGGAATAAAAACATCATCACAGTAGTCCATATGAGACATCAGTGGGTTAATTAGTCTCTTGAAGCATCCAAAATACATTTTGGTCCAAAAATAACAAAAACTACGACTTTATTCAGCATTGTCTTCTCTTCCGTGTTCCCCACATTAAGATTCAAACGGCCATGAACCAGTGAATCGATCTCAAATTCGGATCGCCAATGTCATGTGATTTCAGCAGTTTGGATCGTGTGTCAAACAGCTGAAATCACGTGACATTGGCGATCCAAATCATTGATCGATTCACTGGTTCATGGCCGTTTGAATCTTTCTGTTTTTTTATATTTTTGGACCAAAATGTATTTTTGATGCTTCAAGAGACTCTAATTAACCCACTGATGTCTCATATGGACTACTGTGAGGATGTTTTTATTCCCTTTCTGGACATGGACAGTATAGTGTGCATACACTTGCGTACGCTGTCGGAGTAAATATAAACTATATTAAACTGTGTCTGGAGATGAACAGAGGTCTTGCGGGTGAGGAACGACATTAGGGTGAGGAGTTAATGACAGACATTTCATTTTTGGGTGAACTAACCCTTTAAAATACCCACAAAAGATTGTACAGTATCTCACAGTACCAACTACTTCTTAGCATCAAACTCTTCTCAGCATCAAACACTTCTCCCTCCTAGTTCAATTCACATGATTTTTCCCTCTTTATTTCTCATTTTATATATTTAGTCTTTTCTTTGTATCTTAGGCACACTGAACTCTAGCGATAAGCGCTCTGATGTGGATGAAGATTTCATTTTGATGTTCAGTGTGGTTGATGAGAACTTGAGCTGGTACCTGGAGGAAAATATTGAAACATTTTGCTCTGAATCAGATGAAACAAAACAACTTATGGAAAGCGCAGATGAAGAGTTCACAGAGTCCAACTTTATGCACTGTAAGTCTCAGTATTTCTCTAGGTTGAATTTTTTCCTTGTGTTCTGCTGAGTAATGTTCTTTTTTATTATAGATCAGCTTAAACAATTATATTGTTGAGTTTGGTAGATTTTTACCTCAAAGATTGTTACATTACATTTTTAATCAGTTTACAAGAAGTGATTAAATCTTATATATTAAAAGTCAAATCTTTAGTTTTAAAATGTTTACAGCTGTTTACCAAATGTTTACCATTGTCTGTTGCTGGAGTAAGCACACAAAATTTTATGATGTCATTTTTAGCTGATGACACATGACTGACTTTTCCATGGAAAGTACCTTCATGTATCTGTTCCACTTTGGAACAAAAGCCTTCAGAAAAGTTTAGTTTTAGTTTTCCTTTTTTTTTTCTGATGTCCCAAGTTCTCTGCAGTTGTTTGTCAAAAGGATCAAATGTTATTATTTTAGTGAATAATATGCAGAATTACAGTTTTTTGTTTTTATTTTGTATCTAATTATAAAACTGTAATCTCATATGCTTTTTTCCCTTCAGTGTAATTTGTTCAACATGTTTTTTTCCCATTAGCAATCAATGGGTATGTTTATGGGAATTTGCCATCACTGAAAGTGTGTGTTGGGCGTAATGTGTCTTGGCATCTCTTCGGCATTGGCAACGAAGTTGACATTCATTCCGCATATTTCCATGGACACACTCTCATGGATCGCATGCACCGCACAGATGTTCTTAGTCTGTTTCCTGCGACTTTTGTCACCGCAACAATGATCCCGAGGACAAAAGGAAAATGGTTGTTAAGTTGCCAAGTCAATGATCATATACAAGGTAGTATCTGTTCTATTGTCTTTCTGCCATCTTTGTGCCCCTGGTTTTTTTGGAAGCATTGTTTTTGTGTCTAATCAGTGTATGATCCCTTTTTACTGGCACTTGTTTAATCCTTCTTAAAATGTCTTCCATGATGATGCTGAGACATTGTTTTCGTTGTTTAAAGATAAATAGTTATCATTGTCTGCTTTGGTCAGTTGTGGCTGCATTTATAATGATTAACTTATCTCTGCAAGTTGGGTTTATCTCCCCCAAAAGTGTAAACATCGATCCTCCCAGGCTCAGATCCGTCAATCTCTTTCCAGCTCAACCTATACTGACGCCCGTTTCACACATACTCCTTCTGCAGTGCGTATGCAGCAAGGTTATTATAGTTTTGCTTTTTGAAATTAGTTTTTATTTTATTATCGTTTTCAATTTTGCTACAAATTTCAGTTTAGTTTTAGTTAGTTTTACAAATGGTTTTGCTAGTTTTAGTTTAGTTTTTATTTTGCAAATACATTTCTATTTAGTTTCTATTTATTTAGTTTCAGTTTTAGTAATTATAGTTTAGCAGAGTTACCATAATTAAGTGTAGAGACCAAATCAATGTTTTTAATTTCAGCAAAGTTTAATGTTTGCACAGATTAGAGTTTAATCTTACTAAACATCCTTAAGTGAAATCACTTGATAAACGAGCATTATTGTTTAAACCCAGGACGGTCATACAAAACATGCAGTAAAGTTGGGTCTTCACCTTGGAGCAAAAAAGCTTGAGTCAAACTATGACCTATACAAACAACGATCTGGAGATTAAAAATGAAATAAATTATATTTTGATATTAAAAAATTATATTTGATATTTTTGACATAGGCTAATACTCAGAGGATCTATCTTAAAGAACAAAATAAATCCAATGTAAAATATAAAAGTAAAAATTATAAATTCCAGACAAACTCATTCATAACAAAGATGAAATATTGTTAAACAATTAAAAGCTCATTTTAATTTCTTCAGTAGTACAATGTAGACTAGCAGTGTAAGACCACAGCTAAAGTCATCTGAATACAGCCAACACACACTGTTGTGCTCTATGTGTGTGTGTGTGTGTGTGTGTGTTTGTTGTGCTATAATTGTAATGGGGACCAATGTCCTTACTTATCTAGTAAAATATTATGAAAACTGACTAGTAAGGACATTTGACTGGTCCTCACTAGCTAAAAAGGCTTATAAATCGGCCAAAAAAAATCGTTTTTTATTTAAATCTATCGTTTTGCACGTTCTTGGGATGGGTAGGTTTAGGGATAGGGATTGGGTTAGGGGCTATAAAATATCATTAACCTGATATAAAATCAATGGAAGTCCATGCAATGTCCTCACTTATATAGTGAAACAAACGTGTGTGTGTGTGTGTGTGTGTTCTGGTATTCCCTACTTTGTGGGAAAATGTCTCCACACAGATAATAATATAATATAATGTAAATGATTATGATAACACCTTTGAGCCTGTCAATATTATGCAAACATGAAATCTCAAACGCACAGTAGGCTAGTACTTGCTACTTACTATAGTTGCTGACTTTTGCGCCTGCGTCTCTTGTCGCGTAAGAAACGGCATTCTAAAACAGTGAGCTTAAGTTAAAAGAAGTTCAACGTGCATCTCATTACCTTGTGTTATTTCCCATTTCACTGCCACGGACGCATTGATTCTTTGTGAAATGCCGTTTAGGACTAGCGATGTGTTGACTGTCTGCACGCCGTCACAGGACAGCGGTTAATCTCCGCACATCACTTCACGCGCAGTAGCGCAATATACAGACACTCCCTCAACCGCCACAGTCAGATTTTCCACCACATTAAAGAGAGCTTATTAATAACGAAAACGAATATTTATTTTTGCTAATTATTATTTTATTTCAGTTAGTTTTTTAGTAAGAGTAGTTAGTTTCGTTTAGCTTTAGTTTTTTATTTATTTATTCAGATTTTTTAATTTTATTTCAGTTTATGAAAATATTTTTTGACCAATAGTTTTAGTCTTAAATTCAGTTTTCGTTTACGAAAAAATAACCTTTGCATGCGGTGCATATTTTTTTCAGTACCCATCTTAACGGATGACAGCTTTCACACTGCACGCGCATGCTGTCCGTCAGTCCGTTCCAGGAGCGCTGCGTCTGCAGCAGTGCAGCGATCGTTTCCGTACCAAGTCTATTTTTTGCTGTGCTGCACTGCTGCATTAAAGTGACAGAACATTGTTCGCATTAAAAATAAACATGTACTGACGCGAAAATCTAGTTATTTCAGGCAGGATTCCAGTTTTGGATGGGCCAGACCAATTGTGGGTGGGCCTTAAATTAAAAACGTTATCAAGTCGCTGTTTAACCTAATAAAAATGACTGACTGATATACTGTTATAGCTTATATGGAAGCTATATATGGAAGCTATATTTTCCACTTTTTATCTCACAATTTGACTTTTTTCTCACAATTGTGAGTTATAAAAACGCAATTCTGACTTTGTCACGCAATTCAATCAATCAATCAATCAATCAATCAATCAATCAATCAACTTTATTTATATAGCGCTTTTACAATCACGATTGTGTCAAAGCAGCTTCACAGTGTCAAACAGGATAATATTGCGACAAAATTAGATTTGGCTGTACAGTCGTACTGGGGAAAACAGTGATGTTATCAGCTTATTTTAATTTATCCTATAGCGACAATGTTGGCAGATCAGTATTATATAGAATTAAATAAGACCTAATTCATACATTTTATTTGTATAATAAGTTGAATAACTTTAATCATATTTTTAGTGTCCCCAACTGAGCAAGCCAAGCCAAAGGCGACAGTGGCAAGGAACCAAAACTCCATCGGGGCATGATGGAGAAAAATAAACCTTGGGAGAAACCAGACTCAGTCGGGGTGTCAGTTCTCCTCTGGCCTATTAACACACCGTGTATGATTATTATTCTGGCAACCTTACAAGTCAGAAATCATATTAGATTGGAATATTCAAAATTTCAGGGTATCACGGAAGAGACAGATTTATTTGGAAATAAATGATGGGATGGGGCGTCGATTACACAAGAGTATGAATACATGAAAGATCGGAATTATTGCGCCGAAGACGGGTTTTGAGCATGTCGTGCCATTGAGGCAAATTCAGAGGAGACACCGATGGACACGGCTCAGCAGACACTCCAGGATGAGCTGGTCATGTCCAGGCAGGTCCACCATCCGATCCGGACAGGGCCCAGATCTGGGATAAACCTCGGGATAAACAGAGAGACTAACATTAGCGTAGATGCCACTCTTTTTATGATGTAACGAGTACATCAGGTGTTATGGGAAGTGTTCCCGGTTCCGGCTGACCTAGTTAATGCAGCCTAACAATCAGTCAATTGATCTGAATAATGAAAGTTAAAAATGTTCTATGTGTATGCCATAGTAAAGAGATGTGTTTTTAGTCTAGATTTAAACTGACAGAGTGTGTCTGCTTCCCGAACAATGCTAGGAAGACTATTCCAGAGTTTAGGAGCTAAATAGGAAAAGGATCGACCGCCTGCAGTTGATTTAGATATTCTAGGTATTATCAACTGGCCAGAGTTTTGAGACCGCAATAGACGTGATGGAGTATAATGTGTTAAAAGCTCGCTTAAGTACCGGGGAGCTAAACTATTTAGTGCTTTGTAAGTAATAAGCAAGATTTTAAAATGTATGCGATGTTTAATAGGGAGCCAGTGCAGTGTTGACAGAACTGGACTAATATGATCATACTTCCTGGTTCTAGTAAGAACTCTAGCTGCTGCATTTTGAATCAGCTGGAGTTTGTTTTTTAAGCGAGCAGGGCAACCACCCAGTAGAGCATTACAATAATCTAGCCTTGAGCTCATGAACGCATGTACTAACTGTTCAGCATTTTGCAGTGAAAGCATGTGCCGTAATTTAGATATATTTTTAAGATGATAGAATGCGGTTTTACAGATGCGAGAGACGTGGCTTTCAAATGAAAGATTGGTATCAAAGAGCACACCCAGGTTCCTCACTGACGGCGAGGGCTTGACAGAGCAGTCATCAAGTGTTAGACAGTATTCTCGGTTACTACTTGTGGAGCAAGTTTATCTCATATTTGTGAACTTATAACAACTGGATTGGCTAAATGACACTCATATTTTTGTGTCAAAAGACAGGCTTAAAAGATTGCCAAATGTGAAAATAGCATGGGTAGAAGAGAGAACATGAGGAGAATATTCAAATTGTTGCAAATAAAATTATTTAACAGAAAAGAAAAGGTATAGGGCCTTTATTATCTCTCCGAAATTACAGGAGTAGGCTAGTTGGGGGTTTGCTCTTGAAAATGTCAATGATTTCATCAAAGTCAGCCGCGTTTCCATTACCCTTCAAATTGTGCAAATTGAAACTGCGAATTGAAAATACGCCCAATGGAAACGCGCAATTTTGCAAAAACTCCCATAGAAACAATTCACAATACTCTGTCATTTGTAGCTATACAGATAAGTTCAAGACATAATTATAAACTATAAACTGTCTACTTTTATTTGTGGACTCGAACAAATTATTTTGCATGCACTCACTCCAAACGCTGTCTTCATTTAAAAAAAAAAAATATATATACAACCTGGCGTAAAAGTCGATCATTCTTTGCAGATGACGGTTTCGTTTTTTTTGGAGAGAAGACGAGACAGGGTTCTTTATTAAACTCATAAAAGACAAGAGGATTACAGTAATACTGGATTCTAAACACAGAAATGCCACATTATCATGAAGACCTTGAAGCAGATCTGACACACTCACACACACACCTCATATCTGTGCCGCTTAAGTAACCTAAGGGGCTTTCCTTGCCATTAATGCTTGGACATTGGACACGTCTCCTTCCAATAAAAATAATGGGTAGTGCGGTGGATGGGATACACAAACCTACCAAGTGCCATCATTTTGGAATGACCTTTCGCGAGAGGAACATAATACGTTTTAGTCGCATAAATGCAGCTATGGAAACGCTGTCATTTCGCAATAGTTTTTTTTATCGACATTTAAGAAACATTGCAAAAGTTTTTCGCAAATCTGTAATGAAAACGCAGCTACTGTAAGCTCTCTGTCAAATGTCAACAGACTGAGGGACATAAGGCGAGATGTAGCCTTAGCATGGTGCTCCTATTTGGTTTTTTAATTCGGCTGACACTGGAAAAGACGCGTTCAACTGTACATGATGTCATTGGCAGTGTTATCAGAGTTGTCAGGCAGTGTTGTGTCCTGCTGCCCTCCTTTATCTCTTGTTTGCAGCGATGACTCCGATACCGTTCGCGCACGTTTAAGGTACATAAACAACGACTGCTGCAACATCCTTTACTGGAAATTATTTTCACGTTCACAAATATCCGATCTTGAACCTCTCTGTCTGCTGAACTTGCGCAGAAACATCAAAATAGATACAACTGTTTAAAATTTGTTAAAAACAAAACATTTAGACTAGCCTATTACCACAAATTATGAGCTTATTTGTCATTCTCAACCATTTTTTGACTAAATTAAAATATATTAAAAGTTTGTATTTTTTTTTAAAGAAAAGTTTTGGGTGGGCCTGTTGAAAAGTGGCCTAGGCCCGTCAGGCCCACCCATAACACCGTGCCTGCAATATACTCTTGTTTCAAAGTCAACACATGGCTTTTTTTCTCAAGTAAAGCAATGAAACGACACCTTACCTGGCATTTAGGTTAAAAAAGTGCCTTAATGGATAGCACTCATCCTTTCTTGTAGATGGAATACAAAGTTCTTTATGACCTGCTGGATTTCTTTTAAAAGGTTTTAAAAATGAAAGAAAATGCGAGAGTTGGCTGTTTTTGAATGGCCTATTGTAAGTTTTTTTATTTAAAATGTTTGTGATTTTAGGATATAACCTATGTTTAAATGTGTTGCCACTTGTGTGAGCTAAATCTAAAGCACTAGCTATATAAATATTAATTAATGAAGTAAAAATGTAGTAAATGAAAAAATAAATAAAAATAAATGTAGTACGTTAACCTGACTTCTATGAAAGAGTAAACAAAGAGAATTGCAATTCTGATGAGCCATGTTCAGTAACAACTTTTGGATTTTAAATAAAAAATAATGAATAAATGCTGTGTTTGTGGTATGCAACCGCGGATCAGTTTCACACTGCAAACGCAGCATATATGAAAGCACAACAGGGCGTGCGGCTCCTGCACCACATACGCCATGCAACACGCACCGCATACACACTGCAGACGAAGTATGTGTGAATTGGGCGTGAGACTTTGGGCTGTGGAAACTGTAGCAGGCAGAGCCAGAGTCTGGGACAATGGCTGATGTATTACAGGGAAAAAAGATATTTAGGATGCAAGCCAAATTTTCCTGAAATTAGACCTTCAATGATTAAACAGGTCATGATAGGGCTGGGCGATATGGCTGGAAACTGTATCACAAAATAAATGTTTCATATTGGTCGATATTGATAATTATTGATATTTTTATGACCTATTAAAATAAGGACCAGGAGAAAAATACATCATTTCATTTTAAACAACCTTCCTCTGATTATAATCCCCTGAGTTATAAAGGCACAAATGTCAACACAACCATGGGAAACACTCAAATAATCAAAATGTAAACATAAGTCTTAAATCACATTGAACACCTAAAGGGTTAGTTCACCCAAAAATGAAATTGATGTCATTAACTCCTCACCCTAATGTCATTCCACACCCGTAAAACCGCCGTTCATATTCAGAACACAGTTCAAGATATTTTATATTTAGTCTGAGATATTTTATATATACTTATTTTTATATATTTTTATATTTACAAGATATTTTATATTTAGAGCTTAAACTTAAACTGTGTTCTGAAGATGAACGGAGGTCTTACGGGTGCGGAATGACATTAGGGTGAGGAGTTAATGACAGCAATTTCATTTTTGGGTGAACTAACCCTTTAACAATTATCTCTTAACATTAAGGTGATGCACTGATGCAGATTAGCGTTACCTCTCCATGTCGTTTCAAAGAATAGTACAACGACGAGTGTGTCAAGTATAAACACCTCTCCAAATGGACGGGTGACCTCCTAATGGTGTCCAAAACACCTCCACAGTCAGCGCAGGCTCGCGCTGAGCAGCCAGACGAAAGTATAAACAAGGCTAAAGGTGGTTAAACAAGTTTGTGTTATTCCAGTCTTGGGGTATATGACAGTCTTTCATAATTTGCTGATGACATTGGTCTGACTACAGTCAGACTTATAAAATCCAAAAAACTGCCATACTGGCGAGCTGACTTGTTTTCCTGTTTCCTGCCATACTCACTCGCTACAGTACTCATTTTTACTGTTACATGATTGGCTGTAAGCATGTCACTCCGTACATTTCTAGGTTACCAGAGAGTGCCTTTGTTCCAGCAAACAAACTTGTTCATGCAACTTTAATGGTGGTTTTTCTCTGCGTTGCATTGTGTAGAAACTCATAATGGACACCAATTTGCACTGTTGAAAGATTTTCATTCTGTTGACAACACATTAAACAGCGGTGATCAGATTGGCGATTGACCCTTGTGCAGTGTATTCGCAGCTGTTCATTCTCTTGGCTGGCGCAGATCTAAATGACCCTACCGGAACCAGTTCATTATCTGGGCTGGAGTGTAATTAAATGTGTTTTTAACCTTGTTACACTACTTATGGTTTCTTCTTAGGAAAACAAAAACAAATATCAAACACATTTTTTATTGATATCGATTACGTGTCTATTGCAGTACATATCGTTATCGTTTTATTGCCCACCCCTAGGTCATGAACATATCAATGCAATCAACACACTACAATGGACATTTCAATACAGCATCATTATGCACCTATTCAGAAAAAAGTGCACCAGTTTGTAATGTTTATTTTTACAAGTCCAGTGTAGACCACCTTAAGTAGTTGCGTCTGGTGCAAGCGAAGCACTCTAGACAGAGTGTTGGCTACTGATTTACTTACTCATGACTCATAGCAACAAATCTAGAAGTATTCCTAATATGTTGAGCCAGCCTTTTATTGAAAGTAGTACTTTAACCTGTTGAGACTGAGCTGTAAGAGCTGTATTTGTGATTATTGCGTTACAGGACGTGCAGCACGAAAAAGGGGCATTTGCAAAATATGTTTTATTTTTGTGATTCCGCTAGGTGTCATTAGTCAATTAAATTTAAATTTTTATCATTTCTGAATCTCTCTTTTTTATGGTCTCTTCTTTTGAGCAGCAGGTATGCAGGGTTTCTATGAGGTCTCAAGCTGTGGGTCTGCAGCCTCTCCAACAGAAGCCCCTGGCACTGAGAGACGTTTCTACATTGCTGCTGAAGAGATGGAATGGAACTATGCCCCTTCAGAAAAGAACTACATGACAAATGAGCCCCTATTGTTTTCGTAAGGATTTATATTTCTCTTTCAAGGTTTTGGCCACTTTTTGGGGGCTCAAAAACTCTTTTGCACACATGTTGGAATCATCAGCCATCAGGTCCGGGCACAAGTTGACATGAAGGGGTCCCGTTACACAAACAGAGAACTTTGCTGGCCCTTAAAGTTCATCACTGATATAAAGTTGCTACAGTTTAAAGTTAAAGGTCCTGTTCTTCGCAATCCCATCTTTCAAACTTCAAGCCGGGTGCACACTGTGCGATTTTGCCCACGATTTGGCCGTCTGAAACAAATTTAGCAAATCCTAAAAGATTCCTCTGATCCTAGGCTAAAATCTGACGTCTTTGGTCATGAGTTTGACATGTTCACCGGCAGCCGATTAATGAGCACTGCAATCAAATTTTACCTCAGACGAAATTCTGGCAGTGTCAGAAGATTTGGCACAGAATCCTGCAGTGTGACTTCTCCTACGACAACAGTCAAATATCTTGGTTTTTCAAGACAAACTATGACCAAAACGAGAGCTATAAATGTATTTGTAGCCAGCATTTCAGTCCTGCGTGTAATGCAGCTCACTGTCACCTAACGCGTCATTCATTGATGATATAAAGCTCCGGGTGAGTTTTCTTGCGCGCGTCCGTTTTTAGCGCGCCTTAACTATCGTGCAGTCTGACATTAATGACAACTCTTACAGTGTGACATGGCGTACATCGGGGATCATGTTCGTACAGTCTGACAAGGGACATTCGCAAAGGATTTTGAAAAATCGCACAGTGTGCAGGACCCATTAGTTAGTGTGTAATGTTGCTGTTAGAGCATAAATAATACCTGTAAATTTATAAAGCTCAAAGTTCAATGCCAAGCGAGATATTTTAATAAACAGAAGTTCCCTTTCAAAGCCTACAGCGAACGGCCGGTTTGGACTATAGGAATGCAGGGATGACGTCACTAGAACCGTTTGTTGACTAACTCTTCGCCCACAAGAATATACCAAAAAGGGGGCATGGTGTTGTTGCTCTCCCACGTGGTGAAGAGCGCACATTGAGCGCGTGCATCTCCCTTTATGGTAAGAGGCGGGACCTTTCCGGGCAACGTGCGCTAAGCTGCTGTCCAATCACAAACACAAGAGCCGCTGGCCCAATCAGAACTCGTTACGTATTTCTGAAGAAGGGACTTCATAGAACAAGGAAATCATCAGGCCGTTTTTAGGACAGAGAAAACAGCGGTATACAGATAAGTAAATTGTGTGAAAAATACTGTTATTTTACACGCGAAAACATGAACTCATGTTAAATTGCACAATGTAAACAAAATCAAGGCTTCAAAAACACATGAAAAAGGGGACCTTTAAGATAAAAGTCTAAACTTGGTTCAATAACTTTTAATTAATATGTGTAAATGCACATTATTCAAAGATAGAATAGAATATACTTTATTTAGCCATTTCTGGGAAATTTGTCTTGTTCCCTGATAGAGTGCGGATCGGGCCGCATTTTTCTGTCCGAGCCCGACCCGCGTCCGACAGAGCAGTAACCGAACCCGACCCGAGCCCGACAGGCATTCAAATATTTATGTCCGAGCCCGACCCGAGCCCGACAGTTAAAATAATTTTTTTCCCCTCATATACTAATGACACCTACGTTTGTTTGTGTGGAAAGCCCGCTTTTATTAAGCAACTGTTGGAAGGCATTCTGAAATGTTTAACGTTACAGACGAGCGCATCAGCGCGCACACGGGGCATCAAACGTTACACAGAGCACAATCAAATAGCCAACTGAAATTAAATGAACAAAGGTCTGCTAAAAATGTCCCAAGCTAACAGAACAAAACATTAACGTAACACAATTGACATGCTTATTGAAATGAAAGTCATCTTACCAATTTTCTCAAACTGTATGGTTCCTAAACTGCAACATGGGATCTATTTACAAAATCTATCCATCAAAGTTTAGGCTATTCGAGGTTTTATGCAGAAAAAGGATTGCATCAACTGTGGATGGCTTCAAGGCTGTCCTGCTGCCAGCAGCTGAAGTTGCGCTCACTGGAATGACAAGGATGCTGCGGGCAATATGCACGCGTGTTGCACGTTGTTGTCACGGCGACATAAACAAATTTCTGCATGCAGGAAGACGGATGTTAGGGTAATATTTTACATGTATTTTAATCACAAAAACAAACCATTGCATCCACTTTAACAGGCCCATTGGCTACTTGCATAATAAGCAGTTTTAAATTTAAAAGGTTCAATGCCTTATCGCGCTGACGTGACCGAGCCCGACCCGAACCCGAGCGTCATTTCTAAATATCTGTCCGAACCCGGCCCGACCCTTCGGGTACCGTCGGAACCCGTCGGGCTCGGGTCGGGTATCCATCCTCTATTCCATGACACGGCCAGTGAACAACATTGGACTAGCCTCAATACCAGCAGCAATCCAAATATATTAAAAACGTAATATTTACCAATCTAAAATCTCAGTTTTGGAATTCTCTATTCAATAATTTATCCTCAGTGGGCACAAAATAATAAAAACATTTAACAATGTCATTAATGTACCGGTTATTGTCACAATATAATTGCTGCCAATGGAAACCTTAATTCTTATTTCTAGATTAATTTTGTGTTTATTTTCATATAATATAGGTGTTAATGTTGCTATTGAATTAGAGTTTCTAAGTTTACTTCTTTCTTTCCCTGCAGTGAATCTAAGCCATACTTCAGTCGTGATGCTGGTAAACTGGGTGGAACATACCTGAAGGCCAGATACATTTCATATACAGATGAATCATTCACTACCAAAACGCATATTGTGGGCTCAGACGAGCATCTTGGAATTCTGGGTAAAATCCTCACTTGTGTCTTATATATTTATGAAGACTGATATGTCTTTGAATAATATTTTAAAATCGGCATGAAATGGAAGTTACTTACTTTACTACATTGTGATGTATTTTGGTATGGCTTGTCAAAAGAAACTAAGGGTGCTTTCACACTTGGTTCGATTGCCTGGATCGAACCTGAGCTCAATTGCTCGCCCCCTCCCCTTTCCCCCTCTGGACTGTGTTCATATTATATTTTTTGGGTACGAACCGGGGTTCGTTTGCTTCAAAGCAGCAGCTGTTTACCCGGTTGCTTAGTAACGACAGTGATTATGAAGGCGGTGAAATGCATAGCGTTGCTTCCATCACTTTTATATTTTTGTTTTTGAACCGTTGGTTTTGTTACCAAAGCTTCAGTAAGTAATGGCACATTGCGTCTATCTGCCGCGAACACTGCAAATGCTCTAAATAATGCTGAATGAGATCTACATCTCTCTGCTTGCAGTACGTCAGTGACGCTCAGGTAAATGAGTGATACAAACACAAAACACATTTTTATCAAATCATTCATCACTAATAGCGGTTCACTTCCGCGATTTAATACAATTGCATTCACATCAGCAGCGAACCATACCAGAGTTCACATGAACCGAACACCAGACCACCTTTTTAAGGGTGCTTTCACACCTGCCTCATTTAGTTCGGTTGAATCGTACCAGGGTTCGTTTCCCTCTTTGGTGCGGTTCGTTTGGTCAGTTGTGAAAGCAGCAATCGCACTCGGGTGTGCACCAAAAGTGGACCAAACGAGCGTACCGAGACCTCCTTGAAGAGGACGCTTTTAACCGAACTCTAGAGCAGTTTGTTTGTGGTGAGAACGTGATCCAACCTCGAACAGAACCAACTGCAAAAGTACTGATCATTTTTGGACTTTACCAGCTGCCGTAGTCAGCTGTGCTGACATTATGTGCATGAGATTATTACCTGATAGATCGTTGGCAATATTTTCGGAAGATGAGCATGTCAGAATTAAGAATAATTAATGCACGCCTCTTCTTGAAGTGACGAGCAATGCGCGCTCGCCATTTGCAGTGCATTAGAACGTTGTTTTCACGTCGCATCCACGCTTCATTGTAGAATTAAATTGTTTGCATACTGTGGTAAATACACACACTGTCGTAGATTATGGCCATGACCATAAAACAACTAAAACTGAACTAGAGATGTGAACTAAGCGAACTTGGGTACGGTTCGCGGGTGCGCACTTGAGTTCAGAAGACCGCGTTCACAACGTCCAAACGAACCGAACTCTGACGTCAATCAAACCCAGATTTAAGACAGGACTTTAAGTTAGAGTATATCGCTTGTTAATTGATTGTGAAAAGTGAGCGTTGCTTAAAGGGTTAATTCACCCAAAAATGAAAATTATCCCATTTTTTACTCACCCTAAACTCATCCTAGGCGTGACATTCTTCTTTAAGACAAATCAGTTATATTAAAAATATCCTTGCTCTTCCAAGCTTTAAAATGGGAGTGACTGTTGGGTCATTAGTCCATAAAAGTTCTTCTGTCCATCATATAACTGCTCCACACAGCTCCGGGGGTTAATAAAAGCCTTCTAAAGCAAAACGGTGCGTTTGTGTAAGAAAAATATTAATTTTTTAAGTTTTATAAAGCAAATGATCTAGCTTCCAGCGAATCGCCTTTTGTATTCAACGTCTGATGTAGCGTAAGCATTTTGAACTGCCAGAGGCGCTACACTTTTTTTGTTAGTTGAATACACATGCACAAATGAATTGTTAACAATAAGACCAAAATTAAACTTAAATGTTAAAGAAAATAAATGGGGTAAATTGTGGTTTTATTTCTTGCTTACTTTAAAGTTTAAGGATAAGAGGTATAGTAACATGGCCTAGAGCTGATGTATAAGTGGTTTTCAGTTTCATGAAGCACAGTTATATTAATATTGTTTAAGCATGTTTTGAAGATGGTAAGAGTGATCTGTTATCTCTACACCCACCCCACCCCCACCCTAGGTCCTGTCATCAGAGCAGAGACTGGTGATGTTATCATTGTGACATTCCTGAATAAAGCTACACGTAACTATAGCATTCAGCCACATGGTTTGCATTATGAGAAGGCCTATGAAGGAGCAATGTATCAGGATGGTAAGTAATATACAGCTACGGGTGTAAACACAGATGTCCATGTAGAAAAAAGGCCTTTGGTAAAATTCTCATCAAAGACCTAAAGCAGTGGTTCTTACTTTTCATTTTGAAACTGAACACCAAAACATAATAGTATAATACACACATTGCATAATATTCGGCTAAAATATTAAAAATAAAATACATAGTATAAATTATGAAGGTACGGCTTATCTATTTTTTTCTCCACATGTCTCCTCCACAGGTACTCAGAAAGATGGAGCCTCTGTGGCCCCTGGTAAACGATTCACCTATCATTGGAGAGTAATTGAAGGTCCCTCCACCTATGATCCTCCTTGTCTTTCATACTTGTACTATTCTGCTGTTGATCCTGTTCGTGACAGTAGCTCTGGTTTATTTGGGCCCATACAAGTGTGTAAGAAAGGTGTTCTGGATGGAAGTGGGCATCAGGTAACAAATGTGCATACTATAGGCCTATACAAGCTATATGGTTCTTTCCACAAATAATGCACAAATATATGGCGTAATACTCCTGAAATTTTTATGATTTTTCATTTTTCAGCAAGTTTTTTGTCAACCTTAAGCAGTCAGGGCTAAATGCTGGTTTGTTGTTATAATAAACCTATATTTCCATAAACTTTGTTTGATATTTTTTCTTGCAGTACAGGTTTGATTGTTTAAAAAATGCAGTCAAAGTTGTAGTTTGTGTAAAAATTGAGACGCCATATTTAATTGTGTTTTTAGCATAGCAGAAAACCATCACAGGGTTTTGCACAATACAAATAATGTGGGATATTATGTTACATTGGTCATTCAAGTCTAAACTCAAGTTTAAGGGCTATAATAAATATATTGGATGTTTGAAATTAGGTTATTTTCATACTAGAATAATTATCTTCAATAAAAGACAATAAACAACAAAAATAAGATTTGTGCCTGTAATGCGTAAATAAATAAAAAAATTGGACAACAAGGTGGACCTTATTTGTGGAATGTGCCATATATGCCGTGCATCTGTTGCCTTTCAGACTATGGAGGTCAATATAATAACCTGTATATATTGTGTGTGTGTGTTTTTTTTCCATGTTTTGGGTGTGTCTCTTAAGCGTGCAAACAAAATTCAGCATGAGTTTTTTCTGCTATTCTCTGTGATGGATGAGAATGAAAGCTGGTATCTGAAACAAAACATTGAAAGGTTTGGCAGCGTTGATACAGATCCAGATAATGAAGAGTTTCAAGAGAGCAATAAGATGCATGGTATGCATACATGTGTTTAAACACACAATCATATACATTTACGTCATCACTTTTATACAAGTGTCGTGGTTTGACAGTATTTTAATTAAGAATGTTTGTGTTTCTTCTCAGCGGTGAATGGCTATATGTATGGAAACCTGCCTCATCTGGATTTGTGTAATGGAGAACATACTGTGTGGCACATGCTTGGCTTGGGCACAGAAGTGGATATCCATGGTATCTATTTCCAGGGTAACACGTTTCAACGTGATGGGATGAACCGTGACACTCTCAGCATCTTCCCGCATACCACAGTGACTGTTAACATGACACCAGACAATAATGGTAAGTCAAAGCACTTTTTATTTCAAGGATGTGGAGGGGTGTCAATACTTATCCAGTATACTCAGCGACGGTAGATTTGATAGGCTTCGATACATCAATTATCATGCTAATACTGATTTTTTTTTTTTTTTTTGTGCCAGATCCTAACCCAGCTAACCATTTTTGTTTCGCATAATGTTCTGAATTTTTTTGTTTGCTTAGGACATTTCCAGAACAGACACTGCAAGTTTAACAAGTTTTAGTTTAACTTTTTTAGTTTACACTTAAACTCAATGACATCGTCATGTATATACTTTCAATTTTCAATGTCTGTGGAGGAGCTATGATGTCATTATGCTATGATGGTACCATTTGAAATCTTAGAGTCCATACTTTCTAGAGATATGCATCACTTTTGCATTTGTTTTACACAAAGTAATGTATTTACTAGGGCCGGGACTTTAAGGCGTTAATTAAGATTAATTAATTACGGGACTTTAACATGTTAATTAAGATTAATTATGCAAAAAATAAATAACATAATTTTAACCACACTTATTTTTGCATCGCGGAACGTTTTTCAATTAATGAGTTTCGACGGACCGATTATACTGGAACACCAACTAGCGTTCACGAGTCGCGACGGTCACGACCTATGGTCACGACAACAACAAACCATAGTGAACATTTACGAAGAAGCTGATGAGACCGCTTTGCTTGGCCCCGTGGATGGGAAATTTTGTTTAAAAAAACGAAAGGATGGAAGCGTCGACAAGAGCATGGTTGTGTGAAAGCTATACAACAAGGAATTTGTGTATCACCGCAGCACATCGAGCCTCAAATATCACAAATACGCTTTTGGTACACTTAATGGCAAACATTGCACTGGTCTGCTGGACTGAAATAAATAAACAATATTTTGTTGATTAAGCTTATGTATTCAGTCATTATTCAATGGTATACTAAAAATACATGTGAAAAATTACTTCTCACTGTTCTCAGGTCATATATTTATATGCAATTAAAATGCGATTAATTTCAATTAATTCATTAAAAAGCCTCTAATTGATTAGATTAATTTTTTTAATCGAGTCCCGGCCCTAGTATTTACGCTAAATTACTCTGGTACCATTTCCGCCTGGATTTGGCCTACCCAAATTGAAAACCCGCCCATATACACATACAGTGGTCTAGGTTCAAAATGTTGGTGTCATTTTACAGGAAACCCTTTAAAGTTACATAAAACACTGCTAAAAGTGATACACGTGTAAGTATATGTTGTCTAAGCGCATTTTGATTTTTTTATATAAATTTATTTTTGAAAGTGTGTAACTCAGGCCCTGTGTACTCTAGGACCCTGCAGACAGTTTGGGATGTTTCCAGCATTTATAATTAATTTAATGACACTGGTATATTGCATTCATATCACTGAATATGTGGGAGGGGGGTAGCAGGGTCGGGGGAGCGGGGAAAAGAAGGGGGTCATCCCGTTCAGACCCATTTGAATAAATCTGGCATACAACATGACACAGACAAACTTCTTTTTTTCCACTATTTTCTGTAATTTAGTGGAAATAGCCCAAACTGTCTGCAGGTTCCTAGAGCTCACAGGGCCTGAGTTACACACTTTCAAAAATGAATTTGTAAAAAATAATAATCAAAAAGCGCCTACTTTTTGGGGGGGTTATTACAGCTTAGACAACATATACTTACATGTTTATGACTTTTAGCAGTGATTTATGTAACTTCAAAGGGTTTCCTGTAAAAATGACACCAAAATTTGGAATTTAAACCACTGTATGTTTGTATGGGAAGCTTTTAAATTTGGGTAGACCAAATCCAGGCGGAAATCCCAAAAAATGGTCCTGGAGTTTAAGCGGATAACAAACAAGAGAGAACAACAACTAAATTAACAATAACACAAAATGTAAAGGCTTTTAAAAATTATAAAAAAAATATTAACACACAAGTACACAGTAAACACTGATAAAAACAACTTGAAAAAATCTTTTTAACAATTTGCACTCAATTTTTCTTAGTAAAATGTACTGCTGTAATATCAAGTACACATTACTTGCCAGTATCAAGTAAAATGTTCTTAACTATAAATGTAACATTTGCGAAGACCTTAAAGGTGCCCTAGAATGATTTGAAACAATATGTTAAATTGTGTATGAGTATGTGGCTTATTTAAGGGCAAAAATGGTCCAGATACAGTTTATCAGGTCCATTTACAACCCTATAAATTGTCCCTAGGATGTAATGCTCTGTTTTTGCCTTATTTGGAAGAGTCATGAATATTAATGTTGAGCTCTGCTCTGATTGGCTTATTTCAGCAGCTCACAGCAGTTCAGTGAAGCGGCTTGTGAGTTCTGACCGTCCTGACAGAACACAGACCAACGGAATGACACTTTAAGCAGAACATCTCAAATGGAGATTGATAAAATATAGCCTACTTGTTTATTGGTGTCTTCAGATCATCTGTGCGCCAGAAAGAGTGTGCGTTCGTGCGGTTGCCAGATTTCTGTAATTTAAATCCCCCAAACAGAGCTTTCAGTGAAAAGAACACATCCAGTGTTTTACCTAAACATGTCCAATCTGGCAACCGTATGCACGTGAGCTCTCCCTCTTGCGCGTGGAAGATCTGAAAACACCAATAAACAATTAAGCTGCATTTTATCAATCTCAATTTCAGATATTTTGCTTAAAGTGTCATTCATTTGGTCTGTGTTTAACTACATCCTTTTTACTAAATGAATAGCCTTGTCAAATGACTATCGTTTTAACTTATATGGTAGAAAAGATGACGTTTGCTAGATGGATCGATTGAACGATCTGTTAGCAACGTATCTACGGTTGTATCTTGTAATACAAAATAATATTACCCTTTGTCATTAGACTCACTATTTAGTTTTGTATGGTACTTGGAGTTTCTTATTTTTACTGTACAAGCATCTTGCATCAGACTAGCATCTAGCAGTCTCACATCTAGACAATGCGGTCTCTCTAAGGGTGCTTTCACACCTGCCTCATTTAGTTCGGTTGAATCGTACTAGAGTTCGTTTCCCTCTTTGGTGCGGTTCGTTTGGTCAGGTCTGAAAGCAGTAATCGCACTCGGGTGCGCACCAAAAGCGGACCAAACAAGCGTACCGAGACCTCCTTGAAGAGGTGGTCTCGGTACGATTTCAAACGAACTCTGGAGTGGTTTGTTTGTGGTGAGAACGTGATCCGACCTCCAACAGAACCAACTGCAAAAGTACTGATCATTTTTGGACTGAACCAGCTGCCGTAGCTGCGCTGACATTGTGTGCATGATATTATTACCTGATAGATCGTTGGCAATATTTTCGGAAGATGAGCATGTCAAGAGTTAATAATTAATGCACGCCTCCTCTTGAAGTGACGAGCGATGCGCGCTCGCCGTCTGCCGTGCATTAGAATGTTGTTTTCATGTCGCATCCGCGCTTCATTATAGAAATGTTTTGTTTGCATACTGTGGTAAATACACACAGTGTAGTAAATTATGGCCAGGGACAAAACTGGCCCGCGCGGTCTGGTTCCTTCATTGATTCTGCTTGTTAACAGCAGGTGTTCATCACTAATGCTTAATTATCTCTTATATATTCACTTAATTAATCACTTAATTTCTTGACTGCCATGTACGTCTTCTTTTAGTGAACTCAACTGAAATAAGTTCAGAGTAAACATAACTATGGGTTCAAAACTTGGATTGATTATCATCGGCTCTATATTTGTGATCCTACACTAATTTGCATTACTCTTGGTAGATTGCACTGTTCATTATGCAAATCAGCTGCTGCGTCTTTGTTCTTTAATTTGCACATTGTCAGTGGTTAATCAGCAGTACAATCTAAAATAATAGTGCCAAGTATTATTTATTGTTTTATTATAACATGATGTAAGATAGGTATATATAATTGACTCTATAATAATAATGATTAAAGGGTTAGTTCACCCAAACATACAAATTCTGTCATTTAATACTCACCCTCATGATGTTCCAAACCATAACCTGTCGTTATAAAGCGACAACAAATTTTAGTGTGAAAAAAAAAACGAACAAACAAAAATAATAACTTTATTCACCAATCTCTTCTCTTCAACGTCATTCTCTGGGTTCAACATGGGTTGTGGTACTAATGTGAACAGTGTCAGCCAATACTGATGACAAAATTTAACTAACTAACTCTTTAACTAATGGGATGCGTTTTTGAGGCATCAGATAAAAAAGATATGGTTTGCACCAATGTAATATCCAGCCAAACTATATTAAATATACTGTATTATCCACTTTGAATAACGGTTAAATCATGAATTATGATTTATTTGATCAGCTACATAATGCAAAGGGCATTAGATCAGGCATTTGAACCGCTACCCTTCAGGGTCCAAGGGGGTGTAGAATTTGGCACTACAAGGGTTTTAACAAAATTAGGGAAGATTATTCCTGTTCTCTGCTTTTATACACAGTTGCTAAGTCTTGTAATGTATGAAAAACTTGTTGTTGTTTTCTTAAATGATTAAAAGATATACAGTAAATACATTCTTTTTGACAGTAAACATTTGCTCATCAGTATGCATTTTTACTGCAGGCCAGTTTGAGCTGAGCTGTCGTACAGCTGATCACTACCATGCAGGCATGCGTCAACATTACAGAGTCAAGACCTGTTCCCGGGAGCCTCCTGCACAAGAGCGCTTTACCTCCACAGTGCAGTACTATATAGCAGCAGAGGAAGTTGTGTGGAATTATGCGCCAGACCGAACATGGGAACTAGAGAAACACAAGGCTACACTGGAGGAAAGGTATGCCTACAAACATGCATGCATATTTGTTCTTACACATTAATTGAACTCTAAAATGAAACATTAAAGTGCCCCTATTGTGGATTTTTGAAAATGACCTTTCATGTAGTGTGTAACATAGCTCTAATGAATGAAAACACCCTGCAAAGTTCACTGTATATTAAGTTATTGTCTCTCAAAATTTAGAGTCGACTCTGTGACAATTAAATTTAAAAGTATTTTAAAAAACAAAAACAAATCCCAATTGCCCGTCCACTTATTGCGTGCGCAGACACCAGGGAAAACTTGAACCACCATCAAACACTGCAGTTGCTTCCAATCATAACAGGCTGGACCATCGGACCAATCAGAGCAGAGTAGACCAATCACAACAGACTGGGCCAACTGACTAATCAGAGCAGAGTATGCCTATGGGATCAGATTCCCGCCAAATGTATTGCAGTCACACATATAAAAGGAATAAGCGTGAATCAAAATTTTAACAACACGTCAAGTCAAGTCAACTTTATTTATACATCGCTTTTACAATCCCGATTGTTTCAAAGCAGCTTCACAGTGTTAAACAGGACAATATTGCAACACAATTTGATTTGGCTGTACAGTCGTTCTGGAGAAAACAATGATGTTATCAGCTTATTTTAATTGATCATATAGCGACAATGTTGGCAGATCGGTAATATAATTTATACAATTAATTAAGACCTAAATAATTAATTTTATTAGGATATTTAGTTGAATAACTTACACCGAAATTGTTGTGTCCCCAATGTGAATATATATCATACAAAACAGAAAAATCAGTGCAAAGTTAACCAGAATCACAAACAATGTGTCAAAGAAATAAAAATAATAAGTGTGAGTCAAACATTTAAACAAAAAGACGTTTGCGTGAGTCAAACATTTAACCAAGCGACTCACATGTCTGTGTCAAAATGTTGACTATTTAATAATGGTTTAATTCACTAATAATTAAGTAGTCTTATCTACAAACATATAGCTGATGCTTAATTTTTTGTAAAATTTTACCCTAGAATTTTATAACATCATTGTTGTAACATCCAGATAATTTGAAGAGCATGGGAACAGCTTGTGGTCAAAACATCTGAATCAATCGGACTCACACAGACATCAAGAATCGGCGTATGAATCTCAACCATGGTGACACTCAAAACTCCCAGCATGCATTGCGGCACGAATAAATTATGCTGCTGAATAGCCTGGTTATTTTCTTTAATTCTTACTATTTGCCTTTATTTTTGCTGCTGTTGTTGTGTTGACTTTAAGTAGTGTTTTGTGATGTTCAGAGTTGATCTGTTCGGTTTTTTTTATTGATTGTCACCATTGTTGAGATTCATATGCTGATTCTTCATCTCTATGTGAGTCTAAATGACAGCAGAGAGCAAACAATTAGTTAAAATCATGACTTTATAAATCATTTATAACTAATTCCTAATCAGTGGTTGATAATTTCAGAAGGGTTCCAGTTTAATAACATAAAATAAGAGTAAATGTGTGTGTTTTTGAAAGAAAGGGTTTGTTTAGGGATGAAACACTGGACAAGATTAACAAACTAAACATCCTATTAAAATTATAGCAAAACACATCCAAAAACTTCTGACCTTTTTTTTTTCTTAGCTACAATAAATGTGTTTAAGAAACACACAGTTATAGCAGACAAAGAAAGACTATCATTACAAAGTCAAGGGCCAAGAGCCCAACTGAAGCAAACACTGATCACGATAATGGTGACCAAATATTTTCTATTAAACATCAACACCTAAAGATCTGATAATTCTCAATAAGAGCTTCTGTAGACGTCTGACAGAAATAAAGTCAGTCTGGTTAGTAATGTGTGAAGCTGGTAATGCTGTTTGTGAAGTTGTTTAATCCTCTGCTGAGATCTTCAGAGATTTAATGTCTTCTTTTATCTTCAGTTGATTTCATCTAAAGCTGTGGCTGAAGTCAGTTGTAGTTCTTGTGTTTCTCTGTCCTTCAGTGATTCTTGTTAACAGGTGTTCTCAGTTATCACTTAATTAATCTCTTAATTATCTCATGAACTTCATCAATGCTTCAATTACTCTAACACTCTGTAGTGTGTACACTCTTCAGTGTTCATTTAAAACTGAAGATTTTGCTGTGGGGTTAAAAGGGTTAAAGGGGTTAGATGAAAAATCCCACAGAGGGAACCGTAAATTAACAGTAAGAAACTGTAAATTCCTTTACGGATAAGTACTGTAAAAAAACGGCACTTTACTGGCAACCAGAGCTGCCAGTAGATTACCGCTAAATCAAGGAAAAACAGTAATATACTGTAAAACGTAACACTCAGCTTTACCAGATTAATCAAGATATTTTCACTGAATTTTAGTGCAAGTTAATAGAAAAAAGTTGTGCAAAGTCAGTAACTGATAAGGAGAGTAAATATTAAAATGACCTGTGTTTGTGTTGTTGCACAAGATGATATGAAGAGATCTTTCAGTTGAATTCATTAGTTTTGTGGGTTACCGTTGTGCTGAAGAGTAGAGCCTGTGCTTCAGTCCAGGATGAGCAGAGAAACATTGATGATATGCTGCCTGATGCTTTATTTAACGGCAGTGACTGTGTTTGCTGATGCAGTTATGAGCTGTTTGTTGAGTAATTTATCACATGCGTGTGTGCTATTGCTCACAACGAACCACAAAGATTGAAGTTAAAGTCATGTTTCTGAATCATTTTCCTACTACACCTTACAAGTGTTAAATGACTTAAATGAAACAAGTTTACGATACAAACACCTATAAATACTTGTTTTAAAATGAGAACTGTTTGAAGCAATCAGTTTTCCAAATGAAAAGTTTTCATGGTATTACGGTAAAATACTGTAAAAAATGACAGCTGTATATAAACAGTAGAGGGCTGTAAATTAACAGTACATTGCTGGCACCACAGCTGCCAGTAGATTACCGTTATTTTACAGCACAATTTTTTACAAATGATGTAGATGTTTTATTGGTCAAAAAATGTATGCCACCATTATGGTTGTCAGTGTTTGCTTAAGTTGAGCTTGTGACCCTTTTGTCTTTCTAAAGCAAGTTTATGATTGCATAAGTGTTTCCTGATAAACACTTGAGCATTGCAGAAGTCAAAGTTTCCAAATGCTTTTTCTGCTTTATGACTTAAATGAACTCTTGTGTATACTTGGTTTGTTGATTAAGGTTCAAGTATAGCAAAACTGAAAAAAAAAAAAAAAAAAAAATGTTCTATGAAACAATTCTCAGTGCTGAAAGTGAACAATTATTATCTCTGATACACACTTAGACATCAATACTTTTACAATCCTCAAAAGTGATGATAATAATTATTCATACTGCAGTGCTTGCTGGCATTCTTGTATGTATGTATATATATATATATATATATATATATATATATATATATATATATATATATATATATATATATATATATATATATATATACATATATATATATATATATATATATTAGACACTGCACAGTTTTAAAATTAAACATAACTGATTGCTGTAAAGCTTTTTTTCCTCTCATGCTGCAGATTTACAGGCTTGGTAACGCAAAACTTCAATGCATTTATGACAAAACATTGATTAGAAACATCTGTTAATTCTCAATAAGAGCTTTAGTGTGAAAGAAATAAAGTCTGGATTGTAATAAGGGAAGATGGTGAGGTCCTGAGATTGTTTAATGTTCTGTTGGGATTTTTGTTAGGGTTTTTGTATTGTCTGTTTTGTTGGTCACCGTTGTGCTGGAGAGTCTGTGCTTCAGTCCAGGATGGGCCAGTTAACATTGGTGTTATGCTGCATATTGCTTTATTAAAGGCAGTGACTGTGTAGTTGCTGATGCTGTGACAGATAGTTATATTAAGTTATGCATGTGTGATATTTCTGGTTTACTGCAAGAGGGCCCTAACTGCCTTTTACAGTGAATGTGTTTGTTAGCAGTAATTCAGGAAATATTTGTAAAATAAGAGTTTTTCTATAGAAGTTTTTTGTAGAGAAAACAGAAACTCACATTTCTGTGTCAAAAATACTCCTTCCGGTTTCTCACAAGTTTCAGAGAGTTTTTTTCGAGTATGGGTCTACTTGACGTTAATAAGAGAGGAAGGTCCTTGTATGGGCCGTACGGGCTCTTCTCCCGGTAGGGTGCGCGCGCGTGACTAGAGCGAGATAGGAAATGCACGCCCATAAACACTCGCTCAGCTGCAGATCCAGTCGTCCGTGAACACGTCTGACGCGCCGCGCTCCACTTTATTCCTATGGGTGACATCAAGCGTCTTCAACGCTTCAGCACAGCATTCCGGGAAGGCAGCGCTGCATTTGAACCGATTTGAACGCAGAAATGACGGGAAGCTTCACAACATCGCTTTAGTCGCGTCGCAAAGTGGATCTCTACGGTCACTGCTGTCACAGGACTTCACCAAATCAAAAAAAGTATCCTATTTTTTGTGTATATTATGAGAATAGTTTTTTCCTTTGATGCATGTACACCTGTTGTTGGAGACCTCCAAAACAAAATTAGGAAACTTTAAAATAGCATAATAGGGGCACTTTAAGGTAAAGGTTAGGGTTATCTCTTAGAACAAAGTGAGGCTTGACTGAGAATAGTCAAGACTTGTGCTGAGACCGTCTATGGCTGCATTTACGCTGGCACAAAAAAAAAAAAGATGTTTTACTCATAACTGACACAGATTGGAATTTGTTGCTCATGTGTAAACACAAAGATCCCAAGATATCCTATTTTTTTCCGCATCCAATCTATCTGTTCACTTCCAAATGTGGTTTTAAATCGGATACATATCTGACTGGACATCCGACCAGTGTCTAAACACGAATATTTAATTCCCCTTTGAAATCCAAGCCACCACAAGGCAATCAACTTTTTTTTTTTTTTTTACACTTTATTTTTATTTTAACCTTTTGAAAAGAAGAAATAAATAAACAGTACAAAAACAATCACATCTAAACATGCAAAAGTCATTCTCTCCATATTTTGGACGCTGGTCACAATGTCCAGCTACAAATATAGCATTTAAATGTTGTATTATGAAGCAGATGCTTTTTTATTGAGGTGGAAACTTTATAAGGGAAATAAATTACACAGGAACATTCAGAAGCTCTCTCTCTCTCTCTCTCTCTCTCTCTCTCTCTCTCTCTCTCTCTCTCTCTCTCTCTCTCTCTCTCTCTCTCTCTCTAAAAGAAGATAAAATAACAAACGTAAATTAGTTATTTTCCTGTATATGTAAATAATTTTAATAGCATGGCCATTCAAAGCCCGAGGGTCTACCATTTGCTTAGTAAAGCGATCACTAACAATCATTTTGGGTGGGAATTGTATGAATGTATACAGGTCATGCAGACATGTTTTTTTTTTTGTCTTTTTTCCCCTGCTTTACTCAGCCCTGGAAGTATTTTCCTAGAAAATTCAAATAATCAGATTGGTGCTGAATATAAGAAGGTGGTGTTTCGTGAATACACAGATGAAACATTTACTGAAGAGAAGCCCAGAGGTCCAGATGAGGAGCACCTGGGGATAATGGGTATGGCACATAACCTGTTTTTCAAAAGTGTATTTATACACACAGATCAAGCAAAACATTATGACAGGTGAAGTGAATCACACTGATTATCTCTTCATCACAACACTTGTTAGTGGGTGGGATATCACCAAGGGCAAGTTGTAAGGATTAGATACCCCTTTTCCACCAAGGCAGTGTTGGTGCTAGTTCGGAGCCAGAGCCTAGTTTCAAATCGGTTCTTTGTTTCCACAGCCATAGCCCTAGCTCTGAGCCAGGGAAAGTGGTTCTTAAGTAGCACCAAAACATTGCTGGGCTAGAAGTAAGAACTGCTTAAGTCAGGCTCTGGGAGCGGGGTCAGCAAGATTAACACAAATTTGAGATCCGCCATTTTCTAAATTATTCAGCAGAATAATGCACCCTGTCACAAAGCAAAAATGGTTCAGGAATGGTTTGAGGAGCACAACATTGAGTTTGAGGTGTTGGCTTAGCCTCCAAATTCCCCAGACCTCAATCCAATCAAGCATCTGTGGGATAAGCTGAACAAACAAGTCCAATTCATGGAGACCCCTCCTCACAACTTATATAGGACTTAAATGATCTGCTGCTAACATCTTAGGGCCCGATACCACAGCACACCTTCAGGGGTCTAGTGGAGTCCATGCCTCGAGGGGTCAGGGCTGTTTTGGCAGCCAACAAGGGGGGCCAACACAATATTAGGTCATTGTTATGTCTGATCAGTGTATGTGTGTGTGTGTGTGTGTGTGTGTGTGTGTGTGTAATAGTAGCAATATTATAAAGCATCAGTGATGCATTGATTGTTCTGTGTTATATAAAGAATTACCATTGATAGCTCTTTCCCTTCGCAGTTCTGTAGTGACCCTTGTTGTATTCACAGGACCCATCCTTAAAGCTGAGGTTGGTGAGAGAATTCAGGTTGTGTTTAAAAACAATGCCAGCAGGGAATATTCTGTTCATGCCCATGGAGTGAAGACCAGTGAACCCCATCAGAATGGCGTTCCACCAGGTTTGTTAATTAAAATATGTCTAATTTGTCGTAAGTGCTTTATAAATAAGATGTATTATTATTTATTATTACATGGGCAGGAGTTAATAGTATATTTTTACTGTGTGCATTGCATGTGTTATAGGTCATGTGCTGACATACAACTGGACCATTCCAGAACGATCAGGTCCGGGTCCCAATGATCCAGACTGTATAACATTTGCCTACTACTCCTCTGTCAGCTTTGTTAAGGTATAAAACACACAAACAATATAATATGTTCTGTACATTATACATTACAAGAAAATTGAAGGTTTCTTACATACACTTTGGAAAATTGGTAACAATTTACAATAAGGTCTCATTTGTTAACATTAGTAGTTAAAGGGCTGATTAGCATATGGCTTTGTATCAGTAGATACCCTGGAGTATATTCAAATGATTGTGCTTCCCCCCTCATATCCCCCTGATATTTTATTTCTGGAAAAATTCCTCCCATGACGCAAATATCGTCAATTTGCACCATCGGAGGAATTGTTGGCCAGAGGCTAAAGACTACAGCCAGCAGACGGAGCCATTTTCGCATGTTTTCAACTCGCGCGTGGGGGATGGAGATCACACTCAGAGCTCAGCTCGCAGCTGCAGCCTCAGGCATTCATGGTTAAACGGTGAGGCCAGCAGAGCAAACTAATTACTATGAAAGGCATGAAGTGAAAATGCGGCAGACTGAACATGTGCTGTGAATCTATGCCGCGGACACGTTTACCTCAGCTCTCATCACAAGCTCATCCATGACTGTCAATATATCTGACTCCTGCAGCGTTTGGGCTGTGAGACTCCCTCAGCGGCTAAATCAAAATATATTGAACAGACACGTTCAGTTTTTAATTGTAGTGTCTGTTCTCTAACTGAACTGATTTTATGAAAATGAACGCGGTCGCGACCTGACTAACATGAAAGTGCAGTGAAAATCATGTAGTGCATCGTTCCATGTGTTTCACAATCACCACATAACAACCAGCACTGTGAAATAAATAATAAAATAGCCTACACGAAAACACATCACTGCCAGAAGATTTTGCCCACACTTCCAAGGCCTGTTTAAATGATTAAACTAAGCATATCTTAACTTTAATGTTACATTTATCAAGTGAACAATGTATACAGCACATTATATCCATGTGTGTTTGGGAATGGGCCAGTGCAGCAGATATATGCTGCCCGTCATAAATCAAAGCACATCTCAGAGGAGAACACCGGCAAATGGGACAGAATGGACGATATTATAGTCTATATTGCAGAACACGGTTCAGCTGCGAGTGATCAGCCAGACAAATGCTGCCGGAATGCACAATGGACGGACGTCGGGCACGCGCAGCTCCCGCTCTCTATATGCACTGCTTCTGCCCTTTCAACCATAGATATGAAACCATATCTATGCTGTCAATGGACTGCTTGCGCATGCAGTGTGACTTTTGAATGATAATGTCACTACATGCACTCAGCTCCTTCTCCACTCGTCTCAGATAAATAATGCTTCTTCCAGCTGAGCGGTCGGCTCTGTTCATGTTTTGGGGGCGTGGCTTTGGAAAGAGCCCAGAGGGGAGAAGGACATTTGCCCACAACATTTGAGTTTGGGCGGTTCGGTCTGGACTCGATCCATAGAGGAGTAATTATGCCTGAACAGAAACTGTTCGGACCAATAAAAATCATCAGAGCGGACTTTAGACGATGACGGACTGATGATAAACAGTAACGTATAATCATGCACGTCATCAAAGGGGCTTGGATTATATTTGTTCAAATCCTAAACGGAGAGCTTGTTCGAAAATGCATTCACCTTCACTATTTCTCTCTGAAATGATGATCATGTTGGTAAGTAACATTACTCTATGTATCATTAAAATCTTTTTTTTTACACAGGGTATCCGCGGGGTCTTAAAGTCTTAAAAGGTGATAAATCAATTTTGGGAAAATTAAGACCCTTATAAAGTATTAAAAAGTCTTATCACGGCTTTATAAAGTCTTAAATTGTGAAAATATTTTGTTCAAGCTTTGTCAAAAGAGTTTGACTCCAAAAATTATTTATGAATATATTTATTTTGATCCCTATAAGTATTAAAAAACAACGGGGAGCTCAGTCTGAGATCGGCTCGGAGCGCGCACGTCAGGGATGGACATTAGCACCCGCCACCTGCCAAATGCGGCTGATTTTGAGTTATGGCGGGTAAACTCGCTTCACCTACCGAGCTGATTCACCTCTTTGTAAACTTTGTTCAATGCATGCCAGTGCTGCCGTATGTGCGCATATAACCAGCCGTTTTCTCTGTCATCACTCCCGTGAAGACGCGCTGTGAGACATGGCGCTGAGAGAAGATCTGACGCTGTGCATCATCCGAAAGCGTGCGCTCGTCTCTCAATATTAAGTTCTCTTTCAAGTCTTGCGCTTATATGGACAAACTCACACAAGAAGTATGTCAACATGTCCATCTTGATGAGTATCCAAGCAGACATAGTCTGAATATGCCTTAAGAGAAAGACGAGCATATCCCTGCATCAGGTCTTAAAGGCGAAGTAGCCTTTACTGCTGCCTGAGTGATGTCCTTATATTTAGTTTGACATTAAACAATGCTCTTGATTGAATAGCTTTTGTAAGTTTAATAAGGATTAATCTTTCATTTAAACAGTTAAATATGCAGTTATTTTACATTTGATTACTTTATTCAATCCTTTCTGCAGGCCAGTAGGCATGAACATTATTATTTAATGTAGGCCTACACATGAGTGAGGTCGAGTTAAACATTTTAGTTTGAATTTTTTTTTCCGGTTTTCGGCTTTGGTTTCGGTGCATCCCTACTGACAATGTTCTGCTCAGTATGTTGTCAACACGCTTCAAAGATGCCAGAATGAATAGTTTCATTGTTGGGACTAAAAACCATAAAACTGGAAGCCATAAAAGACCACAAATCATCGTGAAAATGTCAGTATTTCATTGAGACTTGAGATTAAATAAACTGCTTACGTATTTTAGAGCTTGTAGTATGAATTTTCACATGCAGTTACACATTGTTACAAAAAGTGGCTGGTAAAAACATTGAGCGGTAGACTTTGAAAAAAGTTAATTTCCAACCCTGGCGAGCGCTGTCTACGGGTGACGTCATGTATTTTGAGAAATGCGCATTTAGGTAATGTGTCGCCCTCCATACGTTGCGAAACAGATATGCAATATAAAAGATACAAAATTGGCCTACGATAGAGATTTTAAGTCTACATTCGACTACAACTGTTTATTAAAGGTTTGTTGCCGATTAGAACTTGGTGCGATGAGGTCTTAAAATATTTTGAGAAGGTCTTAAAGAAGTCTTAAAAAGGTCTTGAAATTAACTTCAGGATTCCTGCATATACCCTGTTACAACACCGGCAAAGAACGTTTATTCCAGCGCGTGCAGACAGGGTTGCCAAGTTTTTACTACAAAACGCGCCAACTACTAGCCCTAAACAATAGCTTCTCGGGGGGTTCTCTGGAAAAAAATGGCGTTTCGGGGGTAAAATGTGTGTTATTTTGGTAAGTTTGCCTGCTAAAATTCGCACTCATAGGTCTATATATCACATAATAGTCGCTTCAACCCGCGGACATAGAAAACAACCAGTGTGAAAAAAACGCGGACTTGGCAACACAGTGCAGTTGAGCTCTGTTGACGTCTCTTCATTGCTCTGATTGGTTGTAGGTCTATCCAATTGATTTTGTTCCTAGTTCGGTTGAAACACGCCCCATAATCACAGCCCAATGGAGCAGTTTCAGACTCATATTCTGACTAGAATTGAGCATGACCACGTCAGGCTAAGAAGGTGGAGTGAATGGAAATAATGAGCTGTCTTTAAAACAGTTGTGAGAGGTCTACAGACACTCAATTTTTATACTTTCTTTTTCAGAGTACTTACATTTTAATTATGTATTGATATATAAAGAAAGTTTTAACAAATTTAGAAAAAAAAAGTTTTTTAACCAATTCTCTACCTTTAATGTTCTTTAAATACAAATGTCTATGATTATTTTAAGTCACAGTGTTTTAACCAGTGCTATAACAGATGGAAATGTTTATCTTAAAAATGTATTAGATAATGTTGAGATTGATATTAAATATCAATATTCTGTAGAAACAGTTAAAAATGTTAAAAAATGAAACCTTATTGTAATATTTTAACAACAAAAAATGATGACTATTTTCAATACCAGATCTTACTTGAAAGCATGTTATAAAATGGAATAAGTAAACATGGTAATGTGATGTTTTACAGTATAATTGAGGATTTAGAGGTGTGCTATGTGAATCTACAGGACTTGATGAGCGGTTTGGTGGGTCCACTGATAGTGTGCCGTAAAGGCACCCTGAACACAGAAAGACGTAAAAAAGACATTCAAAAAGAGTTTGCCCTCCTTTTCATGATATTTGATGAAAATGAGTCCCACTACCTGGATGAGAACATAAAAACTTACATCAAGAACCCAGAAAAATTTATCCAAATTAATGAGGACTTTATTGAGAACAACAAAATGCATGGTAAGTGCGTGTGCGTGTGTGTACTGGAGAAATACATACTAACTTCAGTTAGACTTTTTTTTTTAAGAACTGAAAAATCTTTCTCTCTTCTACAGGTATTAATGGAAAGTTGTATGGTAACCTCCATGGGTTAAATATGACAGAGAAAGACAAGACTGAGTGGTACTTGTTAGGACTGGGGAATGAAGTGGACATGCACACAGTGCATTTCCATGCTCAGAGCTTCATTTACAAAGTACATACATAAGCACGCCATTATTTATGAAGTGGCAATGGTATGGCATGAGGGGTGTCGACACCAAAGCAAGTGTCTATTACGTTTGAATTTATGGCCTAACAGGACATTTACTACATATGCTTTTCCTTCATTCTAGTTGCCATTCAGAAACACTTCCATTATCAGGTAATAAAAGCAGAGTGGGCATTCTGAAAATTCGACCACCGCAAAAAATTTGTGGTACGTTGTATTTTGATCTCATTACGTTGAATCAGAGCTGCTGAAAACAGACTGAGAAACACTGCATTCATGTTTTATGCTTTGGGATACTAAATGCTAAGGTGGCTGTACTGCTCTTCTTGTGGCAGAACAGTGGCAGATGGGGTGGCGATGCTTTTTCTTAGCATGTCCAACCCCTCCCCTCATGGCACCCCAGTAGATCCACTCCTGAAACACAATAATGTCTGAATCCCACTTAGGTGTTAAAACATCTCTCACTCTCGTTTTCTCTCCCTCAGACGGATCATGCTCATCGTGCGGATGTATTTGACTTATTCCCAGGAACATTTCAGACCATAGAACTGATTGCAGAAAGTCCTGGACAGTGGCTGCTACACTGTCATGTGACTGACCACATTCATGCGGGGATGGAGGCACTCGTCACTGTTCATCCCAAAGGTGAGGAGTACAAGTTTACAAAAAGGCCTACAGAGCTCTAGGGAGAGCTTTTAGGTTTTGCTGAAGGATGCTTTAACACTAGAGCTTTTGATGTGAGCCTGATGTTCTCAGTAGGTTGGTGTCAAATCATTCTTCCGAACTCAGGCATGCATTACTGCATGGGTGTCCATTCCTGCTCCTGGAGGGTTCATACCAGGCAAAGTTGCCTTGAAGCTTCTGTGAAATCCTTCATTGGCTGGTTCAGGTGTGTTTACTTGGGTTGGAGTTCAACTCTGTAGGACTCTCCAGGAGCAGGATTGGACTCCCCTGCACTAGAGAATACCCAAGTCATCTTAGCATGATCTTATGCTTATGCTGAAATGTCATACTTCCCACTTCTGAAGTTGTGATTATGAACTCATCTCATTCAAATTTTGACTGAGTTCTTTTGGCTGAGTTTTCTGAGTGGAAATTGTGTTCATGTCCAATTTTTTAAACTAGGAAACTAGTATTTACGATTGCACACGAAGCCAGCATAAGTCAATCGTACATTGGCATGGAAGTGAATCTTTGTCTTCTCCTCTTTACAGTTGAGGATGATAGTATAATTTCTTATAGTTACTGGTCTCTGAATCAATTGTCTTCGCAGAGCTTCTTTTTAAATATATCCATGGCAGACTATTACAATAGTCTTTTTCATGTTATAAGCAGTGTTGCCTATTTTATTGTTGTAACATATTAACATGCAATTTCTTTTGTCCACAAAAAAACAACAACAACAAAAGAACAGATCATGCTCTAGCTGCCCTTATGGAAATAAAATATATTTCCCTATATGAATGATAAATATATAAAATTATATAATGGTATATTTGAAAATAATATACTGTGTTAATATATTAAAATATATTGAATAATACATAAGGAATTGCCGCTTTTCATATATTGAAATACAGATATGGTACTGCATGTGTATAATATATTACAGATACTGTATTTACCCATGCAGTATAAACACATTAGTTTGAATTTACTACTTTGAATTATTATATTTTGAATTTCACATAAACACGAGAATTATGTACTGTAATATATTTCTTATATTTACTAAACCGTTCATATTTTCAAGCTTGGTAACACTAGCAGAAGCACACTTTCATGTACTGAGTAAAAACTCAGCAGAAACCCTTTTAAATGAACTTAAAACACAAACAGATCTCCCTCTATAATAATATTTAACAAAACACATGAAATAGCGCTTACTTTTAAAGGGGTCATGGCTTAAAAAAAAAAAGTATTACCAATGACGTTTGTATGGTTTTTACGTTCTAAAACATCATAATGAATTAGTAATATGCTATTTTCGACTGGTTTTAAGCCTATCTCTTGGAATGCTCTGTTTTTATTGGTGTGCCACACTGAAGACTTGGAAGTAAACACACACTGTTATGATTGGATAACAGTTTTGCATATATTATAATGAGCTCTGACTCCCCCATCATTACACCTATTGTTTGGAAACTTCCAATGAGGAATTGTTTTGGAAACTTCCAATGTGGAGAAACGCCAACTGGAATGATGATTCATCCACAGGGCTCGCGAAAAGTATTTATCAAACAAACACAATGATTTATTTAGATACTCCAGCCTGCTGTGACAGCGTGGAAGTTATGTTTAGTTAGACATCAGTAAATATCAAACATAACAATGCAAAATTATCACATATTTAAAACAAATTTACTCACGTAATTGTGTTGCATCATTCCTGTCAGATCCAGAAGCCACAGAAATGTTTTTTAATCTCATCCTACACTGTCAGAAAAAAGGTACATTGTGTCACTGGGGCGGTACCCTAAGGTACAAAACCAAAAAGGTACTAATATGTACCTTGAAGGTACTAATATGCACTGTAAAAGTACTGATATGTACCTTTTAAGGTAGTAATATGTACCATTTAGGGGTTACAAAGATGTACCTTTTCACTTTTGCACCTTAAGGTACCGGCCCAGTAACAGCACTGTACCTTTTTTTCTGAGAGTGTATCTGCAAATCCAGTCTTTTGTTTACAAACCAATACAAATGATAATGTTTGTAACATACCATAAGCTTTATTGCTTGGAATTTCAAACCGGTTTTGCTCCACATAGGCCTGTTATTAATCTAACATGTCATGCGTGAAAGTTTGTCTTCTTCGGTTTAGGCGGCGTTTCCCCTTTAATATTTACTCTCCTTTAACAGTCAGAAACAAAGCATGATGAACTACAAATCTGCTGTAACTCATTCTGTATGTATATATGTGTGTGCATACATTCACATTTATATGGGGAAATATTTGTGCAATATATGTACACAATAAAGGGCAACACTTTAAGTTGACTGCTAAAGTGGATAAAACGTTATGAATATTACATGTAATGCTATTTTGTCTTAATTTCTAAATATTTTATATGCATCAATGTATAGCCATAGATACTAACCTGCAAAAGAGCAATCACTGTGTGTGAATACTAAATGAAAAACAAAAACATGAATAGCAAAAAAGTGAGGTTGGCATTTTCTGTAGTAATACTGGATTTGCATTCATGCTTTGTGCACAATTACACAAGAAATCCACAAATGCATATGTTAATCCAGGAATTCACAAAAGCAAGCATGTAAATGTTCACATAAGAAGCTTACATGGTTTTTAAAGCTTACAATATAATCCACAAAAGCACAAGGGACATTTGTAGTTTTCTACATTGAGAGCTGATTACATCAGTATATTTATCTCAAGAATATCTGTGAATGTGAATTCTGCATTTGTGGATCTCCCGAACACTGTAAATTGCTAAATGATAATGTCTTTGTTAAGTTTGTTTCTGTCATTAAAACAAAAAATCATTCCAGTCTGCCATTTTGTGTCAGGGTTCTGTCACCTCAGGTCAGGTTTATTCATGGTTTGGTGACAGAGCCCTGAAACTATTGTCTTGTTGTTGTGATCATGATGTTTTCAGTTCACTTGGGCCATATCCTCTTTGGAGTTGTTGTGTGTGTGTGGAGCATGATGTGCTCTAATACCACTACAGTGCTGTGTGTGTGTGTGTGTGTGTGTGTGTGTGTGTGTGTGTGTGTGTGTGTGTGTGTGTGTGTGTGTGTGTGTGTGTGTGTGTGTGTGTGTGTGTGTGTGTGTGTGTGTGTGTGTGTGTGTGTGTGTGTGTGTGTGTGTGTGTGTGTGTGTCCATATTACCTTCAGTTTGCATGCACAATAAAAACAAATACAATTTTCTCTTTAGAACTTGATTTTGTGCTCTCAGTGGCCAATTCCGGGCTTGATTGCTAGTTTGTTTGCACGTCCATGAAAGTTCAAGACAGCTTTTGTGTGCTAGAACTGAGGAGAGGCTTCTGTCTGGCCACTCAGATTCAGTGTATTCAGTGACAACTCTCGGAGGGTATCATTTCCGAGATCTGCTACGCTGCTGTGCTACAGCATTAGAAGAACCAATCAGCACTTGATTAAAGTTTCATGCCTGAACTACTGTATGTATATCTGTTGAGTATTGCAGTGATGTTTTTTCTCCTTCTGTAAGTTTCTTATATATCTATCCATAATCTCCAGGGTCATCAGATTATAAGAAAATAAGAAACGGTGATGCTCCGGACAGTGGTAAATAAACATTTGTATTCACTGTATTGTTTTTGTTCTTAGAAAATCATGTGACATGTATATACAATGTCATAACTAAAAATGTTATCCTGGTTTTTTTTTCTTTCTTTCTTTTTTTTCAGCCTTCAGTCATTTTGGAAGCCTCTACACTCTGATGTTGTGTGTCCTTGGATCAGTCCTATTGAGCCTTGTAATGGACTGAAAAGTGATAAAAGGATAATAGTGACTTTAAGTACAACAGAATAAATATTCATTGTTACTCGCTACTTAGATACCTCATCTGGCATTTCCCATTGTATAGCTATTAGTTAAACAAAAGGTTTTAAAGGAAAACAACTTGGAAAATGGAAAGAAAAGAATGTCATACTAAAGATAATTCTTCCAAATTCTATTTAACATCCAAGGAATCATCTTTAATTTGGTTATATATAATGTTAATAAAATCAAAGATTAGAGAAGAATGTACTATTAAAAAAAGCCCATTGTGTCTGCTAAAACAATAAATATTACAGATTTATCCTAAATAAAATAAATAAATTGTAGTTGACAAAATTCTGATCTACAGGATTAAAGAAAACAAAAACGTCTTTAAACGTACACTGTAAACAAATGCTGAAAAAAAACGGCCACATTTTGACAGTAACATGCTGTTTTCCATTAAAACAGTAATATACCGTAGAAAATAATGCATTCTGGGTAATATTTGTAATTTTCGAGAAAATAGCCTACAGTAATATACTGTGAATTACCACGCTTAAAGTCGACACTCAGAGGCTGTGTTCAAAATCACTCCCTATCCCCTTATTCCCTATTCCCTACACTAGTTCACTGATATAGACCACTCGACAGAGAGAGAGGAAAGAAGAGAGTGAATTCAGACACTGATGAATACCTGCTGTTATCACTGAAGGAAAGAGAAACATCACCAGAAGAAAGTTGATTTCATCAACTGAAGATATAGAGAAGACATTAAATCTCTGAAGATCTCAGCAGAGGATTAAACAACTCCACAAACATCATTACCAGCTTCACACATTACTAACCAGACTGGCTTTATTTCTATTTCACATAATTTTATAATGTCAGTATTGCAACAACCAAATTTGAAGAGCATGGGAACAGCTTGTGGTCAAAACGTCTCAATCATTCGGACTCACATAGACATCAAGAATCGGCGAATGAATCTCAACCATGGTGACAATCAAAACTCCCAGCATGCATTGCAGCACGAATACATTATGGTGCTGACTAGCCTGGTTATTTTCTTTAATTCTTACTATTTGCCTTTTTTTTTGGTGTTGTTTTTGTGTTGACTTTAAGTATTTAGTGTTAATTAAGTGTTTTGTGATGTTTAGAGTTGATCTGTTTGTTTTTTTGTATTGATTGTCACCATTGTTGAGATTCATATGCTGATTCTTCATATCTATGCGAGGCTAAATGACAGCAGAGAGCAAACTATTCTTGGAAATCAGGAGTTTAAAAAATCATTCATAACTGTTTCCCAATCACTGCTTAGTTTTTTCAGAAGTGTGTCAGTTAAATAACATAAAATAAGATTAAATGTATGTGGTTTTAAAAGAATGGGTTTGTTTCAGGAAGAAATCCTGGACAAGATTAACAAACTAAACATTAGGGCTGTAACGATATGCGATATGAAATCGAAATCGCAATACGCAGGTCCACGAACCTGTATCGCGATGTGAGAAGGCAGAATCGCGACACACCCCTTCCAACTCCCAGAATTATCCTTCCTGTCCAGGTCCAATTTTTAAGTCAGCAGTATGGCAACATTTCAGCTACCCGGTGGAGAACAAGGATGGCAATCGTGTAGTTGACAAGACCCACACAATTTGCCGTAAGTGTTTCAAGAAGCTTCCCCAACCGGCTGGCAACGTGGTGTGAGCGTGGCGTTTCTGTTGCGTGTCATCCGCGGGGCGGCTGCGTGGCGTTTTCTCTTTCTTTGCACACCAGAAGCGTGTCTGACGCGGCGCTTCTGTTGGTATTGATGTACAGGAGGCCCTATACTTCATGTTAAATATATATTGCCTATTGGTACCGCAAAGAAAACGTCGGCAGTAGCCTATTGACCATACAGATATATGGTATTGACGGCAAAATAGGCTACAGAATACTGTACAGAATAAAACTGTTTTGTCCCCCCCATATCGAGGTTTGTATCGTACCGTGGGTCAAAAATCGTGATGCGAACCGAATCGTGGGTTTGGTGTATCGTTACAGCCCTACTAAACATCCTATTACAATTATAGCAAAACATAACCAATAACTTCTGACCATTTTTTTCTTGGCTTTTTTGCTACAATTAATGTGATTAAGAAACACACAGTTATAGCAGACAAATAAATACTGTCATAACAAAGTCCAGGGTAAAGAGCCCAACTGAAGCAAACACTGATAGCGATAAGGGTGACCAAATATTTTCTATTAAACATCAACACCTAAAGATCTGATAATTCTCAATAAGAGCTTCTGTAGACGTCTGACAGAAATAAAGTCAGTCTGGTTAGTAATGTGTGGAGCTGGTAATGCTGTTTGTGGAGTTGTTTAATCCTCTGCTGAGATCTTCAGAGATTTAATGTCTTTTTTTATCTTCAGTTGATTTCATCTAAAGCTGTGGCTGAAGTCAGTTGTAGTTCTTGTGTTTCTCTGTCCTTCAGTGATTCTTGTTAACAGGTGTTCTCAGTTATCACTTAATTAATCTCTTAATTATCTCATGAACTTCATCAATGCTTCAATTACTCTAACACTCTGTAGTGTGTACACTCTTCAGTGTTCATTTAAAACTGAAGATTTTGCTGTGGGGTTAAAAGGGTTAAAGTTAAAGTCATGTTTCTAATTCATTTTACTACTACACCTTACACATGTGAAATGACTCAAATTAAGTTTTACGAATATAAACAGTAGAGGGCTGTAAATTAACAGTACATTGCTGGCAACCACAACTGCCAGTAGATTACCGTTATTTTACGGCACAATTTTTTACAGTGAAGGTCGTATAAACACTGGATCAGTTGGAATGCTGTCAGATATTGTCAGGTCCCTCTCATGCTGTGTGTACTCTGCATCTTTTACCATTGTTAATGTGTATAAGTACGTTGATTAATGAGTATGTGAATGTGTGAGTTAAGTATTATTTACAGTTGAACTGTTTTTTATTTTATTTTGAATCTTATTGTTCTTTGTTTTGTTTTGTTTTTATAATTAACTGGGGGATAATTATTATTAAAAATGTTCTCCACTTGAATAAAGCAAATCCGTTGTTAATAATAAAGAATATGAATAAAAATTAAGAGCTGAAATATTATCTGTAATTATTACAATAGCTACCTTTAAAAAGCTGTAGCACAACATCGTACCTCCTGCTGAGAAATGGTCCGTCAATGCGCTCAGGCAAGCGTTATCCATCGCTGGTTTTCCATTTATCCCAGACCCAAAGGAATTTAAAAGCGCAACTTAAAGATCAGCGTGTTCTCCAAAACTCTCACTCTCACGCCGCATTTAGCGTTCTCCCAGCAACACGCAAACTAGGCCTGTCATTTTTTTAAAAAATCTAATTTGAACGGATACCAAATATCAACCAATATATTTGAATATCTACGACCCCATATATATATATATTTAAAAAAAAAAAAAAAAACGGACACCGCCTTAACGGAGATTCAATCACAAATGCATTTGTACATACATAACAGTCTGACAGTCAGAAACAGGACTCAGGCCACAGGCTGTATGGAAAATAAATTGTTAACTTAATGTTTGAAACAGCAGGTTATCAACTTAAGTGTAAATTAAGATATGAAGTGCCACTATATGCAATCATCACAGCTTTCAGTTTGTCTACCGCATCGGATGTCGATGACGTCCTCTCCAGCAGCTGGAATTTGTTTACGGATGCCATAGCAACTCTCAGCGGCCACCAGGACTTATACGTTACGGTTTTATAAAAGCTATTTATTTGTTGTAAACTGTATTAATCATCTCAGAAAAAAAAAAATCTAATGTCAGGTGCAGTTTAAGTAGTTGACTGTTTGCTAGGTTTAGGGACAGATCATTTTGCCAAAATTATCTTCATAAATTCTTACGAAATAAAAAGTTTATCCCTTTTAATGTACTGAGATGAGAAAATGAGAAAAATGTACTTTCCTCTCTTGTCAACATGCTTGGTGCATGTGAGCGTGGCGCGCACTCTTCAGTGGTGAAAGTGTTGGCTTATTCCAGTCGACAGTTATCGCAGCCGCAGACATTAGTTCTGTGGCTGCTCGCAATAATTCCACGGCCTCTTCGACAGTGACTTTTAGCCTACCTTTCCTCCTCTCACAGGTGAGTATAGCTTCTTCTGTCCACGCTTCCAATATTTCTGTTCTTTCTGGCTTTTATTCTCAGTTAAATCCATCTAGCTATACAATATTATATTTCTCCTCTGCTATTCGAGCACGTCCAAAGCGTGAGGATGCCTCCGCAAATTGTGAGGATGCCTCTTTAATTTCTCCTCTGCTATCAGCACTGACCCAATCATGAGGCTGCCTCCGCAAACGGTCCTGCCTCCCACCCCCATTCTCTTTCATTTCTCCTCTTTTATAGGTGCAGACCCATGCGTGAGGCTGCCTCCGCAAACGGTCCTGCCCCCCACCCCCTTCTCTAGTAAATTCTCCTCTGCTATAGGTGCAGACCAAGCGTGAGGCTGCCTCCGCAAACGGTCCTGCCCCCCACCCCCTTCTCTAGTAAATTCTCCTCTGCTATAGGTGCAGACCAAGCGTGAGGCTGCCTCCGCAAACGGTCCTGCCCCCCACCCCCTTCTCTAGTAAATTCTCCTCTGCTATAGGTGCAGACCAAGCGTGAGGCTGCCTCCGCAAACGGTCCTGCCCCCCACCCCCTTCTCTAGTAAATTACTCTAGTAAATTACTTTACCTCATGCTAAAGGTGCAGACCAAGCATGAGGCTGCCTCTGCAAATGGTATGCCCCCCACCCCCCTCTCTCTTTAATTACTCCTCTGCTATCTGATTGTTCCTGATCGATTGGTCCTGTCTGTCTGCTGCTGCTGCTGCTGCTGCTGCTTCTGCTGCTGCTGCCTGCCTACCTCAGGGTTTGTAGCTCTGTATAGCTGTGTTTGAATCTCTATTTGATATATTTTCTTTGTTATCTACACTACTAAATATAACTTACTCATCACATTTAGACAACTGTGGTGAGTTAGATTAATAAAAAGACTCCATCAGACAACTGTGGTAAGTTTTGGATTCATCAACAAATACGGTAAGCCATGTCTTCTTCTCCTGTCATTGTCACTTGCACTGCATGCTACATGTTTAGCATATCTATCTCCATTGGCGAACAGGGGTTCACATGTGATAAATGTAAGGAATTAATCAGGCTGACGGAGAAGATTTCAGATTTAGAGACACGCATCCAAGCTTTTTGTGAGAGTATTGAGAATGTAACAGCTTTAGATACTGCTTTGCATGCGACTAGCTTAGTGAACACTCATTGTTTGGTTCCGGCTGAGCCCGCGCAACAGGGCTGGGTGACGATGAGAAAGCATAGTCGCGGATCAAAAAACCACTCTTCCGTTCCGATTAGAATATCAAACAGGTTCTCCCCACTCAGTGACGCACCCACTGAGGATCCTGTTGAAAGTGCCCTAGTTATTGGCGATTCTATTACACGGAACGTGAAAATAGAGACACCAGCCACCATAGTCACATGTTTACTGGGGGCCAGAGCGCCTGACATCAAAGCAAATGTAAAAGTGCTGGCTAAAGCTAATCGTAAATTCTCTAAGATTATTATTCACGTTGGCACTAATGATGTTCGACTTCGCTAGTCGGAGATCACCAAAATTAACATTAAAGAGGTGTGTAAACTTGCAAGTACGATGTCAAAGGCAGTATTTTTCTCTGGTCCCCTCCCTGCTAAAAGGAGTGATTACCAGATTACCATCCCTCCTGGGCTGGTGCTGCTCTTCTCTCTAGTAATTTGGCACATAGTCTTAGAGCTAAATCTTGACTCACTGGGGCCAGGTCAGGAAGCAGACAAACTGGCTAAACCAGCTGTCTGCTAGCTGTCTCATGTCACCAAAGTCAGCTAAATCCCAGCACATAGAGACTCTTTCACCTAGATATTATCACATTGAGACTGTGTCTGTTCCCCGAATAAGTAAATAAAAAAAAAACATCAAAACCATTCAACAGTAAAAATTTAATTGATGTCCAACAAATAAACAACAGATATAATACGGATGAACAATTGATAAAGCTTGGGTTGCTGAATATTCGAACCCTTTCTCCAAAAATGCTTATTGTTAATCATATGATTATAGCTCATAACTTAGATGTGCTGTGTTTGACAGAAACCTGGCTAAAACCTGATGATTACATTACTTTAAATGAGTGCACCCCCCGAGATTATTGTTACAAACATGAGCCACGTCTGAAAGGTAAAGGGGGAGGTGTTGTTATAATTTATAATAATATTTTCAGTATTACCCAGAAGTCTAGTTTCAAATATAATTCCTTTAAAGTTTTGGTGGTTTACGTAACGCTGTGTAGTGTAAATGATAAATCCCGATTGACATTTGTGTTGGCTACTGTATACAGGCCACCAAGGCACAATGCAGACTTTATCAAAGAATTTGCTGGTTTTCTATCAGAGTTAGTATTAGCTGTAGATAAAGTACTAATTATTGGTGATTTTAATATCCACATAGACAATGAAAAAGACGCATTGGGATTGGCATTTAGAGACATTCTAAACTCTATTGGAGTTAGACAACACGTATCGGGACCCACTCATCGCCTTAATCATACATTAGATCTAATAATTTCACATGGAATAAATGTTGATACTGTTAAAATTCTACAGCAGAGCCATTACCTAATATCATGTATACTTAATTTACCGAAGGCTGCAAAGCCATCCCCTCGCTTCAAATATGGCAGGACGATAATCGCTGCGACTAAAGATTGCTTTGTACATAATCTTCCTCATCAGTTCCATCTCCTCAGCATTACAGATAGCCAAGAGGAACTTGATGCTGCAACAGAAACTATTGACTCTCTCTTTACTAGCACTTTAGACATAGTTGCTCCCCGGCACTTAAAGAAGATTAAAGCAAATAATCCAACGCCGTGGTACAACGAGCACACTCGGGCCCTTAAAACAGCAGCCAGAAAAATGGAGCGCAGCTGGAAGAAAACAAAACTGGAGGTTTTTCACAATTTGTGGAAAGAGAGCATGATGGCATATAGAAAGGCCATAAAAACTGCTAGATCTGCTTATTTCTCAACTCTTTTAGAAGAAAACAAACACAACCCTAAGTATTTATTCGATACAGTGGCTAAATTATCAAAAAATAAAGCTTCAGCTTCTGACGTTTGTAAACAACACAGCAGTAATGACTTTATGAACTTCTTTACTAGTAAGATTGATAATATTAGGAATAAAATTATAACCATGCAGCCGTCTACTACAGTATCACTTCAGACAGAGCATTGTAGTGTCACTGAGGAAAAATTACACTCATTCACTGCTATAGGAGGAGAAGAATTGGCTAAACTTGTTAAAAGTACATGCACCATTAAAACACACTGTTACGAGTGAGCGAGCTGCCTGTGACAAGATGGCCGCAAGTTGCGGATGGCTACCTCCATTGGCCAACAGCGCGCACGAGACATCTAGCCTTTATTATGGATATCTATGCTGAAAACCATCAGTCACAGTGGTGACGAGAACCACGTGATGATTCAAAGCTCATCATAAGCAGCGTTTAGGAGAACGATATTAATTTATTGTCAGGCACAGAAACACTAAACACCAAACATGGCAAGACACAATGTTTTAAAAATGCAATAAACACTAATTTAACAACATATATATATATAACAAAAAACCCTAATGCACATAACTAATTACACAAAAACTAAGAAGAAAATACACCAAAATGTGAAGTGTCACACAGGGGATTCTGAGAATGTCAAGTAGAATTTTTTCACTGTAAATTACACAATGATTTGTTCTTTTTCACTTCCACATACCGTTGTTTTCACAGGAAAATGCTGTCAGCTGTGGTTTTGTAAGGTCCATCCGTTAGCCTAAAATCAGAATCTAACGGCCTGGTTGAAGGACTTCTGCGTGTAAGAATTTTCAGCATTTCTCTTAAATTCACTTAATTTATTGATCTCAAATTTCAAATCTGACTCCATGAATAAATTTTATCTGACTCAAATTATATGTGACTTCATTAAATTTGGTACATTTGTAACTTAACAGCTGATCATTATTTTAGTTGTGATTTAATTTAGATTGTTGATTTCTCTTCCGCTCGCTCATGATCGCAAACTGGCCAGTTCAAATATTAGTCAGAGGATTGCAGAGTGAATATTTTACCTTTAAGTGGTCGCACATGCTTACTCAACAAAAATAATAATTTTAATAGTCATGAAAAGCTGCAACTTGCTAATACAGCGATAGAAATCAGATTCTCTCATAATGCTGTGCCCCATGCTCCTGTCATTGAGTCCTCAGTTTGATCTATCCTGGTCCAAAGATTTACGGAAATAAAGGACTCCTGCATTGATACATACTAGAAAATTGATTTCAGAATAATACAAGATGAATCGGTAAACATTTATTTTGGACAGAAAGAACTTAAATAACATAATTAAACACAAATCCATAGTACGCAACTGTCAGCATAAAAATATGCAAAGTAATATGAAAATAGTTAAAAAGAGTGATATCTGGCACAATACACATGGCACAATGGTTTCAGGGGAGATTTTAGATATCTTTGAAGAGACCTGAGAAAGAGAAGCCCAGAATTCTCAAATGTTTCAATCGTTCTTATCCTAGTGACTATAGTGAAATTGAGACAAATTTACCAATCACACTGAGGCCTTTAAAAAGAAATCAAACATGAAAAGGAAAAACAATAGATTTCCAAAATACATCATCTGCAGTATATCTGCATTCTGTGACTTGAATCAGTGGTTAAGGTTGGGGTAGGGGAGAGGGGAGAAGGGGGAAGGGAGATGGTGAATAACTGTACAGTATACCTTACAGTAACTTATTACTTTTTGCTTTAGTGTAAGGCATTACTAATCAATTTTCAGTAATATTTTACTCGGTACATTTCCAGTAACGCTTGCGCCCCCCGCCCCCCCCCCCCCCCTCCCTTAAAAGAAGGTTTAAAGGCTCTGTCGTTTCAAAGAATAGCACGACGACAAGCGCGTTGAAGAACAGACGAGAGACAAGGCGCGCGCTGCTGAGCCAAACTATAAGCCTAATGCTTATAAACAACACTTGGGTGAAGATGACAGAATAAGACTACTGCACACCGTGACACCGTTGTTTAGATTTTTTATAGTAATAAAGTAGTTCAGTTAGAGAACAGGCCGTTGGAATAAAAACGGAAGGTGTCTGCTAAGCATGAGCCGAACATGTGATCTTGAGCTGACAGATGATCGTGGAAGATTTGGTTTCAAAGTGAAATGTAAAAGCGCCCATTAAAGGGGGTTTGTCATTGTGTTGTGTATTTCATTAAGAATAATAGGCTAATTTTAAACCGAAACTAAAATCTGCTTGGCGGCACAGAGCGCGCATTTACTAACGCACTGGCGCGTTTTCAGTTCATATGGAAGCTTAACAATTATAAGAATTCTTTGAAAGCACTCGCTTTGCATCCGCTCCCGTTATTAATGCCCAAGCGGGAGTGCGCATGTTCCTTTCGGTTAAATAGAATGAATCTTAAATAGAATTAAATAGTGATTTAAAAGCCCAGATATGCCTACCGGTGATGTCATCACACTTAACCGGTGGGAAAATGTCCCCACCGTCTCATCCCTACTGTACATTCGCGAGATGGATGCGCATTGCTTAGTTTATCAGAGATAAGGACAAGAACGTAGGCTAGTCAAATGTAAATGCAGCCAAATACAACCTTTTTCTAAAACCGAAATAACTATCTCGCAACTATGTCGCAACAATAAGAAAAGAACAAATGCGCATATTGTCATAACTTAGAGTTTACACAGTTCTGTTGTGTCTATGAACAGACCTAAACTATTCCCAGATATTGCCAGATAATCACTTTACCTCTAAAATAATAGGCCTACTTATAACAGAGTTGGATCGTCATGATTTCTTGCATTGTCTTTAGCATTCACTTTTTTGCCAATTCTCTATTGTTAGCCTGGATAGCCCATGTCATTATGCTTCATCATATCCTTCTACTGGATGTAAAATACTCTGCCTACATCTCAGAATGTTAAGAGCTACTTCTGAAGTTATTTTGGTGAAAGTAACTCAAAAGTAATACAGGAGTAATGTAACATATTACAATTCTGAGACAGTAATATTGTAATGTAATGAATTACTTTTAAATAGCAGTAATAAGTAATCTATAATATATTACAGTTTGGAAGTAACTTGCACAACACTGGATCTAACCTTATGACTGTGAAATTTACAACAACAAAAAAACTATGTAAAATCCCTACAAGATATGTATTGTAAATCCCAATAATTTTTTTTTGTTTAAATCCCAGTAAAATAACTTTACAAATAAAATATGTATAATAAGTCACTTTACAAGTTTATGCACTCAAAAAAAAAAACATGTCTTAACAAGTATTTGAAAAGCATATAAATTTCCTGTGCATTTGGATTACATATTTTAACACAAACAAATTAATAATGTAATGAAATTATTTATAAGTCATACATTGATAAAACAGTTTATGTATTTAATTGTTTTAATAAACTGAATGTGATTCATATGCCAGTTATACGTAAATTAAACAGTTAAGAATTATGTAGTGTGCTCACTGCTAAGTTTTTCTGTGTACTATTATGCATACTTCTTAACTGTTTAATTAGCGTATAACTGCCATTTATGAATCACATTCAGTTGAATAATTTATGTTAAAATTATGTAATCCAAATGCACAGAAAATGTATCATTTTAAAAGTTTTGAGGACAAATCTAAAAAAAATTTTTTTTTAGTTTTTTTTCTTCTATTTTTATATACAACACAGTTATGTGAAATTAACAAAAAATGTAGACTTAGCAGTTGTTTTATATGATTAGTCATTGTAAAGCAATTAGCATATTTCGTCAGTAAAGTTATCTACTGTGCTGCTTTATTTTCTACAGGAATTCTCTGGTAACCACAGCTGCCAGCATTGTCCTGTGAAAACAGCAGTATGTGGAAGTGAAAAAGAACAAGTCATTGTGTAATTTACAGTAAAAAACAGGAATATGTCCTTTGGTGATCTGCTGATTTATCCAGTGCAACCTCTAGATGGCAGTAGTGCACTGCAAGACAATGAGTGCTTCTAAATGCTCAAATGAATGAATACTCAATTTTCATTTCAGTTAAAACATCCATTTTTAACATACAATGGACTATCAAAATTTAAACAACACACAAAAAACATAATTATGTTGCCTGAAGAATTTCTTTCATTTGCATATATTAAATGAGAAAAATATATATCAATCCAGAAGTTTCATAGACAAATGTGTAAATGCTCTAAAAGGGTTAATTATGTATGATATATGTATGCATGTATGTCTGTGTATATATATATATATATATATATATATATATATATATATATATATATATATATATAATTTTTTTATTTTTATTTTTTTTATTTACAGAGGCAATACAGAAAGCAAGTTGAGTCGAAGGTGGGCATTTTCAAAAAGTGCGGAGGGGACATGTCCCCTGTAATCCATTGCACCTCTATTAACAACACATAATTTAATAACTTATCATCATTTATGGGTAAATTAACGTATTACAGGTCCTTCTCAAAAAATTAGCATATTGTAATAAAGTTCATTATTTTCCATAATGTAGTGATAAAAACTAAACTTTCATATATTTTCATTCATTGCACTCCAAATGAAATATTTCAGATCTTTTATTGTTTTAATACTGATTTTGTCATACAGCTCATGAAAACCCAAAATTCCTGTCTCAAAAAATTAGCATATCATGAAAAGGTTCTCTAAAAGAGCTATTAACCTAATCATCTGAATCAACTAATTAACTCTAAACACCTGCAAAAGATTCCTTTTAAAAACTCCCAGCCTGGTTCATTACTCAAAACCGCAATCATGGGTAAGACTGCCGACCTGACTGCTGTCCAGAAGGCCATCATTAGCCGCGTTTCCATTACCCTTCAAATTGCGCAAATTGAAATTGCGAATTGAAAATACGCCCAATGGAAACGCGGCAATTTCGCAAAAACTCCCATATATCGCAAAAAAGTTTTTACGCTCTCTTGAGGTGGTTTTTCAGGCAATTCGAAAAAGGACATTTTCGCAAAACTGCAATGGAAAAGTTTTTTTCCCATTTACATGTCACCCGTTGCGGTGACGCATTGCTGCAACATAGGGCCTATATATTATATTTTTCACTCAATTGTGTCGTAATAACAAGATAATGTAGTTAAAAGGACATATATTTTCTCCTAATAATGACTACAGGCTATATATACTGTAATTAAGACATATATTCAAGAAATGTATTAAAGCAGAAAGAGCTAGCCTATAGTTTCAGCCTTAGGCTACTCAAAGGCCGAGGAAACAGGCCAGCTGCACGTCAATCCATTCCAGACGATCTTAGTTTGCTTCTTAGTTAATAAACAGGCAATTAATTGATGAAACATCGATCAAAATAAAAATACAATTTATACAAAACTAAATATATTTTTTAAGAAAGACTTTCTAGAAAATAAAACTCGAAGTGATCAAAATCATGTGACTCCCCAGGTCTCAAACATATTATACGTTTCTTGCGCATGCTGCTCACTTTTCATAACCAACATATAAATTAAAATAATAATATTACAGGCTAATGTTTAGGCCTAAACGTATAGCCTATTTAGTTTCGTAGTTAGGCTATGTTTTCTTTAACCCACGGTCGATAAAAGCGCTGACGTTCTCATTTTTTCCTTCTTCCTTTAAGAGAGATGAAACAATTTACAATACTCTTTTCATTTTTAGCTATACAGATGAGTTCAAGACATAATTATAAACTGTAAACTGTCTATTTGTATTTGTGGACTCGGGGAACTAATTATTTTGCATGCACTCACTCCAAACGCTGTCTCCATTTCAAAAAAAAATATTTCGTTTATTAAATGCCAATTTTTTCTTTTCCAAAGCATTTCTAAATTCAGTTCAAATGCCCATCAAACGAAATATCTAGCCAAAATAACAAAAGTGGTAAAAGCAAAAAATAAAAAAAACATTTGAGTTAACATGTAAATTCAAACATTTCGCTCTACTCTATATGCCTCAACCTGGCGCGCATAAAAGTCGATCATTCTTTGCAGATGACGGTTTGTTTGGAGAGAAGACGAGACGGAGTTCTTTATTAAACTCATAAAAGACAATATAGGATTACAGTAATACTGGATTCTAAACACAGAAATGCTACATTATCATGAAGACCTTGAAGCAGATCTGACACACACACACACACACACACCTCATATCCGTGCCGCTTAAGTAACCTAAGGGGCTTTCCTTGCCATTAATTCTTGGATAACACACACGTCTCCTTCCAATGAAAATAATGGCTAGTGTGATGGATGGGATATACAAACCTACTAAGTGCCATAATTTTGGACTATCGCGAGAGGAAAGTAATGTTTTAGTCGCATAACTGCAGCAATGGAAACGCTGTCATTTCGCAACAGTTTTTTATCAACATTTAAGAAATATCGCAAAAGTTTTTCGCAAATCTGTAATGGAAACGCAGCTATTGACACCCTCAAGCGAGAGGGTAAGACACAGAAAGAAATTTCTGAACGAATAGGCTGTTCCCCAACCCATTCTCACTCCCAAGGCGTCAAAAACCGAAGCATGGTCAAGTGCCTTCTGCGTCACAATAAAGACGCTAAAGGTGCCCCAAGGCGTCATGTTTCGACGCGCTGGGTGCTCCATTCATTTCAGTGAGAAACCTTTGGCGTCATACACAGACGCACTGGGTATTAGTAATGTCATCGTCATGGTGAAATTGTATTAGTTTATAATTTTGCCATTATGACATGTTGGAGTGTGTTTTTTAATTTAATCAGCAAGCATAATTTTATTTACATTTATTTTATTTACGCTATTTAGACATGCTTAACATGTAACCCAACCCCATCCCATCCTTAAACCTACCCATTTGTGTGAACATGATATAAAACACAGGATATAACATACAACTGCATCCACGAGTTATTCAAAAAAGTTAAACTTAAAACTTTCAATCCAAGTTTTCCGAGGCCAAACGATTGATTTGTATGAAGAAAATCCCCAAAAGCGATCAGCAACTCCATCCGCAGAAGATCATCAACAAACACAATCAAATTTCAAATATTGGCGCCCGTTATGTCAGATATCATAGTGAAATTGCATTGGCTCTCGTATGTCTTGTGACCAATTGCGTCATTACGTCAGCATTGATTGTAAAATGTCATTGGCTCTCGTGTGTCTTGTGACTGATCGCGTCAGGCTCAGGAGTCTTTTGAATTATTTGAATGAGATATGAATGACTTCGTTCACGGGGCAGCGGGATCATCATTTCAGCGATTAAAACATCAAGATCAACTCTGTTCTTGACATGAAGACATCGTATGACTTCAGAAGACTTGGAATGCAACATGAGTTAATACTTTTATTCTGCTTTGGTCAGTTTTTGCAATAAATACTTGTGACTGTACATTTATTTGCCTGTTATGTGTTTTATATTGTTTAGATATGGGTAGGTTTAGGGTAGGAGTGGAGTTAGTTGCTCCAAAATATAAAAGTAGCCTTTAAATATTAATAAAATCATGTCTGCTTTTATAAACGCAAATTATTAAATGCGTCTGTTTATGACGCCAAAGGTTTATCATTGTAATGAATGGAGCACCCAGCGCGTCGCAAAATGACGCCCAGGGGCACCTTTAGCGTCTTAATTGTGACGCGGAAGGCACTTGACTATGCTTCGGATTTTGACGCCTTAGGAGTGAGAACGGGTTGTGTTCCCAGAGTGCTGTATCAAGGCACCTCAGTGGGATGTCTGTGGGAAGGAAAACGTTTGGCAAAAAACGCTGCACAACGAGAAGATGTAACCGGACCCTGAGGAAGATTGTGGAGAAGGACCGATTCCAGACCTTGGGGGACCTGCGGAAGCAGTGGACTGAGTCTGGAGTAGAAACATCCAGAGCCACCGTGCACAGGCGTGAGCAGGAAATGGGCTACAGGTGCCGCATTCCCCAGGTCAAGCCACTTTTGGGCTACAGAGAAGCAGCACTGGACTGTTGCTCAGTGGTCTAAAGTACTTTTTTTGGATGAAAGCAAATTTTGCATGTCATTCGGAAATCAAGGTGCCAGAGTCTGGAGGAAGACTGGGGTGAAGGAAATGCCAAAATACCTGAAGTCCAGTGTCAAGTACCCACAGTCAGTGATGGTCCGGGGTGCCATGTCAGCTGCTGGTGTTGGTCCACTGTGTTTTATCAAGGGCAGGGTCAATACAGCTAGCTATCAGGAGATTTTGGAGCACTTCATGCTTCCATCTGCTGAAAAGCTTTATGGAGATGAAGATTTGGTTTTTCAGCACAACCTGGCACCTGCTCACAGTGCCAAAACCACTGGTAAATGGTTTACTGACCATGGTATTACTGTGCTCAATTGGCCTGCCAACTCTCCTGACCTGAACCCCATAGAGAATCTGTGGGATATTGTGAAGAGAAAGCTGAGAGACGCAAGACCCAACACTCTGGATGAGCTTAAGGCCGCTATCGAAGCATCCTGGGCCTCCAGAACACCTCAGCAGTGCCACAGGCTGATCGCCTCCATGCCACGCCGCATTGAAGCAGTCATTTCTGCAAAAGGATTCCCGTCCAAGTATTGAGTGCATAATGACTTTTTTTGTATTAAAAACACTTTTCTTTTATTGGTCGGATGAAATATGCAAATGTTTTGAGAATTTTGGGTTTTCATGAGCTGTATGCCAAAATCATCAGTATTAAAACAATAAAAGACCTGAAATATTTCAGTTGGAATCTAAAATATATGAAAGTTTAATTTTTATCATTACATTATGGAAAATAATGAACTTTATCACAATATGCTAATTTTTTGAGAAGGACCTGCATTTTCATTAAAAGAGTAATAAAGTCAGTCTGGTTAGTAATGTGTGGAGCTGGTAATGCTGTTTGTGGAGTTGTTTAATCCTCTGCTGAGATCTTCAGAGATATAATGTCTTCTTTTATCTTCAGTTGATTTCATCTAAAGCTGTGGCTGAAGTCAGTTGTAGTTCTTGTGTTTGTCTGTCCTTCAGTGATTCTGCAGAGCAAATTCTGTTTTTTTTTTCCTCCCTGGTAGTTAAAATCAGCTCAATCTGAGTGTACATGCGTAACCATCAAATAAACTCCAGTTTAAATAACTCTGCTCTTGGAGTTGAATATTTAACACTTTTTCAGAGTTGAAATTTAACTCTTTCTGAAGTTAAAATACTAATCCTACAGAGAATAACTGTAACTCTAAAATGTAGTTCATTTTAATATGAACTCACTACCAATATTAAAAATTAACACCTTTTAAAATTTTATTTAACACTTCTTAGAGTTGACATTTATTTAACACAATATCATGTTTATGTGGAAATTACTACACTGAACACCATACTCTTGATTTACTGCCTTATTTGAGAAAATCTATATATTTGGTTCAGAAATTCAATGCATGGACACACTTTGAAAACAATTGCTGTCCGTATACTGTAAAATCTAACAGCAAAACATTTATATTTACTATAGGCAGCTAACAGAGTGAATTAGTAAAATTCTATAAATCATACCCTGGTGAAAAAAAGTATACTTTATTATATTTCAAATATATTCTCTTTTCCGATACAAAAAATGTACCATTTCTAAATATATATAAAAATATATTAGCATCATATTTCACAATACAACTTTTAACACACTTTAAAATAACTGTATTTTAGTATATTTTCTAAAAATATATTTTAGAAAAATATACTTTAAATGAAAGTTCAGTGTACTTTTGTAAAGTGTACTTATTTGAACATTACTTTAAAATATATTTTTATATATTTTAAACTTATGCTCAAAATTGTCATTGTTAACAATGCACTAAAAGCATATTTTAAAAATACATAATTAATATCATTAAAGGGTTACTTCAGCGATTAGCATATGGCTTTGTATCAGTAGAAACCCTGGAGTATATTCAAATGATTGTGCTTTCCCCCATCATACCCCCTGAGACAAGAGATTTATGCATTTTATTCCTGGAAAAATTCCTCCTATGATGCATAATTGACGATATTTGCATCATAGGAGGAATGTTGAGAAGGGTATAACTGCAGCTTGGAGAACTCCAAATGGGGGCAGGAACTCCAAAACGGGGTAGGAGCTCCAAAATGGGGCGTGGCTTCCCACTGACAGGAAGGCTCGCTAAAGTTAGAAAATAACACTGAAGGTAACTATGTCGATCATACGATACAAAATCGTTTGAAATAATGTCATAGCTTAATTTTGTTAGTTTTATTGATGAATTTAAGTATAATGTTGTTTTCTGGGGTTAAGTTGCCATTGATATTAAGGGAACGATAGAATGATATTGACGATTCTTAGACAGCATTCATGGAGTTTCTATCATGTTTTTTCCCTCAACTTTTAACACTTAAGAAACGTACAGTATGCAGTTTGTGTTGTTAATAGTAAGTGATACATTAGTGGGATAATTCAGTGTGTGTAATATGTTGATTTAATGTTGTCATCTGGACAGACACTTTCCTTACAGTATGAGCATGGATCTTTCCACTGTCCTGTCTGTCGTTTCCAGACAGGACTTGAGGCTGAGCGAAAAGCACATATTGACTTTCCATAGGCGTAATGTATTTCATACTGTACAAACCGTATTTTATCCCCCTACACTGCCTCTGCCCCTAAACCTACCCATCACAGGAAATGAAAAACTGCAAAAATATATGTGTATATTAGATTTTTGCTTTAAAAGTATATTGAAGTGTGCATGGTATAACGTGATATTATTATACTTTTCCAATGTATTTTTTAAGCAATACATGTTGTATATAATGTTCTTTTTCCAATTAAATTTGGAAATTCTATTAAATTCATGAATATATATATATATATCTATATATATATATATATATATATATATATATATATATATATATATATATATATATATATATATATATTAGTAAAATATATACTTTATATATTAATAAAAATAATTTTCTGGTTTTCTGTTTTATTTTAATAATTTTGAGTTTTATTATGACCTTTTATTATGTTTAATTTTCGCCCTTTTAAAAAAAAATGTAAGTCAATGACAATTGGCTGAATCATTTACATTTACATTTAATCATTTAGCAGATGCTTTTATCCAAAGCGGCTTACAAAAAAGGGGAGAGCAATAGAAGCAACGAAACAAACAAGGCCAACAACCTGTAAGAGCTGTAAGAAGTCTCAATTAATTAGCACAGTACAATAGCCACCTACAACAAAAACTCACATACGCAAAATACAGAACAGAATCCACAGCCAATGGTTAAAGTTGTTGCTCGTGGAGATCCCGTCCCATATTGGAGTCCCCGCCCGTTTTGGAGTCCCTGCCCCGCCCCATATTGGAGTCTCCACAGGTGCAATAAAAAAGGTATTTATGTTAAATCAATATATAGGCTACTAAAACTGTTTACTGAATGGCAACATGAGAAATTATATATATATATATATATATATATATATATATATATATATATATATATATATATATATATATATATATATATATATATATATCTTTTATAATAAGAATATCACTATTATAATTATTAAAATAAATAAATAAAAAAAACATGCAAACTAAGTTTATTTTAACTAGAAAAAAGATTGGTTGTCATAAAATCCTTATTGGTGTCAATAAAACCTATATAATTGAACAGCTCGATTGTGGTCTCAGCCTTGATAACATGCACGCAAGTTATAGCCATGATACACAAGCTGCACGATTAAGTCGTTTATTTAAACAAAAAGCTGCAATTTCAACATATTAAAGCACCCAGATTTGTAGCCATTGACGTTTTTAAGAAACCAAACTATTTGTAAATCCGTCAAGATTTCAGCGAGATAAGAGTATTTATGTTCGTACAGATCACTCACCTTACATCAGGTTCCACAGGGCCCTACAGAATGCTTGCCTGTGACAAGATAGCCGCCGGTGATGACGATGGTGACTCCGCTGTAAGACATCTAGCCTTTATTATGGATATCTATGGACATACCTACTTGGGAATATTTGGCAAAAGGCTAAAGACTACAGCCAGCAGAGGGAGCCATTTCCGCATGTTTTGAACCCGCACATGGGGGATTGGAGATCACACTCAGAGCTCAGCTGGCAGCTACAGGCACTCATTTAAACGGGGCTATGGTGAGCAATGTAAGTCTTTTAACTTCTCAAATTAATTTCTATGATAGATAAGCTTGCAAAGGCATGAACTGAAACGCGTCAGACTGAACTCGCATTGTGAATGTATGCCGCGACTCTGCGAGTGTAGACACGATTACCTCAGCTCTCATCACGAGAGCTCAGCTCATTTATCTGACTCCTGCAGTTAGTGCTCAGTGCTGTGATACTCGCGCGGTGACTCACTCATTATACTGAACAGACACGTTCAGTTTTTAATTGTAGTGTCTTCTCCAACTCCACAGTAATCCAGTAGCGGTGGCTTTGGGAGTGGCCTCACAGGGCAGCGAAGCATTCTGGGAATTGTAGTCTTTCACCCCCATGAGATGATAATACATTTTCTGTCTTTTCTCAGTCTAGAAGGCACCAAATTCAAAAATAATTTCACATTTCTACTACATTGATGACCCAGTTTAAAGGGGTACTTCAGCGCTGGGAAGATGAATCTGTATTTAAACTGGGTCATTAATGTAGTAGAAATGTGAAATTATTTTTGAATTTGGTGCTTTCTAGACTGAGAAAAGACAAAATGTATTTTTGTCTCATGGGAATGAAAGACTACAATTCCCAGAATGCTTTGCTGCCCTGTGAGGCCATTCCCAAAGCCAATCCCAAACCGCTACTGGATTACAGTGACTGAGTTCAGAAAATACAATTAAATACTGAACGTGTGTGTTCAATATAACGATCCAGTTGCGTGAGTCTCACAGCAGACTCAGATTAGGAGTCAGATTACATTTAACGTCATAAATGAGCTGATGAGCTCTCGTGATGAGAGCTGAGGTAATCGCGACAACATTCGCGGCATACATTCACAACGCGTGTTCAGTCTGGCGCATTTTCAGTTCATGCCTTTGGAAGCTTAACTTTCATAGAAATTAATTTGAGGAGTTAAAACACTTGCATTGCTTAGCATCCGTTTAAATTAATGCCTGTAGCTGAGCTGTGCTGTAAGTGTGATCTCCATTCCCCACAAGTTGAAAACATGCGGAAATGGCTCCCTCTGCTGGCTGTAGTCTTTAGGCTCTGGGCAACCATTCCTCTCGTGACGCAAATATCGTCAATTTGCGTCACGAGAGGAATTTTTCCAGAAATAAAATGCATAAATCTCTCGTCTCAGGGGGATATAAAAGGGGGGGCACGATCATTTGAATATACTCCAGAGTTTCTACTGATACAAAGCCATATGCTAATCGCTGAAGTAAGCCTTTAAATACAGATTCATATTTCCAGCGCTGAAGTACCCCTTTAAGCTGTATAAAAAGTTAAATACTGTTTAAGGTTATTTATTCATGCTTAACGGTTCAAGCTTAAAGGGGGGGGGGGGGGTAAAACACTCAGTTTCAGTCAATCTCATGTCAATCTTGAGTACCTATAGAGTAGTATTGCATCCTTCATATCTCCGAAAAGTCTTTAGTTTTATTATATTTATAAAAGAAATATGGGCTGTACTGAGTCTTTCCGGAAAAAACAGAGCGGCTGGAGGCGTATCGAGTGGGCGGAGCTAAAGAATGACGAATGCGCAAAGCAGTGACATCCTCAAGTGTGGAGAAACCCATGCTATCGATCTCAGCTAACAGATATGATCTAGAATCAAATTTGGAGGCTGAAATAAATTGAACAGGAAAACCAGCAGCAGCAGGACGTCCGTCTCTGTGGTATGTACTGTATTTAGTGGCCTGTCAACATTTCTGTGTCTTTACTCGCAGTTTATGAGGACATGATTCGGTTTATGGACTATTGTATGTGACTAACCTTAGTAGTAGCAAGCAAAACGGTTTTGCGTTATATACGTTATATATAGAACAACAATGGACTAACCGTTAGCGCATTTGAATGACGAAGCACGCGATCGTGTCGTTTACTGATGTTTACTCAGGCGACGATAAGCAACAGCATAGACATTTGAAGCAGTTTTACTCACCGTCTGCTTCCAAAGCAGGACCGAACCTTTATCCCTGGGACCGCTCTGTCAAAAACATACTTCTTGGAGTGTGGAGATCCACTTTGCGATTCCGACTGAAGCGATGTTTTAAGGCTTCCCGTCATTTTTGCGTTCAAATCGGTTCAAATGCAGCGCTGCCTTCCCGGAATGCTGTGCTAAAGCGATGAAGTCGCTTAATGTCAAAGTGGAGGAATGAAGTGGAGCGCGGCGCGGACTATAACGACAGAAGTCGCTGGACGACTGTTCACGGACGACTGGATCTGCAGCTGAGCGAGTGTTTATGGGCGTGCATTTCCTCTCTCACTCTAGTCACGTGCGCGCGCACCCTCCCGGGAGAAGAGCCCGTACGGCCCATACAAGGACCTTCCGCTCTATTAACGTCAGGTCGAGCCATACTCGAAAAAAACTCTCCGAAACTTGTGAGAAACCGGAAGGAGTATTTTTGACACAGAAATACTCCATCAAACGCCCAACATTAGTTTTTGAAACTTTGTCTATGTTTAGGATGGGAATCCAAGTCTTTAACAGTGTAAAAAGCTCAATATGCATGAAACAGCATTTCACCCCCCCCCCCTTAAGCATGAATAAAAAAGTGATAATAAATTCTTATTATATAAATAAATAATTATATGGACTAAAAGCCATTTTTAAATATATGCAGTGTGTGCTATAACCCCTACTTTAGTTGTGATTTAAGTGTAAATATTTTTAATAAGTTTACACTGGCAAAGAAGAATCGTGTTACAATCGTACACACACATCTATTTTAAACCAACAGCAACGCAAGAAAATATGAGTTATCGGAATTCAAATGTCTCTTCATTGGTCTGTGACCAATCAGATTGTGTTGCTCAATGCCTGCAGCCAATCAGAGGCAACAGTACTCGTCTGTATTACGCTCACTCGCGGGAGGTTTGCAGCCTTGCAGGTGAAGTACAATGTTGCGTTACATTATTTATTTAAACGGGGGGTGAAACACTCAGTTTCAGTGATCTCATGTCAATCTTGAGTACATATAGAGTAGTATTGCATCCTTCAGATCTCCGAAAAGTCTTTAGTTTTATTATATTTATAAAAGAAATATAGGCTGTACCAAATCTTTCCGAAAAAAAACTAGCGGCTGGAGGCGTATCGAGTGGGCGGAGCTAAAGAATGACGAGCGCACACAAAGCGGTGACGTCCTCAAGCGTGGAGAAACCCATGGCTATCGATCAGATTCAGCTTATACAGATAATGATCCAGAATCAAATTCGGAGGCTGAAATATATTTAACAGGAGAAACAGCAACAGCAGGACGTCCGTCTCTGTGGTATGTACTGTTTTTAGTGGCCTGTCAACATTTGTGTGTCTTTACTCCCCTTTTATGAGGACATGATTTGGTTTATGGACTATTGTATGCGTATAAACCTTAGCAGTAGCAAGCAAAACGGTTTTGCACATCAGACTAGTGTAACGTTATACATAGAACAACAATGGAGTAACCGTTAGCGCATTTGAATGACGAAGCACGCTTTATGAGAACCTCCCCTAGTTTTATTTTGGGTGGTTTTCCAATAAACAAACTGACACCTATAGTGGTCAGCTAAACAAATGTATTTAAACACACACCATAGATCGCATGCTCCATTGATAAATTAACTAACGTTATACACGATCGTGTTGTTTACTGATGTTTACTTGCGCAACGATAGCCAACAACACAGACATTTGAAGCAGTTTTACTCACCGCGCACGACTGTGAACCTTTATCGTTGGGACCGCGGTGTCAAAAACACACTTCTTTGGTAACTGTTGATTTCGTGAAGTCCTGACAGCAGTGACCGTGGAGATCCACTTTCGCGACGCGACTGAAGCGTAATGTGAAGCTTCTCGTCATTTCTGCGTTCAAATCGGTTCAAATGCAGCGCTGCCTTCCCGGAATGCTGTGCTGTCATTTGATGTCACCCATAGGAATAAAGTGGAGCGTGGCGCGGCCATAGGGCACATCAGAAGTGTTCACGGATGAGTGGATCTGCACCTGAGAGCAGTGTTTATGGCCGTGCATTTCCTCTCTCGCTCTAGACACGTGCGAGTGCACCCTACCGGGAGAAGAGCCCGTACGGCCCATACAAGGACCTTCCGCTCTATCGACGTCAAGCCGAGCCATACTCGAAAAAAACTCTCTGAAACTTGTGAGAAACCGGAAGGAGTATTTTTGACACAGAAATACTCCATCAAACGCCCAACATTAGTTTTTGAAACTTTGTCTATGTTTAGGATGGGAATCCAAGTCTTTAACAGTGTAAAAAGCTCAGTATGCATGGAACAGCATTTCAACTGTAAAAAATTGTGTCGTAAAATAACGGTAATCTACTGGCAGCTGTGGTTCCAGCAATGTACTGTTAATTTACAGCCCTCTACTGTTTATATACAGCTCTCATTTTTTTTCCAGTATTTTACCGTAATAATACCATGAAAGGTAACTTTTAATTTGGAAAACTGATCGCTTCATACAGTTCTCATTTTAAAACTAGTATTTATAGGTGTTTGTATCGTAAAACTTCATTTAAGTAATTTAACACGTGTAAGGTGTAGTAGTAAAATGATTTAGAAACATGACTTTAACTTCGATCTTTGCGGTTCGTTGTGAGCAATAGCACACACGTATGTGACAAATTACTCAACAAACGGCTCATAACTGCATCAGCAAACACAGTTATTGCCGTTAAATAAAGCATCAGGCAGCATATCATCAATATTTCTCTGCTCATCCTGGACTGAAGCACAGACTCTACTCTTCAGCACAATGGTAACCCACAAAACTAATGAATTCAACTAAAAGATCTCTTCTATATCATCTTGTGCAACAACACAAACACAGGTCATTTTAATATTTACTCTCCTTATCAGTTACTGAGTTTGCACAACTTTTTTCTATTAACTTTCACTAATATTTCAGTGAAAATATCTTGATTCATCTGGTAACTCTGACTGTTACGTTTTACAGTATATTACTGTTTTTCCTTGATTTAACGGTAATCTACTGGCAGCTCTGGTTCCAGTATAGTGCCGTTTTTTTACAGTACTTTTCCGTAAGTGAATTTACAGTTTCTTACTGTTAATTTACGGTTCCCTCTGTGGGTTTTTTCATCTAACCCCTTTAACCCTTTTAACCCCACAGCAAAATCTTCAGTTTTAAATGAACACTGAAGAGTGTACACACTACAGAGTATTAGAGTAATTGAAGCACTGATGAAGTTAATGAGATAATTAAGAGATTAATTAAGTGATAACTGAGAACACCTGTTAACAAGAATCAATGAAGGACAGAGAAACACAAGAACTATGACTGACTTCAGCCACAGCTTTAGATGAAATCAACTGAAGATAAAAGAAGACATTAAATCTCTGAAGATCTCAGCAGAGGATTAAACAACTCCTCAAACAGCATTACCAGCTTCACACATTACTTACCAGACTGACTTTATTTCAGTCAGACATCTACAGAAGCTCTTATTGGGAATTATCAGATCTTTAGGTGTTGATGTTTAATAGAAAATATTTGGTCACCCTTATCGTGATCAGTGTTTGCTTCAGTTGGGCTCTTGGCCCTTGACTTTGTAATGATAGTGTTTCTTAAACACATTTATTGTAGCAAAATAGTCAAGAAAAAACAATGGTCAGATATGATTGACTTTGTTTTGCTATAATTGTAATAGGATGTTTAGTTTGTTAATCTTGTCCAGTGTTTCATCCCTAAACAAACCCATTCTTTTAAAAACACATACATAAACTCTTATTTTATGTTATTAAACTGGGACCCTTCTTAAATTATCAACCACTGATTAGGAATTAGTTATGAATGATTTATAAAGTCATGATTTTAACTAATTGTTTGCTCTTTGCTGTCATTTAGACTCGCATAGACTTGAAGAATCAGCGTATGAATCTCAACAATGGTGACAATCAATAAAAAAAAACGAACAGATCAACTCTGAACATCACAAAACACTACTTAAAGTCAACGCAACAACAGCACCAAAAATAAAGGCAAATAATAAGAATTAAAGAAAATAACCAGGCTATTCAGCAGCAAAATTTATTCGTGCCGCAATGCATGCTGGGAGTTTTGAGTGTCACCACGGCTGAGATTCATACGCCGATTCTTGATGTCTGTGTGAGTCAGATTGATTTAGATGTTTTGACCACAAGCTGTTCCCATGCTCTTCAAATTATCTGGTTGTTGCAATACTGATGTTATAAAATTATAGGGTTCAATTTTACAAAAAATTAGGCATCAGCTATATGTTTATAGATAAGACTAGTCAATTATTAGTGAATTAAACCATTGTTAAATAGTCAACATAACCAACTCATGTTTTTTTCTCAGCTTTGCTTGCTATAACAAACATATTGAATACACACTATTACAGCAGTGAGAGAAAAACTAATGTTATTGTGTCAATGTTCAAGAGCCCAACTAAAACTAACACTGATCACCATAATGGTAACGTCAGAAGAAACAATCAAACAACATCTGATAATTCTCAATAAGAGCTTCTGTAGTCGTCTGACAGAAATAAAGTCAGTCTGGTTAGTAATGTGTGGAGCTGGTAATGCTGTTTGTGAAGTTGTTTAATCCTCTGCTGAGATCTTCAGAGATTTAATGTCTTCTTTTATCTTCAGTTGATTTCATCTAAAGCTCTGGCTGAAGTCAGTTGTAGTTCTTGTGTTTCTCTGTCCTTCAGTGATTCTTGTTAACAGGTGTTCTCAGTTATCACTTAATTAATCTCTTAATTATCTCATGAACTTCAACAATGCTTCAATTACTCTAACACTCTGTAGTGTGTACACTCTTCAGTGTTCATTTAAAACTGAAGATTTTGCTGTGGGGTTAAAAGGGTTAAATGTGTTAGATGAAAAAACCCACAGAGGGAACCGTAAATTAACAGTAAGAAACTGTAAATTAATTTACGGAAAAGTTCTGTAAAAAACGGCACTTTACTGGCAACCATGCTTCCAAACAGTTAAACACACTTTTGAAAAAAGAAGTGGGGAGTGCGTCAAAGGCGCAGGTTGATGTTTTAAGATGCTGTACTGTGTCTTCTAAAATTTTACTGTCAATTGTTTCGAAATCAGACATAGTAATTTTCGGAGGTTTTGGTCTGATCTGTCTGACCCCAGAGCAACTCAAGGATGTGCTGATTGCCTCTCTGATATTTTTGATTTTCTCTGAGAAGATCAGTACCCCCATCTATACCGCCATTCACTAGCCTGACAAGCTGAGACACCCCTCGCTGCAGCCTGTAGCACGATGACGTTGCTGGATCAGATCCAATACGTACTGGATGGTGGATCGTTATGGCAATGTCATTCATACCGATCTCTGGGTTAATTTATAATGTGTATGCGCTAGTCTTGACATGTATGATCAATATTGTATATAGATGATGTTCTATTGTGTAGTTGTATTACTGATAAATAGTATTAAGTAATTATTGATGAATAAATCATCTTTTCATAAATGTGATGCCTAAATTACATAGTTTCGCTGTACATGCATGCAAAACAGTTAAAATTTTATATTCTGATCTTGCTGTTGAGTGGAAGGAAAAATTGGTCAAGTAATTGTCTCTGTAATTTTAATCCTCAAGGTACAATGCAACACGATGTGTAAAGAGCTTAAAATACCAGTAGCCCACACATTCAAGGGAAAATGCAAAACGTGTGTCCTGATGAGCATGTTATTAATCATTATTTTTGCGCGAGCGGTTTGAGTATTTATCTATCCAGCAAAACTCTCCTGTGCATTCAATGATGTCCCCAAAACTCTACTGCGCATGCGTGTATGACGTCATCCAATTGTGAATGAAACCCCCGCGCATGCACGTCCAGTACGCGTTGGATCTGATCCAGTACGTCATCGTGCTTCAGGCTGCAGCGAGGACTTCTTGGACAAGCTAGACCCACATCAAGATGTTTGGTCTGGAAACTCACCATTGACAGCTCAGTCCGAGGGGCGGGATAAAGGTGATGAAGGTGAAGCGATGAAGGTGAAGCGGAGCTAGTAGACAGATTCAACTTTTGCCGTATATATCCGGTCGGCAAAACTCCCAACACATCTTCCCTTTTTAAGAATGACTTCAGTGCCGTTCTTTGTTCTTTTCTCATAGAAAATCTTAACTCCAAGTCTTGCAGAGTCACGTTCAAAGCTGATTCGAAAGACCGCCGTTCGCCAGTTTCTGTGTTTACTAAGCACACAAGCGCAACTCGGCCGTAATTATGTTAAGCCCTGCCCACTGACTCTATACACAATGTGATTGGCCTGACCAGAGTTTGGTTTTTTACAGCTCAGAAGGTATTGAGAGTGACACTTGCAGCAGATTAGATTTCAAGGCTACTCATTCACTCTTCCCTCCACTAATATTGTTCACTTGTGGGAGTCAATGAAAACGAGTGAGTGATTTTGGATAGTTTGTGCTCACTTTTTAATAATAATTTGAAACTTACTTTTTTTTTAAATAATCTCCATAAATCTGTCTCTCCAGACGAGCAGTTCCAGATTTTCCCCAACTCTAATGCAAAAGTAGGGGGAAGACCCGCCCATGACTGGTGATGATCAGACCTATCCATCAAAGTTTAGGCTAATCGAGGTTTTATGTAGAAAAAGGATTGCATCAACTGCGGATGGCTTCAAGGCTGTCCTGCTGCCAGCAGCGCTGAAGTTGCGCTCACTGGAATGACAAGGATGCCGCGGGCAATATGCACGCACGTGTTGCGAGTTGTTGTCACGGCGACATAAACAAATTTCCGCATGCAGGAAGACGGATGTTAGGGTTATATAATGCATGTATTTTAATCACAAAAACAAACCATTGCATCAAGTTAAACAGGCCCATTGGCTACTTGCATAATAAGCAGTTTTAAATTTAAAAGGTTCAATGCCTTTTCGCGCTGACGTGACCGAGCCCGACCCGAACCCGAACGTCATTTCTAAATATCTGTCCGAACCCGGCCCGACCCGTCGGGTACCGTCGGAACCCGTCGGGCTCGGGTCGGGTATCCATCCTCTAATTCACAGCACTGGTCAGGTCTACAACCAGCTGTTCAGGTAGGGTTAATTCTGCCATTTCCAACAGATACTAGCAGGCTATCTATTCTCAGTATTTTAGACAAAAGTGTTTATAGTTTGAAGTCACAGGGGCACTATAAGTCACACCTTGACTAGTGATACGGACTCTAGCTTGTGGTGATGAGTGGTCAGAAGGAACTACCCTTATCTGACACTTACCTAAGTTCACACAGAACTCTCAAATTCTGATAGTCTTACAAGGTATATGAGCCCTTTGCTATACTAGTAGTAGCAATTAGTTATAATTAATAATCCCAACCTCTGCTAACACTATAGTTTCCTGGATGAGGAAACCCTTACCAGAACTATGCCACTATAAAATGGTCCAAAGCTTAAACAACAATTCTATTTACTGCAAACAATTCAGCTGCAACAAATCCTATTTATAAATGGTACAACAAGGAGCTGAATCAAGAAACTACAAATAAGGCTTGGGAGGAACCACCTGCTAAGCAAACAGTAACTGACCAAACTGAGAAATTTAGTTTCCTGTTAAAGTAATTTACCTTGCAGTCTTTTAGGTGAATTCTTTGTGTTAAGGATTCTTTGTGAATCCTTATGAACAAAAGACTCGTTTCAATCTTAGTTGGCCTCACACGGGGCACCAAAATGTAGTGATTTCTACTTAGTTTACCGATGACGTAGTGATTTTCAGATCACGTGTCACTTAAGGTGTGGTTATGAGTGTATCAGATGACCCCTCCCTCTTTGATACGGGGCACCAGCTAAGAATAATATCTTAACAATATAATAACACTCGCAAAAGAGCTGTTCAGTAATTCAGAATTAATGTAAATTAGAGGGAGTTGGTCAGCTGATTTATCTGAAGGATTTGTGAGTCTGGACAACCAGTAGAGTCTTTGATCATCAACACAATGAAGACACAGTGTAATAAAATGAATTAAATTTATTAACAATAGATATGCAAGAGTAAATACTTAAACGATTAATAATGCTAGTAATGGATATATACTTCTAAAGGATAGTAAACTAATAACCAAAAAGTAATGAACGAAAGAATAAAACCAATACATGATGTGAACACAGAATGGATAAATGCAATGCTGTTGAACAGAATGTAGCAATAGAAGAGAAATGTATGGGAATGCTTCTTATGGGAACCATATAATGGTTCTGGCACATGGTGATAAATAAATGCTTATTTATCATTAAACGAATAATAAACCTATTATTTGTAACAACCTGACCTCAAGTAATAGTTATCTAAACAGGTTAGAAAGCATATGCTGCATGTATAAACTAATGCCAAGGTCTCTAGAAAGATGTTTGGTAAGTTTATATTTACGTTCCACACAGTCGGGTGATCAGTCCTGGCAGTAGATACGTCTTCCACTGGTTATGCGGGTAGCGTGCAGTGGGAAGGGCGCAGAGTTGCAAGTAGCCGTTGCCACGCTGGGCTGAAGGATGCAGAACTCTGGTTGCGCCAAGAGGGTCCTTAAACGTGGACCGGGCAGCTAGGTCAGTCGAATCTTCACAGGGTCCTTCGCAGGCTGGCTGCGTCACTGAGGAGCCGTGTGGGACCGGCAATGTCTGGCGATGCAGAGGTCCTTGGTGGACTGGATGTGCTGCTGGAGGAGTTGTAAAGGTCAGATAAGATCTCTCAAGGAGAGAGCCCTTTTCCAGCTATAGTTGCCGAAAGCAATATAAAGGTTTTGCTCGCAAAAGCTTAACCTCCACTGTCTTGTAGTCTCTTTCCTTGTCAGGTCAGAAGCTCAGGACGTGGTGTGTCTGTTAGTGTCTCCTTCCCCGTCGGGTTAGAAACGCAGAACAAGGGTGTGTCTACCCGGGGGACATATGTATCCCTTTCCGATGAGGAGGAGATTAAAATCCGGCGCCTTTCCAGTCCTGGAGTGTGATTGGCCACTGGGTTCTGAAGTAGGCACGGTGTTGCCCACCCTAGTGTGGAACTCATTTGCATAGCATAAAGTGGCATGTTAAAACAATGTCTTAAATGTTTTACCCATGCATTATTTCTTTACCAAACCTCTTTTAAAATATAAAAGGCATCGCATGGAAAAGATAGAGACCAACCATGATAAGAAGCGGCTAAGTCATCGTCCACGCATTCGTTTATCTGTTAATGGACCTGTCCCGTGGACTGTTGTTTTTACAGTCAATAACACATTAACATAAACTGCACTTTGTGTGAAGATGAGGTGGATGAGTTGCAGTTCATATACATTTAAGACCTCCAAAAATGTGTATGAATGGATTTAAATAGACCTCTATGGCCTCTCTTTTGATGCTGCCTTCAGGAGGTCCTGGAGGAATTTTTATGGCAGCACTTGCCTAAACCTTAGGAATGAGTTTGGAGGTTAAAATCCACTTGTAGACCAATGAGAAGTCCTCTCTTTGGTGGTGGTGGGTGCAGAAAGTCCCCCCTTCCTGCCATGTAAGAGGTGTCTGGCAGTTGTCTTGGCATCTTATCTGATGTTGCTGAACATTTGTTTATGTTCATTCTCCAAGGTTCCAATCATAGTGTGGCACATCTTCTTCCACACCGGTAGTTAGGGAGGGGCCTTGCCATAAACTGGTCTCTGGAATGCCACCCTAACTGATGTTCACTACAAAAGTTGGCAGAAAACGAAACATCCTTTGATGTCTTTGTCAAGGGAGTATAAACTCGATGTAACTGGACACAATCTGCAGCAGGAGGAGTTGATCCTATGGAGATCTTGAGGCAGTGAAGGACTTGACAGAATTTTCCTGATTTGGAAGAGAACACAAACGAAAATAAAGAGTTGCAGGAGGGGATGCTTTTAGACCTGTGAAGCAGGCCTTGATCACAGCTGCATAAATATGGAGCGCTTCACAGATTTGCGTGTCATCCTTTCGCAGGGGCCATGCTAATCTTCTCTGTATCGATCCAATTTTAGTATATGTGCTGCCTTAGCAAGCACAAGTTTGCTGGCCGCTCAAGGCATATGTACAGCTCAGGTCCCAGCAAGCTCTCACCAAGGTGGTAAGGCCCAGCAAACTATCTCGCCACTGTATACCTTATTGCACACACTGATATATGCAACAGCTTAATAATTTTAGGGAAAAGGTATGTTAAATCTTCATTGTTCACATATGGCCTAATTCCACCATGATATCATAGAGCATCTGCTGAAAGAAGGGTGTTGTCAGACTTATCGATGGTACCAGTGTACAAGCACTGAAGAAGGTGTGGCCTCTACGTTTTCGTGAGAAAAAAAGTTGGCAGAAAGACGAAACATCCTTTGATGTCTTTGTCAAGGGAGTATAAACTCGATGTAACTGGACACGATATGCAGCAGGAGGAGTTGATCCTATGGAGATCTTGAGGCAGTGAAGGACTTGACAGAATTTTCCTGATTTGGAAGAGAACACAAACGAAAATAAGGAGTGGCAGGAGGGGATGCTTTTAGACCTGTGAAGCAGGCCTTGATCACAGCTGCATAAATATGGAGCGCTTCACGGATTTGCGTGTCATCCTTTCGCAGGGGCCATGCTAATCTTCTCTGTATCGATCCAATTTTAGTATATGTGCTGCCTTAGCAAGCACAAGTTTGCTGGCCGCTCAAGGCATATGTACACCTCAGGTCCCAGCAAGCTCTCACCAAGGTGGTAAGGCCCAGCAAACTATCGCGCCACTGTATACCTTCCTTATTGCACACACTGATATATGCAACAGCTCAATAATTTTAGGGAAAGGGTATGTTAAAGCTTCATTGTTCACGTATGGCCTAATTCCACCATGATATCTTAGAACATCTGCTGAAAGAAGGGTGTTGCCAGACTTATCGATGGTACCAGTGTACAAGCACTGAAGAAGGCGTGGCCTCTACGTTTTCGTGAGAAAAAAAGTTGTCAGAAAGACGAATCATCCTTTGATGTCTTTGTCAAGGGAGTATAAACTCGATGTAACTGGACACAATCTGCAGCAGGAGGAGTTGATCCTATGGAGATCTTGAGGCAGTGAAGGACTTGACAGAATTTTCCTGATTTGGAAGAGAACACAAACGAAAATAAAGAGTTGCAGGAGGGGATGCTTTTAGACCTGTGAAGCAGGCCTTGATCACAGCTGCATAAATATGGAGCGCTTCACAGATATGCATGTCGTCCTTTCACAGGGGCCATGCTAATCTTCTCTGTATCGATCCAATTTTAGTATATGTTCTGCCTTAGCAAGCACAAGTTTGCTGGCCGCTCAAGGCATATGTACACCTCAGGTCCCAGCAAGCTCTCACCAAGGTGGTAAGGCCCAGCAAACTATCTCGCCACTGTATACCTTATTGCACACACTGATATATGCAACAGCTCAATAATTTTAGGGAAAGGGTATGTTAAAGCTTCATTGTTCACGTATGGCCTAATTCCACCATGATATCATAGAGCATCTGCTGAAAGAAGGGTGTTGTCAGACTCATCGATGGTACCAGTGTACAAGCACTGAAGAAGGCGTGGCCTGTACGTTTTCGTGAGAAAAAAAGTTGGCAGAAAGACGAAACATCCTTTGATGTCTTTGTCAAGGGAGTATAAACTCGATGCAACTGGACACGATATGCAGCAGGAGGAGTTGATCCTATGGAGATCTTGAGGCAGTGAAGGACTTGACAGAATTTTCCTGATTTGGAAGAGAACACAAACGAAAATAAAGAGTGGCAGGAGGGGATGCTTTTAGACCTGTGAAGCAGGCCTTGATCACAGCTGCATAAATATGGAGCGCTTCACGGATTTGCGTGTCATCCTTTCGCAGGGGCCATGCTAATCTTCTCTGTATCGATCCAATTTTAGTATATGTGCTGCCTTAGCAAGCACAAGTTTGCTGGCCGCTCAAGGCATATGTACACCTCAGGTCCCAGCAAGCTCTCACCAAGGTGGTAAGGCCCAGCAAACTATCTCGACACTGTATACCTTATTGCACACACTGATATATGCAACAGCTCAATAATTTTAGGGAAAGGGTATGTTAAAGCTTCATTGTTCACATATGGCCTAATTCCACCATGATATCATAGAGCATCTGCTGAAAGAAAGGTGTTGTCAGACTTATCGATGGTACCAGTGTACAAGCACTGAAGAAGGCGTGGCCTCTACATTTCGTGAGAAAAAAAGTTGGCAGAAAGACGAATCATCCTTTGATGTCTTTGTCAAGGGAGTATAAACTCGATGTAACTGGACACAATCTGCAGCAGGAGGAGTTGATCCTATGGAGATCTTGAGGCAGTGAAGGACTTGACAGAATTTTCCTGATTTGGAAGAGAACACAAACGAAAATAAGGAGTGGCAGGAGGGGATGCTTTTAGACCTGTGAAGCAGGACTTGATCACAGCTGCATAAATATGGAGCGCTTCACGGATTTGCGTGTCATCCTTTCGCAGGGGCCATGCTAATCTTCTCTGTATCGATCCAATTTTAGTATATGTGCTGCCTTAGAAAGCACAAGTTTGCTGGCCGCTCAAGGCATATGTACACCTCAGGTTCCAGCAAGCTCTCACCAAGGTGGTAAGGCCCAGCAAACTATCGCGCCACTGTATACCTTATTGCACACACTGATATATGCAACAGCTCAAATATTTTAGGGAAAGGGTATGTTAAAGCTTCATTGTTCACGTATGGCCTAATTCCACCATGATATCATAGAGCATCTGCTGAAAGAAGGGTGTTGTCAGACTTATCGATGGTACCAGTGTACAAGCACTGAAGAAGGCGTGGCCTCTACGTTTTCGTGAGAAAAAAAGTTGGCAGAAAGACGAAACATCCTTTGATGTCTTTGTCAAGGGAGTATAAACTCGATGTAACTGGACACGATATGCAGCAGGAGGAGTTGATCCTATGGAGATCTTGAGGCAGTGAAGGACTTGACAGAATTTTCCTGATTTGGAAGAGAACACAAACGAAAATAAAGAGTGGCAGGAGGGGATGCTTTTAGACCTGTGAAGCAGGCCTTGATCACAGCTGCATAAATATGGAGCGCTTCACGGATTTGCGTGTCATCCTTTCGCAGGGGCCATGCTAATCTTCTCTGTATCGATCCAATTTTAGTATATGTGCTGCCTTAGCAAGCACAAGTTTGCTGGCCGCTCAAGGCATATGTACACCTCAGGTCCCAGCAAGCTCTCACCAAGGTGGTAAGGCCCAGCAAACTATCTCGACACTGTATACCTTATTGCACACACTGATATATGCAACAGCTCAATAATTTTAGGGAAAGGGTATGTTAAAGCTTCCTTGTTGACATATGGCCTAATTCCACCATGATATCTTAGAGCATCTGCTGAAAGAAGGGTGTTGCCAGACTTATCGATGGTAACAGTGTACAAGCACTGAAGAAGGCGTGGCCTCTACGTTTTCGTGAGAAAAAAAGTTGGCAGAAAAACGAAACATCCTTTGATGTCTTTGTCAAGGGAGTATAAACTCGATGTAACTGGACACGATATGCAGCAGGAGGAGTTGATCCTATGGAGATCTTGAGGCAGTGAAGGACTTGACAGAATTTTCCTGATTTGGAAGAGAACACAAACGAAAATAAAGAGTGGCAGGAGGGGATGCTTTTAGACCTGTGAAGCAGGCCTTGATCACAGCTGCATAAATATGGAGCGCTTCACGGATTTGCGTGTCATCCTTTCGCAGGGGCCATGCTAATCTTCTCTGTATCGATCCAATTTTAGTATATGTGCTGCCTTAGCAAGCACAAGTTTGCTGGCCGCTCAAGGCATATGTACACCTCAGGTCCCAGCAAGCTCTCACCAAGGTGGTAAGGCCCAGCAAACTATCTCGACACTGTATACCTTATTGCACACACTGATATATGCAACAGCTCAATAATTTTAGGGAAAGGGTATGTTAAAGCTTCATTGTTCACATATGGCCTAATTTCACCATGATATCATAGAGCATCTGCTGAAAGAAAGGTGTTGTCAGACTTATCGATGGTACCAGTGTACAAGCACTGAAGAAGGTGTGGCCTCTACATTTCGTGAGAAAAAAAGTTGGCAGAAAGACGAATCATCCTTTGATGTCTTTGTCAAGGGAGTATAAACTCGATGTAACTGGACACAATCTGCAGCAGGAGGAGTTGATCCTATGGAGATCTTGAGGCAGTGAAGGACTTGACAGAATTTTCCTGATTTGGAAGAGAACACAAACGAAAATAAGGAGTGGCAGGAGGGGATGCTTTTAGACCTGTGAAGCAGGACTTGATCACAGCTGCATAAATATGGAGCGCTTCACGGATTTGCGTGTCATCCTTTCGCAGGGGCCATGCTAATCTTCTCTGTATCGATCCAATTTTAGTATATGTGCTGCCTTAGCAAGCACAAGTTTGCTGGCCGCTCAAGGCATATGTACACCTCAGGTCCCAGCAAGCTCTCACCAAGGTGGTAAGGCCCAGCAAACTATCGCGCCACTGTATACCTTATTGCACACACTGATATATGCAACAGCTCAATAATTTTAGGGAAAGGGTATGTTAAAGCTTCATCGTTCACGTATGGCCTAATTCCACCATGATATCTTAGAACATCTGCTGAAAGAAGGGTGTTGCCAGACTTATCGATGGTACCAGTGTACAAGCACTGAAGAAGGTGTGGCCTCTACGTTTTCGTGAGAAAAAAAGTTGGCAGAAAGACGAATCATCCTTTGATGTCTTTGTCAAGGGAGTATAAACTCGATGTAACTGGACACAATCTGCAGCAGGAGGAGTTGATCCTATGGAGATCTTGAGGCAGTGAAGGACTTGACAGAATTTTCCTGATTTGGAAGAGAACACAAACGAAAATAAAGAGTTGCAGGAGGGGATGCTTTTAGACCTGTGAAGCAGGCCTTGATCACAGCTGCATAAATATGGAGCACTTCACGGATTTGCATGTCATCCTTTTTCAGGGGCCATGTTAATCTTCTCTGTATCAATCCAATTTTAGTATATGTGCTGCCTTAGCAAGCACAAGTTTGCTGGCCGCTCAAGGCATATATACCCCTCAGGTCCCAATAAGCTCTCACCAAGGTTGTAAGGCCCAGCAAACTATCTCGCCACTATATACCTTATTGCACACACTGATATATGCAATAGCTCAATAATTTTAGGGAAAGGGTATGTTAAAGCTTCCTTGTTGACATATGGCCTAATTCCACCATGATATCTTAGAGCATCTGCTGAAAGAAGGGTGTTGCCAGACTTATCGATGGTAACAGTGTACAAGCACTGAAGAAGGCGTGGCCTCTACGTTTTCGTGAGAAAAAAAGTTGGCAGAAAGACGAAACATCCTTTGATGTCTTTGTCAAGGGAGTATAAACTCGATGTAACTGGACACGATATGCAGCAGGAGGAGTTGATCCTATGGAGATCTTGAGGCAGTGAAGAACTTGACATAATTTTCCTGATTTGGAAGAGAACACAAACGAAAATAAAGAGTGGCAGGAGGGGATGCTTTTAGACCTGTGAAGCAGGCCTTGATCACAGCTGCATAAATATGGAGCGCTTCACGGATTTGCGTGTCATCCTTTCGCAGGGGCCATGCTAATCTTCTCTGTATCAATCCAATTTTAGTATATGTGCTGCCTTAGCAAGCACAAGTTTGCTGGCCGCTCAAGGCATATATACCCCTCAGGTCCCAATAAGCTCTCACCAAGGTGGTAAGGCCCAGCAAACTATCTCGCCACTATATACCTTATTGCACACACTGATATATGCAATAGCTCAATAATTTTAGGGAAAGGGTATGTTAAAGCTTCCTTGTTGACATATGGCCTAATTCCACCATGATATCTTAGAGCATCTGCTGAAAGAAGGGTGTTGCCAGACTTATCGATGGTAACAGTGTACAAGCACTGAAGAAGGCGTGGCCTCTACGTTTTCGTGAGAAAAAAGTTGGCAGAAAGACGAAACATCCTTTGATGTCTTTGTCAAGGGAGTATAAACTTGATGTAACTGGACACAATCTGCAGCAGGAGGAGTTGATCCTATGGAGATCTTGAGGCAGTGAAGGACTTGACAGAATTTTCCTGATTTGGAAGAGAACACAAACGAAAATAAAGAGTTGCAGGAGGGGATGCTTTTAGACCTGTGAAGCAGGCCTTGATCCCAGCTGCATAAATATGGAGCGCTTCACGGATTTGCGTGTCATCCTTTCGCAGGGGCCATGCTAATCTTCTCTGTATCGATCCAATTTTAGTATATGTGCTGCCTTAGCAAGCACAACTTTGCTGGCCACTCAAGGCATATGTAGCGCTCAGGTCCCAGCAAGCTCTCACCAAGGTGGTAAGGCCCAGCAAACTATCGCGCCACTGTATACCTTATTGCACACACTGATATATGCAACAGCTCAATAATTTTAGGGAAAGGGTATGTTAAAGCTTCATCGTTCACGTATGGCCTAATTCCACCATGATATCTTAGAACATCTGCTGAAAGAAGGGTGTTGCCAGACTTATCGATGGTACCAGTGTACAAGCACTGAAGAAGGTGTGGCCTCTACGTTTTCGTGAGAAAAAAAGTTGGCAGAAAGACGAATCATCCTTTGATGTCTTTGTCAAGGGAGTATAAACTCGATGTAACTGGACACAATCTGCAGCAGGAGGAGTTGATCCTATGGAGATCTTGAGGCAGTGAAGGACTTGACAGAATTTTCCTGATTTGGAAGAGAACACAAACGAAAATAAAGAGTTGCAGGAGGGGATGCTTTTAGACCTGTGAAGCAGGCCTTGATCACAGCTGCATAAATATGGAGCACTTCACGGATTTGCATGTCATCCTTTTTCAGGGGCCATGTTAATCTTCTCTGTATCAATCCAATTTTAGTATATGTGCTGCCTTAGCAAGCACAAGTTTGCTGGCCGCTCAAGGCATATATACCCCTCAGGTCCCAATAAGCTCTCACCAAGGTGGTAAGGCCCAGCAAACTATCTCGCCACTATATACCTTATTGCACACACTGATATATGCAATAGCTCAATAATTTTAGGGAAAGGGTATGTTAAAGCTTCCTTGTTGACATATGGCCTAATTCCACCATGATATCTTAGAGCATCTGCTGAAAGAAGGGTGTTGCCAGACTTATCGATGGTAACAGTGTACAAGCACTGAAGAAGGCGTGGCCTCTACGTTTTCGTGAGAAAAAAAGTTGGCAGAAAGACGAAACATCCTTTGATGTCTTTGTCAAGGGAGTATAAACTCGATGTAACTGGACACGATATGCAGCAGGAGGAGTTGATCCTATGGAGATCTTGAGGCAGTGAAGAACTTGACATAATTTTCCTGATTTGGAAGAGAACACAAACGAAAATAAAGAGTGGCAGGAGGGGATGCTTTTAGACCTGTGAAGCAGGCCTTGATCACAGCTGCATAAATATGGAGCGCTTCACGGATTTGCGTGTCATCCTTTCGCAGGGGCCATGCTAATCTTCTCTGTATCAATCCAATTTTAGTATATGTGCTGCCTTAGCAAGCACAAGTTTGCTGGCCGCTCAAGGCATATATACCCCTCAGGTCCCAATAAGCTCTCACCAAGGTGGTAAGGCCCAGCAAACTATCTCGCCACTATATACCTTATTGCACACACTGATATATGCAATAGCTCAATAATTTTAGGGAAAGGGTATGTTAAAGCTTCCTTGTTGACATATGGCCTAATTCCACCATGATATCTTAGAGCATCTGCTGAAAGAAGGGTGTTGCCAGACTTATCGATGGTAACAGTGTACAAGCACTGAAGAAGGCGTGGCCTCTACGTTTCCGTGAGAAAAAAGTTGGCAGAAAGACGAAACATCCTTTGATGTCTTTGTCAAGGGAGTATAAACTCGATGTAACTGGACACAATCTGCAGCAGGAGGAGTTGATCCTATGGAGATCTTGAGGCAGTGAAGGACTTGACAGAATTTTCCTGATTTGGAAGAGAACACAAACGAAAATAAGGAGTGGCAGGAGGGGATGCTTTTAGACCTGTGAAGCAGGCCTTGATCACAGCTGCATAAATATGGAGCGCTTCACGGATTTGCGTGTCATCCTTTCGCAGGGGCCATGCTAATCTTCTCTGTATCGATCCAATTTTAGTATATGTGCTGCCTTAGCAAGCACAAGTTTGCTGGCCGCTCAAGGCATATGTACACCTCAGGTCCCAGCAAGCTCTCACCAAGGTGGTAAGGCCCAGCAAACTATCTCGACACTGTATACCTTATTGCACACACTGATATATGCAACAGCTCAATAATTTTAGGGAAAGGGTATGTTAAAGCTTCATTGTTCATATATGGCCTAATTCCACCATGATATCATAGAGCATCTGCTGAAAGAAGGGTGTTGTCAGACTTATCGATGGTACCAGTGTACAAGCACTGAAGAAGGCGTGGCCTCTACGTTTTCGTGAGAAAAAAAGTTGGCAGAAAGACGAAACATCCTTTGATGTCTTTGTCAAGGGAGTATAAACTCGATGTAACTGGACACAATCTGCAGCAGGAGGAGTTGATCCTATGGAGATCTTGAGGCAGTGAAGGACTTGACAGAATTTTCCTGATTTGGAAGAGAACACAAACGAAAATAAAGAGTTGCAGGAGGGGATGCTTTTAGACCTGTGAAGCAGGCCTTGATCACAGCTGCATAAATATGGAGCGCTTCACGGATTTGCGTGTCATCCTTTCGCAGGGGCCATGCTAATCTTCTCTGTATCGATCCAATTTTAGTATATGTGCTGCCTTAGCAAGCACAACTTTGCTGGCCACTCAAGGCATATGTAGCCCTCAGGTCCCAGCAAGCTCTCACCAAGGTGGTAAGGCCCAGCAAACTATCTCGCCACTGTATACCTTATTGCACACACTGATATATGCAACAGCTCAATAATTTTAGGGAAAGGGTATGTTAAAGCTTCATTGTTCACATATGGCCTAATTCCACCATGATATCATAGAGCATCTGCTGAAAGAAGGGTGTTGTCAGACTTATCGATGGTACCAGTGTACAAGCACTGAAGAAGGCGTGGCCTCTACGTTTTCGTGAGAAAAAAAGTTGGCAGAAAGACGAAACATCCTTTGATGTCTTTGTCAAGGGAGTATAAACTCGATGTAACTGGACACGATATGCAGCAGGAGGAGTTGATCCTATGGAGATCTTGAGGCAGTGAAGGACTTGACAGAATTTTCCTGATTTGGAAGAGAACACAAACGAAAATAAGGAGTGGCAGGAGGGGATGCTTTTAGACCTGTGAAGCAGGCCTTGATCACAGCTGCATAAATATGGAGCGCTTCACGGATTTGCGTGTCATCCTTTCGCAGGGGCCATGCTAATTTTCTCTGTATCGATCCAATTTTAGTATATGTGCTGCCTTAGCAAGCACAAGTTTGCTGGCCGCTCAAGGCATATGTACACCTCAGGTCCCAGCAAGCTCTCACCAAGGTGGTAAGGCCCAGCAAACTATCTCGACACTGTATACCTTATTGCACACACTGATATATGCAACAGCTCAATAATTTTAGGGAAAGGGTATGTTAAAGCTTGTAACGGTGGCTATCAGTCCAGTTGGGCGCCAGACAGTTTACATAAACTGACAAAGAATGTGGACTTTCCGTTAACCCCGTACAACAAAAAAGGGACACAATAAATGTCGTATGATTTTAGAATTTCTTTAAGGCTTTTAAATTTCACAAAATAAATATCAGAAAAACAAACAACAATAGTAATAGCAGTGAGTTCAACCACTCATGTGCAGACTTAAGATATCAAACATTAGAAAAGAAAATACATTCGTTAGGTCTGCAAATCGTTTAGTTATTTTCCTCGTGCGTCTTTGCACAGGCCAACAAGATTCAACAGGAATAATCCCTTTTAAATCAACAAAAAAATTGTCCAACAATAGTCCATAATATAAGTAAATAATTAATGAAAACGAAAGTTCATCGAACACTAGGTTTGGTGTCCAAATAAAAGAAAAATAATCGTTTTCAGAAACGGATCACTCCGACGGCGTAGAGGCAGGTTGTTAAGGGTTAATTGTTAAGTCTGGGAGAGCGCGGGGAAGATAAATGTACCCTTTTACCTTTCGTGGTTCGGACCAGTTGAAAGCTCGTAGAAGGAGGAATTTATGCTTGCCTGGCAGGTTCGCTTTGTGAATCCTTATTCAACTTTACCACCTTTGTAGCAATAATGCAATGTTACCGGTGTCCCGGTTCCAGCTCGATCAGTCGCTCTACTTCGTTCCAGCAAGACCATCCGCATTGATCGCTTCCCAATGCAGGTTTCGGACTTTTACCCACACGATAGTAATCCAAAGAGCGTCTTCACGACACGCTGAATACAACACCTTACTTCCCTTAATTTTTCCACGCCACTTTCAAAACGTCCCCACCGGGCCCTCTCTTCCCTTTTCCTGCTTCCTACTTCCTCTTTGCTATTTCCACTTTCCCTAACGAAATCAACAAAACCCCACCTCTTTTCGTTCTCCCATTTAGATTTTCGTTTGCATGAATTTTAATAATGTAAAAACTGGAAATATTACTATTACTATTTGACTATTTGAACAATATGATTTTTAGTTACTTTTGTTTCTTTTGTGCACTGCTACATCCTCCCCCCATTGGAAAATCAACCCATGGTTGGTCTACTCCTGAAATCCTAAGAATTCCTCTTCATCGGACGAGTCCTGAAATATTTCCAGAATTTTTTGTTTTTCCCATCTTTCTACTTCTTTAGCTGTAGGATAGCAAGGTTTCAGATTACAAACATGTATAGTTCTAACATCTTCACCAGTGCTTTCCAGGACAACTTGATAATTTACCGGACCCAGCCGACGGACAACCCGGTAAGGTCCCTTCCATTTCCTACCAAGTTTGGCTGTAAACTGATGTGGAGCACTGGATCTTGGGAAATTCCTTATCCACACTCTGTTTTGAGACTGGTAAGCCACATCTCTTCGGTTTTTATTGTAGTTTCTTAATTGCCTGAAACGTGCTTTTTTCGAATTAGCATCGGCCTTAGCATGAAGCTGATTGAGTCTATCAATAGTTTCATAAAGTGGCGTATCTGGCAGAACCGGGATTGATGACTGGAGGATTCGATCCATAGGACTCTGGAGCTTCCTGCCTATTTGGAGTTCGGCCGGTGTCAGTCCTGTAGTTTCCTGTACTGCGGTGTTCAATGCAAATCGGAACTCAGGAAGGTATGCATCCCACTTTTTGTGATTGTCTTCAACGTATGATGCAATCATACACTTTAAGGTACGATTAACACGCTCAGTCATGTTAGTTTGGGGATGATACGCTGTGGTAAGCTTTTGCATGACTTTCCATTGTTCACATAGCTCCTGGAAAATGGATGATACAAACTGGGAACCCCGATCCGATAGAATGTACGTTGGAACTCCCCATCGAGTAAGAATTTCAGTTCTAAAGACTCGGGCAATCGAGGAAGCGTTCGCGGTTCGCAGGGGGAAAATTTCCACCCAACGTGTATAGTAGTCTACCACCACCATGATGTATTCATGTTGTTGTGAACTGCGAGGAAACGGCCCCATCAGGTCTACTCCCAGTAACTCATTTGGTCCGTCCACGATAGTCTGTTGCAGTTTTCCCGAAGGTTTTTTATTGTCTCCTTTTAGGACTTGGCACTTCTGGCAGCATTTAATGAAGTGTTTTACTTCGGACCACATCTTAGGCCAGAATGCAACATTGTGAAGCCTTTTGTAGGTTTTGAAGATGCCGAGATGACCAGACAGAGGATTTTCATGATAAGCCTGTAATATTCGTGATTTTAGTGAGGCAGGGACATAAATCCGGTAATGCGTTTGGTGCTCATCAACCTGGGTTTTCCTATACACTTTGTCTTCCAGGACTATATATTTTTTCATCAGGACTGGATCATCTTTTGCTAAAGCACGGAAGACCTTTTCAATTTCCGGATCTTGGTGTTGCTCTTCCCACACAACATCAGTAGTAAAAGGTAAATCCTCTACCTTTTCCTTTGTAGAAAACAAGTTACACTCCCCAGTTGAAGTTATTCGGGAGAGAGCATCTGGAACAACATTGAGTTTGCCCCTCCTGAATTCTACAACAAAATCAAACTTCTGCAATCTCAGAGCCCATCTCAATAGACGGCTTGTGGTTTTGTTAGAAGTTAGCACCCACTGTAAAGCAGAATGATCAGTAACTATGGTGAAGATTTTTGGTTCCAAATAGTACTGCCACATCTCTAGGGCCCATACCACCGCAAGGCACTCCTTTTCTGTTGCGGAATAGTTCACTTCAGACTTAGTCAGGGTCCTGCTGGCATACGCTATGACCTGTTCAGTGTCTGCTTTTAATTTTTGCGTAAGGACTGCACCAAGGCCAATTTCACTTGCATCTGTATACACTGTGAAGGGAAGATCTGGCTTGGGATGTCCTAGAACTGGAGAAGAGGTCAGATATGATTTCAATTTGTCAAAGGCATGCTGACATTCAGGAGACCAGACAAAAGGCTGCCCTTTTCTTTTCAGATTGTTCAAGGGTGCAGAAATTTTTGAGAAGTCGGGAACAAACCTGTGGTACCACCCAGACATTCCTAAAAATCTTTGTACTTCTTTGAGGGTTTTTGGTACAGGATACTGCTGAATGGAACGTATCTTCTCAGGATCTGCTGCAACGCCATTGGTATTGACAATGTGCCCCAAAAATTTAATCTCCTCCATACAGAATGTACTTTTTTTCAAATTGATAGTTAGTCCTGCTTGTTGCAGTTTGTCAAACACCATCTGGAGATCCAAAAAATGCTGTGTCACAGAGGAAGAATAAATGATTATATCATCTAAATACACCAGACAACACTGACCACGTAAGTCTCCCAGGACCAACTCCATTAACCGCTGGAAGGAGGCTGGTGCATTTTTAAGTCCAAATGGCATTACATTAAAGTGGTAGAGGCCTGAGGAAGTGGTGAAGGCAGTCATGAACTTACTTTCAGGGGCCATCTCCACCTGCCAGTATCCACTATTTAAGTCAATAGTGGAAAAAATGGTTGAACCAGAGAGGGACTCCAGAATCTCTGTGATGGATGGAAGGGGATAGGCATCACTTTCTGTGAGTGAATTGAGTTTTCTGTAATCCACACAAAATCTCTGTCCACCATCTTTTTTAGGTACTAGCACGACCGGAGAGGACCACCCAGACCGCGAGGGTTCGATGATACCTGCTAATAACATCTCTTGGAGCTGCTCTTTCACAATGGTCTGTTTTACAGAAGACATGCGGTAAGGTTTTTGTTTTATAGGAATTTGGGCAGTTGTATATATGTGATGCTGTAAAACATTGGTTCTACCCACTTCATTGGTGCACACTTTAGGATTTGTCCGTAGAATGTCCCACAGTTGTTGTTTTCCGAAGGCCTGTAGGTTTGCAGAAGACACAGCCTTATTTATATAATCTTGAAATTCAAGACGATCTTGCTGCTGAAACCCCGGAGGAGGAACTGAACTTATAAGGACCAGCTGATGTTTTGTTTTACCCCCATCCCTACTGTTCCTTATTGTCTGGCTTTGCTGTCCAGACACTGAGGCCCTGCCAGGTTGGAAAGGGTAAGTAACTAAAGGGGTGTGTTTAAATCCATACTCTTGGTCAGCAACATTTATTTGTAGTTGGCTATGATAAATAAAATCAAGCCCCAATACAATTCCATAAGCCAGAGCCTTAGCAGGAAGCACAGTCACTGAAGAATTTACCACATTCCCATTTATTTCGATGTCTAAAGTTGTCCAGCCCAAAGGTGTCTCTGCTTCTCCATTGGCAAGATACAAGGGACCATGGCACCAAGGTTTAAGATTATCTTTTGAGCCATTTAACTCAGCCCAAAGATTCTCATGTAACAATGTGTAGCTAGCTCCTGTGTCTAAGATAGCTTTACCATACCAATTTTTTATGTGTATGGGTACGACTAGCTGTTGTGGAACGGCTTTTGGATTCAGAAGGGAAGGCTCTTTTATAGTTGACAAAGAATCCTTAGTCCGGGAAGTATCACCTTTAAAGGACTGCTTAGATGTCACAGCTGACGCAGAGGAATTATTAGGGTATCCACTAGTTTTGGACCTAGCTGACTTTTGTGGTTTATATTGACTGTTCATCTGAGTAAAAGTAGGAGAATTGTACTGAGGGCATGACCCAGGAGAATGTGTGCCTCTACAACGCCAACACAATGGGGTTTTATCTTCCTGCGGAATATTGGGAGAAGGCAACCCTTTCTGGATGGGCCCTGCTCTCCTGCCATGGACATTACGCTCATATAACGCTTGTAATTCATGGTCTTTTTCCATCTGGTGACCCAATCGCACAAGTTCATCCACATCCTCCACTCTTCCACGGAGCTGACTGGCCAGATATGGCTTGATATGTTTTAGAATTAACTTAACAATGTCCTTTTCAGTGAGGTTTGGATTCCATCTTGTACAAAGAGCTCGATAAGAATATGCAAAGTCTCGGATGGATTCGTGGTCGCCCTGTTGTTTAGTTCTGACACGTTCCGCAAGCTCGTCTTCATAGTCTTCAGCTAGGAAAGCGGATAAAAAGAAAGCTTTGAACTCGGACCACGATGCAACTTTGGAACGAGTGGTTTCCCACCAATCTCGAGCAGTGCCATGAAGTACAGTACGAAAAGTAGCCAAAAGATCAGTGTCAGACAAAGGGTGCAAAGCAAGGAAATCTTGACACTTGGATAAGTATAGCAGTGGATCCGGATCATCTCCTGGCCTTCCATAGGTTGGGAAGACTAATTTAATATGATCAGTTTTGGGAACAGCAGTAAGAGCATTAGTAGTGATCAAGGGTGAAGTCTCTGATAAGACATGGGAACCTGAAGGGTTTGATACTTTCTCTTCATCATCCACTTTACTAGTGTGAACCACTGAGATTTCATAAACTTTCTCACTCATTTCATCCACTTTTGTAGACAAACTTTTTAATGCTGAGGGGAATTCGGAAATACGGCTTACCATGTCAGTGTGGTTCTCTTGCACAGCTTTCTGGATGCATTTTAGGTCCTGCTGAACTTCAATTTGCAACTGATCCACCATAAAACCAAGGTCAGACACCAGAGAAACTTTAATTCGGTCTACTTCCTCTGACACTACAGTTTTCATTGCTTTCATTATTGTATCCATCTCACTGTCATCGTTGTCCTTCTTGGAAGTCACTATGCTATGTAGGTTTCGTAAACTTTGCTCAGTTTGCTCGGCGAGTTTATTTATCTTAGATTCTATATGAAACCTACTTCTTTGTACTTGCTTACTTAAATCATTCAGAACTTTATCCTGTTTATCTAGATCTTGGTATATTTTATTCAGATTGCTGTGGACTTGCTCAGTAAGTTGACCCCATCCTCTACCAGGGGTAGGGAGCATCATAGGAAGTTCACACTGAATCTCGGAGTCAGCCGAGACTCCCTCACGGATGGACAATGCAACAGGAGGTTCATTATGGATTTGGACAATAGGTGATAAAGAAGCAGGAGTGGCAATGTCCATATCTGCTGATTGTAAAAAGGAAGGAGGTGCAGCGCAGGGAATTTGGGTAGGCAAGTTCAGATTATTATCCCTAGCACTAAGAAGAGGGACATGTAATGGAGTGGAAATGTCTGGAGGAGACATCAAAGGATATGCAAAAGAATGGTTAGTAGACATGATAAATAACAATGATAAGTACCACTATTTCACAATTACCACCATGTCCAGAGATACATGTATCATAAATAAGCTTCCTTCATATTCAAATCTGGGGTTCAAAATAAACATTACATATTTTTCTTTTCATCAGTTCAAAGTTAACTTCAGTACCGCAAGGCAATGCAATGTCCGTTGGAGTTTATAGTTCAGTTAAAGTTCATATGTCCATCAGTTTTCCACAATCAAGCAAATCGTGAATGTCAAGTTCAACTGGCTAAATTTTGTAATTCGAGCCCCACGTTGGGCGCCACTCTGTAACGGTGGCTATCAGTCCAGTTGGGCGCCAGACAGTTTACATAAACTGACAAAGAATGTGGACTTTCCGTTAACCCCGTACAACAAAAAAGGGACACAATAAATGTCGTATGATTTTAGAATTTCTTTAAGGCTTTTAAATTTCACAAAATAAATATCAGAAAAACAAACAACAATAGTAATAGCAGTGAGTTCAACCACTCATGTGCAGACTTAAGATATCAAACATTAGAAAAGAAAATACATTCGTTAGGTCTGCAAATCGTTTAGTTATTTTCCTCGTGCGTCTTTGCACAGGCCAACAAGATTCAACAGGAATAATCCCTTTTAAATCAACAAAAAAATTGTCCAACAATAGTCCATAATATAAGTAAATAATTAATGAAAACGAAAGTTCATCGAACACTAGGTTTGGTGTCCAAATAAAAGAAAAATAATCGTTTTCAGAAACGGATCACTCCGACGGCGTAGAGGCAGGTTGTTAAGGGTTAATTGTTAAGTCTGGGAGAGCGCGGGGAAGATAAATGTACCCTTTTACCTTTCGTGGTTCGGACCAGTTGAAAGCTCGTAGAAGGAGGAATTTATGCTTGCCTGGCAGGTTCGCTTTGTGAATCCTTATTCAACTTTACCACCTTTGTAGCAATAATGCAATGTTACCGGTGTCCCGGTTCCAGCTCGATCAGTCGCTCTACTTCGTTCCAGCAAGACCATCCGCATTGATCGCTTCCCAATGCAGGTTTCGGACTTTTACCCACACGATAGTAATCCAAAGAGCGTCTTCACGACACGCTGAATACAACACCTTACTTCCCTTAATTTTTCCACGCCACTTTCAAAACGTCCCCACCGGGCCCTCTCTTCCCTTTTCCTGCTTCCTACTTCCTCTTTGCTATTTCCACTTTCCCTAACGAAATCAACAAAACCCCACCTCTTTTCGTTCTCCCATTTAGATTTTCGTTTGCATGAATTTTAATAATGTAAAAACTGGAAATATTACTATTACTATTTGACTATTTGAACAATATGATTTTTAGTTACTTTTGTTTCTTTTGTGCACTGCTACAAGCTTCATTGTTCATATATGGCCTAATTCCACCATGATATCATAGAGCATCTGCTGAAAGAAGGGTGTTGTCAGACTTATCGATGGTACCAGTGTACAAGCACTGAAGAAGGCGTGGCCTCTACGTTTTCGTGAGAAAAAAAGTTGGCAGAAAGACGAAACATCCTTTGATGTCTTTGTCAAGGGAGTATAAACTCGATGTAACTGGACACAATCTGCAGCAGGAGGAGTTGATCCTATGGAGATCTTGAGGCAGTGAAGGACTTGACAGAATTTTCCTGATTTGGAAGAGAACACAAACGAAAATAAAGAGTTGCAGGAGGGGATGCTTTTAGACCTGTGAAGCAGGCCTTGATCACAGCTGCATAAATATGGAGCGCTTCACGGATTTGCGTGTCATCCTTTCGCAGGGGCCATGCTAATCTTCTCTGTATCGATCCAATTTTAGTATATGTGCTGCCTTAGCAAGCACAACTTTGCTGGCCACTCAAGGCATATGTAGCCCTCAGGTCCCAGCAAGCTCTCACCAAGGTGGTAAGGCCCAGCAAACTATCTCGCCACTGTATACCTTATTGCACACACTGATATATGCAACAGCTCAATAATTTTAGGGAAAGGGTATGTTAAAGCTTCATTGTTCACATATGGCCTAATTCCACCATGATATCATAGAGCATCTGCTGAAAGAAGGGTGTTGTCAGACTTATCGATGGTACCTGTGTACAAGCACTGAAGAAGGCGTGGCCTCTACGTTTTCGTGAGAAAAAAAGTTGGCAGAAAGACGAAACATCCTTTGATGTCTTTGTCAAGGGAGTATAAACTCGATGTAACTGGACACGATATGCAGCAGGAGGAGTTGATCCTATGGAGATCTTGAGGCAGTGAATGACTTGACAGAATTTTCCTGCTTTGGAAGAGAACACAAACGAAAATAAAGAGTGGCAGGAGGGGATGCTTTTAGACCTGTGAAGCAGGCCTTGATCACAGCTGCATAAATATGGAGCGCGTCACGGATTTGCGTGTCATCCTTTCGCAGGAGCCATGCTAATCTTCTCTGTATCGATCCAATTTTAGTATATGTGCTGCCTTAGCAAGCACAAGTTTGCTGGCCGCTCAAGGCAAATGTACACCTCAGGTCCCAGCAAGCTCTCACCAAGGTGGTAAGGCCCAGCAAACTATCTTGCCACTGTTTACCTTATTGCACACACTGATATATGCAACAGCTCAATAATTTTAGGGAAAGGGTATGTTAAAGCTTCCTTGTTCACGTATGGCCTAATTCCACCATGATATCTTAGAACATCTGCTGAAAGAAGGGTGTTGCCAGACTTATCGATGGTACCAGTGTACAAGCACTGAAGAAGGCGTGGCCTCTACGTTTTCGTGAGAAAAAAAGTTGGCAGAAAGACGAATCATCCTTTGGTGTCTTTGTCAAGGGAGTATAAACTCGATGTAACTGGACACAATCTGCAGCAGGAGGAGTTGATCCTATGGAGATCTTGAGGCAGTGAAGGACTTGACAGATTTTTCCTGATTTGGAAGAGAACACAAACGAAAATAAAGAGTTTCAGGAGGGGATGCTTTTAGACCTGTGAAGCAGGCCTTGATCACAGCTGCATAAATATGGAGTACTTCACGGATTTCCATGTCATCCTTTTTCAGGGGCCATGTTAATCTTCTCTGTATCAATCCAATTTTAGTATATGTTATGCCTTAGCAAGCACAAGTTTGCTGGCCGCTCAAGGCATATGTACACCTCAGGTCCCAGCAAGCTCTCACCAAGGTGGTAAGGCCCAGCAAACTATCTCGACACTGTATACCTTATTGCACACACTGATATATGCAACAGCTCAATAATTTTAGGGAAAGGGTATGTTAAAGCTTCATTGTTCACATATGGCCTAATTCCACCATGATATCATAGAGCATCTGCTGAAAGAAGGGTGTTGTCAGACTTATCGATGGTACCAGTGTACAAGCACTGAAGAAGGCGTGGCCTCTACGTTTTCGTGAGAAAAAAAGTTGGCAGAAAGACGAAACATCCTTTGATGTCTTTGTCAAGGGAGTTGGAAGAGAACACAAACGAAAATAAAGAGTGGCAGGAGGGGATGCTTTTAGACCTGTGAAGCAGGCCTTGATCACAGCTGCATAAATATGGAGCGCGTCACGGATTTGCGTGTCATCCTTTCGCAGGGGCCATGCTAATCTTCTCTGTATCGATCCAATTTTAGTATATGTGCTGCCTTAGCAAGCACAAGTTTGCTGGCCGCTCAAGGCAAATGTACACCTCAGGTCCCAGCAAGCTCTCACCAAGGTGGTAAGGCCCAGCAAACTATCTTGCCACTGTTTACCTTATTGCACACACTGATATATGCAACAGCTCAATAATTTTAGGGAAAGGGTATGTTAAAGCTTCCTTGTTCACGTATGGCCTAATTCCACCATGATATCTTAGAACATCTGCTGAAAGAAGGGTGTTGCCAGACTTATCGATGGTACCAGTGTACAAGCACTGAAGAAGGCGTGGCCTCTACGTTTTCGTGAGAAAAAAAGTTGGCAGAAAGACGAATCATCCTTTGATGTCTTTGTCAAGGGAGTATAAACTCGATGTAACTGGACACAATCTGCAGCAGGAGGAGTTGATCCTATGGAGATCTTGAGGCAGTGAAGGACTTGACAGATTTTTCCTGATTTGGAAGAGAACACAAACGAAAATAAAGAGTTTCAGGAGGGGATGCTTTTAGACCTGTGAAGCAGGCCTTGATCACAGCTGCATAAATATGGAGTACTTCACGGATTTCCATGTCATCCTTTTTCAGGGGCCATGTTAATCTTCTCTGTATCAATCCAATTTTAGTATATGTGCTGCCTTAGCAAGCACAAGTTTGCTGGCCGCTCAAGGCATATGTACACCTCAGGTCCCAGCAAGCTCTCACCAAGGTGGTAAGGCCCAGCAAACTATCTCGACACTGTATACCTTATTGCACACACTGATATATGCAACAGCTCAATAATTTTAGGGAAAGGGTATGTTAAAGCTTCATTGTTCACATATGGCCTAATTCCACCATGATATCATAGAGCATCTGCTGAAAGAAGGGTGTTGTCAGACTTATCGATGGTACCAGTGTACAAGCACTGAAGAAGGCGTGGCCTCTACGTTTTCGTGAGAAAAAAAGTTGGCAGAAAGACGAAACATCCTTTGATGTCTTTGTCAAGGGAGTTGGAAGAGAACACAAACGAAAATAAAGAGTGGCAGGAGGGGATGCTTTTAGACCTGTGAAGCAGGCCTTGATCACAGCTGCATAAATATGGAGCGCTTCACGGATTTGCGTGTCATCCTTTCGCAGGGGCCATGCTAATCTTCTCTGTATCGATCCAATTTTAGTATATGTGCTGCCTTAGCAAGCACAAGTTTGCTGGCCGCTCAAGGCATATGTACACCTCAGGTCCCAGCAAGCTCTCACCAAGGTGGTAAGGCCCAGCAAACTATCTCGACACTGTATACCTTATTGCACACACTGATATATGCAACAGCTCAATCATTTTAGGGAAAGGGTATGTTAAAGCTTCATTGTTCACGTATGGCCTAATTCCACCATGATATCATAGAGCATCTGCTGAAAGAAGGGTGTTGTCAGACTTATCGATGGTACCAGTGTACAAGCACTGAAGAAGGCGTGGCCTCTACGTTTTCATGAGAAAAAAAGTTGGCAGAAAGACGAAACATCCTTTGATGTCTTTGTCAAGGGAGTATAAACTCGATGTAACTGGACACGATATGCAGCAGGAGGAGTTGATCCTATGGAGATCTTGAGGCAGTGAAGGACTTGACAGAATTTTCCTGATTTGGAAGAGAACACAAACGAAAATAAGGAGTGGCAGGAGGGGATGCTTTTAGACCTGTGAAGCAGGCCTTGATCACAGCTGCATAAATATGGAGCGCTTCACGGATTTGCGTGTCATCCTTTCGCAGGGGCCATGCTAATCTTCTCTGTATCGATCCAATTTTAGTATATGTGCTGCCTTAGCAAGCACAAGTTTGCTGGCCGCTCAAGGCATATATACCCCTCAGGTCCCAATAAGCTCTCACCAAGGTGGTAAGGCCCAGCAAACTATCTCGCCACTATATACCTTATTGCACACACTGATATATGCAATAGCTCAATAATTTTAGGGAAAGGGTATGTTAAAGCTTCCTTGTTGACATATGGCCTAATTCCACCATGATATCTTAGAGCATCTGCTGAAAGAAGGGTGTTGCCAGACTTATCGATGGTAACAGTGTACAAGCACTGAAGAAGGCGTGGCCTCTACGTTTTCGTGAGAAAAAAGTTGGCAGAAAGACGAAACATCCTTTGATGTCTTTGTCAAGGGAGTATAAACTCGATGTAACTGGACACAATCTGCAGCAGGAGGAGTTGATCCTATGGAGATCTTGAGGCAGTGAAGGACTTGACAGAATTTTCCTGATTTGGAAGAGAACACAAACGAAAATAAGGAGTGGCAGGAGGGGATGCTTTTAGACCTGTGAAGCAGGCCTTGATCACAGCTGCATAAATATGGAGCGCTTCACGGATTTGCGTGTCATCCTTTCGCAGGGGCCATGCTAATCTTCTCTGTATCGATCCAATTTTAGTATATGTGCTGCCTTAGCAAGCACAAGTTTGCTGGCCGCTCAAGGCATATGTACACCTCAGGTCCCAGCAAGCTCTCACCAAGGTGGTAAGGCCCAGCAAACTATCTCGACACTGTATACCTTATTGCACACACTGATATATGCAACAGCTCAATCATTTTAGGGAAAGGGTATGTTAAAGCTTCATTGTTCACATATGGCCTAATTTCACCATGATATCATAGAGCATCTGCTGAAAGAAGGGTGTTGCCAGACTTATCGATGGTACCAGTGTACAAGCACTGAAGAAGGCGTGGCCTCTACGTTTTCGTGAGAAAAAAAGTTGTCAGAAAGACGAATCATCCTTTGATGTCTTTGTCAAGGGAGTATAAACTCGATGTAACTGGACACAATCTGCAGCAGGAGGAGTTGATCCTATGGAGATCTTGAGGCAGTGAAGGACTTGACAGATTTTTCCTGATTTGGAAGAGAACACAAACGAAAATAAAGAGTTTCAGGAGGGGATGCTTTTAGACCTGTGAAGCAGGCCTTGATCACAGCTGCATAAATATGGAGTACTTCACGGATTTCCATGTCATCCTTTTTCAGGGGCCATGTTAATCTTCTCTGTATCAATCCAATTTTAGTATATGTGCTGCCTTAGCAAGCACAAGTTTGCTGGCCGCTCAAGGCATATGTACACCTCAGGTCCCAGCAAGCTCTCACCAAGGTGGTAAGGCCCAGCAAACTATCTCGACACTGTATACCTTATTGCACACACTGATATATGCAACAGCTCAATAATTTTAGGGAAAGGGTATGTTAAAGCTTCATTGTTCACATATGGCCTAATTCCACCATGATATCATAGAGCATCTGCTGAAAGAAGGGTGTTGTCAGACTTATCGATGGTACCAGTGTACAAGCACTGAAGAAGGCGTGGCCTCTACGTTTTCGTGAGAAAAAAAGTTGGCAGAAAGACGAAACATCCTTTGATGTCTTTGTCAAGGGAGTATAAACTCGATGTAACTGGACACGATATGCAGCAGGAGGAGTTGATCCTATGGAGATCTTGAGGCAGTGAAGGACTTGACAGAATTTTCCTGATTTGGAAGAGAACACAAACGAAAATAAAGAGTGGCAGGAGGGGATGCTTTTAGACCTGTGAAGCAGGCCTTGATCACAGCTGCATAAATATGGAGCGCTTCACGGATTTGCGTGTCATCCTTTCGCAGGGGCCATGCTAATCTTCTCTGTATCGATCCAATTTTAGTATATGTGCTGCCTTAGCAAGCACAAGTTTGCTGGCCGCTCAAGGCATATGTACACCTCAGGTCCCAGCAAGCTCTCACCAAGGTGGTAAGGCCCAGCAAACTATCTCGACACTGTATACCTTATTGCACACACTGATATATGCAACAGCTCAATCATTTTAGGGAAAGGGTATGTTAAAGCTTCATTGTTCACGTATGGCCTAATTCCACCATGATATCATAGAGCATCTGCTGAAAGAAGGGTGTTGTCAGACTTATCGATGGTACCAGTGTACAAGCACTGAAGAAGGCGTGGCCTCTACGTTTTCATGAGAAAAAAAGTTGGCAGAAAGACGAAACATCCTTTGATGTCTTTGTCAAGGGAGTATAAACTCGATGTAACTGGACACGATATGCAGCAGGAGGAGTTGATCCTATGGAGATCTTGAGGCAGTGAAGGACTTGACAGAATTTTCCTGATTTGGAAGAGAACACAAACGAAAATAAGGAGTGGCAGGAGGGGATGCTTTTAGACCTGTGAAGCAGGCCTTGATCACAGCTGCATAAATATGGAGCGCTTCACGGATTTGCGTGTCATCCTTTCGCAGGGGCCATGCTAATCTTCTCTGTATCGATCCAATTTTAGTATATGTGCTGCCTTAGCAAGCACAAGTTTGCTGGCCGCTCAAGGCATATATACCCCTCAGGTCCCAATAAGCTCTCACCAAGGTGGTAAGGCCCAGCAAACTATCTCGCCACTATATACCTTATTGCACACACTGATATATGCAATAGCTCAATAATTTTAGGGAAAGGGTATGTTAAAGCTTCCTTGTTGACATATGGCCTAATTCCACCATGATATCTTAGAGCATCTGCTGAAAGAAGGGTGTTGCCAGACTTATCGATGGTAACAGTGTACAAGCACTGAAGAAGGCGTGGCCTCTACGTTTTCGTGAGAAAAAAGTTGGCAGAAAGACGAAACATCCTTTGATGTCTTTGTCAAGGGAGTATAAACTCGATGTAACTGGACACAATCTGCAGCAGGAGGAGTTGATCCTATGGAGATCTTGAGGCAGTGAAGGACTTGACAGAATTTTCCTGATTTGGAAGAGAACACAAACGAAAATAAGGAGTGGCAGGAGGGGATGCTTTTAGACCTGTGAAGCAGGCCTTGATCACAGCTGCATAAATATGGAGCGCTTCACGGATTTGCGTGTCATCCTTTCGCAGGGGCCATGCTAATCTTCTCTGTATCGATCCAATTTTAGTATATGTGCTGCCTTAGCAAGCACAAGTTTGCTGGCCGCTCAAGGCATATGTACACCTCAGGTCCCAGCAAGCTCTCACCAAGGTGGTAAGGCCCAGCAAACTATCTCGACACTGTATACCTTATTGCACACACTGATATATGCAACAGCTCAATCATTTTAGGGAAAGGGTATGTTAAAGCTTCATTGTTCACATATGGCCTAATTTCACCATGATATCATAGAGCATCTGCTGAAAGAAGGGTGTTGCCAGACTTATCGATGGTACCAGTGTACAAGCACTGAAGAAGGCGTGGCCTCTACGTTTTCGTGAGAAAAAAAGTTGTCAGAAAGACGAATCATCCTTTGATGTCTTTGTCAAGGGAGTATAAACTCGATGTAACTGGACACAATCTGCAGCAGGAGGAGTTGATCCTATGGAGATCTTGAGGCAGTGAAGGACTTGACAGATTTTTCCTGATTTGGAAGAGAACACAAAAGAAAATAAAGAGTTTCAGGAGGGGATGCTTTTAGACCTGTGAAGCAGGCCTTGATCACAGCTGCATAAATATGGAGTACTTCACGGATTTCCATGTCATCCTTTTTCAGGGGCCATGTTAATCTTCTCTGTATCAATCCAATTTTAGTATATGTGCTGCCTTAGCAAGCACAAGTTTGCTGGCCGCTCAAGGCATATGTACACCTCAGGTCCCAGCAAGCTCTCACCAAGGTGGTAAGGCCCAGCAAACTATCTCGACACTGTATACCTTATTGCACACACTGATATATGCAACAGCTCAATAATTTTAGGGAAAGGGTATGTTAAAGCTTCATTGTTCACATATGGCCTAATTCCACCATGATATCATAGAGCATCTGCTGAAAGAAGGGTGTTGTCAGACTTATCGATGGTACCAGTGTACAAGCACTGAAGAAGGCGTGGCCTCTACGTTTTCGTGAGAAAAAAAGTTGGCAGAAAGACGAAACATCCTTTGATGTCTTTGTCAAGGGAGTATAAACTCGATGTAACTGGACACGATATGCAGCAGGAGGAGTTGATCCTATGGAGATCTTGAGGCAGTGAAGGACTTGACAGAATTTTCCTGATTTGGAAGAGAACACAAACGAAAATAAAGAGTGGCAGGAGGGGATGCTTTTAGACCTGTGAAGCAGGCCTTGATCACAGCTGCATAAATATGGAGCGCTTCACGGATTTGCGTGTCATCCTTTCGCAGGGGCCATGCTAATCTTCTCTGTATCGATCCAATTTTAGTATATGTGCTGCCTTAGCAAGCACAAGTTTGCTGGCCGCTCAAGGCATATGTACACCTCAGGTCCCAGCAAGCTCTCACCAAGGTGGTAAGGCCCAGCAAACTATCTCGACACTGTATACCTTATTGCACACACTGATATATGCAACAGCTCAATCATTTTAGGGAAAGGGTATGTTAAAGCTTCATTGTTCACGTATGGCCTAATTCCACCATGATATCATAGAGCATCTGCTGAAAGAAGGGTGTTGTCAGACTTATCGATGGTACCAGTGTACAAGCACTGAAGAAGGCGTGGCCTCTACGTTTTCATGAGAAAAAAAGTTGGCAGAAAGACGAAACATCCTTTGATGTCTTTGTCAAGGGAGTATAAACTCGATGTAACTGGACACGATATGCAGCAGGAGGAGTTGATCCTATGGAGATCTTGAGGCAGTGAAGGACTTGACAGAATTTTCCTGATTTGGAAGAGAACACAAACGAAAATAAGGAGTGGCAGGAGGGGATGCTTTTAGACCTGTGAAGCAGGCCTTGATCACAGCTGCATAAATATGGAGCGCTTCACGGATTTGCGTGTCATCCTTTCGCAGGGGCCATGCTAATCTTCTCTGTATCGATCCAATTTTAGTATATGTGCTGCCTTAGCAAGCACAAGTTTGCTGGCCGCTCAAGGCATATATACCCCTCAGGTCCCAATAAGCTCTCACCAAGGTGGTAAGGCCCAGCAAACTATCTCGCCACTATATACCTTATTGCACACACTGATATATGCAATAGCTCAATAATTTTAGGGAAAGGGTATGTTAAAGCTTCCTTGTTGACATATGGCCTAATTCCACCATGATATCTTAGAGCATCTGCTGAAAGAAGGGTGTTGCCAGACTTATCGATGGTAACAGTGTACAAGCACTGAAGAAGGCGTGGCCTCTACGTTTTCGTGAGAAAAAAGTTGGCAGAAAGACGAAACATCCTTTGATGTCTTTGTCAAGGGAGTATAAACTCGATGTAACTGGACACAATCTGCAGCAGGAGGAGTTGATCCTATGGAGATCTTGAGGCAGTGAAGGACTTGACAGAATTTTCCTGATTTGGAAGAGAACACAAACGAAAATAAGGAGTGGCAGGAGGGGATGCTTTTAGACCTGTGAAGCAGGCCTTGATCACAGCTGCATAAATATGGAGCGCTTCACGGATTTGCGTGTCATCCTTTCGCAGGGGCCATGCTAATCTTCTCTGTATCGATCCAATTTTAGTATATGTGCTGCCTTAGCAAACACAAGTTTGCTGGCCGCTCAAGGCATATGTACACCTCAGGTCCCAGCAAGCTCTCACCAAGGTGGTAAGGCCCAGCAAACTATCTCGACACTGTATACCTTATTGCACACACTGATATATGCAACAGCTCAATCATTTTAGGGAAAGGGTATGTTAAAGCTTCATTGTTCACATATGGCCTAATTTCACCATGATATCATAGAGCATCTGCTGAAAGAAGGGTGTTGCCAGACTTATCGATGGTACCAGTGTACAAGCACTGAAGAAGGCGTGGCCTCTACGTTTTCGTGAGAAAAAAAGTTGTCAGAAAGACGAATCATCCTTTGATGTCTTTGTCAAGGGAGTATAAACTCGATGTAACTGGACACAATCTGCAGCAGGAGGAGTTGATCCTATGGAGATCTTGAGGCAGTGAAGGACTTGACAGAATTTTCCTGATTTGGAAGAGAACACAAACGAAAATAAAGAGTTGCAGGAGGGGATGCTTTTAGACCTGTGAAGCAGGCCTTGATCACAGCTGCATAAATATGGAGCACTTCACGGATTTCCATGTCATCCTTTTTCAGGGGCCATGTTAATCTTCTCTGTATCAATCCAATTTTAGTATATGTGCTGCCTTAGCAAGCACAAGTTTGCTGGCCGCTCAAGGCATATGTAGCCCTCAGGTCCCAGCAAGCTCTCACCAAGGTGGTAAGGCCCAGCAAACTATCTCGCCACTGTATACCTTATTGCACACACTGATATATGCAACAGCTCAATAATTTTAGGGAAAGGGTATGTTAAAGCTTCATTGTTCACGTATGGCCTAATTCCACCATGATATCATAGAGCATCTGCTGAAAGAAGGGTGTTGTCAGACTTATCGATGGTACCAGTGTACAAGCACTGAAGAAGGCGTGGCCTCTACGTTTTCGTGAGAAAAAAAGTTGGCAGAAAGACGAAACATCCTTTGATGTCTTTGTCAAGGGAGTATAAACTCGATGTAACTGGACACGATATGCAGCAGGAGGAGTTGATCCTATGGAGATCTTGAGGCAGTGAAGGACTTGACAGAATTTTCCTGATTTGGAAGAGAACACAAACGAAAATAAGGAGTGGCAGGAGGGGATGCTTTTAGACCTGTGAAGCAGGCCTTGATCACAGCTGCATAAATATGGAGCGCTTCACGGATTTGCGTGTCATCCTTTCGCAGGGGCCATGCTAATCTTCTCTGTATCGATCCAATTTTAGTATATGTGCTGCCTTAGCAAGCACAAGTTTGCTGGCCGCTCAAGGCATATGTACACCTCAGGTCCCAGCAAGCTCTCACCAAGGTGGTAAGGCTCAGCAAACTATCTCGACATTGTATACCTTATTGCACACACTGATATATGCAACAGCTCAATAATTTTAGGGAAAGGGTATGTTAAAGCTTCATTGTTCACATATGGCCTAATTTGACCATGATATCATAGAGCATCTGCTGAAAGAAGGGTGTTGTCAGACTTATCGATGGTACCAGTGTACAAGCACTGAAGAAGGCGTGGCCTCTACATTTCGTGATAAAAAAAGTTGGCAGAAAGACGAATCATCCTTTGATGTCTTTGTCAAGGGAGTATAAACTCGATGTAACTGGACACAATCTGCAGCAGGAGGAGTTGATCCTATGGAGATCTTGAGGCAGTGAAGGACTTGACAGAATTTTCCTGATTTGGAAGAGAACACAAACGAAAATAAAGAGTTGCAGGAGGGGATGCTTTTAGACCTGTGAAGCAGGCCTTGATCACAGCTGCATAAATATGGAGCGCTTCACGGATTTGCGTGTCATCCTTTCGCAGGGGCCATGCTAATCTTCTCTGTATCGATCCAATTTTAGTATATGTGCTGCCTTAGCAAGCACAAGTTTGCTGGCCGTCCAAGGCATATGTACACCTCAGGTCCCAGCAAGCTCTCACCAAGGTGGTAAGGCCCAGCAAACTATCGCGCCACTGTATACCTTATTGCACACACTGATATATGCAACAGCTCAATAATTTTAGGGAAAGGGTATGTTAAAGCTTCATTGTTCACGTATGGCCTAATTCCACCATGATATCTTAGAACATCTGCTGAAAGAAGGGTGTTGCCAGACTTATCGATGGTACCAGTGTACAAGCACTGAAGAAGGCGTGGCCTCTACGTTTTCGTGAGAAAAAAAGTTGTCAGAAAGACGAATCATCCTTTGATGTCTTTGTCAAGGGAGTATAAACTCGATGTAACTGGACACAATCTGCAGCAGGAGGAGTTGATCCTATGGAGATCTTGAGGCAGTGAAGGACTTGACAGAATTTTCCTGATTTGGAAGAGAACACAAACTAAAATAAAGAGTTGCAGGAGGGGATGCTTTTAGACCTGTGAAGCAGGCCTTGATCACAGCTGCATAAATATGGAGCACTTCACAGATATGCATGTCGTCCTTTCACAGGGGCCATGCTAATCTTCTCTGTATCGATCCAATTTTAGTATATGTGCTGCCTTAGCAAGCACAAGTTTGCTGGCCGCTCAAGGCATATGTACACCTCAGGTCCCAGCAAGCTCTCACCAAGGTGGTAAGGCCCAGCAAACTATCTCGCCACTGTATACCTTATTGCACACACTGATATATGCAACAGCTCAATAATTTTAGGGAAAGGGTATGTTAAAGCTTCATTGTTCACGTATGGCCTAATTCCACCATGATATCATAGAGCATCTGCTGAAAGAAGGGTGTTGTCAGACTTATCGATGGTACCAGTGTACAAGCACTGAAGAAGGCGTGGCCTCTACGTTTTCGTGAGAAAAAAAGTTGGCAGAAAGACGAAACATCCTTTGATGTCTTTGTCAAGGGAGTATAAACTCGATGTAACTGGACACGATATGCAGCAGGAGGAGTTGATCCTATGGAGATCTTGAGGCAGTGAAGGACTTGACAGAATTTTCCTGATTTGGAAGAGAACACAAACGAAAATAAAGAGTGGCAGGAGGGGATGCTTTTAGACCTGTGAAGCAGGCCTTGATCACAGCTGCATAAATATGGAGCGCTTCACGGATTTGCGTGTCATCCTTTCGCAGGGGCCATGCTAATCTTCTCTGTATCGATCCAATTTTAGTATATGTGCTGCCTTAGCAAGCACAAGTTTGCTGGCCGCTCAAGGCATATGTACACCTCAGGTCCCAGCAAGCTCTCACCAAGGTGGTAAGGCCCAGCAAACTATCTCGACACTGTATACCTTATTGCACACACTGATATATGCAACAGCTCAATCATTTTAGGGAAAGGGTATGTTAAAGCTTCATTGTTCACGTATGGCCTAATTCCACCATGATATCATAGAGCATCTGCTGAAAGAAGGGTGTTGTCAGACTTATCGATGGTACCAGTGTACAAGCACTGAAGAAGGCGTGGCCTCTACGTTTTCATGAGAAAAAAAGTTGGCAGAAAGACGAAACATCCTTTGATGTCTTTGTCAAGGGAGTATAAACTCGATGTAACTGGACACGATATGCAGCAGGAGGAGTTGATCCTATGGAGATCTTGAGGCAGTGAAGGACTTGACAGAATTTTCCTGATTTGGAAGAGAACACAAACGAAAATAAGGAGTGGCAGGAGGGGATGCTTTTAGACCTGTGAAGCAGGCCTTGATCACAGCTGCATAAATATGGAGCGCTTCACGGATTTGCGTGTCATCCTTTCGCAGGGGCCATGCTAATCTTCTCTGTATCGATCCAATTTTAGTATATGTGCTGCCTTAGCAAGCACAACTTTGCTGGCCGCTCAAGGCATATGTAGCCCTCAGGTCCCAGCAAGCTCTCACCAAGGTAGTAAGGCCCAGCAAACTATCTCGCCACTGTATACCTTATTGCACACACTGATATATGCAACAGCTCAATCATTTTAGGGAAAGGGTATGTTAAACCTTCATTGTTCATATATGGCCTAATTCCACCATGATATCATAGAGCATCTGCTGAAAGAAGGGTGTTGTCAGACTTATCGATGGTACCAGTGTACAAGCACTGAAGAAGGTGTGGCCTCTACGTTTTCGTGAGAAAAAAAGTTGGCAGAAAGACGAAACATCCTTTGATGTCTTTGTCAAGGGAGTATAAACTCGATGTAACTGGACACGATATGCAGCAGGAGGAGTTGATCCTATGGAGATCTTGAGGCAGTGAAGAACTTGACAGAATTTTCCTGATTTGGAAGAGAACACAAACGAAAATAAAGAGTGGCAGGAGGGGATGCTTTTAGACCTGTGAAGCAGGCCTTGATCACAGCTGCATAAATATGGAGCGCTTCACGGATTTGCGTGTCATCCTTTCGCAGGGGCCATGCTAATCTTCTCTGTATCGATCCAATTTTAGTATATGTGCTGCCTTAGCAAGCACAAGTTTGCTGGCCGCTCAAGGCATATGTACACCTCAGGTCCCAGCAAGCTCTCACCAAGGTGGTAAGGCCCAGCAAACTATCTCGACACTGTATACCTTATTGCACACACTGATATATGCAACAGCTCAATAATTTTAGGGAAAGGGTATGTTAAAGCTTCATTGTTCACATATGGCCTAATTTCACCATGATATCATAGAGCATCTGCTGAAAGAAGGGTGCACTGAAGAAGGCGTGGCCTCTACGTTTTCATGAGAAAAAAAAGTTGGCAGAAAGACGAAACATCCTTTGATGTCTTTGTCAAGGGAGTATAAACTCGATGTAACTGGACACGATATGCAGCAGGAGGAGTTGATCCTATGGAGATCTTGAGGCAGTGAAGGACTTGACAGAATTTTCCTGATTTGGAAGAGAACACAAACGAAAATAAGGAGTGGCAGGAGGGGATGCTTTTAGACCTGTGAAGCAGGCCTTGATCACAGCTGCATAAATATGGAGCGCTTCACGGATTTGCGTGTCATCCTTTCGCAGGGGCCATGCTAATCTTCTCTGTATCGATCCAATTTTAGTATATGTGCTGCCTTAGCAAGCACAAGTTTGCTGGCCGCTCAAGGCATATATACCCCTCAGGTCCCAATAAGCTCTCACCAAGGTGGTAAGGCCCAGCAAACTATCTCGCCACTATATACCTTATTGCACACACTGATATATGCAATAGCTCAATAATTTTAGGGAAAGGGTATGTTAAAGCTTCCTTGTTGACATATGGCCTAATTCCACCATGATATCTTAGAGCATCTGCTGAAAGAAGGGTGTTGCCAGACTTATCGATGGTAACAGTGTACAAGCACTGAAGAAGGCGTGGCCTCTACGTTTTCGTGAGAAAAAAGTTGGCAGAAAGACGAAACATCCTTTGATGTCTTTGTCAAGGGAGTATAAACTCGATGTAACTGGACACAATCTGCAGCAGGAGGAGTTGATCCTATGGAGATCTTGAGGCAGTGAAGGACTTGACAGAATTTTCCTGATTTGGAAGAGAACACAAACGAAAATAAGGAGTGGCAGGAGGGGATGCTTTTAGACCTGTGAAGCAGGCCTTGATCACAGCTGCATAAATATGGAGCGCTTCACGGATTTGCGTGTCATCCTTTCGCAGGGGCCATGCTAATCTTCTCTGTATCGATCCAATTTTAGTATATGTGCTGCCTTAGCAAGCACAACTTTGCTGGCCGCTCAAGACATATTTAGCCCTCAGGTCCCAGCAAGCTCTCACCAAGGTGGTAAGGCCCAGCAAACTATCTCGCCACTGTATACCTTATTGCACTCACTGATATATGCAACAGCTCAATAATTTTAGGGAAAGGGTATGTTAAAGCTTCATTGTTCACATATGGCCTAATTCCACCATGATATCATAGAGCATCTGCTGAAAGAAGGGTGTTGTCAGACTTATCGATGGTACCAGTGTACAAGCACTGAAGAAGGCGTGGCCTCTACGTTTTCGTGAGAAAAAAAGTTGGCAGAAAGACGAAATATCCTTTGATGTTTTTGTCAAGGGAGTATAAACTCGATGTAACTGGACACGATATGCAGCAGGAGGAGTTGATCCTATGGAGATCTTGAGGCAGTGAAGGACTTGACAGAATTTTCCTGATTTGGAAGAGAACACAAACGAAAATAAGGAGTGGCAGGAGGGGATGCTTTTAGACCTGTGAAGCAGGCCTTGATCACAGCTGCATAAATATGGAGCGCTTCACGGATTTGCGTGTCATCCTTTCGCAGGGGCCATGCTAATCTTCTCTGTATCGATCCAATTTTAGTATATGTGCTGCCTTAGCAAGCACAAGTTTGCTGGCCGCTCAAGGCATATGTACACCTCAGGTCCCAGCAAGCTCTCACCAAGGTGGTAAGGCCCAGCAAACTATCTCGACACTGTATACCTTATTGCACACACTGATATATGCAACAGCTCAATAATTTTAGGGAAAGGGTATGTTAAAGCTTCATTGTTCATATATGGCCTAATTCCACCATGATATCATAGAGCATCTGCTGAAAGAAGGGTGTTGTCAGACTTATCGATGGTACCAGTGTACAAGGACTGAAGAAGGCGTGGCCTCTACGTTTTCGTGAGAAAAAAAGTTGGCAGAAAGACGTAACATCCTTTGATGTCTTTGTCAAGGGAGTATAAACTCGATGTAACTGGACACGATATGCAGCAGGAGGAGTTGATCCTATGGAGATCTTGAGGCAGTGAAGAACTAGACAGAATTTTCCTGATTTGGAAGAGAACACAAACGAAAATAAAGAGTGGCAGGAGGGGATGCTTTTAGACCTGTGAAGCAGGCCTTGATCACAGCTGCATAAATATGGAGCGCTTCACGGATTTGCGTGTCATCCTTTCGCAGGGGCCATGCTAATCTTCTCTGTATCGATCCAATTTTAGTATATGTGCTGCCTTAGCAAGCACAAGTTTGCTGGCTGCTCAAGGCATATGTACACCTCTGGTCCCAGCAAGCTCTCACCAAGGTGGTAACGCCCAGCAAACTATCTCGACACTGTATACCTTATTGCACACACTGATATATGCAACAGCTCAATAATTTTAGGGAAAGGGTATGTTAAAGCTTCATTGTTCACATATGGCCTAATTTCACCATGACATCATAGAGCATCTGCTGAAAGAAGGGTGTTGTCAGACTTATCGATGGTACCAGTGTACAAGCACTGAAGAAGGCGTGGCCTCTACATTTCGTGAGAAAAAAAGTTGGCAGAAAGACGAATCATCCTTTGATGTCTTTGTCAAGGGAGTATAAACTCGATGTAACTGGGCACAATCTGCAGCAGGAGGAAATGATCCTATGGAGATCTTGAGGCAGTGAAGGACTTGACAGAATTTTCCTGATTTGGAAGAGAACACAAACGAAAATAAAGAGTTGCAGGAGGGGATGCTTTTAGACCTGTGAAGCAGGCCTTGATCACAGCTGCATAAATATGGAGCACTTCACGGATTTCCATGTCATCCTTTTTCAGGGGCCATGTTAATCTTCTCTGTATCAATCCAATTTTAGTATATGTGCTGCCTTAGCAAGCACAAGTTTGCTGGCCGCTCAAGGCATATGTAGCCCTAAGGTCCCAGCAAGCTCTCACCAAGGTGGTAAGGCCCAGCAAACTATCTCGCCACTGTATACCTTATTGCACACACTGATATATGCAACAGCTCAATAATTTTAGGGAAAGGGTATGTTAAAGCTTCATTGTTCACATATGGCCTAATTCCACCATGATATCATAGAGCATCTGCTGAAAGAAGGGTGTTGTCAGACTTATCGATGGTACCAGTGTACAAGCACTGAAGAAGGCGTGGCCTCTACGTTTTCGTGAGAAAAAAAGTTGGCAGAAAGACGAAACATCCTTTGATGTCTTTGTCAAGGGAGTATAAACTCGATGTAACTGGACACGATATGCAGCAGGAGGAGTTGATCCTATGGAGATCTTGAGGCAGTGAAGAACTTGACAGAATTTTCCTGATTTGGAAGAGAACACAAACGAAAATAAAGAGTGGCAGGAGGGGATGCTTTTAGACCTGTGAAGCAGGCCTTGATTACAGCTGCATAAATATGGAGCGCTTCACGGATTTGGGTGTCATCCTTTCGCAGGGGCCATGCTAATCTTCTCTGTATCGATCCAATTTTAGTATATGTGCTGCCTTAGCAAGCACAAGTTTGCTGGCCGCTCAAGGCATATGTACACCTCAGGTCCCAGCAAGCTCTCACCAAGGTGGTAAGGCCCAGCAAACTATCTCGACACTGTATACCTTATTGTACACACTGATATATGCAACAGCTCAATAATTTTAGGGAAAGGCTTTGTTAAAGCTTCATTGTTCACATATGGCCTAATTTCACCATGATATCATAGAGCATCTGCTGAAAGAAGGGTGTTGTCAGACTTATCGATGGTACCAGTGTACAAGCACTGAAGAAGGCGTGGCCTCTACATTTCGTGAGAAAAAAAGTTGGCAGAAAGACGAATCATCCTTTGATGTCTTTGTCAAGGGAGTATAAACTTGATGTAACTGGACACAATCTGCAGCAGGAGGAGTTGATCCTATGGAGATCTTGAGGCAGTGAAGGACTTGACAGAATTTTCCTGATTTGGAAGAGAACACAAACGAAAATAAAGAGTTGCAGGAGGGGATGCTTTTAGACCTGTGAAGCAGGCCTTGATCACAGCTGCATAAATATGGAGCACTTCACGGATTTCCATGTCATCCTTTTTCAGGGGCCATGTTAATCTTCTCTGTATCAATCCAATTTTAGTATATGCGCTGCCTTAGCAAGCACAAGTTTGCTGGCCGCTCAAGGCATATGTACACCTCAGGTCCCAGCAAGCTCTCACCAAGGTGGTAAGGCCCAGCAAACTATCTCGACACTGTATACCTTATTGCACACACTGATATATGCAACAGCTCAATAATTTTAGGGAAAGGGTATGTTAAAGCTTCATTGTTCATATATGGCCTAATTCCACCATGATATCATAGAGCATCTGCTGAAAGAAGGGTGTTGTCAGACTTATCGATGGTACCAGTGTACAAGCACTGAAGAAGGCGTGGCCTCTACGTTTTCGTGAGAAAAAAAGTTGGCAGAAAGACGTAACATCCTTTGATGTCTTTGTCAAGGGAGTATAAACTCGATGTAACTGGACACGAAATGCAGCAGGAGGAGTTGATCCTATGGAGATCTTGAGGCAGTGAAGGACTTGACAGAATTTTCCTGATTTGGAAGAGAACACAAACGAAAATAAGGAGTGGCAGGAGGGGATGCTTTTAGACCTGTGAAGCAGGCCTTGATCACAGCTGCATAAATATGGAGCGCTTCACGGATTTGCGTGTCATCCTTTCGCAGGGGCCATGCTAATCTTCTCTGTATCGATCTAATTTTAGTATATGTGCTGCCTTAGCAAGCACAACTTTGCTGGCCGCTCAAGGCATATGTACACCTCAGGTCCCAGCAAGCTCTCACCAAGGTGGTAAGGCCCAGCAAACTATCTCGCCACTGTATACCTTATTGCACACACTGATATATGCAACAGCTCAATAATTTTAGGGAAAGGGTATGTTAAAGCTTCATTGTTCACATATGGCCTAATTTCACCATGATATCATAGAGCATCTGCTGAAAGAAGGGTGTTGTCAGACTTATCGATGGTACCAGTGTACAAGCACTGAAGAAGGCGTGGCCTCTACATTTCGTGATAAAAAAAGTTGGCAGAAAGACGAATCATCCTTTGATGTCTTTGTCAAGGGAGTATAAACTCGATGTAACTGGACACAATCTGCAGCAGGAGGAGTTGATCCTATGGAGATCTTGAGGCAGTGAAGGACTTGACAGAATTTTCCTGATTTGGAAGAGAACACAAACGAAAATAAAGAGTTGCAGGAGGGGATGCTTTTAGACCTGTGAAGCAGGCCTTGATTACAGCTGCATAAATATGGAGCGCTTCACGGATTTGCGTCATCCTTTCGCAGGGGCCATGCTAATCTTCTCTGTATCGATCCAATTTTAGTATATGTGCTGCCTTAGCAAGCACAAGTTTGCTGGCCGCTCAAGGCATATGTACACCTCAGGTCCCAGCAAGCTCTCACCAAGGTGGTAAGGCCCAGCAAACTATCGCGCCACTGTATACCTTATTGCACACACTGATATATGCAACAGCTCAATAATTTTAGGGAAAGGTTATGTTAAAGCTTCATTGTTCACGTATGGCCTAATTCCACCATGATATCTTAGAACATCTGCTGAAAGAAGGGTGTTGCCAGACTTATCGATGGTACCAGTGTACAAGGACTGAAGAAGGCGTGGCCTCTACGTTTTCGTGAGAAAAAAAGTTGTCAGAAAGACGAATCATCCTTTGATGTCTTTGTCAAGGGAGTATAAACTCGATGTAACTGGACACAATCTGCAGCAGGAGGAGTTGATCCTATGGAGATCTTGAGGCAGTGAAGGACTTGACAGAATTTTCCTGATTTGGAAGAGAACACAAACGAAAATAAAGAGTGGCAGGAGGGGATGCTTTTAGACCTGTGAAGCAGGCCTTGATCACAGCTGCATAAATATGGAGCGCTTCACGGATTTGCGTGTCATCCTTTCGCAGGGGCCATGCTAATCTTCTCTGTATCGATCCAATTTTAGTATATGTGCTGCCTTAGCAAGCACAACTTTGCTGGCCGCTCAAGGCATATGTAGCCCTCAGGTCCCAGCAAGCTCTCACCAAGGTAGTAAGGCCCAGCAAACTATCTCGCCACTGTATACCTTATTGCACACACTGATATATGCAACAGCTCAATCATTTTAGGGAAAGGGTATGTTAAAGCTTCATTGTTCATATATGGCCTAATTCCACCATGATATCATAGAGCATCTGCTGAAAGAAGGGTGTTGTCAGACTTATCGATGGTACCAGTGTACAAGCACTGAAGAAGGTGTGGCCTCTACGTTTTCGTGAGAAAAAAAGTTGGCAGAAAGACGAAACATCCTTTGATGTCTTTGTCAAGGGAGTATAAACTCGATGTAACTGGACACGATATGCAGCAGGAGGAGTTGATCCTATGGAGATCTTGAGGCAGTGAAGAACTTGACAGAATTTTCCTGATTTGGAAGAGAACACAAACGAAAATAAAGAGTGGCAGGAGGGGATGCTTTTAGACCTGTGAAGCAGGCCTTGATCACAGCTGCATAAATATGGAGCGCTTCACGGATTTGCGTGTCATCCTTTCGCAGGGGCCATGCTAATCTTCTCTGTATCGATCCAATTTTAGTATATGTGCTGCCTTAGCAAGCACAAGTTTGCTGGCCGCTCAAGGCATATGTACACCTCAGGTCCCAGCAAGCTCTCACCAAGGTGGTAAGGCCCAGCAAACTATCTCGACACTGTATACCTTATTGCACACACTGATATATGCAACAGCTCAATAATTTTAGGGAAAGGGTATGTTAAAGCTTCATTGTTCACATATGGCCTAATTTCACCATGATATCATAGAGCATCTGCTGAAAGAAGGGTGCACTGAAGAAGGCGTGGCCTCTACGTTTTCATGAGAAAAAAAAGTTGGCAGAAAGACGAAACATCCTTTGATGTCTTTGTCAAGGGAGTATAAACTCGATGTAACTGGACACGATATGCAGCAGGAGGAGTTGATCCTATGGAGATCTTGAGGCAGTGAAGGACTTGACAGAATTTTCCTGATTTGGAAGAGAACACAAACGAAAATAAGGAGTGGCAGGAGGGGATGCTTTTAGACCTGTGAAGCAGGCCTTGATCACAGCTGCATAAATATGGAGCGCTTCACGGATTTGCGTGTCATCCTTTCGCAGGGGCCATGCTAATCTTCTCTGTATCGATCCAATTTTAGTATATGTGCTGCCTTAGCAAGCACAAGTTTGCTGGCCGCTCAAGGCATATATACCCCTCAGGTCCCAATAAGCTCTCACCAAGGTGGTAAGGCCCAGCAAACTATCTCGCCACTATATACCTTATTGCACACACTGATATATGCAATAGCTCAATAATTTTAGGGAAAGGGTATGTTAAAGCTTCCTTGTTGACATATGGCCTAATTCCACCATGATATCTTAGAGCATCTGCTGAAAGAAGGGTGTTGCCAGACTTATCGATGGTAACAGTGTACAAGCACTGAAGAAGGCGTGGCCTCTACGTTTTCGTGAGAAAAAAGTTGGCAGAAAGACGAAACATCCTTTGATGTCTTTGTCAAGGGAGTATAAACTCGATGTAACTGGACACAATCTGCAGCAGGAGGAGTTGATCCTATGGAGATCTTGAGGCAGTGAAGGACTTGACAGAATTTTCCTGATTTGGAAGAGAACACAAACGAAAATAAGGAGTGGCAGGAGGGGATGCTTTTAGACCTGTGAAGCAGGCCTTGATCACAGCTGCATAAATATGGAGCGCTTCACGGATTTGCGTGTCATCCTTTCGCAGGGGCCATGCTAATCTTCTCTGTATCGATCCAATTTTAGTATATGTGCTGCCTTAGCAAGCACAACTTTGCTGGCCGCTCAAGACATATTTAGCCCTCAGGTCCCAGCAAGCTCTCACCAAGGTGGTAAGGCCCAGCAAACTATCTCGCCACTGTATACCTTATTGCACTCACTGATATATGCAACAGCTCAATAATTTTAGGGAAAGGGTATGTTAAAGCTTCATTGTTCACATATGGCCTAATTCCACCATGATATCATAGAGCATCTGCTGAAAGAAGGGTGTTGTCAGACTTATCGATGGTACCAGTGTACAAGCACTGAAGAAGGCGTGGCCTCTACGTTTTCGTGAGAAAAAAAGTTGGCAGAAAGACGAAACATCCTTTGATGTTTTTGTCAAGGGAGTATAAACTCGATGTAACTGGACACGATATGCAGCAGGAGGAGTTGATCCTATGGAGATCTTGAGGCAGTGAAGGACTTGACAGAATTTTCCTGATTTGGAAGAGAACACAAACGAAAATAAGGAGTGGCAGGAGGGGATGCTTTTAGACCTGTGAAGCAGGCCTTGATCACAGCTGCATAAATATGGAGCGCTTCACGGATTTGCGTGTCATCCTTTCGCAGGGGCCATGCTAATCTTCTCTGTATCGATCCAATTTTAGTATATGTGCTGCCTTAGCAAGCACAAGTTTGCTGGCCGCTCAAGGCATATGTAGACCTCAGGTCCCAGCAAGCTCTCACCAAGGTGGTAAGGCCCAGCAAACTATCTCGACACTGTATACCTTATTGCACACACTGATATATGCAACAGCTCAATAATTTTAGGGAAAGGGTATGTTAAAGCTTCATTGTTCATATATGGCCTAATTCCACCATGATATCATAGAGCATCTGCTGAAAGAAGGGTGTTGTCAGACTTATCGATGGTACCAGTGTACAAGCACTGAAGAAGGCGTGGCCTCTACGTTTTCGTGAGAAAAAAAGTTGGCAGAAAGACGTAACATCCTTTGATGTCTTTGTCAAGGGAGTATAAACTCGATGTAACTGGACACGATATGCAGCAGGAGGAGTTGATCCTATGGAGATCTTGAGGCAGTGAAGAACTAGACAGAATTTTCCTGATTTGGAAGAGAACACAAACGAAAATAAAGAGTGGCAGGAGGGGATGCTTTTAGACCTGTGAAGCAGGCCTTGATCACAGCTGCATAAATATGGAGCGCTTCACGGATTTGCGTGTCATCCTTTCGCAGGGGCCATGCTAATCTTCTCTGTATCGATCCAATTTTAGTATATGTGCTGCCTTAGCAAGCACAAGTTTGCTGGCTGCTCAAGGCATATGTACACCTCTGGTCCCAGCAAGCTCTCACCAAGGTGGTAACGCCCAGCAAACTATCTCGACACTGTATACCTTATTGCACACACTGATATATGCAACAGCTCAATAATTTTAGGGAAAGGGTATGTTAAAGCTTCATTGTTCACATATGGCCTAATTTCACCATGACATCATAGAGCATCTGCTGAAAGAAGGGTGTTGTCAGACTTATCGATGGTACCAGTGTACAAGCACTGAAGAAGGCGTGGCCTCTACATTTCGTGAGAAAAAAAGTTGGCAGAAAGACGAATCATCCTTTGATGTCTTTGTCAAGGGAGTATAAACTCGATGTAACTGGGCACAATCTGCAGCAGGAGGAAATGATCCTATGGAGATCTTGAGGCAGTGAAGGACTTGACAGAATTTTCCTGATTTGGAAGAGAACACAAACGAAAATAAAGAGTTGCAGGAGGGGATGCTTTTAGACCTGTGAAGCAGGCCTTGATCACAGCTGCATAAATATGGAGCACTTCACGGATTTCCATGTCATCCTTTTTCAGGGGCCATGTTAATCTTCTCTGTATCAATCCAATTTTAGTATATGTGCTGCCTTAGCAAGCACAAGTTTGCTGGCCGCTCAAGGCATATGTAGCCCTAAGGTCCCAGCAAGCTCTCACCAAGGTGGTAAGGCCCAGCAAACTATCTCGCCACTGTATACCTTATTGCACACACTGATATATGCAACAGCTCAATAATTTTAGGGAAAGGGTATGTTAAAGCTTCATTGTTCACATATGGCCTAATTCCACCATGATATCATAGAGCATCTGCTGAAAGAAGGGTGTTGTCAGACTTATCGATGGTACCAGTGTACAAGCACTGAAGAAGGCGTGGCCTCTACGTTTTCGTGAGAAAAAAAGTTGGCAGAAAGACGAAACATCCTTTGATGTCTTTGTCAAGGGAGTATAAACTCGATGTAACTGGACACGATATGCAGCAGGAGGAGTTGATCCTATGGAGATCTTGAGGCAGTGAAGAACTTGACAGAATTTTCCTGATTTGGAAGAGAACACAAACGAAAATAAAGAGTGGCAGGAGGGGATGCTTTTAGACCTGTGAAGCAGGCCTTGATCACAGCTGCATAAATATGGAGCGCTTCACGGATTTGGGTGTCATCCTTTCGCAGGGGCCATGCTAATCTTCTCTGTATCGATCCAATTTTAGTATATGTGCTGCCTTAGCAAGCACAAGTTTGCTGGCCGCTCAAGGCATATGTACACCTCAGGTCCCAGCAAGCTCTCACCAAGGTGGTAAGGCCCAGCAAACTATCTCGACACTGTATACCTTATTGTACACACTGATATATGCAACAGCTCAATAATTTTAGGGAAAGGCTTTGTTAAAGCTTCATTGTTCACATATGGCCTAATTTCACCATGATATCATAGAGCATCTGCTGAAAGAAGGGTGTTGTCAGACTTATCGATGGTACCAGTGTACAAGCACTGAAGAAGGCGTGGCCTCTACATTTCGTGAGAAAAAAAGTTGGCAGAAAGACGAATCATCCTTTGATGTCTTTGTCAAGGGAGTATAAACTTGATGTAACTGGACACAATCTGCAGCAGGAGGAGTTGATCCTATGGAGATCTTGAGGCAGTGAAGGACTTGACAGAATTTTCCTGATTTGGAAGAGAACACAAACGAAAATAAAGAGTTGCAGGAGGGGATGCTTTTAGACCTGTGAAGCAGGCCTTGATCACAGCTGCATAAATATGGAGCACTTCACGGATTTCCATATCATCCTTTTTCAGGGGCCATGTTAATCTTCTCTGTATCAATCCAATTTTAGTATATGCGCTGCCTTAGCAAGCACAAGTTTGCTGGCCGCTCAAGGCATATGTACACCTCAGGTCCCAGCAAGCTCTCACCAAGGTGGTAAGGCCCAGCAAACTATCTCGACACTGTATACCTTATTGCACACACTGATATATGCAACAGCTCAATAATTTTAGGGAAAGGGTATGTTAAAGCTTCATTGTTCATATATGGCCTAATTCCACCATGATATCATAGAGCATCTGCTGAAAGAAGGGTGTTGTCAGACTTATCGATGGTACCAGTGTACAAGCACTGAAGAAGGCGTGGCCTCTACGTTTTCGTGAGAAAAAAAGTTGGCAGAAAGACGTAACATCCTTTGATGTCTTTGTCAAGGGAGTATAAACTCGATGTAACTGGACACGAAATGCAGCAGGAGGAGTTGATCCTATGGAGATCTTGAGGCAGTGAAGGACTTGACAGAATTTTCCTGATTTGGAAGAGAACACAAACGAAAATAAGGAGTGGCAGGAGGGGATGCTTTTAGACCTGTGAAGCAGGCCTTGATCACAGCTGCATAAATATGGAGCGCTTCACGGATTTGCGTGTCATCCTTTCGCAGGGGCCATGCTAATCTTCTCTGTATCGATCTAATTTTAGTATATGTGCTGCCTTAGCAAGCACAAGTTTGCTGGCCGCTCAAGGCATATGTACACCTCAGGTCCCAGCAAGCTCTCACCAAGGTGGTAAGGCCCAGCAAACTATCTCGCCACTGTATACCTTATTGCACACACTGATATATGCAACAGCTCAATAATTTTAGGGAAAGGGTATGTTAAAGCTTCATTGTTCACATATGGCCTAATTTCACCATGATATCATAGAGCATCTGCTGAAAGAAGGGTGTTGTCAGACTTATCGATGGTACCAGTGTACAAGCACTGAAGAAGGCGTGGCCTCTACATTTCGTGATAAAAAAAGTTGGCAGAAAGACGAATCATCCTTTGATGTCTTTGTCAAGGGAGTATAAACTCGATGTAACTGGACACAATCTGCAGCAGGAGGAGTTGATCCTATGGAGATCTTGAGGCAGTGAAGGACTTGACAGAATTTTCCTGATTTGGAAGAGAACACAAACGAAAATAAAGAGTTGCAGGAGGGGATGCTTTTAGACCTGTGAAGCAGGCCTTGATCACAGCTGCATAAATATGGAGCGCTTCACGGATTTGCGTCATCCTTTCGCAGGGGCCATGCTAATCTTCTCTGTATCGATCCAATTTTAGTATATGTGCTGCCTTAGCAAGCACAAGTTTGCTGGCCGCTCAAGGCATATGTACACCTCAGGTCCCAGCAAGCTCTCACCAAGGTGGTAAGGCCCAGCAAACTATCGCGCCACTGTATACCTTATTGCACACACTGATATATGCAACAGCTCAATAATTTTAGGGAAAGGTTATGTTAAAGCTTCATTGTTCACGTATGGCCTAATTCCACCATGATATCTTAGAACATCTGCTGAAAGAAGGGTGTTGCCAGACTTATCGATGGTACCAGTGTACAAGGACTGAAGAAGGCGTGGCCTCTACGTTTTCGTGAGAAAAAAAGTTGTCAGAAAGACGAATCATCCTTTGATGTCTTTGTCAAGGGAGTATAAACTCGATGTAACTGGACACAATCTGCAGCAGGAGGAGTTGATCCTATGGAGATCTTGAGGCAGTGAAGGACTTGACAGAATTTTCCTGATTTGGAAGAGAACACAAACGAAAATAAGGAGTGGCAGGAGGGGATGCTTTTAGACCTGTGAAGCAGGCCTTGATCACAGCTGCATAAATATGGAGCGCTTCACGGATTTGCGTGTCATCCTTTCGCAGGGGCCATGCTAATCTTCTCTGTATCGATCCAATTTTAGTATATGTGCTGCCTTAGCAAGCACAAGTTTGCTGGCCGCTCAAGGCATATGTACACCTCAGGTCCCAGCAAGCTCTCACCAAGGTGGTAAGGCCCAGCAAACTATCTCGACACTGTATACCTTATTGCACACACTGATATATGCAACAGCTCAATCATTTTAGGGAAAGGGTATGTTAAAGCTTCATTGTTCACGTATGGCCTAATTCCACCATGATATCATAGAGCATCTGCTGAAAGAAGGGTGTTGTCAGACTTATCGATGGTACCAGTGTACAAGCACTGAAGAAGGCGTGGCCTCTACGTTTTCATGAGAAAAAAAGTTGGCAGAAAGACGAAACATCCTTTGATGTCTTTGTCAAGGGAGTATAAACTCGATGTAACTGGACACGATATGCAGCAGGAGGAGTTGATCCTATGGAGATCTTGAGGCAGTGAAGGACTTGACAGAATTTTCCTGATTTGGAAGAGAACACAAACGAAAATAAGGAGTGGCAGGAGGGGATGCTTTTAGACCTGTGAAGCAGGCCTTGATCACAGCTGCATAAATATGGAGCGCTTCACGGATTTGCGTGTCATCCTTTCGCAGGGGCCATGCTAATCTTCTCTGTATCGATCCAATTTTAGTATATGTGCTGCCTTAGCAAGCACAAGTTTGCTGGCCGCTCAAGGCATATATACCCCTCAGGTCCCAATAAGCTCTCACCAAGGTGGTAAGGCCCAGCAAACTATCTCGCCACTATATACCTTATTGCACACACTGATATATGCAATAGCTCAATAATTTTAGGGAAAGGGTATGTTAAAGCTTCCTTGTTGACATATGGCCTAATTCCACCATGATATCTTAGAGCATCTGCTGAAAGAAGGGTGTTGCCAGACTTATCGATGGTAACAGTGTACAAGCACTGAAGAAGGCGTGGCCTCTACGTTTTCGTGAGAAAAAAGTTGGCAGAAAGACGAAACATCCTTTGATGTCTTTGTCAAGGGAGTATAAACTCGATGTAACTGGACACGATATGCAGCAGGAGAAGTTGATCCTATGGAGATCTTGAGGCAGTGAAGGACTTGACAGAATTTTCCTGATTTGGAAGAGAACACAAACGAAAATAAGGAGTGGCAGGAGGGGATGCTTTTAGACCTGTGAAGTAGGCCTTGATCACAGCTGCATAAATATGGAGCGCTTCACGGATTTGCGTGTCATCCTTTCGCAGGGGCCATGCTAATCTTCTCTGTATCGATCCAATTTTAGTATATGTGCTGCCTTAGCAAGCACAAGTTTGCTGGCCGCTCAAGGCATATGTACACCTCAGGTCCCAGCAAGCTCTCACCAAGGTGGTAAGGCCCAGCAAACTATCTCGACACTGTATACCTTATTGCACACACTGATATATGCAACAGCTCAATAATTTTAGGGAAAGGGTATGTTAAAGCTTCATTGTTCATATATGGCCTAATTCCACCATGATATCATAGAGCATCTGCTGAAAGAAGGGTGTTGTCAGACTTATCGATGGTACCAGTGTACAAGCACTGAAGAAGGTGTGGCCTCTACGTTTTCGTGAGAAAAAAAGTTGGCAGAAAGACGAAACATCCTTTGATGTCTTTGTCAAGGGAGTATAAACTCGATGTAACTGGACACGATATGCAGCAGGAGGAGTTGATCCTATGGAGATCTTGAGGCAGTGAAGAACTTGACAGAATTTTCCTGATTTGGAAGAGAACACAAACGAAAATAAAGAGTGGCAGGAGGGGATGCTTTTAGACCTGTGAAGCAGGCCTTGATCACAGCTGCATAAATATGGAGCGCTTCACGGATTTGCGTGTCATCCTTTCGCAGGGGCCATGCTAATCTTCTCTATATCGATCCAATTTTAGTATATGTGCTGCCTTAGCAAGCACAAGTTTGCTGGCCGCTCAAGGCATATGTACACCTCAGGTCCCAGCAAGCTCTCACCAAGGTGGTAAGGCCCAGCAAACTATCTCGACACTGTATACCTTATTGCACACACTGATATATGCAACAGCTCAATAATTTTAGGGAAAGGGTATGTTAAAGCTTCATTGTTCACATATGGCCTAATTTCACCATGATATCATAGAGCATCTGCTGAAAGAAGGGTGCACTGAAGAAGGCGTGGCCTCTACGTTTTCATGAGAAAAAAAAGTTGGCAGAAAGACGAAACATCCTTTGATGTCTTTGTCAAGGGAGTATAAACTCGATGTAACTGGACACGATATGCAGCAGGAGGAGTTGATCCTATGGAGATCTTGAGGCATTGAAGGACTTGACAGAATTTTCCTGATTTGGAAGAGAACACAAACGAAAATAAGGAGTGGCAGGAGGGGATGCTTTTAGACCTGTGAAGCAGGCCTTGATCACAGCTGCATAAATATGGAGCGCTTCACGGATTTGCGTGTCATCCTTTCGCAGGGGCCATGCTAATCTTCTCTGTATCGATCCAATTTTAGTATATGTGCTGCCTTAGCAAGCACAAGTTTGCTGGCCGCTCAAGGCATATATACCCCTCAGGTCCCAATAAGCTCTCACCAAGGTGGTAAGGCCCAGCAAACTATCTCGCCACTATATACCTTATTGCACACACTGATATATGCAATAGCTCAATAATTTTAGGGAAAGGGTATGTTAAAGCTTCCTTGTTGACATATGGCCTAATTCCACCATGATATCTTAGAGCATCTGCTGAAAGAAGGGTGTTGCCAGACTTATCGATGGTAACAGTGTACAAGCACTGAAGAAGGCGTGGCCTCTACGTTTTCGTGAGAAAAAAGTTGGCAGAAAGACGAAACATCCTTTGATGTCTTTGTCAAGGGAGTATAAACTCGATGTAACTGGACACAATCTGCAGCAGGAGGAGTTGATCCTATGGAGATCTTGAGGCAGTGAAGGACTTGACAGAATTTTCCTGATTTGGAAGAGAACACAAACGAAAATAAGGAGTGGCAGGAGGGGATGCTTTTAGACCTGTGAAGCAGGCCTTGATCACAGCTGCATAAATATGGAGCGCTTCACGGATTTGCGTGTCATCCTTTCGCAGGGGCCATGCTAATCTTCTCTGTATCGATCCAATTTTAGTATATGTGCTGCCTTAGCAAGCACAACTTTGCTGGCCGCTCAAGGCATATGTAGCCCTCAGGTCCCAGCAAGCTCTCACCAAGGTAGTAAGGCCCAGCAAACTATCTCGCCACTGTATACCTTATTGCACACACTGATATATGCAACAGCTCAATAATTTTAGGGAAAGGGTATGTTAAAGCTTCATTGTTCATATATGGCCTAATTCCACCATGATATCATAGAGCATCTGCTGAAAGAAGGGTGTTGTCAGACTTATCGATGGTACCAGTGTACAAGCACTGAAGAAGGTGTGGCCTCTACGTTTTCGTGAGAAAAAAAGTTGGCAGAAAGACGAAACATCCTTTGATGTCTTTGTCAAGGGAGTATAAACTCGATGTAACTGGACACGATATGCAGCAGGAGGAGTTGATCCTATGGAGATCTTGAGGCAGTGAAGAACTTGACAGAATTTTCCTGATTTGGAAGAGAACACAAACGAAAATAAAGAGTGGCAGGAGGGGATGCTTTTAGACCTGTGAAGCAGGCCTTGATCACAGCTGCATAAATATGGAGCGCTTCACGGATTTGCGTGTCATCCTTTCGCAGGGGCCATGCTAATCTTCTCTGTATCGATCCAATTTTAGTATATGTGCTGCCTTAGCAAGCACAAGTTTGCTGGCCGCTCAAGGCATATGTACACCTCAGGTCCCAGCAAGCTCTCACCAAGGTGGTAAGGCCCAGCAAACTATCTCGACACTGTATACCTTATTGCACACACTGATATATGCAACAGCTCAATAATTTTAGGGAAAGGGTATGTTAAAGCTTCATTGTTCACATATGGCCTAATTTCACCATGATATCATAGAGCATCTGCTGAAAGAAGGGTGCACTGAAGAAGGCGTGGCCTCTACGTTTTCATGAGAAAAAAAAGTTGGCAGAAAGACGAAACATCCTTTGATGTCTTTGTCAAGGGAGTATAAACTCGATGTAACTGGACACGATATGCAGCAGGAGGAGTTGATCCTATGGAGATCTTGAGGCAGTGAAGGACTTGACAGAATTTTCCTGATTTGGAAGAGAACACAAACGAAAATAAGGAGTGGCAGGAGGGGATGCTTTTAGACCTGTGAAGCAGGCCTTGATCACAGCTGCATAAATATGGAGCGCTTCACGGATTTGCGTGTCATCCTTTCGCAGGGGCCATGCTAATCTTCTCTGTATCGATCCAATTTTAGTATATGTGCTGCCTTAGCAAGCACAAGTTTGCTGGCCGCTCAAGGCATATATACCCCTCAGGTCCCAATAAGCTCTCACCAAGGTGGTAAGGCCCAGCAAACTATCTCGCCACTATATACCTTATTGCACACACTGATATATGCAATAGCTCAATAATTTTAGGGAAAGGGTATGTTAAAGCTTCCTTGTTGACATATGGCCTAATTCCACCATGATATCTTAGAGCATCTGCTGAAAGAAGGGTGTTGCCAGACTTATCGATGGTAACAGTGTACAAGCACTGAAGAAGGCGTGGCCTCTACGTTTTCGTGAGAAAAAAGTTGGCAGAAAGACGAAACATCCTTTGATGTCTTTGTCAAGGGAGTATAAACTCGATGTAACTGGACACAATCTGCAGCAGGAGGAGTTGATCCTATGGAGATCTTGAGGCAGTGAAGGACTTGACAGAATTTTCCTGATTTGGAAGAGAACACAAACGAAAATAAGGAGTGGCAGGAGGGGATGCTTTTAGACCTGTGAAGCAGGCCTTGATCACAGCTGCATAAATATGGAGCGCTTCACGGATTTGCGTGTCATCCTTTCGCAGGGGCCATGCTAATCTTCTCTGTATCGATCCAATTTTAGTATATGTGCTGCCTTAGCAAGCACAACTTTGCTGGCCGCTCAAGACATATTTAGCCCTCAGGTCCCAGCAAGCTCTCACCAAGGTGGTAAGGCCCAGCAAACTATCTCGCCACTGTATACCTTATTGCACTCACTGATATATGCAACAGCTCAATAATTTTAGGGAAAGGGTATGTTAAAGCTTCATTGTTCACATATGGCCTAATTCCACCATGATATCATAGAGCATCTGCTGAAAGAAGGGTGTTGTCAGACTTATCGATGGTACCAGTGTACAAGCACTGAAGAAGGCGTGGCCTCTACGTTTTCGTGAGAAAAAAAGTTGGCAGAAAGACGAAACATCCTTTGATGTTTTTGTCAAGGGAGTATAAACTCGATGTAACTGGACACGATATGCAGCAGGAGGAGTTGATCCTATGGAGATCTTGAGGCAGTGAAGGACTTGACAGAATTTTCCTGATTTGGAAGAGAACACAAACGAAAATAAGGAGTGGCAGGAGGGGATGCTTTTAGACCTGTGAAGCAGGCCTTGATCACAGCTGCATAAATATGGAGCGCTTCACGGATTTGCGTGTCACCCTTTCGCAGGGGCCATGCTAATCTTCTCTGTATCGATCCAATTTTAGTATATGTGCTGCCTTAGCAAGCACAAGTTTGCTGGCCGCTCAAGGCATATGTACACCTCAGGTCCCAGCAAGCTCTCACCAAGGTGGTAAGGCCCAGCAAACTATCTCGCCACTGTATACCTTATTGCACACACTGATATATGCAACAGCTCAATAATTTTAGGGAAAGGGTATGTTAAAGCTTCATTGTTCACATATGGCCTAATTCCACCATGATATCATAGAGCATCTGCTGAAAGAAGGGTGTTGTCAGACTTATCGATGGTACCAGTGTACAAGCACTGAAGAAGGCGTGGCCTCTACGTTTTCGTGAGAAAAAAAGTTGGCAGAAAGACGAAACATCCTTTGATGTCTTTGTCAAGGGAGTATAAACTCGATGTAACTGGACACGATATGCAGCAGGAGGAGTTGATCCTATGGAGATCTTGAGGCAGTGAAGAACTTGACAGAATTTTCCTGATTTGGAAGAGAACACAAACGAAAATAAAGAGTGGCAGGAGGGGATGCTTTTAGACCTGTGAAGCAGGCCTTGATCACAGCTGCATAAATATGGAGCGCTTCACGGATTTGGGTGTCATCCTTTCGCAGGGGCCATGCTAATCTTCTCTGTATCGATCCATTTTAGTATATGTGCTGCCTTAGCAAGCACAAGTTTGCTGGCCGCTCAAGGCATATGTACACCTCAGGTCCCAGCAAGCTCTCACCAAGGTGGTAAGGCCCAGCAAACTATCTCGACACTGTATACCTTATTGTACACACTGATATATGCAACAGCTCAATAATTTTAGGGAAAGGCTTTGTTAAAGCTTTATTGTTCACATATGGCCTAATTTCACCATGATATCATAGAGCATCTGCTGAAAGAAGGGTGTTGTCAGACTTATCGATGGTACCAGTGTACAAGCACTGAAGAAGGCGTGGCCTCTACATTTCGTGAGAAAAAAAGTTGGCAGAAAGACGAATCATCCTTTGATGTCTTTGTCAAGGGAGTATAAACTTGATGTAACTGGACACAATCTGCAGCAGGAGGAGTTGATCCTATGGAGATCTTGAGGCAGTGAAGGACTTGACAGAATTTTCCTGATTTGGAAGAGAACACAAACGAAAATAAAGAGTTGCAGGAGGGGATGCTTTTAGACCTGTGAAGCAGGCCTTGATCACAGCTGCATAAATATGGAGCACTTCACGGATTTGCATGTCATCCTTTTTCAGGGGCCATGTTAATCTTCTCTGTATCAATCCAATTTTAGTATATGTGCTGCCTTAGCAAGCATAAGTTTGCTGGCCGCTCAAGGCATATGTACACCTCAGGTCCCAGCAAGCTCTCACCAAGGTGGTAAGGCCCAGCAAACTATCTCGACACTGTATACCTTATTGCACACACTGATATATGCAACAGCTCAATAATTTTAGGGAAAGGGTATGTTAAAGCTTCATTGTTCATATATGGCCTAATTCCACCATGATATCATAGAGCATCTGCTGAAAGAAGGGTGTTGTCAGACTTATCGATGGTACCAGTGTACAAGCACTGAAGAAGGCGTGGCCTCTACGTTTTCGTGAGAAAAAAAGTTGGCAGAAAGACGTAACATCCTTTGATGTCTTTGTCAAGGGAGTATAAACTCGATGTAACTGGACACGAAATGCAGCAGGAGGAGTTGATCCTATGGAGATCTTGAGGCAGTGAAGGACTTGACAGAATTTTCCTGATTTGGAAGAGAACACAAACGAAAATAAGGAGTGGCTGGAGGGGATGCTTTTAGACCTGTGAAGCAGGCCTTGATCACAGCTGCATAAATATGGAGCGCTTCACGGATTTGCGTGTCATCCTTTCGCAGGGGCCATGCTAATCTTCTCTGTATCGATCTAATTTTAGTATATGTGCTGCCTTAGCAAGCACAACTTTGCTGGCCGCTCAAGGCATATGTACACCTCAGGTCCCAGCAAGCTCTCACCAAGGTGGTAAGGCCCAGCAAACTATCTCGCCACTGTATACCTTATTGCACACACTGATATATGCAACAGCTCAATAATTTTAGGGAAAGGGTATGTTAAAGCTTCATTGTTCACATATGGCCTAATTTCACCATGATATCATAGAGCATCTGCTGAAAGAAGGGTGTTGTCAGACTTATCGATGGTACCAGTGTACAAGCACTGAAGAAGGCGTGGCCTCTACATTTCGTGATAAAAAAAGTTGGCAGAAAGACGAATCATCCTTTGATGTCTTTGTCAAGGGAGTATAAACTCGATGTAACTGGACACAATCTGCAGCAGGAGGAGTTGATCCTATGGAGATCTTGAGGCAGTGAAGGACTTGACAGAATTTTCCTGATTTGGAAGAGAACACAAACGAAAATAAAGAGTTGCAGGAGGGGATGCTTTTAGACCTGTGAAGCAGGCCTTGATCACAGCTGCATAAATATGGAGCACTTCACGGATTTGCGTCATCCTTTCGCAGGGGCCATGCTAATCTTCTCTGTCTCGATCCAATTTTAGTATATGTGCTGCCTTAGCAAGCACAAGTTTGCTGGCCGCTCAAGGCATATGTACACCTCAGGTCCCAGCAAGCTCTCACCAAGGTGGTAAGGCCCAGCAAACTATCGCGCCACTGTATACCTTATTGCACACACTGATATATGCAACAGCTCAATAATTTTAGGGAAAGGGTATGTTAAAGCTTCATTGTTCACGTATGGCCTAATTCCACCATGATATCTTAGAACATCTGCTGAAAGAAGGGTGTTGCCAGACTTATCGATGGTACCAGTGTACAAGCACTGAAGAAGGCGTGGCCTCTACGTTTTCGTGAGAAAAAAAGTTGTCAGAAAGACGAATCATCCTTTGATGTCTTTGTCAAGGGAGTATAAACTCGATGTAACTGGACACAATCTGCAGCAGGAGGAGTTGATCCTATGGAGATCTTGAGGCAGTGAAGGACTTGACAGAATTTTCCTGATTTGGAAGAGAACACAAACGAAAATAAAGAGTGGCAGGAGGGGATGCTTTTAGACCTGTGAAGCAGGCCTTGATCACAGCTGCATAAATATGGAGCGCTTCACGGATTTGCGTGTCATCCTTTCGCAGGGGCCATGCTAATCTTCTCTGTATAGATCCAATTTTAGTATATGTGCTGCCTTAGCAAGCACAAGTTTGCTGGCCGCTCAAGGCATATGTACACCTCAGGTCCCAGCAAGCTCTCACCAAGGTGGTAAGGCCCAGCAAACTATCTCGACACTGTATACCTTATTGCACACACTGATATATGCAACAGCTCAATCATTTTAGGGAAAGGGTATGTTAAAGCTTCATTGTTCACGTATGGCCTAATTCCACCATGATATCATAGAGCATCTGCTGAAAGAAGGGTGTTGTCAGACTTATCGATGGTACCAGTGTACAAGCACTGAAGAAGGCGTGGCCTCTACGTTTTCATGAGAAAAAAAGTTGGCAGAAAGACGAAACATCCTTTGATGTCTTTGTCAAGGGAGTATAAACTCGATGTAACTGGACACGATATGCAGCAGGAGGAGTTGATCCTATGGAGATCTTGAGGCAGTGAAGGACTTGACAGAATTTTCCTGATTTGGAAGAGAACACAAACGAAAATAAGGAGTGGCAGGAGGGGATGCTTTTAGACCTGTGAAGCAGGCCTTGATCACAGCTGCATAAATATGGAGCGCTTCACGGATTTGCGTGTCATCCTTTCGCAGGGGCCATGCTAATCTTCTCTGTATCGATCCAATTTTAGTATAAGTGCTGCCTTAGCAAGCACAAGTTTGCTGGCCGCTCAAGGCATATGTACACCTCAGGTCCCAGCAAGCTCTCACCAAGGTGGTAAGGCCCAGCAAACTATCTCGACACTATATACCTTATTGCACACACTGATATATGCAACAGCTCAATCATTTTAGGGAAAGGGTATGTTAAAGCTTCATTGTTCACGTATGGCCTAATTCCACCATGATATCATAGAGCATCTGCTGAAAGAAGGGTGTTGTCAGACTTATCGATGGTACCAGTGTACAAGCACTGAAGAAGGCGTGGCCTCTACGTTTTCATGAGAAAAAAAGTTGGCAGAAAGACGAAACATCCTTTGATGTCTTTGTCAAGGGAGTATAAACTCGATGTAACTGGACACGATATGCAGCAGGAGGAGTTGATCCTATGGAGATCTTGAGGCAGTGAAGGACTTGACAGAATTTTCCTGATTTGGAAGAGAACACAAACGAAAATAAGGAGTGGCAGGAGGGGATGCTTTTAGACCTGTGAAGCAGGCCTTGATCACAGCTGCATAAATATGGAGCGCTTCACGGATTTGCGTGTCATCCTTTTGCAGGGGCCATGCTAATCTTCTCTGTATCGATCCAATTTTAGTATATGTGCTGCCTTAGCAAGCACAAGTTTGCTGGCCGCTCAAGGCATATATACCCCTCAGGTCCCAATAAGCTCTCACCAAGGTGGTAAGGCCCAGCAAACTATCTCGCCACTATATACCTTATTGCACACACTGATATATGCAATAGCTCAATAATTTTAGGGAAAGGGTATGTTAAAGCTTCCTTGTTGACATATGGCCTAATTCCACCATGATATCTTAGAGCATCTGCTGAAAGAAGGGTGTTGCCAGACTTATCGATGGTAACAGTGTACAAGCACTGAAGAAGGCGTGGCCTCTACGTTTTCGTGAGAAAAAAGTTGGCAGAAAGACGAAACATCCTTTGATGTCTTTGTCAAGGGAGTATAAACTCGATGTAACTGGACACGATATGCAGCAGGAGAAGTTGATCCTATGGAGATCTTGAGGCAGTGAAGGACTTGACAGAATTTTCCTGATTTGGAAGAGAACACAAACGAAAATAAGGAGTGGCAGGAGGGGATGCTTTTAGACCTGTGAAGTAGGCCTTGATCACAGCTGCATAAATATGGAGCGCTTCACGGATTTGCGTGTCATCCTTTCGCAGGGGCCATGCTAATCTTCTCTGTATCGATCCAATTTTAGTATATGTGCTGCCTTAGCAAGCACAAGTTTGCTGGCCGCTCAAGGCATATGTACACCTCAGGTCCCAGCAAGCTCTCACCAAGGTGGTAAGGCCCAGCAAACTATCTCGACACTGTATACCTTATTGCACACACTGATATATGCAACAGCTCAATAATTTTAGGGAAAGGGTATGTTAAAGCTTCATTGTTCATATATGGCCTAATTCCACCATGATATCATAGAGCATCTGCTGAAAGAAGGGTGTTGTCAGACTTATCGATGGTACCAGTGTACAAGCACTGAAGAAGGTGTGGCCTCTACGTTTTCGTGAGAAAAAAAAGTTGGCAGAAAGACGAAACATCCTTTGATGTCTTTGTCAAGGGAGTATAAACTCGATGTAACTGGACACGATATGCAGCAGGAGGAGTTGATCCTATGGAGATCTTGAGGCAGTGAAGGACTTGACAGAATTTTCCTGATTTGGAAGAGAACACAAACGAAAATAAGGAGTGGCAGGAGGGGATGCTTTTAGACCTGTGAAGCAGGCCTTGATCACAGCTGCATAAATATGGAGCGCTTCACGGATTTGCGTGTCATCCTTTCGCAGGGGCCATGCTAATCTTCTCTGTATCGATCCAATTTTAGTATATGTGCTGCCTTAGCAAGCACAAGTTTGCTGGCCGCTCAAGGCATATGTACACCTCAGGTCCCAGCAAGCTCTCACCAAGGTGGTAAGGCCCAGCAAACTATCTCGACACTGTATACCTTATTGCACACACTGATATATGCAACAGCTCAATAATTTTAGGGAAAGGGTATGTTAAAGCTTCATTGTTCACATATGGCCTAATTTCACCATGATATCATAGAGCATCTGCTGAAAGAAGGGTGTTGTCAGACTTATCGATGGTACCAGTGTACAAGCACTGAAGAAGGCGTGGCCTCTACATTTCGTGATAAAAAAAGTTGGCAGAAAGACGAATCATCCTTTGATGTCTTTCTCAAGGGAGTATAAACTCGATGTAACTGGACACAATCTGCAGCAGGAGGAGTTGATCCTATGGAGATCTTGAGGCAGTGAAGGACTTGACAGAATTTTCCTGATTTGGAAGAGAACACAAACGAAAATAAAGAGTTGCAGGAGGGGATGCTTTTAGACCTGTGAAGCAGGCCTTGATCACAGCTGCATAAATATGGAGCGCTTCACGGATTTGCGTCATCCTTTCGCAGGGGCCATGCTAATCTTCTCTGTATCGATCCAATTTTAGTATATGTGCTGCCTTAGCAAGCGCAAGTTTGCTGGCCGCTCAAGGCATATGTACACCTCAGGTCCCAGCAAGCTCTCACCAAGGTGGTAAGGCCCAGCAAACTATCGCGCCACTGTATACCTTATTGCACACACTGATATATGCAATAGCTCAATAATTTTAGGGAAAGGGTATGTTAAAGCTTCCTTGTTGACATATGGCCTAATTCCACCATGATATCTTAGAGCATCTGCTGAAAGAAGGGTGTTGCCAGACTTATCGATGGTAACAGTGTACAAGCACTGAAGAAGGCGTGGCCTCTACGTTTTCGTGAGAAAAAAGTTGGCAGAAAGACGAAACATCCTTTGATGTCTTTGTCAAGGGAGTATAAACTCGATGTAACTGGACACGATATGCAGCAGGAGAAGTTGATCCTATGGAGATCTTGAGGCAGTGAAGGACTTGACAGAATTTTCCTGATTTGGAAGAGAACACAAACGAAAATAAGGAGTGGCAGGAGGGGATGCTTTTAGACCTGTGAAGTAGGCCTTGATCACAGCTGCATAAATATGGAGCGCTTCACGGATTTGCGTGTCATCCTTTCGCAGGGGCCATGCTAATCTTCTCTGTGTCGATCCAATTTTAGTATATGTGCTGCCTTAGCAAGCACAAGTTTGCTGGCCGCTCAAGGCATATGTACACCTCAGGTCCCAGCAAGCTCTCACCAAGGTGATAAGGCCCAGCAAACTATCTCGACACTGTATACCTTATTGCACACACTGATATATGCAACAGCTCAATAATTTTAGGGAAAGGGTATGTTAAAGCTTCATTGTTCATATATGGCCTAATTCCACCATGATATCATAGAGCATCTGCTGAAAGAAGGGTGTTGTCAGACTTATCGATGGTACCAGTGTACAAGCACTGAAGAAGGTGTGGCCTCTACGTTTTCGTGAGAAAAAAAGTTGGCAGAAAGACGAAACATCCTTTGATGTCTTTGTCAAGGGAGTATAAACTCGATGTAACTGGACACGATATGCAGCAGGAGGAGTTGATCCTATGGAGATCTTGAGGCAGTGAAGAACTTGACAGAATTTTCCTGATTTGGAAGAGAACACAAACGAAAATAAAGAGTGGCAGGAGGGGATGCTTTTAGACCTGTGAAGCAGGCCTTGATCACAGCTGCATAAATATGGAGCGCTTCACGGATTTGCGTGTCATCCTTTCGCAGGGGCCATGCTAATCTTCTCTGTATCGATCCAATTTTAGTATATGTGCTGCCTTAGCAAGCACAAGTTTGCTGGCCGCTCAAGGCATATGTACCCTCAGGTCCCAGCAAGCTCTCACCAAGGTGGTAAGGCCCAGCAAACTATCTCGACACTGTATACCTTATTGCACACACTGATATATGCAACAGCTCAATAATTTTAGGGAAAGGGTATGTTAAAGCTTCATTGTTCACATATGGCCTAATTTCACCATGATATCATAGAGCATCTGCTGAAAGAAGGGTGCACTGAAGAAGGCGTGGCCTCTACGTTTTCATGAGAAAAAAAAGTTGGCAGAAAGACGAAACATCCTTTGATGTCTTTGTCAAGGGAGTATAAACTCGATGTAACTGGACACGATATGCAGCAGGAGGAGTTGATCCTATGGAGATCTTGAGGCAGTGAAGGACTTGACAGAATTTTCCTGATTTGGAAGAGAACACAAACGAAAATAAGGAGTGGCAGGAGGGGATGCTTTTAGACCTGTGAAGCAGGCCTTGATCACAGCTGCATAAATATGGAGCGCTTCACGGATTTGCGTGTCATCCTTTCGCAGGGGCCATGCTAATCTTCTCTGTATCGATCCAATTTTAGTATATGTGCTGCCTTAGCAAGCACAAGTTTGCTGGCCGCTCAAGGCATATGTACACCTCAGGTCCCAGCAAGCTCTCACCAAGGTGGTAAGGCCCAGCAAACTATCTCGACACTGTATACCTTATTGCACACACTGATATATGCAACAGCTCAATAATTTTAGGGAAAGGGTATGTTAAAGCTTCATTGTTCACATATGGCCTAATTTCACCATGATATCATAGAGCATCTGCTGAAAGAAGGGTGTTGTCAGACTTATCGATGGTACCAGTGTACAAGCACTGAAGAAGGCGTGGCCTCTACATTTCGTGATAAAAAAAGTTGGCAGAAAGACGAATCATCCTTTGATGTCTTTCTCAAGGGAGTATAAACTCGATGTAACTGGACACAATCTGCAGCAGGAGGAGTTGATCCTATGGAGATCTTGAGGCAGTGAAGGACTTGACAGAATTTTCCTGATTTGGAAGAGAACACAAACGAAAATAAAGAGTTGCAGGAGGGGATGCTTTTAGACCTGTGAAGCAGGCCTTGATCACAGCTGCATAAATATGGAGCGCTTCACGGATTTGCGTGTCATCCTTTCGCAGGGGCCATGCTAATTTTCTCTGTATCGATCCAATTTTAGTATATGTGCTGCCTTAGCAAGCACAAGTTTGCTGGCCGCTCAAGGCATATGTACACCTCAGGTCCCAGCAAGCTCTCACCAAGGTGGTAAGGCCCAGCAAACTATCGCGCCACTGTATACCTTATTGCACACACTGATATATGCAACAGCTCAATAATTTTAGGGAAAGGGTATGTTAAAGCTTCATTGTTCACGTATGGCCTAATTCCACCATGATATCTTAGAACATCTGCTGAAAGAAGGGTGTTGCCAGACTTATCGATGGTACCAGTGTACAAGCACTGAAGAAGGCGTGGCCTCTACGTTTTCGTGAGAAAAAAAGTTGTCAGAAAGACGAATCATCCTTTGATGTCTTTGTCAAGGGAGTATAAACTCGATGTAACTGGACACAATCTGCAGCAGGAGGAGTTGATCCTATGGAGATCTTGAGGCAGTGAAGGACTTGACAGAATTTTCCTGATTTGGAAGAGAACACAAACTAAAATAAAGAGTTGCAGGAGGGGATGCTTTTAGACCTGTGAAGCAGGCCTTGATCACAGCTGCATAAATATGGAGCACTTCACAGATATGCATGTCGTCCTTTCGCAGGGGCCATGCTAATCTTCTCTGTATCGATCCAATTTTAGTATATGTGCTGCCTTAGCAAGCACAAGTTTGCTGGCCGCTCAAGGCATATGTACACCTCAGGTCCCAGCAAGCTCTCACCAAGGTGGTAAGGCCCAGCAAACTATCTCGCCACTGTATACCTTATTGCACACACTGATATATGCAACAGCTCAATAATTTTAGGGAAAGGGTATGTTAAAGCTTCATTGTTCACGTATGGCCTAATTCCACCATGATATCATAGAGCATCTGCTGAAAGAAGGGTGTTGTCAGACTTATCGATGGTACCAGTGTACAAGCACTGAAGAAGGCGTGGCCTCTACGTTTTCGTGAGAAAAAAAGTTGGCAGAAAGACGAAACATCCTTTGATGTCTTTGTCAAGGGAGTATAAACTGGATGTAACTGGACACGATATGCAGCAGGAGGAGTTGATCCTATGGAGATCTTGAGGCAGTGAAGGACTTGACAGAATTTTCCTGATTTGGAAGAGAACACAAACGAAAATAAAGAGTGGCAGGAGGGGATGCTTTTAGACCTGTGAAGCAGGCCTTGATCACAGCTGCATAAATATGGAGCGCTTCACGGATTTGCGTGTCATCCTTTCGCAGGGGCCAGGCTAATCTTCTCTGTATCGATCCAATTTTAGTATATGTGCTGCCTTAGCAAGCACAAGTTTGCTGGCCGCTCAAGGCATATGTACACCTCAGGTCCCAGCAAGCTCTCACCAAGGTGGTAAGGCCCAGCAAACTATCTCGACACTGTATACCTTATTGCACACACTGATATATGCAACAGCTAAATCATTTTAGGGAAAGGGTATGTTAAAGCTTCATTGTTCACGTATGGCCTAATTCCACCATGATATCATAGAGCATCTGCTGAAAGAAGGGTGTTGTCAGACTTATCGATGGTACCAGTGTACAAGCACTGAAGAAGGCGTGGCCTCTACGTTTTCATGAGAAAAAAAGTTGGCAGAAAGACGAAACATCCTTTGATGTCTTTGTCAAGGGAGTATAAACTCGATGTAACTGGACACGATATGCAGCAGGAGGAGTTGATCCTATGGAGATCTTGAGGCAGTGAAGGACTTGACAGAATTTTCCTGATTTGGAAGAGAACACAAACGAAAATAAGGAGTGGCAGGAGGGGATGCTTTTAGACCTGTGAAGCAGGCCTTGATCACAGCTGCATAAATATGGAGCGCTTCACGGATTTGCGTGTCATCCTTTCGCAGGGGCCATGCTAATCTTCTCTGTATCGATCCAATTTTAGTATATGTGCTGCCTTAGCAAGCACAAGTTTGCTGGCCGCTCAAGGCATATATACCCCTCAGGTCCCAATAAGCTCTCACCAAGGTGGTAAGGCCCAGCAAACTATCTCGCCACTATATACCTTATTGCACACACTGATATATGCAATAGCTCAATAATTTTAGGGAAAGGGTATGTTAAAGCTTCCTTGTTGACATATGGCCTAATTCCACCATGATATCTTAGAGCATCTGCTGAAAGAAGGGTGTTGCCAGACTTATCGATGGTAACAGTGTACAAGCACTGAAGAAGGCGTGGCCTCTACGTTTTCGTGAGAAAAAAGTTGGCAGAAAGACGAAACATCCTTTGATGTCTTTGTCAAGGGAGTATAAACTCGATGTAACTGGACACAATCTGCAGCAGGAGGAGTTGATCCTATGGAGATCTTGAGGCAGTGAAGGACTTGACAGAATTTTCCTGATTTGGAAGAGAACACAAACGAAAATAAGGAGTGGCAGGAGGGGATGCTTTTAGACCTGTGAAGCAGGCCTTGATCACAGCTGCATAAATATGGAGCGCTTCACGGATTTGCGTGTCATCCTTTCGCAGGGGCCATGCTAATCTTCTCTGTATCGATCCAATTTTAGTATATGTGCTGCCTTAGCAAGCACAAGTTTGCTGGCCGCTCAAGGCATATGTACACCTCAGGTCCCAGCAAGCTCTCACCAAGGTGGTAAGGCCCAGCAAACTATCTCGACACTGTATACCTTATTGCACACACTGATATATGCAACAGCTCAATCATTTTAGGGAAAGGGTATGTTAAAGCTTCATTGTTCACATATGGCCTAATTTCACCATGATATCATAGAGCATCTGCTGAAAGAAGGGTGTTGCCAGACTTATCGATGGTACCAGTGTACAAGCACTGAAGAAGGCGTGGCCTCTACGTTTTCGTGAGAAAAAAAGTTGTCAGAAAGACGAATCATCCTTTGATGTCTTTGTCAAGGGAGTATAAACTCGATGTAACTGGACACAATCTGCAGCAGGAGGAGTTGATCCTATGGAGATCTTGAGGCAGTGAAGGACTTGACAGAATTTTCCTGATTTGGAAGAGAACACAAACGAAAATAAAGAGTTGCAGGAGGGGATGCTTTTAGACCTGTGAAGCAGGCCTTGATCACAGCTGCATAAATATGGAGCACTTCACGGATTTCCATGTCATCCTTTTTCAGGGGCCATGTTAATCTTCTCTGTATCAATCCAATTTTAGTATATGTGCTGCCTTAGCAAGCACAAGTTTGCTGGCCGCTCAAGGCATATGTAGCCCTCAGGTCCCAGCAAGCTCTCACCAAGGTGGTAAGGCCCAGCAAACTATCTCGCCACTGTATACCTTATTGCACACACTGATATATGCAACAGCTCAATAATTTTAGGGAAAGGGTATGTTAAAGCTTCATTGTTCACATATGGCCTAATTCCACCATGATATCATAGAGCATCTGCTGAAAGAAGGGTGTTGTCAGACTTATCGATGGTACCAGTGTACAAGCACTGAAGAAGGCGTGGCCTCTACGTTTTCGTGAGAAAAAAAGTTGGCAGAAAGACGAAACATCCTTTGATGTCTTTGTCAAGGGAGTATAAACTCGATGTAACTGGACACGATATGCAGCAGGAGGAGTTGATCCTATGGAGATCTTGAGGCAGTGAAGGACTTGACAGAATTTTCCTGATTTGGAAGAGAACACAAACGAAAATAAGGAGTGGCAGGAGGGGATGCTTTTAGACCTGTGAAGCAGGCCTTGATCACAGCTGCATAAATATGGAGCGCTTCACGGATTTGCGTGTCATCCTTTCGCAGGGGCCATGCTAATCTTCTCTGTATCGATCCAATTTTAGTATATGTGCTGCCTTAGCAAGCACAAGTTTGCTGGCCGCTCAAGGCATATGTACACCTCAGGTCCCAGCAAGCTCTCACCAAGGTGGTAAGGCCCAGCAAACTATCTCGACATTGTATACCTTATTGCACACACTGATATATGCAACAGCTCAATAATTTTAGGGAAAGGGTATGTTAAAGCTTCATTGTTCACATATGGCCTAATTTGACCATGATATCATAGAGCATCTGCTGAAAGAAGGGTGTTGTCAGACTTATCGATGGTACCAGTGTACAAGCACTGAAGAAGGCGTGGCCTCTACATTTCGTGATAAAAAAAGTTGGCAGAAAGACGAATCATCCTTTGATGTCTTTGTCAAGGGAGTATAAACTCGATGTAACTGGACACAATCTGCAGCAGGAGGAGTTGATCCTATGGAGATCTTGAGGCAGTGAAGGACTTGACAGAATTTTCCTGATTTGGAAGAGAACACAAACGAAAATAAAGAGTTGCAGGAGGGGATGCTTTTAGACCTGTGAAGCAGGCCTTGATCACAGCTGCATAAATATGGAGCGCTTCACGGATTTGCGTGTCATCCTTTCGCAGGGGCCATGCTAATCTTCTCTGTATCGATCCAATTTTAGTATATGTGCTGCCTTAGCAAGCACAAGTTTGCTGGCCGCTCAAGGCATATGTACACCTCAGGTCCCAGCAAGCTCTCACCAAGGTGGTAAGGCCCAGCAAACTATCGCGCCACTGTATACCTTATTGCACACACTGATATATGCAACAGCTCAATAATTTTAGGGAAAGGGTATGTTAAAGCTTCATTGTTCACGTATGGCCTAATTCCACCATGATATCTTAGAACATCTGCTGAAAGAAGGGTGTTGCCAGACTTATCGATGGTACCAGTGTACAAGCACTGAAGAAGGCGTGGCCTCTACGTTTTCGTGAGAAAAAAAGTTGTCAGAAAGACGAATCATCCTTTGATGTCTTTGTTAAGGGAGTATAAACTCGATGTAACTGGACACAATCTGCAGCAGGAGGAGTTGATCCTATGGAGATCTTGAGGCAGTGAAGGACTTGACAGAATTTTCCTGATTTGGAAGAGAACACAAACTAAAATAAAGAGTTGCAGGAGGGGATGCTTTTAGACCTGTGAAGCAGGCCTTGATCACAGCTGCATAAATATGGAGCGCTTCACGGATTTGCGTGTCATCCTTTCGCAGGGGCCATGCTAATCTTCTCTGTATCGATCCAATTTTAGTATATGTGCTGCCTTAGCAAGCACAAGTTTGCTGGCCGCTCAAGGCATATGTACACCTCAGGTCCCAGCAAGCTCTCACCAAGGTGGTAAGGCCCAGCAAACTATCTCGACACTGTATACCTTATTGCACACACTGATATATGCAACAGCTCAATCATTTTAGGGAAAGGGTATGTTAAAGCTTCATTGTTCACGTATGGCCTAATTCCACCATGATATCATAGAGCATCTGCTGAAAGAAGGGTGTTGTCAGACTTATCGATGGTACCAGTGTACAAGCACTGAAGAAGGCGTGGCCTCTACGTTTTCATGAGAAAAAAAGTTGGCAGAAAGACGAAACATCCTTTGATGTCTTTGTCAAGGGAGTATAAACTCGATGTAACTGGACACGATATGCAGCAGGAGGAGTTGATCCTATGGAGATCTTGAGGCAGTGAAGGACTTGACAGAATTTTCCTGATTTGGAAGAGAACACAAACGAAAATAAGGAGTGGCAGGAGGGGATGCTTTTAGACCTGTGAAGCAGGCCTTGATCACAGCTGCATAAATATGGAGCGCTTCACGGATTTGCGTGTCATCCTTTCGCAGGGGCCATGCTAATCTTCTCTGTATCGATCCAATTTTAGTATATGTGCTGCCTTAGCAAGCACAAGTTTGCTGGCCGCTCAAGGCATATATACCCCTCAGGTCCCAATAAGCTCTCACCAAGGTGGTAAGGCCCAGCAAACTATCTCGCCACTATATACCTTATTGCACACACTGATATATGCAATAGCTCAATAATTTTAGGGAAAGGGTATGTTAAAGCTTCCTTGTTGACATATGGCCTAATTCCACCATGATATCTTAGAGCATCTGCTGAAAGAAGGGTGTTGCCAGACTTATCGATGGTAACAGTGTACAAGCACTGAAGAAGGCGTGGCCTCTACGTTTTCGTGAGAAAAAAGTTGGCAGAAAGACGAAACATCCTTTGATGTCTTTGTCAAGGGAGTATAAACTCGATGTAACTGGACACAATCTGCAGCAGGAGGAGTTGATCCTATGGAGATCTTGAGGCAGTGAAGGACTTGACAGAATTTTCCTGATTTGGAAGAGAACACAAACGAAAATAAGGAGTGGCAGGAGGGGATGCTTTTAGACCTGTGAAGCAGGCCTTGATCACAGCTGCATAAATATGGAGCGCTTCACGGATTTGCGTGTCATCCTTTCGCAGGGGCCATGCTAATCTTCTCTGTATCGATCCAATTTTAGTATATGTGCTGCCTTAGCAAGCACAACTTTGCTGGCCGCTCAAGGCATATGTACACCTCAGGTCCCAGCAAGCTCTCACCAAGGTGGTAAGGCCCAGCAAACTATCTCGCCACTGTATACCTTATTGCACACACTGATATATGCAACAGCTCAATCATTTTAGGGAAAGGGTATGTTAAAGCTTCATTGTTCATATATGGCCTAATTCCACCATGATATCATAGAGCATCTGCTGAAAGAAGGGTGTTGTCAGACTTATCGATGGTACCAGTGTACAAGCACTGAAGAAGGTGTGGCCTCTACGTTTTCGTGAGAAAAAAAGTTGGCAGAAAGACGAAACATCCTTTGATGTCTTTGTCAAGGGAGTATAAACTCGATGTAACTGGACACGATATGCAGCAGGAGGAGTTGATCCTATGGAGATCTTGAGGCAGTGAAGAACTTGACAGAATTTTCCTGATTTGGAAGAGAACACAAACGAAAATAAAGAGTGGCAGGAGGGGATGCTTTTAGACCTGTGAAGCAGGCCTTGATCACAGCTGCATAAATATGGAGCGCTTCACGGATTTGCGTGTCATCCTTTCGCAGGGGCCATGCTAATCTTCTCTGTATCGATCCAATTTTAGTATATGTGCTGCCTTAGCAAGCACAAGTTTGCTGGCCGCTCAAGGCATATGTACACCTCAGGTCCCAGCAAGCTCTCACCAAGGTGGTAAGGCCCAGCAAACTATCTCGACACTGTATACCTTATTGCACACACTGATATATGCAACAGCTCAATAATTTTAGGGAAAGGGTATGTTAAAGCTTCATTGTTCACATATGGCCTAATTTCACCATGATATCATAGAGCATCTGCTGAAAGAAGGGTGCACTGAAGAAGGCGTGGCCTCTACGTTTTCATGAGAAAAAAAAGTTGGCAGAAAGACGAAACATCCTTTGATGTCTTTGTCAAGGGAGTATAAACTCGATGTAACTGGACACGATATGCAGCAGGAGGAGTTGATCCTATGGAGATCTTGAGGCAGTGAAGGACTTGACAGAATTTTCCTGATTTGGAAGAGAACACAAACGAAAATAAGGAGTGGCAGGAGGGGATGCTTTTAGACCTGTGAAGCAGGCCTTGATCACAGCTGCATAAATATGGAGCGCTTCACGGATTTGCGTGTCATCCTTTCGCAGGGGCCATGCTAATCTTCTCTGTATCGATCCAATTTTAGTATATGTGCTGCCTTAGCAAGCACAAGTTTGCTGGCCGCTCAAGGCATATATACCCCTCAGGTCCCAATAAGCTCTCACCAAGGTGGTAAGGCCCAGCAAACTATCTCGCCACTATATACCTTATTGCACACACTGATATATGCAATAGCTCAATAATTTTAGGGAAAGGGTATGTTAAAGCTTCCTTGTTGACATATGGCCTAATTCCACCATGATATCTTAGAGCATCTGCTGAAAGAAGGGTGTTGCCAGACTTATCGATGGTAACAGTGTACAAGCACTGAAGAAGGCGTGGCCTCTACGTTTTCGTGAGAAAAAAGTTGGCAGAAAGACGAAACATCCTTTGATGTCTTTGTCAAGGGAGTATAAACTCGATGTAACTGGACACAATCTGCAGCAGGAGGAGTTGATCCTATGGAGATCTTGAGGCAGTGAAGGACTTGACAGAATTTTCCTGATTTGGAAGAGAACACAAACGAAAATAAGGAGTGGCAGGAGGGGATGCTTTTAGACCTGTGAAGCAGGCCTTGATGACAGCTGCATAAATATGGAGCGCTTCACGGATTTGCGTGTCATCCTTTCGCAGGGGCCATGCTAATCTTCTCTGTATCGATCCAATTTTAGTATATGTGCTGCCTTAGCAAGCACAACTTTGCTGGCCGCTCAAGACATATTTAGCCCTCAGGTCCCAGCAAGCTCTCACCAAGGTGGTAAGGCCCAGCAAACTATCTCGCCACTGTATACCTTATTGCACTCACTGATATATGCAACAGCTCAATAATTTTAGGGAAAGGGTATGTTAAAGCTTCATTGTTCACATATGGCCTAATTCCACCATGATATCATAGAGCATCTGCTGAAAGAAGGGTGTTGTCAGACTTATCGATGGTACCAGTGTACAAGCACTGAAGAAGGCGTGGCCTCTACGTTTTCGAGAGAAAAAAAGTTGGCAGAAAGACGAAACATCCTTTGATGTTTTTGTCAAGGGAGTATAAACTCGATGTAACTGGACACGATATGCAGCAGGAGGAGTTGATCCTATGGAGATCTTGAGGCAGTGAAGGACTTGACAGAATTTTCCTGATTTGGAAGAGAACACAAACGAAAATAAGGAGTGGCAGGAGGGGATGCTTTTAGACCTGTGAAGCAGGCCTTGATCACAGCTGCATAAATATGGAGCGCTTCACGGATTTGCGTGTCATCCTTTCGCAGGGGCCATGCTAATCTTCTCTGTATCGATCCAATTTTAGTATATGTGCTGCCTTAGCAAGCACAAGTTTGCTGGCCGCTCAAGGCATATGTACACCTCAGGTCCCAGCAAGCTCTCACCAAGGTGGTAAGGCCCAGCAAACTATCTCGACACTGTATACCTTATTGCACACACTGATATATGCAACAGCTCAATAATTTTAGGGAAAGGGTATGTTAAAGCTTCATTGTTCATATATGGCCTAATTCCACCATGATATCATAGAGCATCTGCTGAAAGAAGGGTGTTGTCAGACTTATCGATGGTACCAGTGTACAAGCACTGAAGAAGGCGTGGCCTCTACGTTTTCGTGAGAAAAAAAGTTGGCAGAAAGACGTAACATCCTTTGATGTCTTTGTCAAGGGAGTATAAACTCGATGTAACTGGACACGATATGCAGCAGGAGGAGTTGATCCTATGGAGATCTTGAGGCAGTGAAGAACTAGACAGAATTTTCCTGATTTGGAAGAGAACACAAACGAAAATAAAGAGTGGCAGGAGGGGATGCTTTTAGACCTGTGAAGCAGGCCTTGATCACAGCTGCATAAATATGGAGCGCTTCACGGATTTGCGTGTCATCCTTTCGCAGGGGCCATGCTAATCTTCTCTGTATCGATCCAATTTTAGTATATGTGCTGCCTTAGCAAGCACAAGTTTGCTGGCTGCTCAAGGCATATGTACACCTCAGGTCCCAGCAAGCTCTCACCAAGGTGGTAACGCCCAGCAAACTATCTCGACACTGTATACCTTATTGCACACACTGATATATGCAACAGCTCAATAATTTTAGGGAAAGGGTATGTTAAAGCTTCATTGTTCACATATGGCCTAATTTCACCATGACATCATAGAGCATCTGCTGAAAGAAGGGTGTTGTCAGACTTATCGATGGTACCAGTGTACAAGCACTGAAGAAGGCGTGGCCTCTACATTTCGTGAGAAAAAAAGTTGGCAGAAAGACGAATCATCCTTTGATGTCTTTGTCAAGGGAGTATAAACTCGATGTAACTGGGCACAATCTGCAGCAGGAGGAAATGATCCTATGGAGATCTTGAGGCAGTGAAGGACTTGACAGAATTTTCCTGATTTGGAAGAGAACACAAACGAAAATAAAGAGTTGCAGGAGGGGATGCTTTTAGACCTGTGAAGCAGGCCTTGATCACAGCTGCATAAATATGGAGCACTTCACGGATTTCCATGTCATCCTTTTTCAGGGGCCATGTTAATCTTCTCTGTATCAATCCAATTTTAGTATATGTGGTGCCTTAGCAAGCACAAGTTTGCTGGCCGCTCAAGGCATATGTAGCCCTAAGGTCCCAGCAAGCTCTCACCAAGGTGGTAAGGCCCAGCAAACTATCTCGCCACTGTATACCTTATTGCACACACTGATATATGCAACAGCTCAATAATTTTAGGGAAAGGGTATGTTAAAGCTTCATTGTTCACATATGGCCTAATTCCACCATGATATCATAGAGCATCTGCTGAAAGAAGGGTGTTGTCAGACTTATCGTAGGTACCAGTGTACAAGCACTGAAGAAGGCGTGGCCTCTACGTTTTCGTGAGAAAAAAAGTTGGCAGAAAGACGAAACATCCTTTGATGTCTTTGTCAAGGGAGTATAAACTCGATGTAACTGGACACGATATGCAGCAGGAGGAGTTGATCCTATGGAGATCTTGAGGCAGTGAAGAACTTGACAGAATTTTCCTGATTTGGAAGAGAACACAAACGAAAATAAAGAGTGGCAGGAGGGGATGCTTTTAGACCTGTGAAGCAGGCCTTGATCACAGCTGCATAAATATGGAGCGCTTCACGGATTTGGGTGTCATCCTTTCGCAGGGGCCATGCTAATCTTCTCTGTATCGATCCATTTTAGTATATGTGCTGCCTTAGCAAGCACAAGTTTGCTGGCCGCTCAAGGCATATGTACACCTCAGGTCCCAGCAAGCTCTCACCAAGGTGGTAAGGCCCAGCAAACTATCTCGACACTGTATACCTTATTGTACACACTGATATATGCAACAGCTCAATAATTTTAGGGAAAGGGTATGTTAAAGCTTCATTGTTCACATATGGCCTAATTTCACCATGATATCATAGAGCATCTGCTGAAAGAAGGGTGTTGTCAGACTTATCGATGGTACCAGTGTACAAGCACTGAAGAAGGCGTGGCCTCTACATTTCGTGAGAAAAAAAGTTGGCAGAAAGACGAATCATCCTTTGATGTCTTTGTCAAGGGAGTATAAACTCGATGTAACTGGACACAATCTGCAGCAGGAGGAGTTGATCCTATGGAGATCTTGAGGCAGTGAAGGACTTGACAGAATTTTCCTGATTTGGAAGAGAACACAAACGAAAATAAGGAGTGGCAGGAGGGGATGCTTTTAGACCTGTGAAGCAGGCCTTGATCACAGCTGCATAAATATGGAGCGCTTCACGGATTTGCGTGTCATCCTTTCGCAGGGGCCATGCTAATCTTCTCTGTATCGATCCAATTTTAGTATATGTGCTGCCTTAGCAAGCACAAGTTTGCTGGCCGCTCAAGGCATATGTACACCTCAGGTCCCAGCAAGCTCTCACCAAGGTGGTAAGGCCCAGCAAACTATCTCGACACTGTATACCTTATTGCACACACTGATATATGCAACAGCTCAATAATTTTAGGGAAAGGGTATGTTAAAGCTTCATTGTTCATATATGGCCTAATTCCACCATGATATCATAGAGCATCTGCTGAAAGAAGGGTGTTGTCAGACTTATCGATGGTACCAGTGTACAAGCACTGAAGAAGGCGTGGCCTCTACGTTTTCGTGAGAAAAAAAGTTGGCAGAAAGACGTAACATCCTTTGATGTCTTTGTCAAGGGAGTATAAACTCGATGTAACTGGACACGATATGCAGCAGGAGGAGTTGATCCTATGGAGATCTTGAGGCAGTGAAGAACTAGACAGAATTTTCCTGATTTGGAAGAGAACACAAACGAAAATAAAGAGTGGCAGGAGGGGATGCTTTTAGACCTGTGAAGCAGGCCTTGATCACAGCTGCATAAATATGGAGCGCTTCACGGATTTGCGTGTCATCCTTTCGCAGGGGCCATGCTAATCTTCTCTGTATCGATCCAATTTTAGTATATGTGCTGCCTTAGCGTTTGCTGGCTGCTCAAGGCATATGTACACCTCAGGTCCCAGCAAGCTCTCACCAAGGTGGTAACGCCCAGCAAACTATCTCGACACTGTATACCTTATTGCACACACTGATATATGCAACAGCTCAATAATTTTAGGGAAAGGGTATGTTAAAGCTTCATTGTTCACATATGGCCTAATTTCACCATGACATCATAGAGCATCTGCTGAAAGAAGGGTGTTGTCAGACTTATCGATGGTACCAGTGTACAAGCACTGAAGAAGGCGTGGCCTCTACATTTCGTGAGAAAAAAAGTTGGCAGAAAGACGAATCATCCTTTGATGTCTTTGTCAAGGGAGTATAAACTCGATGTAACTGGGCACAATCTGCAGCAGGAGGAAATGATCCTATGGAGATCTTGAGGCAGTGAAGGACTTGACAGAATTTTCCTGATTTGGAAGAGAACACAAACGAAAATAAAGAGTTGCAGGAGGGGATGCTTTTAGACCTGTGAAGCAGGCCTTGATCACAGCTGCATAAATATGGAGCACTTCACGGATTTCCATGTCATCCTTTTTCAGGGGCCATGTTAATCTTCTCTGTATCAATCCAATTTTAGTATATGTGGTGCCTTAGCAAGCACAAGTTTGCTGGCCGCTCAAGGCATATGTAGCCCTAAGGTCCCAGCAAGCTCTCACCAAGGTGGTAAGGCCCAGCAAACTATCTCGCCACTGTATACCTTATTGCACACACTGATATATGCAACAGCTCAATAATTTTAGGGAAAGGGTATGTTAAAGCTTCATTGTTCACATATGGCCTAATTCCACCATGATATCATAGAGCATCTGCTGAAAGAAGGGTGTTGTCAGACTTATCGTAGGTACCAGTGTACAAGCACTGAAGAAGGCGTGGCCTCTACGTTTTCGTGAGAAAAAAAGTTGGCAGAAAGACGAAACATCCTTTGATGTCTTTGTCAAGGGAGTATAAACTCGATGTAACTGGACACGATATGCAGCAGGAGGAGTTGATCCTATGGAGATCTTGAGGCAGTGAAGAACTTGACAGAATTTTCCTGATTTGGAAGAGAACACAAACGAAAATAAAGAGTGGCAGGAGGGGATGCTTTTAGACCTGTGAAGCAGGCCTTGATCACAGCTGCATAAATATGGAGCGCTTCACGGATTTGGGTGTCATCCTTTCGCAGGGGCCATGCTAATCTTCTCTGTATCGATCCATTTTAGTATATGTGCTGCCTTAGCAAGCACAAGTTTGCTGGCCGCTCAAGGCATATGTACACCTCAGGTCCCAGCAAGCTCTCACCAAGGTGGTAAGGCCCAGCAAACTATCTCGACACTGTATACCTTATTGTACACACTGATATATGCAACAGCTCAATAATTTTAGGGAAAGGGTATGTTAAAGCTTCATTGTTCACATATGGCCTAATTTCACCATGATATCATAGAGCATCTGCTGAAAGAAGGGTGTTGTCAGACTTATCGATGGTACCAGTGTACAAGCACTGAAGAAGGCGTGGCCTCTACATTTCGTGAGAAAAAAAGTTGGCAGAAAGACGAATCATCCTTTGATGTCTTTGTCAAGGGAGTATAAACTCGATGTAACTGGACACAATCTGCAGCAGGAGGAGTTGATCCTATGGAGATCTTGAGGCAGTGAAGGACTTGACAGAATTTTCCTGATTTGGAAGAGAACACAATCGAAAATAAAGAGTTGCAGGAGGGGATGCTTTTAGACCTGTGAAGCAGGCCTTGATCACAGCTGCATAAATATGGAGCGCTTCACGGATTTGCGTGTCATCCTTTCGCAGGGGCCATGCTAATCTTCTCTGTATCGATCCAATTTTAGTATATGTGCTGCCTTAGCAAGCACAAGTTTGCTGGCCGCTCAAGGCATATGTACACCTCAGGTCCCAGCAAGCTCTCACCAAGGTGGTAAGGCCCAGCAAACTATCGCGCCACTGTATACCTTATTGCACACACTGATATATGCAACAGCTCAATAATTTTAGGGAAAGGGTATGTTAAAGCTTCATTGTTCACGTATGGCCTAATTCCACCATGATATCTTAGAACATCTGCTGAAAGAAGGGTGTTGCCAGACTTATCGATGGTACCAGTGTACAAGCACTGAAGAAGGCGTGGCCTCTACGTTTTCGTGAGAAAAAAAGTTGTCAGAAAGACGAATCATCCTTTGATGTCTTTGTCAAGGGAGTATAAACTCGATGTAACTGGACACAATCTGCAGCAGGAGGAGTTGATCCTATGGAGATCTTGAGGCAGTGAAGGACTTGACAGAATTTTCCTGATTTGGAAGAGAACACAAACGAAAATAAAGAGTGGCAGGAGGGGATGCTTTTAGACCTGTGAAGCAGGCCTTGATCACAGCTGCATAAATATGGAGCGCTTCACGGATTTGCGTGTCATCCTTTCGCAGGGGCCATGCTAATCTTCTCTGTATCGATCCAATTTTAGTATATGTGCTGCCTTAGCAAGCACAAGTTTGCTGGCGCTCAAGGCATATGTACACCTCAGGTCCCAGCAAGCTCTCACCAAGGTGGTAAGGCCCAGCAAACTATCTCGACACTGTATACCTTATTGCACACACTGATATATGCAACAGCTCAATCATTTTAGGGAAAGGGTATGTTAAAGCTTCATTGTTCACGTATGGCCTAATTCCACCATGATATCATAGAGCATCTGCTGAAAGAAGGGTGTTGTCAGACTTATCGATGGTACCAGTGTACAAGCACTGAAGAAGGCGTGGCCTCTACGTTTTCATGAGAAAAAAAGTTGGCAGAAAGACGAAACATCCTTTGATATCTTTGTCAAGGGAGTATAAACTCGATGTAACTGGACACGATATGCAGCAGGAGGAGTTGATCCTATGGAGATCTTGAGGCAGTGAAGGACTTGACAGAATTTTCCTGATTTGGAAGAGAACACAAACGAAAATAAGGAGTGGCAGGAGGGGATGCTTTTAGACCTGTGAAGCAGGCCTTGATCACAGCTGCATAAATATGGAGCGCTTCACGGATTTGCGTGTCATCCTTTCGCAGGGGCCATGCTAATCTTCTCTGTATCGATCCAATTTTAGTATATGTGCTGCCTTAGCAAGCACAAGTTTGCTGGCCGCTCAAGGCATATGTACACCTCAGGTCCCAGCAAGCTCTCACCAAGGTGGTAAGGCCCAGCAAACTATCTCGACACTGTATACCTTATTGCACACACTGATATATGCAACAGCTCAATCATTTTAGGGAAAGGGTATGTTAAAGCTTCATTGTTCACGTATGGCCTAATTCCACCATGATATCATAGAGCATCTGCTGAAAGAAGGGTGTTGTCAGACTTATCGATGGTACCAGTGTACAAGCACTGAAGAAGGCGTGGCCTCTACGTTTTCATGAGAAAAAAAGTTGGCAGAAAGACGAAACATCCTTTGATGTCTTTGTCAAGGGAGTATAAACTCGATGTAACTGGACACGATATGCAGCAGGAGGAGTTGATCCTATGGAGATCTTGAGGCAGTGAAGGACTTGACAGAATTTTCCTGATTTGGAAGAGAACACAAACGAAAATAAGGAGTGGCAGGAGGGGATGCTTTTAGACCTGTGAAGCAGGCCTTGATCACAGCTGCATAAATATGGAGCGCTTCACGGATTTGCGTGTCATCCTTTCGCAGGGGCCATGCTAATCTTCTCTGTATCGATCCAATTTTAGTATATGTGCTGCCTTAGCAAGCACAAGTTTGCTGGCCGCTCAAGGCATATATACCCCTCAGGTCCCAATAAGCTCTCACCAAGGTGGTAAGGCCCAGCAAACTATCTCGCCACTATATACCTTATTGCACACACTGATATATGCAATAGCTCAATAATTTTAGGGAAAGGGTATGTTAAAGCTTCCTTGTTGACATATGGCCTAATTCCACCATGATATCTTAGAGCATCTGCTGAAAGAAGGGTGTTGCCAGACTTATCGATGGTAACAGTGTACAAGCACTGAAGAAGGCGTGGCCTCTACGTTTTCGTGAGAAAAAAGTTGGCAGAAAGACGAAACATCCTTTGATGTCTTTGTCAAGGGAGTATAAACTCGATGTAACTGGACACGATATGCAGCAGGAGAAGTTGATCCTATGGAGATCTTGAGGCAGTGAAGGACTTGACAGAATTTTCCTGATTTGGAAGAGAACACAAACGAAAATAAGGAGTGGCAGGAGGGGATGCTTTTAGACCTGTGAAGTAGGCCTTGATCACAGCTGCATAAATATGGAGCGCTTCACGGATTTGCGTGTCATCCTTTCGCAGGGGCCATGCTAATCTTCTCTGTATCGATCCAATTTTAGTATATGTGCTGCCTTAGCAAGCACAAGTTTGCTGGCCGCTCAAGGCATATGTACACCTCAGGTCCCAGCAAGCTCTCACCAAGGTGGTAAGGCCCAGCAAACTATCTCGACACTGTATACCTTATTGCACACACTGATATATGCAACAGCTCAATAATTTTAGGGAAAGGGTATGTTAAAGCTTCATTGTTCATATATGGCCTAATTCCACCATGATATCATAGAGCATCTGCTGAAAGAAGGGTGTTGTCAGACTTATCGATGGTACCAGTGTACAAGCACTGAAGAAGGTGTGGCCTCTACGTTTTCGTGAGAAAAAAAGTTGGCAGAAAGACGAAACATCCTTTGATGTCTTTGTCAAGGGAGTATAAACTCGATGTAACTGGACACGATATGCAGCAGGAGGAGTTGATCCTATGGAGATCTTGAGGCAGTGAAGAACTTGACAGAATTTTCCTGATTTGGAAGAGAACACAAACGAAAATAAAGAGTGGCAGGAGGGGATGCTTTTAGACCTGTGAAGCAGGCCTTGATCACAGCTGCATAAATATGGAGCGCTTCACGGATTTGCGTGTCATCCTTTCGCAGGGGCCATGCTAATCTTCTCTGTATCGATCCAATTTTAGTATATGTGCTGCCTTAGCAAGCACAACTTTGCTGGCCGCTCAAGGCATATGTACACCTCAGGTCCCAGCAAGCTCTCACCAAGGTGGTAAGGCCCAGCAAACTATCTCGACACTGTATACCTTATTGCACACACTGATATATGCAACAGCTCAATAATTTTAGGGAAAGGGTATGTTAAAGCTTCATTGTTCACATATGGCCTAATTTCACCATGATATCATAGAGCATCTGCTGAAAGAAGGGTGCACTGAAGAAGGCGTGGCCTCTACGTTTTCATGAGAAAAAAAAGTTGGCAGAAAGACGAAACATCCTTTGATGTCTTTGTCAAGGGAGTATAAACTCGATGTAACTGGACACGATATGCAGCAGGAGGAGTTGATCCTATGGAGATCTTGAGGCAGTGAAGGACTTGACAGAATTTTCCTGATTTGGAAGAGAACACAAACGAAAATAAGGAGTGGCAGGAGGGGATGCTTTTAGACCTGTGAAGCAGGCCTTGATCACAGCTGCATAAATATGGAGCGCTTCACGGATTTGCGTGTCATCCTTTCGCAGGGGCCATGCTAGTCTTCTCTGTATCGATCCAATTTTAGTATATGTGCTGCCTTAGCAAGCACAAGTTTGCTGGCCGCTCAAGGCATATATACCCCTCAGGTCCCAATAAGCTCTCACCAAGGTGGTAAGGCCCAGCAAACTATCTCGCCACTATATACCTTATTGCACACACTGATATATGCAATAGCTCAATAATTTTAGGGAGAGGGTATGTTAAAGCTTCCTTGTTGACATATGGCCTAATTCCACCATGATATCTTAGAGCCTCTGCTGAAAGAAGGGTGTTGCCAGACTTATCGATGGTAACAGTGTACAAGCACTGAAGAAGGCGTGGCCTCTACGTTTTCGTGAGAAAATAGTTGGCAGAAAGACGAAACATCCTTTGATGTCTTTGTCAAGGGAGTATAAACTCGATGTAACTGGACACAATCTGCAGCAGGAGGAGTTGATCCTATGGAGATCTTGAGGCAGTGAAGGACTTGACAGAATTTTCCTGATTTGGAAGAGAACACAAACGAAAATAAGGAGTGGCAGGAGGGGATGCTTTTAGACCTGTGAAGCAGGCCTTGATCACAGCTGCATAAATATGGAGCGCTTCACGGATTTGCGTGTCATCCTTTCGCAGGGGCCATGCTAATCTTCTCTGTATCGATCCAATTTTAGTATATGTGCTGCCTTAGCAAGCACAACTTTGCTGGCCGCTCAAGACATATTTAGCCCTCAGGTCCCAGCAAGCTCTCACCAAGGTGGTAAGGCCCAGCAAACTATCTCGCCACTGTATACCTTATTGCACTCACTGATATATGCAACAGCTCAATAATTTTAGGGAAAGGGTATGTTAAAGCTTCATTGTTCACATATGGCCTAATTCCACCATGATATCATAGAGCATCTGCTGAAAGAAGGGTGTTGTCAGACTTATCGATGGTACCAGTGTACAAGCACTGAAGAAGGCGTGGCCTCTACGTTTTCGTGAGAAAAAAAGTTGGCAGAAAGACGAAACATCCTTTGATGTTTTTGTCAAGGGAGTATAAACTCGATGTAACTGGACACGATATGCAGCAGGAGGAGTTGATCCTATGGAGATCTTGAGGCAGTGAAGGACTTGACAGAATTTTCCTGATTTGGAAGAGAACACAAACGAAAATAAGGAGTGGCAGGAGGGGATGCTTTTAGACCTGTGAAGCAGGCCTTGATCACAGCTGCATAAATATGGAGCGCTTCACGGATTTGCGTGTCATCCTTTCGCAGGGGCCATGCTAATCTTCTCTGTATCGATCCAATTTTAGTATATGTGCTGCCTTAGCAAGCACAAGTTTGCTGGCCGCTCAAGGCATATGTACACCTCAGGTCCCAGCAAGCTCTCACCAAGGTGGTAAGGCCCAGCAAACTATCTCGACACTGTATACCTTATTGCACACACTGATATATGCAACAGCTCAATAATTTTAGGGAAAGGGTATGTTAAAGCTTCATTGTTCATATATGGCCTAATTCCACCATGATATCATAGAGCATCTGCTGAAAGAAGGGTGTTGTCAGACTTATCGATGGTACCAGTGTACAAGCACTGAAGAAGGCGTGGCCTCTACGTTTTCGTGAGAAAAAAAGTTGGCAGAAAGACGAAACATCCTTTGATGTCTTTGTCAAGGGAGTATAAACTCGATGTAATTGGACACGATATGCAGCAGGAGGAGTTTATCCTATGGAGATCTTGAGGCAGTGAAGAACTTGACAGAATTTTCCTGATTTGGAAGAGAACACAAACGAAAATAAAGAGTGGCAGGAGGGGATGCTTTTAGACCTGTGAAGCAGGCCTTGATCACAGCTGCATAAATATGGAGCGCTTCACGGATTTGGGTGTCATCCTTTCGCAGGGGCCATGCTAATCTTCTCTGTATCGATCCATTTTAGTATATGTGCTGCCTTAGCAAGCACAAGTTTGCTGGCCGCTCAAGGCATATGTACACCTCAGGTCCCAGCAAGCTCTCACCAAGGTGGTAAGGCCCAGCAAACTATCTCGACACTGTATACCTTATTGTACACACTGATATATGCAACAGCTCAATAATTTTAGGGAAAGGGTATGTTAAAGCTTCATTGTTCACATATGGCCTAATTTCACCATGATATCATAGAGCATCTGCTGAAAGAAGGGTGTTGTCAGACTTATCGATGGTACCAGTGTACAAGCACTGAAGAAGGCGTGGCCTCTACATTTCGTGAGAAAAAAAGTTGGCAGAAAGACGAATCATCCTTTGATGTCTTTGTCAAGGGAGTATAAACTCGATGTAACTGGACACAATCTGCAGCAGGAGGAGTTGATCCTATGGAGATCTTGAGGCAGTGAAGGACTTGACAGAATTTTCCTGATTTGGAAGAGAACACAAACGAAAATAAAGAGTTGCAGGAGGGGATGCTTTTAGACCTGTGAAGCAGGCCTTGATCACAGCTGCATAAATATGGAGCACTTCACGGATTTCCATGTCATCCTTTTTCAGGGGCCATGTTAATCTTCTCTGTATCAATCCAATTTTAGTATATGTGCTGCCTTAGCAAGCACAAGTTTGCTGGCCGCTCAAGGCATATGTACACCTCAGGTCCCAGCAAGCTCTCACCAAGGTGGTAAGGCCCAGCAAACTATCTCGACACTGTATACCTTATTGCACACACTGATATATGCAACAGCTCAATAATTTTAGGGAAAGGGTATGTTAAAGCTTCATTGTTCATATATGGCCTAATTCCACCATGATATCATAGAGCATCTGCTGAAAGAAGGGTGTTGTCAGACTTATCGATGGTACCAGTGTACAAGCACTGAAGAAGGCGTGGCCTCTACGTTTTCGTGAGAAAAAAAGTTGGCAGAAAGACGTAACATCCTTTGATGTCTTTGTCAAGGGAGTATAAACTCGATGTAACTGGACACGATATGCAGCAGGAGGAGTTGATCCTATGGAGATCTTGAGGCAGTGAAGAACTTGACAGAATTTTCCTGATTTGGAAGAGAACACAAACGAAAATAAAGAGTGGCAGGAGGGGATGCTTTTAGACCTGTGAAGCAGGCCTTGATCACAGCTGCATAAATATGGAGCGCTTCACGGATTTGCGTGTCATCCTTTCGCAGGGGCCATGCTAATCTTCTCTGTATCGATCTAATTTTAGTATATGTGCTGCCTTAGCAAGCACAACTTTGCTGGCCGCTCAAGGCATATGTACACCTCAGGTCCCAGCAAGCTCTCACCAAGGTGGTAAGGCCCAGCAAACTATCTTTGCTGGCCGCTCAAGGCATATGTACACCTCAGGTCCCAGCAAGCTCTCACCAAGGTGGTAAGGCCCAGCAAACTATCTCGACACTGTATACCTTATTGCACACACTGATATATGCAACAGCTCAATCATTTTAGGGAAAGGGTATGTTAAAGCTTCATTGTTCACGTATGGCCTAATTCCACCATGATATCATAGAGCATCTGCTGAAAGAAGGGTGTTGTCAGACTTATCGATGGTACCAGTGTACAAGCACTGAAGAAGGCGTGGCCTCTACGTTTTCATGAGAAAAAAAGTTGGCAGAAAGACGAAACATCCTTTGATGTCTTTGTCAAGGGAGTATAAACTCGATGTAACTGGACACGATATGCAGCAGGAGGAGTTGATCCTATGGAGATCTTGAGGCAGTGAAGGACTTGACAGAATTTTCCTGATTTGGAAGAGAACACAAACGAAAATAAGGAGTGGCAGGAGGGGATGCTTTTAGACCTGTGAAGCAGGCCTTGATCACAGCTGCATAAATATGGAGCGCTTCACGGATTTGCGTGTCATCCTTTCGCAGGGGCCATGCTAATCTTCTCTGTATCGATCCAATTTTAGTATATGTGCTGCCTTAGCAAGCACAAGTTTGCTGGCCGCTCAAGGCATATATACCCCTCAGGTCCCAATAAGCTCTCACCAAGGTGGTAAGGCCCAGCAAACTATCTCGCCACTATATACCTTATTGCACACACTGATATATGCAATAGCTCAATAATTTTAGGGAAAGGGTATGTTAAAGCTTCCTTGTTGACATATGGCCTAATTCCACCATGATATCTTAGAGCATCTGCTGAAAGAAGGGTGTTGCCAGACTTATCGATGGTAACAGTGTACAAGCACTGAAGAAGGCGTGGCCTCTACGTTTTCGTGAGAAAAAAGTTGGCAGAAAGACGAAACATCCTTTGATGTCTTTGTCAAGGGAGTATAAACTCGATGTAACTGGACACGATATGCAGCAGGAGAAGTTGATCCTATGGAGATCTTGAGGCAGTGAAGGACTTGACAGAATTTTCCTGATTTGGAAGAGAACACAAACGAAAATAAGGAGTGGCAGGAGGGGATGCTTTTAGACCTGTGAAGTAGGCCTTGATCACAGCTGCATAAATATGGAGCGCTTCACGGATTTGCGTGTCATCCTTTCGCAGGGGCCATGCTAATCTTCTCTGTATCGATCCAATTTTAGTATATGTGCTGCCTTAGCAAGCACAAGTTTGCTGGCCGCTCAAGGCATATGTACACCTCAGGTCCCAGCAAGCTCTCACCAAGGTGGTAAGGCCCAGCAAACTATCTCGACACTGTATACCTTATTGCACACACTGATATATGCAACAGCTCAATAATTTTAGGGAAAGGGTATGTTAAAGCTTCATTGTTCATATATGGCCTAATTCCACCATGATATCATAGAGCATCTGCTGAAAGAAGGGTGTTGTCAGACTTATCGATGGTACCAGTGTACAAGCACTGAAGAAGGTGTGGCCTCTACGTTTTCGTGAGAAAAAAAGTTGGCAGAAAGACGAAACATCCTTTGATGTCTTTGTCAAGGGAGTATAAACTCGATGTAACTGGACACGATATGCAGCAGGAGGAGTTGATCCTATGGAGATCTTGAGGCAGTGAAGAACTTGACAGAATTTTCCTGATTTGGAAGAGAACACAAACGAAAATAAAGAGTGGCAGGAGGGGATGCTTTTAGACCTGTGAAGCAGGCCTTGATCACAGCTGCATAAATATGGAGCGCTTCACGGATTTGCGTGTCATCCTTTCGCAGGGGCCATGCTAATCTTCTCTGTATCGATCCAATTTTAGTATATGTGCTGCCTTAGCAAGCACAACTTTGCTGGCCGCTCAAGGCATATGTACACCTCAGGTCCCAGCAAGCTCTCACCAAGGTGGTAAGGCCCAGCAAACTATCTCGACACTGTATACCTTATTGCACACACTGATATATGCAACAGCTCAATAATTTTAGGGAAAGGGTATGTTAAAGCTTCATTGTTCACATATGGCCTAATTTCACCATGATATCATAGAGCATCTGCTGAAAGAAGGGTGCACTGAAGAAGGCGTGGCCTCTACGTTTTCATGAGAAAAAAAAGTTGGCAGAAAGACGAAACATCCTTTGATGTCTTTGTCAAGGGAGTATAAACTCGATGTAACTGGACACGATATGCAGCAGGAGGAGTTGATCCTATGGAGATCTTGAGGCAGTGAAGGACTTGACAGAATTTTCCTGATTTGGAAGAGAACACAAACGAAAATAAGGAGTGGCAGGAGGGGATGCTTTTAGACCTGTGAAGCAGGCCTTGATCACAGCTGCATAAATATGGAGCGCTTCACGGATTTGCGTGTCATCCTTTCGCAGGGGCCATGCTAGTCTTCTCTGTATCGATCCAATTTTAGTATATGTGCTGCCTTAGCAAGCACAAGTTTGCTGGCCGCTCAAGGCATATATACCCCTCAGGTCCCAATAAGCTCTCACCAAGGTGGTAAGGCCCAGCAAACTATCTCGCCACTATATACCTTATTGCACACACTGATATATGCAATAGCTCAATAATTTTAGGGAGAGGGTATGTTAAAGCTTCCTTGTTGACATATGGCCTAATTCCACCATGATATCTTAGAGCCTCTGCTGAAAGAAGGGTGTTGCCAGACTTATCGATGGTAACAGTGTACAAGCACTGAAGAAGGCGTGGCCTCTACGTTTTCGTGAGAAAATAGTTGGCAGAAAGACGAAACATCCTTTGATGTCTTTGTCAAGGGAGTATAAACTCGATGTAACTGGACACAATCTGCAGCAGGAGGAGTTGATCCTATGGAGATCTTGAGGCAGTGAAGGACTTGACAGAATTTTCCTGATTTGGAAGAGAACACAAACGAAAATAAGGAGTGGCAGGAGGGGATGCTTTTAGACCTGTGAAGCAGGCCTTGATCACAGCTGCATAAATATGGAGCGCTTCACGGATTTGCGTGTCATCCTTTCGCAGGGGCCATGCTAATCTTCTCTGTATCGATCCAATTTTAGTATATGTGCTGCCTTAGCAAGCACAACTTTGCTGGCCGCTCAAGACATATTTAGCCCTCAGGTCCCAGCAAGCTCTCACCAAGGTGGTAAGGCCCAGCAAACTATCTCGCCACTGTATACCTTATTGCACTCACTGATATATGCAACAGCTCAATAATTTTAGGGAAAGGGTATGTTAAAGCTTCATTGTTCACATATGGCCTAATTCCACCATGATATCATAGAGCATCTGCTGAAAGAAGGGTGTTGTCAGACTTATCGATGGTACCAGTGTACAAGCACTGAAGAAGGCGTGGCCTCTACGTTTTCGTGAGAAAAAAAGTTGGCAGAAAGACGAAACATCCTTTGATGTTTTTGTCAAGGGAGTATAAACTCGATGTAACTGGACACGATATGCAGCAGGAGGAGTTGATCCTATGGAGATCTTGAGGCAGTGAAGGACTTGACAGAATTTTCCTGATTTGGAAGAGAACACAAACGAAAATAAGGAGTGGCAGGAGGGGATGCTTTTAGACCTGTGAAGCAGGCCTTGATCACAGCTGCATAAATATGGAGCGCTTCACGGATTTGCGTGTCATCCTTTCGCAGGGGCCATGCTAATCTTCTCTGTATCGATCCAATTTTAGTATATGTGCTGCCTTAGCAAGCACAAGTTTGCTGGCCGCTCAAGGCATATGTACACCTCAGGTCCCAGCAAGCTCTCACCAAGGTGGTAAGGCCCAGCAAACTATCTCGACACTGTATACCTTATTGCACACACTGATATATGCAACAGCTCAATAATTTTAGGGAAAGGGTATGTTAAAGCTTCATTGTTCATATATGGCCTAATTCCACCATGATATCATAGAGCATCTGCTGAAAGAAGGGTGTTGTCAGACTTATCGATGGTACCAGTGTACAAGCACTGAAGAAGGCGTGGCCTCTACGTTTTCGTGAGAAAAAAAGTTGGCAGAAAGACGAAACATCCTTTGATGTCTTTGTCAAGGGAGTATAAACTCGATGTAATTGGACACGATATGCAGCAGGAGGAGTTTATCCTATGGAGATCTTGAGGCAGTGAAGAACTTGACAGAATTTTCCTGATTTGGAAGAGAACACAAACGAAAATAAAGAGTGGCAGGAGGGGATGCTTTTAGACCTGTGAAGCAGGCCTTGATCACAGCTGCATAAATATGGAGCACTTCACGGATTTGGGTGTCATCCTTTCGCAGGGGCCATGCTAATCTTCTCTGTATCGATCCATTTTAGTATATGTGCTGCCTTAGCAAGCACAAGTTTGCTGGCCGCTCAAGGCATATGTACACCTCAGGTCCCAGCAAGCTCTCACCAAGGTGGTAAGGCCCAGCAAACTATCTCGACACTGTATACCTTATTGTACACACTGATATATGCAACAGCTCAATAATTTTAGGGAAAGGGTATGTTAAAGCTTCATTGTTCACATATGGCCTAATTTCACCATGATATCATAGAGCATCTGCTGAAAGAAGGGTGTTGTCAGACTTATCGATAGTACCAGTGTACAAGCACTGAAGAAGGCGTGGCCTCTACATTTCGTGAGAAAAAAAGTTGGCAGAAAGACGAATCATCCTTTGATGTCTTTGTCAAGGGAGTATAAACTCGATGTAACTGGACACAATCTGCAGCAGGAGGAGTTGATCCTATGGAGATCTTGAGGCAGTGAAGGACTTGACAGAATTTTCCTGATTTGGAAGAGAACACAAACGAAAATAAAGAGTTGCAGGAGGGGATGCTTTTAGACCTGTGAAGCAGGCCTTGATCACAGCTGCATAAATATGGAGCACTTCACGGATTTCCATGTCATCCTTTTTCAGGGGCCATGTTAATCTTCTCTGTATCAATCCAATTTTAGTATATGTGCTGCCTTAGCAAGCACAAGTTTGCTGGCCGCTCAAGGCATATGTACACCTCAGGTCCCAGCAAGCTCTCACCAAGGTGGTAAGGCCCAGCAAACTATCTCGACACTGTATACCTTATTGCACACACTGATATATGCAACAGCTCAATAATTTTAGGGAAAGGGTATGTTAAAGCTTCATTGTTCATATATGGCCTAATTCCACCATGATATCATAGAGCATCTGCTGAAAGAAGGGTGTTGTCAGACTTATCGATGGTACCAGTGTACAAGCACTGAAGAAGGCGTGGCCTCTACGTTTTCGTGAGAAAAAAAGTTGGCAGAAAGACGTAACATCCTTTGATGTCTTTGTCAAGGGAGTATAAACTCGATGTAACTGGACACGAAATGCAGCAGGAGGAGTTGATCCTATGGAGATCTTGAGGCAGTGAAGGACTTGACAGAATTTTCCTGATTTGGAAGAGAACACAAACGAAAATAAGGAGTGGCAGGAGGGGATGCTTTTAGACCTGTGAAGCAGGCCTTGATCACAGCTGCATAAATATGGAGCGCTTCACGGATTTGCGTATCATCCTTTCGCAGGGGCCATGCTAATCTTCTCTGTATCGATCTAATTTTAGTATATGTGCTGCCTTAGCAAGCACAACTTTGCTGGCCGCTCAAGGCATATGTACACCTCAGGTCCCAGCAAGCTCTCACCAAGGTGGTAAGGCCCAGCAAACTATCTCGCCACTGTATACCTTATTGCACACACTGATATATGCAACAGCTCAATAATTTTAGGGAAAGGGTATGTTAAAGCTTCATTGTTCACATATGGCCTAATTTCACCATGATATCATAGAGCATCTGCTGAAAGAAGGGTGTTGTCAGACTTATCGATGGTACCAGTGTACAAGCACTGAAGAAGGCGTGGCCTCTACATTTCGTGATAAAAAAAGTTGGCAGAAAGACGAATCATCCTTTGATGTCTTTGTCAAGGGAGTATAAACTCGATGTAACTGGACACAATCTGCAGCAGGAGGAGTTGATCCTATGGAGATCTTGAGGCAGTGAAGGACTTGACAGAATTTTCCTGATTTGGAAGAGAACACAAACGAAAATAAAGAGTTGCAGGAGGGGATGCTTTTAGACCTGTGAAGCAGGCCTTGATCACAGCTGCATAAATATGGAGCGCTTCACGGATTTGCGTGTCATCCTTTCGCAGGGGCCATGCTAATCTTCTCTGTATCGATCCAATTTTAGTATATGTGCTGCCTTAGCAAGCACAAGTTTGCTGGCCGCTCAAGGCATATGTACACCTCAGGTCCCAGCAAGCTCTCACCAAGGTGGTAAGGCCCAGCAAACTATCGCGCCACTGTATACCTTATTGCACACACTGATATATGCAACAGCTCAATAATTTTAGGGAAAGGGTATGTTAAAGCTTCATTGTTCACGTATGGCCTAATTCCACCATGATATCTTAGAACATCTGCTGAAAGAAGGGTGTTGCCAGACTTATCGATGGTACCAGTGTACAAGCACTGAAGAAGGCGTGGCCTCTACGTTTTCGTGAGAAAAAAAGTTGTCAGAAAGACGAATCATCCTTTGATGTCTTTGTCAAGGGAGTATAAACTCGATGTAACTGGACACAATCTGCAGCAGGAGGAGTTGATCCTATGGAGATCTTGAGGCAGTGAAGGACTTGACAGAATTTTCCTGATTTGGAAGAGAACACAAACGAAAATAAAGAGTTGCAGGAGGGGATGCTTTTAGACCTGTGAAGCAGGCCTTGATCACAGCTGCATAAATATGGAGCACTTCACAGATATGCATGTCGTCCTTTCGCAGGGGCCATGCTAATCTTCTCTGTATCGATCCAATTTTAGTATATGTGCTGCCTTAGCAAGCACAAGTTTGCTGGCCGCTCAAGGCATATGTACACCTCAGGTCCCAGCAAGCTCTCACCAAGGTGGTAAGGCCCAGCAAACTATCTCGCCACTGTATACCTTATTGCACACACTGATATATGCAACAGCTCAATCATTTTAGGGAAAGGGTATGTTAAACCTTCATTGTTCACGTATGGCCTAATTCCACCATGATATCATAGAGCATCTGCTGAAAGAAGGGTGTTGTCAGACTTATCGATGGTACCAGTGTACAAGCACTGAAGAAGGCGTGGCCTCTACGTTTTCGTGAGAAAAAAAGTTGGCAGAAAGACGAAACATCCTTTGATGTCTTTGTCAAGGGAGTATAAACTCGATGTAACTGGACACAATCTGCAGCAGGAGGAGTTGATCCTATGGAGATCTTGAGGCAGTGAAGGACTTGACAGAATTTTCCTGATTTGGAAGAGAACACAAACGAAAATAAAGAGTTGCAGGAGGGGATGCTTTTAGACCTGTGAAGCAGGCCTTGATCACAGCTGCATAAATATGGAGCACTTCACGGATTTCCATGTCATCCTTTTTCAGGGGCCATGTTAATTTTCTCTGTATCAATCCAATTTTAGTATATGTGCTGCCTTAGCAAGCACAAGTTTGCTGGCCGCTCAAGGCATATGTACACCTCAGGTCCCAGCAAGCTCTCACCAAGGTGGTAAGGCCCAGCAAACTATCTCGACACTGTATACCTTATTGCACACACTGATATATGCAACAGCTCAATAATTTTAGGGAAAGGGTATGTTAAAGCTTCATTGTTCATATATGGCCTAATTCCACCATGATATCATAGAGCATCTGCTGAAAGAAGGGTGTTGTCAGACTTATCGATGGTACCAGTGTACAAGCACTGAAGAAGGCGTGGCCTCTACGTTTTCGTGAGAAAAAAAGTTGGCAGAAAGACGTAACATCCTTTGATGTCTTTGTCAAGGGAGTATAAACTCGATGTAACTGGACACGAAATGCAGCAGGAGGAGTTGATCCTATGGAGATCTTGAGGCAGTGAAGGACTTGACAGAATTTTCCTGATTTGGAAGAGAACACAAACGAAAATAAGGAGTGGCAGGAGGGGATGCTTTTAGACCTGTGAAGCAGGCCTTGATCACAGCTGCATAAATATGGAGCGCTTCACGGATTTGCGTATCATCCTTTCGCAGGGGCCATGCTAATCTTCTCTGTATCGATCTAATTTTAGTATATGTGCTGCCTTAGCAAGCACAACTTTGCTGGCCGCTCAAGGCATATGTACACCTCAGGTCCCAGCAAGCTCTCACCAAGGTGGTAAGGCCCAGCAAACTATCTCGCCACTGTATACCTTATTGCACACACTGATATATGCAACAGCTCAATAATTTTAGGGAAAGGGTATGTTAAAGCTTCATTGTTCACATATGGCCTAATTTCACCATGATATCATAGAGCATCTGCTGAAAGAAGGGTGTTGTCAGACTTATCGATGGTACCAGTGTACAAGCACTGAAGAAGGCGTGGCCTCTACATTTCGTGATAAAAAAAGTTGGCAGAAAGACGAATCATCCTTTGATGTCTTTGTCAAGGGAGTATAAACTCGATGTAACTGGACACAATCTGCAGCAGGAGGAGTTGATCCTATGGAGATCTTGAGGCAGTGAAGGACTTGACAGAATTTTCCTGATTTGGAAGAAAACACAAACGAAAATAAAGAGTTGCAGGAGGGGATGCTTTTAGACCTGTGAAGCAGGCCTTGATCACAGCTGCATAAATATGGAGCGCTTCACGGATTTGCGTGTCATCCTTTCGCAGGGGCCATGCTAAACTTCTCTGTATCGATCCAATTTTAGTATATGTGCTGCCTTAGCAAGCACAAGTTTGCTGGCCGCTCAAGGCATATGTACACCTCAGGTCCCAGCAAGCTCTCACCAAGGTGGTAAGGCCCAGCAAACTATCTCGACACTGTATACCTTATTGCACACACTGATATATGCAACAGCTCAATCATTTTAGGGAAAGGGTATGTTAAAGCTTCATTGTTCACGTATGGCCTAATTCCACCATGATATCATAGAGCATCTGCTGAAAGAAGGGTGTTGTCAGACTTATCGATGGTACCAGTGTACAAGCACTAAAGAAGGCGTGGCCTCTACGTTTTCGTGAGAAAAAAAGTTGGCAGAAAGACGAAACATCCTTTGATGTCTTTGTCAAGGGAGTATAAACTCGATGTCACTGGACACGATATGCAGCAGGAGGAGTTGATCCTATGGAGATCTTGAGGCAGTGAAGGACTTGACAGAATTTTCCTGATTTGGAAGAGAACACAAACGAAAATAAGGAGTGGCAGGAGGGGATGCTTTTAGACCTGTGAAGCAGGCCTTGATCACAGCTGCATAAATATGGAGCGCTTCACGGATTTGCGTGTCATCCTTTCGCAGGGGCCCTGCTAATCTTCTCTGTATCGATCTAATTTTAGTATATGTGCTGCCTTAGCAAGCACAACTTTGCTGGCCGCTCAAGGCATATGTAGCCCTCAGGTCCCAGCAAGCTCTCACCAAGGTGGTAAGGCCCAGCAAACTATCTCGCCACTGTATACCTTATTGCACACACTGATATATGCAACAGCTCAATAATTTTAGGGAAAGGGTATGTTAAAGCTTCATTGTTCACATATGGCCTAATTCCACCATGATATCATAGAGCATCTGCTGAAAGAAGGGTGTTGCCAGACTTATCGATGGTACCAGTGTACAAGCACTGAAGAAGGCGTGGCCTCTACGTTTTCGTGAGAAAAAAAGTTGGCAGAAAGACGAAACATCCTTTGATGTCTTTGTCAAGGGAGTATAAACTCGATGTAACTGGACACGATATGCAGCAGGAGGAGTTGATCCTATGGAGATCTTGAGGCAGTGAAGGACTTGACAGAATTTTCCTGATTTGGAAGAGAACACAAACGAAAATAAAGAGTTGCAGGAGGGGATGCTTTTAGACCTGTGAAGCAGGCCTTGATCACAGCTGCATAAATATGGAGCGCTTCACGGATTTGCGTGTCATCCTTTCGCAGGGGCCATGCTAATCTTCTCTGTATCAATCCAATTTTAGTATATGTGCTGCCTTAGCAAGCACAAGTTTGCTGGCCACTCAAGGCATATGTAGCCCTCAGGTCCCAGCAAGCTCTCACCAAGGTGGTAAGGCCCAGCAAACTATCTCGCCACTGTATACCTTATTGCACACACTGATATATGCAACAGCTCAATAATTTTAGGGAAAGGGTATGTTAAAGCTTCATTGTTCACATATGGCCTAATTCCACCATGATATCTTAGAACATCTGCTGAAAGAAGGGTGTTGCCAGACTTATCGATGGTACCAGTGTACAAGCACTGAAGAAGGCGTGGCCTCTACGTTTTCGTGAGAAAAAAAGTTGGCAGAAAGACGAATTTTCCTTTGATGTCTTTGTCAAGGGAGTATAAACTCGATGTAACTGGACACAATCTGCAGCAGGAGGAGTTGATCCTATGGAGATCTTGAGGCAGTGAAGGACTTGACAGAATTTTCCTGATTTGGAAGAGAACACAAACGAAAATAAAGAGTAGCAGGAGGGGATGCTTTTAGACCTGTGAAGCAGGCCTTGATCACAGCTGCATAAATATGGAGCGCTTCACGGATTTGCGTGTCATCCTTTCGCAGGGGCCATGCTAATCTTCTGTGTATCGATCCAATTTTAGTATATGTGCTGCCTTAGCAAGCACAAGTTTGCTGGCCGCTCAAGGCATATGTACACCTCAGGTCCCAGCAAGCTCTCACCAAGGTGGTAAGGCCCAGCAAACTATCGCGCCACTGTATACCTTATTGCACACACTGATATATGCAACAGCTCAATAATTTTAGGGAAAGGGTATGTTAAAGCTTCATTGTTCACGTATGGCCTAATTCCACCATGATATCTTAGAACATCTGCTGAAAGAAGGGTGTTGCCAGACTTATCGATGGTACCAGTGTACAAGCACTGAAGAAGGCGTGGCCTCTACGTTTTCGTGAGAAAAAAAGTTGGCAGAAAGACGAATCATCCTTTGATGTCTTTGTCAAGGGAGTATAAAGTCGATGTAACTGGACACAATCTGCAGCAGGAGGAGTTGATCCTATGGAGATCTTGAGGCAGTGAAGGACTTGACAGAATTTTCCTGATTTGGACACTGATATATGCACACACTGATATATGCAACAGCTCAATAATTTTAGGGAAAGGGTATGTTAAAGCTTCATTGTTCACATATGGCCTAATTCCACCATGATATCATAGAGCATCTGCTGAAAGAAGGGTGTTGTCAGACTTATCGATGGTACCAGTGTACAAGCACTGAAGAAGGCGTGGCCTCTACGTTTTCGTGAGAAAAAAAGTTGGCAGAAAGACGAAACATCCTTTGATGTCTTTGTCAAGGGAGTATAAACTCGATGTAACTGGACACGATATGCAGCAGGAGGAGTTGATCCTATGGAGATCTTGAGGCAGTGAAGGACTTGACAGAATTTTCCTGATTTGGAAGAGAACACAAACGAAAATAAGGAGTGGCAGGAGGGGATGCTTTTAGACCTGTGAAGCAGGCCTTGATCACAGCTGCATAAATATGGAGCGCCTCACGGATTTGCGTGTCATCCTTTCGCAGGGGCCATGATAATCTTCTCTGTATCGATCCAATTTTAGTATATGTGCTGCCTTAGCAAGCACAAGTTTGCTGGCCGCTCAAGGCATATGTACACCTCAGGTCCCAGCAAGCTCTCACCAAGGTGGTAAGGCCCAGCGAACTATCGCGCCTCTGTATACCTTATTGCACACACTGATATATGCAACAGCTCAATAATTTTAGGGAAAGGGTATGTTAAAGCTTCATTGTTCACGTATGGCCTAATTCCACCATGATATCTTAGAACATCTGCTGAAAGAAGGGTGTTGCCAGACTTATCGATGGTACCAGTGTACAAGCACTGAAGAAGGCGTGGCCTCTACGTTTTCGTGAGAAAAAAAGTTGTCAGAAAGACGAATCATCCTTTGATGTCTTTGTCAAGGGAGTATAAACTCGATGTAACTGGACACAATCTGCAGCAGGAGGAGTTGATCCTATGGAGATCTTGAGGCAGTGAAGGACTTGACAGAATTTTCCTGATTTGGACACTGATATATGCACACACTGATATATGCAACAGCTCAATAATTTTAGGGAAAGGGTATGTTAAAGCTTCATTGTTCACATATGGCCTAATTCCACCATGATATCATAGAGCATCTGCTGAAAGAAGGGTGTTGTCAGACTTATCGATGGTACCAGTGTACAAGCACTGAAGAAGGCGTGGCCTCTACGTTTTCGTGAGAAAAAAAGTTGGCAGAAAGACGAAACATCCTTTGATGTCTTTGTCAAGGGAGTATAAACTCGATGTAACTGGACACGATATGCAGCAGGAGGAGTTGATCCTATGGAGATCTTGAGGCAGTGAAGGACTTGACAGAATTTTCCTGATTTGGAAGAGAACACAAACGAAAATAAAGAGTGGCAGGAGGGGATGCATTTAGACCTGTGAAGCAGGCCTTGATCACAGCTGCATAAATATGGAGCGCTTCACGGATTTGCGTGTCATCCTTTCGCAGGGGCCATGCTAATCTTCTCTGTATCGATCCAATTTTAGTATATGTGCTGCCTTAGCAAGCACAAGTTTGCTGGCCGCTCAAGGCATATGTAGCCCTCAGGTCCCAGCAAGCTCTCACCAAGGTGGTAAGGCCCAGCAAACTATCTCGCCACTGTATACCTTATTGCACACACTGATATATGCAACAGCTCAATAATTTTAGGGAAAGGGTATGTTAAAGCTTCATTGTTCACATATGGCCTAATTCCACCATGATATCTTAGAGCATCTGCTGAAAGAAGGGTGTTGTCAGACTTATCGATGGTACCAGTGTACAAGCACTGAAGAAGGCGTGGCCTCTACGTTTTCGTGAGAAAAAAAGTTGGCAGAAAGACGAAACATCCTTTGATGTCTTTGTCAAGGGAGTATAAACTCGATGTAACTGGACACGATATGCAGCAGGAGGAGTTGATCCTATGGAGATCTTGAGGCAGTGAAGGACTTGACAGAATTTTCCTGATTTGGAAGAGAACACAAACGAAAATAAAGAGTGGCAGGAGGGGATGCTTTTAGACCTGTGAAGCAGGCCTTGATCACAGCTGCATAAATATGGAGCGCTTCACGGATTTGCGTGTCATCCTTTCGCAGGGGCCATGCTAATCTTCTCTGTATCGATCCAATTTTAGTATATGTGCTGCCTTAGCAAGCACAACTCTGCTGGCCACTCAAGGCATATGTAGCCCTCAGGTCCCAGCAAGCTCTCACCAAGGTGGTAAGGCCCAGCAAACTATCTCGCCACTGTATACCTTATTGCACACACTGATATATGCAATAGCTCAATAATTTTAGGGAAAGGGTATGTTAAAGCTTCCTTGTTGACATATGACCTAATTCCACCATGATATCTTAGAGCATCTGCTGAAAGAAGGGTGTTGCCAGACTTATCGATGGTAACAGTGTACAAGCACTGAAGAAGGCGTGGCCTCTACGTTTTCGTGAGAAAAAAAGTTGGCAGAAAGACGAAACATCCTTTGATGTCTTTGTCAAGGGAGTATAAACTCGATGTAACTGGACACAATCTGCAGCAGGAGGAGTTGATCCTATGGAGATCTTGAGGCAGTGAAGGACTTGACAGAATTTTCCTGATTTGGACACTGATATATGCACACACTGATATATGCAACAGCTCAATAATTTTAGGGAAAAGGTATGTTAAAGCTTCATTGTTCACATATGGCCTAATTCCACCATGATATCATAGAGCATCTGCTGAAAGAAGGGTGTTGTCAGACTTATCGATGGTACCAGTGTACAAGCACTGAAGAAGGCGTGGCCTCTACGTTTTCGTGAGAAAAAAAGTTGGCAGAAAGACGAAACATCCTTTGATGTCTTTGTCAAGGGAGTATAAACTCGATGTAACTGGACACGATATGCAGCAGGAGGAGTTGATCCTATGGAGATCTTGAGGCAGTGAAGGACTTGACAGAATTTTCCTGATTTGGAAGAGAACACAAACGAAAATAAAGAGTGGCAGGAGGGGATGCATTTAGACCTGTGAAGCAGGCCTTGATCACAGCTGCATAAATATGGAGCGCTTCACGGATTTGCGTGTCATCCTTTCGCAGGGGCCATGCTAATCTTCTCTGTATCGATCCAATTTTAGTATATGTGCTGCCTTAGCAAGCACAACTTTGCTGGCCGCTCAAGGCATATGTACACCTCAGGTCCCAGCAAGCTCTCACCAAGGTGGTAAGGCCCAGCAAACTATCTCGACACTGTATACCTTATTGCACACACTGATATATGCAACAGCTCAATCATTTTAGGGAAAGGGTATGTTAAAGCTTCATTGTTCACATATGGCCTAATTCCACCATGATATCATAGAGCATCTGCTGAAAGAAGGGTGTTGTCAGACTTATCGATGGTACCAGTGTACAAGCACTGAAGAAGGCGTGGCCTCTACGTTTTCGTGAGAAAAAAAGTTGGCAGAAAGACGAAACATCCTTTGATGTCTTTGTCAAGGGAGTATAAACTCGATGTAACTGGACACGATATGCAGCAGGAGGAGTTGATCCTATGGAGATCTTGAGGCAGTGAAGGACTTGACAGAATTTTCCTGATTTGGAAGAGAACACAAACGAAAACAAAGAGTGGCAGGAGGGGATGCTTTTAGACCTGTGAAGCAGGCCTTGATCACAGCTGCATAAATATGGAGCGCTTCACGGATTTGCGTGTCATCCTTTCGCAGGGGCCATGCTAATCTTCTCTGTATCGATCCAATTTTAGTATATGTGCTGCCTTAGCAAGAACAAGTTTGCTGGCCGCTCAAGGCATATGTACCCCTCAGGTCCCAATAAGCTCTCACCAAGGTGGTAAGGCCCAGCAAACTATCTCGCCACTATATACCTTATTGCACACACTGATATATGCAACAGCTCAATAATTTTAGGGAAAGGGTATGTTAAAGCTTCATTGTTCACATATGGCCTAATTCCACCATGATATCATAGAGCATCTGCTGAAAGAAGGGTGTTGTCAGACTTATCGATGGTACCAGTGTACAAGCACTGAAGAAGGCGTGGCCTCTACGTTTTCGTGAGAAAAAAAGTTGGCAGAAAGACGAAACATCCTTTGATGTCTTTGTCAAGGGAGTATAAACTCGATGTAACTGGACACGATATGCAGCAGGAGGAGTTGATCCTATGGAGATCTTGAGGCAGTGAAGGACTTGACAGAATTTTCCTGATTTGGAAGAGAACACAAACGAAAATAAAGAGTGGCAGGAGGGGATGCATTTAGACCTGTGAAGCAGGCCTTGATCACAGCTGCATAAATATGGAGCGCTTCACGGATTTGCGTGTCATCCTTTCGCAGGGGCCATGCTAATCTTCTCTGTATCGATCCAATTTTAGTATATGTGCTGCCTTAGCAAGCACAAGTTTGCTGGCCGCTCAAGGCATATGTAGCCCTCAGGTCCCAGCAAGCTCTCACCAAGGTGGTAAGGCCCAGCAAACTATCTCGCCACTGTATACCTTATTGCACACACTGATATATGCAACAGCTCAATAATTTTAGGGAAAGGGTATGTTAAAGCTTCATTGTTCACATATGGCCTAATTCCACCATGATATCTTAGAGCATCTGCTGAAAGAAGGGTGTTGTCAGACTTATCGATGGTACCAGTGTACAAGCACTGAAGAAGGCGTGGCCTCTACGTTTTCGTGAGAAAAAAAGTTGGCAGAAAGACGAAACATCCTTTGATGTCTTTGTCAAGGGAGTATAAACTCGATGTAACTGGACACGATATGCAGCAGGAGGAGTTGATCCTATGGAGATCTTGAGGCAGTGAAGGACTTGACAGAATTTTCCTGATTTGGAAGAGAACACAAACGAAAATAAAGAGTGGCAGGAGGGGATGCTTTTAGACCTGTGAAGCAGGCCTTGATCACAGCTGCATAAATATGGAGCGCTTCACGGATTTGCGTGTCATCCTTTCGCAGGGGCCATGCTAATCTTCTCTGTATCGATCCAATTTTAGTATATGTGCTGCCTTAGCAAGCACAACTCTGCTGGCCACTCAAGGCATATGTAGCCCTCAGGTCCCAGCAAGCTCTCACCAAGGTGGTAAGGCCCAGCAAACTATCTCGCCACTGTATACCTTATTGCACACACTGATATATGCAATAGCTCAATAATTTTAGGGAAAGGGTATGTTAAAGCTTCCTTGTTGACATATGACCTAATTCCACCATGATATCTTAGAGCATCTGCTGAAAGAAGGGTGTTGCCAGACTTATCGATGGTAACAGTGTACAAGCACTGAAGAAGGCGTGGCCTCTACGTTTTCGTGAGAAAAAAAGTTGGCAGAAAGACGAAACATCCTTTGATGTCTTTGTCAAGGGAGTATAAACTCGATGTAACTGGACACGATATGCAGCAGGAGGAGTTGATCCTATGGAGATCTTGAGGCAGTGAAGGACTTGACAGAATTTTCCTGATTTGGAAGAGAACACAAACGAAAATAAGGAGTGGCAGGAGGGGATGCTTTTAGACCTGTGAAGCAGGCCTTGATCACAGCTGCATAAATATGGAGCGCTTCACGGATTTGCGTGTCATCCTTTCGCAGGGGCCATGCTAATCTTCTCTGTATCGATCCAATTTTAGTATATTTGCTGCCTTAGCAAGCACAAGTTTGCTGGCCGCTCAAGGCATATGTAGCCCTCAGGTCCCAATAAGCTCTCACCAAGGTGGTAAGGCCCAGCAAACTATCTCGCCACTATATACCTTATTGCACACACTGATATATGCAATAGCTCAATAATTTTAGGGAAAGGGTATGTTAAAGCTTCCTTGTTGACATATGGCCTAATTCCACCAAGATATCTTAGAGCATCTGCTGAAAGAAGGGTGTTGCCAGACTTATCGATGGTAACAGTGTACAAGCACTGAAGAAGGCGTGGCCTCTACGTTTTCGTGAGAAAAAAAGTTGGCAGAAAGACGAAACATCCTTTGATGTCTTTGTCAAGGGAGTATAAACTCGATGTAACTGGACACGATATGCAGCAGGAGGAGTTGATCCTATGGAGATCTTGAGGCAGTGAAGGACTTGACAGAATTTTCCTGATTTGGAAGAGAACACAAACGAAAATAAAGAGTGGCAGGAGGGGATGCATTTAGACCTGTGAAGCAGGCCTTGATCACAGCTGCATAAATATGGAGCGCTTCACGGATTTGCGTGTCATCCTTTCGCAGGGGCCATGCTAATCTTCTCTGTATCGATCCAATTTTAGTATATGTGCTGCCTTAGCAAGCACAACTTTGCTGGCCGCTCAAGGCATATGTAGCCCTCAGGTCCCAGCAAGCTCTCACCAAGGTGGTAAGGCCCAGCAAACTATCTCGCCACTGTATACCTTATTGCACACACTGATATATGCAACAGCTCAATAATTTTAGGGAAAGGGTATGTTAAAGCTTCATTGTTCACATATGGCCTAATTCCACCATGATATCTTAGAGCATCTGCTGAAAGAAGGGTGTTGTCAGACTTATCGATGGTACCAGTGTACAAGCACTGAAGAAGGCGTGGCCTCTACGTTTTCGTGAGAAAAAAAGTTGGCAGAAAGACGAAACATCCTTTGATGTCTTTGTCAAGGGAGTATAAACTCGATGTAACTGGACACGATATGCAGCAGGAGGAGTTGATCCTATGGAGATCTTGAGGCAGTGAAGGACTTGACAGAATTTTCCTGATTTGGAAGAGAACACAAACGAAAATAAAGAGTGGCAGGAGGGGATGCTTTTAGACCTGTGAAGCAGGCCTTGATCACAGCTGCATAAATATGGAGCGCTTCACGGATTTGCGTGTCATCCTTTCGCAGGGGCCATGCTAATCTTCTCTGTATCGATCCAATTTTAGTATATGTGCTGCCTTAGCAAGCACAACTCTGCTGGCCACTCAAGGCATATGTAGCCCTCAGGTCCCAGCAAGCTCTCACCAAGGTGGTAAGGCCCAGCAAACTATCTCGCCACTGTATACCTTATTGCACACACTGATATATGCAATAGCTCAATAATTTTAGGGAAAGGGTATGTTAAAGCTTCCTTGTTGACATATGACCTAATTCCACCATGATATCTTAGAGCATCTGCTGAAAGAAGGGTGTTGCCAGACTTATCGATGGTAACAGTGTACAAGCACTGAAGAAGGCGTGGCCTCTACGTTTTCGTGAGAAAAAAAGTTGGCAGAAAGACGAAACATCCTTTGATGTCTTTGTCAAGGGAGTATAAACTCGATGTAACTGGACACGATATGCAGCAGGAGGAGTTGATCCTATGGAGATCTTGAGGCAGTGAAGGACTTGACAGAATTTTCCTGATTTGGAAGAGAACACAAACGAAAATAAAGAGTGGCAGGAGGGGATGCATTTAGACCTGTGAAGCAGGCCTTGATCACAGCTGCATAAATATGGAGCGCTTCACGGATTTGCGTGTCATCCTTTCGCAGGGGCCATGCTAATCTTCTCTGTATCGATCCAATTTTAGTATATGTGCTGCCTTAGCAAGCACAAGTTTGCTGGCCGCTCAAGGCATATGTAGCCCTCAGGTCCCAGCAAGCTCTCACCAAGGTGGTAAGGCCCAGCAAACTATCTCGCCACTGTATACCTTATTGCACACACTGATATATGCAACAGCTCAATAATTTTAGGGAAAGGGTATGTTAAAGCTTCATTGTTCACATATGGCCTAATTCCACCATGATATCTTAGAGCATCTGCTGAAAGAAGGGTGTTGTCAGACTTATCGATGGTACCAGTGTACAAGCACTGAAGAAGGCGTGGCCTCTACGTTTTCGTGAGAAAAAAAGTTGGCAGAAAGACGAAACATCCTTTGATGTCTTTGTCAAGGGAGTATAAACTCGATGTAACTGGACACGATATGCAGCAGGAGGAGTTGATCCTATGGAGATCTTGAGGCAGTGAAGGACTTGACAGAATTTTCCTGATTTGGAAGAGAACACAAACGAAAATAAAGAGTGGCAGGAGGGGATGCTTTTAGACCTGTGAAGCAGGCCTTGATCACAGCTGCATAAATATGGAGCGCTTCACGGATTTGCGTGTCATCCTTTCGCAGGGGCCATGCTAATCTTCTCTGTATCGATCCAATTTTAGTATATGTGCTGCCTTAGCAAGCACAACTCTGCTGGCCACTCAAGGCATATGTAGCCCTCAGGTCCCAGCAAGCTCTCACCAAGGTGGTAAGGCCCAGCAAACTATCTCGCCACTGTATACCTTATTGCACACACTGATATATGCAATAGCTCAATAATTTTAGGGAAAGGGTATGTTAAAGCTTCCTTGTTGACATATGACCTAATTCCACCATGATATCTTAGAGCATCTGCTGAAAGAAGGGTGTTGCCAGACTTATCGATGGTAACAGTGTACAAGCACTGAAGAAGGCGTGGCCTCTACGTTTTCGTGAGAAAAAAAGTTGGCAGAAAGACGAAACATCCTTTGATGTCTTTGTCAAGGGAGTATAAACTCGATGTAACTGGACACAATCTGCAGCAGGAGGAGTTGATCCTATGGAGATCTTGAGGCAGTGAAGGACTTGACAGAATTTTCCTGATTTGGACACTGATATATGCACACACTGATATATGCAACAGCTCAATAATTTTAGGGAAAAGGTATGTTAAAGCTTCATTGTTCACATATGGCCTAATTCCACCATGATATCATAGAGCATCTGCTGAAAGAAGGGTGTTGTCAGACTTATCGATGGTACCAGTGTACAAGCACTGAAGAAGGCGTGGCCTCTACGTTTTCGTGAGAAAAAAAGTTGGCAGAAAGACGAAACATCCTTTGATGTCTTTGTCAAGGGAGTATAAACTCGATGTAACTGGACACGATATGCAGCAGGAGGAGTTGATCCTATGGAGATCTTGAGGCAGTGAAGGACTTGACAGAATTTTCCTGATTTGGAAGAGAACACAAACGAAAATAAAGAGTGGCAGGAGGGGATGCATTTAGACCTGTGAAGCAGGCCTTGATCACAGCTGCATAAATATGGAGCGCTTCACGGATTTGCGTGTCATCCTTTCGCAGGGGCCATGCTAATCTTCTCTGTATCGATCCAATTTTAGTATATGTGCTGCCTTAGCAAGCACAACTTTGCTGGCCGCTCAAGGCATATGTACACCTCAGGTCCCAGCAAGCTCTCACCAAGGTGGTAAGGCCCAGCAAACTATCTCGACACTGTATACCTTATTGCACACACTGATATATGCAACAGCTCAATCATTTTAGGGAAAGGGTATGTTAAAGCTTCATTGTTCACATATGGCCTAATTCCACCATGATATCATAGAGCATCTGCTGAAAGAAGGGTGTTGTCAGACTTATCGATGGTACCAGTGTACAAGCACTGAAGAAGGCGTGGCCTCTACGTTTTCGTGAGAAAAAAAGTTGGCAGAAAGACGAAACATCCTTTGATGTCTTTGTCAAGGGAGTATAAACTCGATGTAACTGGACACGATATGCAGCAGGAGGAGTTGATCCTATGGAGATCTTGAGGCAGTGAAGGACTTGACAGAATTTTCCTGATTTGGAAGAGAACACAAACGAAAACAAAGAGTGGCAGGAGGGGATGCTTTTAGACCTGTGAAGCAGGCCTTGATCACAGCTGCATAAATATGGAGCGCTTCACGGATTTGCGTGTCATCCTTTCGCAGGGGCCATGCTAATCTTCTCTGTATCGATCCAATTTTAGTATATGTGCTGCCTTAGCAAGAACAAGTTTGCTGGCCGCTCAAGGCATATGTACCCCTCAGGTCCCAATAAGCTCTCACCAAGGTGGTAAGGCCCAGCAAACTATCTCGCCACTATATACCTTATTGCACACACTGATATATGCAACAGCTCAATAATTTTAGGGAAAGGGTATGTTAAAGCTTCATTGTTCACATATGGCCTAATTCCACCATGATATCATAGAGCATCTGCTGAAAGAAGGGTGTTGTCAGACTTATCGATGGTACCAGTGTACAAGCACTGAAGAAGGCGTGGCCTCTACGTTTTCGTGAGAAAAAAAGTTGGCAGAAAGACGAAACATCCTTTGATGTCTTTGTCAAGGGAGTATAAACTCGATGTAACTGGACACGATATGCAGCAGGAGGAGTTGATCCTATGGAGATCTTGAGGCAGTGAAGGACTTGACAGAATTTTCCTGATTTGGAAGAGAACACAAACGAAAATAAAGAGTGGCAGGAGGGGATGCATTTAGACCTGTGAAGCAGGCCTTGATCACAGCTGCATAAATATGGAGCGCTTCACGGATTTGCGTGTCATCCTTTCGCAGGGGCCATGCTAATCTTCTCTGTATCGATCCAATTTTAGTATATGTGCTGCCTTAGCAAGCACAAGTTTGCTGGCCGCTCAAGGCATATGTAGCCCTCAGGTCCCAGCAAGCTCTCACCAAGGTGGTAAGGCCCAGCAAACTATCTCGCCACTGTATACCTTATTGCACACACTGATATATGCAACAGCTCAATAATTTTAGGGAAAGGGTATGTTAAAGCTTCATTGTTCACATATGGCCTAATTCCACCATGATATCTTAGAGCATCTGCTGAAAGAAGGGTGTTGTCAGACTTATCGATGGTACCAGTGTACAAGCACTGAAGAAGGCGTGGCCTCTACGTTTTCGTGAGAAAAAAAGTTGGCAGAAAGACGAAACATCCTTTGATGTCTTTGTCAAGGGAGTATAAACTCGATGTAACTGGACACGATATGCAGCAGGAGGAGTTGATCCTATGGAGATCTTGAGGCAGTGAAGGACTTGACAGAATTTTCCTGATTTGGAAGAGAACACAAACGAAAATAAAGAGTGGCAGGAGGGGATGCTTTTAGACCTGTGAAGCAGGCCTTGATCACAGCTGCATAAATATGGAGCGCTTCACGGATTTGCGTGTCATCCTTTCGCAGGGGCCATGCTAATCTTCTCTGTATCGATCCAATTTTAGTATATGTGCTGCCTTAGCAAGCACAACTCTGCTGGCCACTCAAGGCATATGTAGCCCTCAGGTCCCAGCAAGCTCTCACCAAGGTGGTAAGGCCCAGCAAACTATCTCGCCACTGTATACCTTATTGCACACACTGATATATGCAATAGCTCAATAATTTTAGGGAAAGGGTATGTTAAAGCTTCCTTGTTGACATATGACCTAATTCCACCATGATATCTTAGAGCATCTGCTGAAAGAAGGGTGTTGCCAGACTTATCGATGGTAACAGTGTACAAGCACTGAAGAAGGCGTGGCCTCTACGTTTTCGTGAGAAAAAAAGTTGGCAGAAAGACGAAACATCCTTTGATGTCTTTGTCAAGGGAGTATAAACTCGATGTAACTGGACACGATATGCAGCAGGAGGAGTTGATCCTATGGAGATCTTGAGGCAGTGAAGGACTTGACAGAATTTTCCTGATTTGGAAGAGAACACAAACGAAAATAAGGAGTGGCAGGAGGGGATGCTTTTAGACCTGTGAAGCAGGCCTTGATCACAGCTGCATAAATATGGAGCGCTTCACGGATTTGCGTGTCATCCTTTCGCAGGGGCCATGCTAATCTTCTCTGTATCGATCCAATTTTAGTATATTTGCTGCCTTAGCAAGCACAAGTTTGCTGGCCGCTCAAGGCATATGTAGCCCTCAGGTCCCAATAAGCTCTCACCAAGGTGGTAAGGCCCAGCAAACTATCTCGCCACTATATACCTTATTGCACACACTGATATATGCAATAGCTCAATAATTTTAGGGAAAGGGTATGTTAAAGCTTCCTTGTTGACATATGGCCTAATTCCACCAAGATATCTTAGAGCATCTGCTGAAAGAAGGGTGTTGCCAGACTTATCGATGGTAACAGTGTACAAGCACTGAAGAAGGCGTGGCCTCTACGTTTTCGTGAGAAAAAAAGTTGGCAGAAAGACGAAACATCCTTTGATGTCTTTGTCAAGGGAGTATAAACTCGATGTAACTGGACACGATATGCAGCAGGAGGAGTTGATCCTATGGAGATCTTGAGGCAGTGAAGGACTTGACAGAATTTTCCTGATTTGGAAGAGAACACAAACGAAAATAAAGAGTGGCAGGAGGGGATGCATTTAGACCTGTGAAGCAGGCCTTGATCACAGCTGCATAAATATGGAGCGCTTCACGGATTTGCGTGTCATCCTTTCGCAGGGGCCATGCTAATCTTCTCTGTATCGATCCAATTTTAGTATATGTGCTGCCTTAGCAAGCACAACTTTGCTGGCCGCTCAAGGCATATGTAGCCCTCAGGTCCCAGCAAGCTCTCACCAAGGTGGTAAGGCCCAGCAAACTATCTCGCCACTGTATACCTTATTGCACACACTGATATATGCAACAGCTCAATAATTTTAGGGAAAGGGTATGTTAAAGCTTCATTGTTCACATATGGCCTAATTCCACCATGATATCTTAGAGCATCTGCTGAAAGAAGGGTGTTGTCAGACTTATCGATGGTACCAGTGTACAAGCACTGAAGAAGGCGTGGCCTCTACGTTTTCGTGAGAAAAAAAGTTGGCAGAAAGACGAAACATCCTTTGATGTCTTTGTCAAGGGAGTATAAACTCGATGTAACTGGACACGATATGCAGCAGGAGGAGTTGATCCTATGGAGATCTTGAGGCAGTGAAGGACTTGACAGAATTTTCCTGATTTGGAAGAGAACACAAACGAAAATAAAGAGTGGCAGGAGGGGATGCTTTTAGACCTGTGAAGCAGGCCTTGATCACAGCTGCATAAATATGGAGCGCTTCACGGATTTGCGTGTCATCCTTTCGCAGGGGCCATGCTAATCTTCTCTGTATCGATCCAATTTTAGTATATGTGCTGCCTTAGCAAGCACAACTCTGCTGGCCACTCAACTCTGGTGTTGCCAGACTTATCGATGGTAACAGTGTACAAGCACTGAAGAAGGCGTGGCCTCTACGTTTTCGTGAGAAAAAAAGTTGGCAGAAAGACGAAACATCCTTTGATGTCTTTGTCAAGGGAGTATAAACTCGATGTAACTGGACACGATATGCAGCAGGAGGAGTTGATCCTATGGAGATCTTGAGGCAGTGAAGGACTTGACAGAATTTTCCTGATTTGGAAGAGAACACAAACGAAAATAAGGAGTGGCAGGAGGGGATGCTTTTAGACCTGTGAAGCAGGCCTTGATCACAGCTGCATAAATATGGAGCGCTTCACGGATTTGCGTGTCATCCTTTCGCAGGGGCCATGCTAATCTTCTCTGTATCGATCCAATTTTAGTATATGTGCTGCATTAGCAAGCACAAGTTTGCTGGCCGCTCAAGGCATATATACCCCTCAGGTCCCAATAAGCTCTCACCAAGGTGGTAAGGCCCAGCAAACTATCTCGCCACTATATACCTTATTGCACACACTGATATATGCAATAGCTCAATAATTTTAGGGAAAGGGTATGTTAAAGCTTCCTTGTTGACATATGGCCTAATTCCACCAAGATATCTTAGAGCATCTGCTGAAAGAAGGGTGTTGCCAGACTTATCGATGGTAACAGTGTACAAGCACTGAAGAAGGCGTGGCCTCTACGTTTTCGTGAGAAAAAAGTTGGCAGAAAGACGAAACATCCTTTGATGTCTTTGTCAAGGGAGTATAAACTCGATGTAACTGGACACAATCTGCAGCAGGAGGAGTTGATCCTATGGAGATCTTGAGGCAGTGAAGGACTTGACAGAATTTTCCTGATTTGGAAGAGAACACAAACGAAAATAAAGAGTTGCAGGAGGGGATGCTTTTAGACCTGTGAAGCAGGCCTTGATCACAGCTGCATAAATATGGAGCACTTCACGGATTTCCATGTCATCCTTTTTCAGGGGCCATGTTAATCTTCTCTGTATCAATCCAATTTTAGTATATGTGCTGCCTTAGCAAGCACAAGTTTGCTGGCCGCTCAAGGCATATGTAGCCCTCAGGTCCCAGCAAGCTCTCACCAAGGTGGTAAGGCCCAGCAAACTATCTCGCCACTGTATACCTTATTGCACACACTGATATATGCAACAGCTCAATAATTTTAGGGAAAGGGTATGTTAAAGCTTCATTGTTCACATATGGCCTAATTCCACCATGATATCATAGAGCATCTGCTGAAAGAAGGGTGTTGCCAGACTTATCGATGGTAACAGTGTACAAGCACTGAAGAAGGCGTGGCCTCTACGTTTTCGTGAGAAACAAGTTGGCAGAAAGACGTAACATCCTTTAATGTCTTTGTCAAGGGAGTATAAACTCGATGTAACTGGACACAATCTGCAGCAGGAGGAGTTGATCCTATGCAGATCTTGAGGCAGTGAAGGACTTGACAGAATTTTCCTGATTTGGAAGAGAACACAAACGAAAATAAAGAGTTGCAGGAGGGGATGCTTTTAGACCTGTGAAGCAGGCCTTGATCACAGCTGCATAAATATGAAGCGCTTCACGGATTTGCGTGTCATCCTTTCGCAGGGGCCATGCTAATCTTCTCTGTATCGATCCAATTTTAGTATATGTGCTGCCTTAGCAAGCACAACTTTGCTGGCCACTCAAGGCATATGTAGCCCTCAGGTCCCAGCAAGCTCTCACCAAGGTGGTAAGGCCCAGCAAACTATCTCGCCACTGTATACCTTATTGCACACACTGATATATGCAACAGCTCAATAATTTTAGGGAAAGGGTATGTTAAAGCTTCATTGTTCACATATGGCCTAATTCCACCATGATATCTTAGAACATCTGCTGAAAGAAGGGTGTTGCCAGACTTATCGATGGTACCAGTGTACAAGCACTGAAGAAGGCGTGGCCTCTACGTTTTCGTGAGAAAAAAAGTTGGCAGAAAGACGAATCATCCTTTGATGCTCGATGTAACTGGACACAATCTGCAGCAGGAGGAGTTGATCCTATGGAGATCTTGAGGCAGTGAAGGACTTGACAGAATTTTCCTGATTTGGAAGAGAACACAAACGAAAATAAAGAGTTGCAGGAGGGGATGCTTTTAGACCTGTGAAGCAGGCCTTGATCACAGCTGCATAAATATGGAGCGCTTCACGGATTTGCGTGTCATCCTTTCGCAGGGGCCATGCTAATCTTCTCTGTATCGATCCAATTTTAGTATATGTGCTGCCTTAGCAAGCACAAGTTTGCTGGCCGCTCAAGGCATATATACCCCTCAGGTCCCAGCAAGCTCTCACCAAGGTGGTAAGGCCCAGCAAACTATCTCGCCACTGTATACCTTATTGCACACACTGATATATGCAACAGCTGAATAATTTTAGGGAAAGGGTATGTTAAAGCTTCATTGTTCACATATGGCCTAATTCCACCATGATATCATAGAGCATCTGCTGAAAGAAGGGTGTTGTCAGACTTATCGATGGTACCAGTGTACAAGCACTGAAGAAGGCGTGGCCTCTACGTTTTCGTGAGAAAAAAAGTTGGCAGAAAGACGAAACATCCTTTGATGTCTTTGTCAAGGGAGTATAAACTCGATGTAACTGGACACGATATGCAGCAGGAGGAGTTGATCCTATGGAGATCTTGAGGCAGTGAAGGACTTGACAGAATTTTCCTGATTTGGAAGAGAACACAAACGAAAATAAAGAGTGGCAGGAGGGGATGCATTTAGACCTGTGAAGCAGGCCTTGATCACAGCTGCATAAATATGGAGCGCTTCACGGATTTGCGTGTCATCCTTTCGCAGGGGCCATGCTAATCTTCTCTGTATCGATCCAATTTTAGTATATGTGCTGCCTTAGCAAGCACAAGTTTGCTGGCCGCTCAAGGCATATGTAGCCCTCAGGTCCCAGCAAGCTCTCACCAAGGTGGTAAGGCCCAGCAAACTATCTCGCCACTGTATACCTTATTGCACACACTGATATATGCAACAGCTCAATAATTTTAGGGAAAGGGTATGTTAAAGCTTCATTGTTCACATATGGCCTAATTCCACCATGATATCATAGAGCATCTGCTGAAAGAAGGGTGTTGTCAGACTTATCGATGGTACCAGTGTACAAGCACTGAAGAAGGTGTGGCCTCTACGTTTTCGTGAGAAACAAGTTGGCAGAAAGACGAAACATCCTTTGATGTCTTTGTCAAGGGAGTATAAACTCGATGTAACTGGACACAATCTGCAGCAGGAGGAGTTGATCCTATGGAGATCTTGAGGCAGTGAAGGACTTGACAGAATTTTCCTGATTTGGAAGAGAACACAAACGAAAATAAAGAGTTGCAGGAGGGGATGCTTTTAGACCTGTGAAGCAGGCCTTGATCACAGCTGCATAAATATGAAGCGCTTCACGGATTTGCGTGTCATCCTTTCGCAGGGGCCATGCTAATCTTCTCTGTATCGATCCAATTTTAGTATATGTGCTGCCTTAGCAAGCACAACTTTCCTGGCCACTCAAGGCATATGTAGCCCTCAGGTCCCAGCAAGCTCTCACCAAGGTGGTAAGGCCCAGCAAACTATCTCGCCACTGTATACCTTATTGCACACACTGATATATGCAACAGCTCAATAATTTTAGGGAAAGGGTATGTTAAAGCTTCATTGTTCACATATGGCCTAATTCCACCATGATATCTTAGAACATCTGCTGAAAGAAGGGTGTTGCCAGACTTATCGATGGTACCAGTGTACAAGCACTGAAGAAGGCGTGGCCTCTACGTTTTCGTGAGAAAAAAAGTTGGCAGAAAGACGAATCATCCTTTGATGTCTTTGTCAAGGGAGTATAAACTCGATGTAACTGGACACGATATGCAGCAGGAGGAGTTGATCCTATGGAGATCTTGAGGCAGTGAAGGACTTGACAGAATTTTCCTGATTTGGATGAGAACAAAAACGAAAATAAAGAGTTGCAGGAGGGGATGCTTTTAGACCTGTGAAGCAGGCCTTGATCACAGCTGCATAAATATGGAGCACTTCACGGATATCCATGTCATCCTTTTTCAGGGGCCATGTTAATCTTCTCTGTATCAATCCAATTTTAGTATATGTGCTGCCTTAACAAGCACAAGTTTGCTGGCCGCTCAAGGCATATGTAGCCCTCAGGTCCCAGCAAGCTCTCACCAAGGTGGTAAGGCCCAGCAAACTATCTCGCCACTGTATACCTTATTGCACACACTGATATATGCAACAGCTCAATAATTTTAGGGAAAGGGTATGTTAAAGCTTCATTGTTCACATATGGCCTAATTCCACCATGATATCATAGAGCATCTGCTGAAAGAAGGGTGTTGTCAGACTTATCGATGGTACCAGTGTACAAGCACTGAAGAAGGCGTGGCCTCTACGTTTTCGTGAGAAAAAAAGTTGGCAGAAAGACGAAACATCCTTTGATGTCTTTGTCAAGGGAGTATAAACTCGATGTAACTGGACACGATATGCAGCAGGAGGAGTTGATCCTATGGAGATCTTGAGGCAGTGAAGGACTTGACAGAATTTTCCTGATTTGGAAGAGAACACAAACGAAAATAAAGAGTTGCAGGAGGGGATGCTTTTAGACCTGTGAAGCAGGCCTTGATCACAGCTGCATAAATATGGAGCACTTCACAGATTTCCATGTCATCCTTTTTCAGGGGCCATGTTAATCTTCTCTGTATCAATCCAATTTTAGTATATGTGCTGCCTTAGCAAGCACAAGCTTGCTGGCCGCTCAAGGCATATGTAGCCCTCAGGTCCCAGCAAGCTCTCACCAAGGTGGTAAGGCCCAGCAAACTATCTCGCCACTGTATACCTTATTGCACACACTGATATATGCAACAGCTCAATAATTTTAGGGAAAGGGTATGTTAAAGCTTCATTGTTCACATATGGCCTAATTCCACCATGATATCATAGAGCATCTGCTGAAAGAAGGGTGTTGCCAGACTTATCGATGGTAACAGTGTACAAGCACTGAAGAAGGCGTGGCCTCTACGTTTTCGTGAGAAACAAGTTGGCAGAAAGACGTAACATCCTTTAATGTCTTTGTCAAGGGAGTATAAACTCGATGTAACTGGACACAATCTGCAGCAGGAGGAGTTGATCCTATGCAGATCTTGAGGCAGTGAAGGACTTGACAGAATTTTCCTGATTTGGAAGAGAACACAAACGAAAATAAAGAGTTGCAGGAGGGGATGCTTTTAGACCTGTGAAGCAGGCCTTGATCACAGCTGCATAAATATGAAGCGCTTCACGGATTTGCGTGTCATCCTTTCGCAGGGGCCATGCTAATCTTCTCTGTATCGATCCAATTTTAGTATATGTGCTGCCTTAGCAAGCACAACTTTGCTGGCCACTCAAGGCATATGTAGCCCTCAGGTCCCAGCAAGCTCTCACCAAGGTGGTAAGGCCCAGCAAACTATCTCGCCACTGTATACCTTATTGCACACACTGATATATGCAACAGCTCAATAATTTTAGGGAAAGGGTATGTTAAAGCTTCATTGTTCACATATGGCCTAATTCCACCATGATATCTTAGAACATCTGCTGAAAGAAGGGTGTTGCCAGACTTATCGATGGTACCAGTGTACAAGCACTGAAGAAGGCGTGGCCTCTACGTTTTCGTGAGAAAAAAAGTTGGCAGAAAGACGAATCATCCTTTGATGCTCGATGTAACTGGACACAATCTGCAGCAGGAGGAGTTGATCCTATGGAGATCTTGAGGCAGTGAAGGACTTGACAGAATTTTCCTGATTTGGAAGAGAACACAAACGAAAATAAAGAGTTGCAGGAGGGGATGCTTTTAGACCTGTGAAGCAGGCCTTGATCACAGCTGCATAAATATGGAGCACTTCACGGATTTCCATGTCATCCTTTTTCAGGGGCCATGTTAATCTTCTCTGTATCAATCCAATTTTAGTATATGTGCTGCCTTAGCAAGCACAAGTTTGCTGGCCGCTCAAGGCATATGTAGCCCTCAGGTCCCAGCAAGCTCTCACCAAGGTGGTAAGGCCCAGCAAACTATCTCGCCACTGTATACCTTATTGCACACACTGATATATGCAACAGCTCAATAATTTTAGGGAAAGGGTATGTTAAAGCTTCATTGTTCACATATGGCCTAATTCCACCATGATATCATAGAGCATCTGCTGAAAGAAGGGTGTTGCCAGACTTATCGATGGTACCAGTGTACAAGCACTGAAGAAGGCGTGGCCTCTACGTTTTCGTGAGAAAAAAAGTTGGCAGAAAGACGAAACATCCTTTGATGTCTTTGTCAAGGGAGTATAAACTTGATGTAACTGGACACGATATGCAGCAGGAGGAGTTGATCCTATGGAGATCTTGAGGCAGTGAAGGACTTGACAGAATTTTCCTGATTTGGAAGAGAACACAAACGAAAATAAAGAGTGGCAGGAGGGGATGCTTTTAGACCTGTGAAGCAGGCCTTGATCACAGCTGCATAAATATGGAGCGCTTCACGGATTTGCGTGTCATCCTTTCGCAGGGGCCATGCTAATCTTCTCTGTATCGATCCAATTTTAGTATATGTGCTGCCTTAGCAAGCACAAGTTTGCTGGCGGCTCAAGGCATATATACCCCTCAGGTCCCAGCAAGCTCTCACCAAGGTGGTAAGGCCCAGCAAACTATCTCGCCACTGTATACCTTATTGCACACACTGATATATGCAACAGCTGAATAATTTTAGGGAAAGGGTATGTTAAAGCTTCATTGTTCACATATGGCCTAATTCCACCATGATATCATAGAGCATCTGCTGAAAGAAGGGTGTTGTCAGACTTATCGATGGTACCAGTGTACAAGCACTGAAGAAGGCGTGGCCTCTACGTTTTCGTGAGAAAAAAAGTTGGCAGAAAGACGAAACATCCTTTGATGTCTTTGTCAAGGGAGTATAAACTCGATGTAACTGGACACGATATGCAGCAGGAGGAGTTGATCCTATGGAGATCTTGAGGCAGTGAAGGACTTGACAGAATTTTCCTGATTTGGAAGAGAACACAAACGAAAATAAAGAGTGGCAGGAGGGGATGCATTTAGACCTGTGAAGCAGGCCTTGATCACAGCTGCATAAATATGGAGCGCTTCACGGATTTGCGTGTCATCCTTTCGCAGGGGCCATGCTAATCTTCTCTGTATCGATCCAATTTTAGTATATGTGCTGCCTTAGCAAGCACAAGTTTGCTGGCCGCTCAAGGCATATGTAGCCCTCAGGTCCCAGCAAGCTCTCACCAAGGTGGTAAGGCCCAGCAAACTATCTCGCCACTGTATACCTTATTGCACACACTGATATATGCAACAGCTCAATAATTTTAGGGAAAGGGTATGTTAAAGCTTCATTGTTCACATATGGCCTAATTCCACCATGATATCATAGAGCCTCTGCTGAAAGAAGGGTGTTGTCAGACTTATCGATGGTACCAGTGTACAAGCACTGAAGAAGGCGTGGCCTCTACGTTTTCGTGAGAAACAAGTTGGCAGAAAGACGAAACATCCTTTGATGTCTTTGTCAAGGGAGTATAAACTCGATGTAACTGGACACAATCTGCAGCAGGAGGAGTTGATCCTATGGAGATCTTGAGGCAGTGAAGGACTTGACAGAATTTTCCTGATTTGGAAGAGAACACAAACGAAAATAAGGAGTGGCAGGAGGGGATGCTTTTAGACCTGTGAAGCAGGCCTTGATCACAGCTGCATAAATATGGAGCGCTTCACGGATTTGCGTGTCATCCTTTCGCAGGGGCCATGCTAATCTTCTCTGTATCGATCCAATTTTAGTATATGTGCTGCATTAGCAAGCACAAGTTTGCTGGCCGCTCAAGGCATATATACCCCTCAGGTCCCAATAAGCTCTCACCAAGGTGGTAAGGCCCAGCAAACTATCTCGCCACTATATACCTTATTGCACACACTGATATATGCAATAGCTCAATAATTTTAGGGAAAGGGTATGTTAAAGCTTCCTTGTTGACATATGGCCTAATTCCACCAAGATATCTTAGAGCATCTGCTGAAAGAAGGGTGTTGCCAGACTTATCGATGGTAACAGTGTACAAGCACTGAAGAAGGCGTGGCCTCTACGTTTTCGTGAGAAAAAAGTTGGCAGAAAGACGAAACATCCTTTGATGTCTTTGTCAAGGGAGTATAAACTCGATGTAACTGGACACAATCTGCAGCAGGAGGAGTTGATCCTATGGAGATCTTGAGGCAGTGAAGGACTTGACAGAATTTTCCTGATTTGGAAGAGAACACAAACGAAAATAAAGAGTTGCAGGAGGGGATGCTTTTAGACCTGTGAAGCAGGCCTTGATCACAGCTGCATAAATATGGAGCACTTCACGGATTTCCATGTCATCCTTTTTCAGGGGCCATGTTAATCTTCTCTGTATCAATCCAATTTTAGTATATGTGCTGCCTTAGCAAGCACAAGTTTGCTGGCCGCTCAAGGCATATGTAGTCCTCAGGTCCCAGCAAGCTCTCACCAAGGTGGTAAGGCCCAGCAAACTATCTCGCCACTGTATACCTTATTGCACACACTGATATATGCAACAGCTCAATAATTTTAGGGAAAGGGTATGTTAAAGCTTCATTGTTCACATATGGCCTAATTCCACCATGATATCATAGAGCATCTGCTGAAAGAAGGGTGTTGCCAGACTTATCGATGGTAACAGTGTACAAGCACTGAAGAAGGCGTGGCCTCTACGTTTTCGTGAGAAACAAGTTGGCAGAAAGACGTAACATCCTTTAATGTCTTTGTCAAGGGAGTATAAACTCGATGTAACTGGACACAATCTGCAGCAGGAGGAGTTGATCCTATGCAGATCTTGAGGCAGTGAAGGACTTGACAGAATTTTCCTGATTTGGAAGAGAACACAAACGAAAATAAAGATTTGCAGGAGGGGATGCTTTTAGACCTGTGAAGCAGGCCTTGATCACAGCTGCATAAATATGAAGCGCTTCACGGATTTGCGTGTCATCCTTTCGCAGGGGCCATGCTAATCTTCTCTGTATCGATCCAATTTTAGTATATGTGCTGCCTTAGCAAGCACAACTTTGCTGGCCACTCAAGGCATATGTAGCCCTCAGGTCCCAGCAAGCTCTCACCAAGGTGGTAAGGCCCAGCAAACTATCTCGCCACTGTATACCTTATTGCACACACTGATATATGCAACAGCTCAATAATTTTAGGGAAAGGGTATGTTAAAGCTTCATTGTTCACATATGGCCTAATTCCACCATGATATCTTAGAACATCTGCTGAAAGAAGGGTGTTGCCAGACTTATCGATGGTACCAGTGTACAAGCACAGAAGAAGGCGTGGCCTCTACGTTTTCGTGAGAAAAAAAGTTGGCAGAAAGACGAATCATCCTTTGATGCTCGATGTAACTGGACACAATCTGCAGCAGGAGGAGTTGATCCTATGGAGATCTTGAGGCAGTGAAGGACTTGACAGAATTTTCCTGATTTGGAAGAGAACACAAACGAAAATAAAGAGTTGCAGGAGGGGATGCTTTTAGACCTGTGAAGCAGGCCTTGATCACAGCTGCATAAATATGGAGCGCTTCACGGATTTGCGTGTCATCCTTTCGCAGGGGCCATGCTAATCTTCTCTGTATCGATCCAATTTTAGTATATGTGCTGCCTTAGCAAGCACAAGTTTGCTGGCCGCTCAAGGCATATATACCCCTCAGGTCCCAGCAAGCTCTCACCAAGGTGGTAAGGCCCAGCAAACTATCTCGCCACTGTATACCTTATTGCACACACTGATATATGCAACAGCTGAATAATTTTAGGGAAAGGGTATGTTAAAGCTTCATTGTTCACATATGGCCTAATTCCACCATGATATCATAGAGCATCTGCTGAAAGAAGGGTGTTGTCAGACTTATCGATGGTACCAGTGTACAAGCACTGAAGAAGGCGTGGCCTCTACGTTTTCGTGAGAAAAAAAGTTGGCAGAAAGACGAAACATCCTTTGATGTCTTTGTCAAGGGAGTATAAACTCGATGTAACTGGACACGATATGCAGCAGGAGGAGTTGATCCTATGGAGATCTTGAGGCAGTGAAGGACTTGACAGAATTTTCCTGATTTGGAAGAGAACACAAACGAAAATAAAGAGTGGCAGGAGGGGATGCATTTAGACCTGTGAAGCAGGCCTTGATCACAGCTGCATAAATATGGAGCGCTTCACGGATTTGCGTGTCATCCTTTCGCAGGGGCCATGCTAATCTTCTCTGTATCGATCCAATTTTAGTATATGTGCTGCCTTAGCAAGCACAAGTTTGCTGGCCGCTCAAGGCATATGTAGCCCTCAGGTCCCAGCAAGCTCTCACCAAGGTGGTAAGGCCCAGCAAACTATCTCGCCACTGTATACCTTATTGCACACACTGATATATGCAACAGCTCAATAATTTTAGGGAAAGGGTATGTTAAAGCTTCATTGTTCACATATGGCCTAATTCCACCATGATATCATAGAGCATCTGCTGAAAGAAGGGTGTTGTCAGACTTATCGATGGTACCAGTGTACAAGCACTGAAGAAGGCGTGGCCTCTACGTTTTCGTGAGAAACAAGTTGGCAGAAAGACGAAACATCCTTTGATGTCTTTGTCAAGGGAGTATAAACTCGATGTAACTGGACACAATCTGCAGCAGGAGGAGTTGATCCTATGGAGATCTTGAGGCAGTGAAGGACTTGACAGAATTTTCCTGATTTGGAAGAGAACACAAACGAAAATAAAGAGTTGCAGGAGGGGATGCTTTTAGACCTGTGAAGCAGGCCTTGATCACAGCTGCATAAATATGAAGCGCTTCACGGATTTGCGTGTCATCCTTTCGCAGGGGCCATGCTAATCTTCTCTGTATCGATCCAATTTTAGTATATGTGCTGCCTTAGCAAGCACAACTTTCCTGGCCACTCAAGGCATATGTAGCCCTCAGGTCCCAGCAAGCTCTCACCAAGGTGGTAAGGCCCAGCAAACTATCTCGCCACTGTATACCTTATTGCACACACTGATATATGCAACAGCTCAATAATTTTAGGGAAAGGGTATGTTAAAGCTTCATTGTTCACATATGGCCTAATTCCACCATGATATCTTAGAACATCTGCTGAAAGAAGGGTGTTGCCAGACTTATCGATGGTACCAGTGTACAAGCACTGAAGAAGGCGTGGCCTCTACGTTTTCGTGAGAAAAAAAGTTGGCAGAAAGACGAATCATCCTTTGATGTCTTTGTCAAGGGAGTATAAACTCGATGTAACTGGACACGATATGCAGCAGGAGGAGTTGATCCTATGGAGATCTTGAGGCAGTGAAGGACTTGACAGAATTTTCCTGATTTGGATGAGAACAAAAACGAAAATAAAGAGTTGCAGGAGGGGATGCTTTTAGACCTGTGAAGCAGGCCTTGATCACAGCTGCATAAATATGGAGCACTTCACGGATATCCATGTCATCCTTTTTCAGGGGCCATGTTAATCTTCTCTGTATCAATCCAATTTTAGTATATGTGCTGCCTTAACAAGCACAAGTTTGCTGGCCGCTCAAGGCATATGTAGCCCTCAGGTCCCAGCAAGCTCTCACCAAGGTGGTAAGGCCCAGCAAACTATCTCGCCACTGTATACCTTATTGCACACACTGATATATGCAACAGCTCAATCATTTTAGGGAAAGGGTATGTTAAAGCTTCATTGTTCACATATGGCCTAATTCCACCATGATATCATAGAGCATCTGCTGAAAGAAGGGTGTTGTCAGACTTATCGATGGTACCAGTGTACAAGCACTGAAGAAGGCGTGGCCTCTACGTTTTCGTGAGAAAAAAAGTTGGCAGAAAGACGAAACATCCTTTGATGTCTTTGTCAAGGGAGTATAAACTCGATGTAACTGGACACGATATGCAGCAGGAGGAGTTGATCCTATGGAGATCTTGAGGCAGTGAAGGACTTGACAGAATTTTCCTGATTTGGAAGAGAACACAAACGAAAATAAGGAGTGGCAGGAGGGGATGCTTTTAGACCTGTGAAGCAGGCCTTGATCACAGCTGCATAAATATGGAGCGCTTCACGGATTTGCTTGTCATCCTTTCGCAGGGGCCATGCTAATCTTCTCTGTATCGATCCAATTTTAGTATATGTGCTGCCTTAGCAAGCACAAGTTTGCTGGCCGCTCAAGGCATATGTAGCCCTCAGGTCCCAGCAAGCTCTCACCAAGGTGGTAAGGCCCAGCAAACTATCTCGCCACTGTATACCTTATTGCACACACTGATATATGCAACAGCTCAATAATTTTAGGGAAAGGGTATGTTAAAGCTTCATTGTTCACATATGGCCTAATTCCACCATGATATCATAGAGCATCTGCTGAAAGAAGGTTGTTGTCAGACTTATCGATGGTACCAGTGTACAAGCACTGAAGAAGGCGTGGCCTCTACGTTTTCATGAGAAAAAAAGTTGGCAGAAAGACGAAACATCCTTTGATGTCTTTGTCAAGGGAGTATAAACTCGATGTAACTGGACACGATATGCAGCAGGAGGAGTTGATCCTATGGAGATCTTGAGGCAGTGAAGGACTTGACAGAATTTTCCTGATTTGGAAGAGAACACAAACGAAAATAAGGAGTGGTAGGAGGGGATGCTTTTAGACCTGTGAAGCAGGCCTTGATCACAGCTGCATAAATATGGAGCGCTTCACGGATTTGCGTGTCATCCTTTCGCAGGGGCCATGCTAATCTTCTCTGTATCGATCCAATTTTAGTATATGTGCTGCCTTAGCAAGCACAAGTTTGCTGGCCGCTCAAGGCATATGTACACCTCAGGTCCCAGCAAGCTCTCACCAAGGTGGTAAGGCCCAGCAAACTATCTCGACACTGTATACCTTATTGCACACACTGATATATGCAACAGCTCAATAATTTTAGGGAAAGGGTATGTTAAAGCTTCATTGTTCACATATGGCCTAATTTCACCATGAAATCATAGAGCATCTGCTGAAAGAAGGGTGTTGTCAGACTTATCGATGGTACCAGTGTACAAGCACTGAAGAAGGCGTGGCCTCTACATTTCGTGAGAAAAAAAGTTGGCAGAAAGACGAATCATCCTTTGATGTCTTTGTCAAGGGAGTATAAACTCGATGTAACTGGACACAATCTGCAGCAGGAGGAGTTGATCCTATGGAGATCTTGAGGCAGTGAAGGACTTGACAGAATTTTCCTGATTTGGAAGAGAACACAAACGAAAATAAAGAGTGGCAGGAGGGGATGCTTTTAGACCTGTGAAGCAGGCCTTGATCACAGCTGCATAAATATGGAGCGCTTCACGGATTTGCGTGTCATCCTTTCGCAGGGGCCATGCTAATCTTCTCTGTATCGATCCAATTTTAGTATATGTGCTGCCTTAGCAAGCACAAGTTTGCTGGCCGATCAAGGCATATGTAGCCCTCAGGTCCCAGCAAGCTCTCACCAAGGTGGTAAGGCCCAGCAAACTATCTCGACACTGTATACCTTATTGCACACACTGATATATGCAACAGCTCAATAATTTTAGGGAAAGGGTATGTTAAAGCTTCATTGTTCACATATGGCCTAATTCCACCATGATATCATAGAGCATCTGCTGAAAGAAGGGTGTTGTCAGACTTATCGATGGTACCAGTGTACAAGCACTGAAGAAGCCGTGGCCTCTACGTTTTCGTGAGAAAAAAAGTTGGCAGAAAGACGAAACATCCTTTGATGTCTTTGTCAAGGGAGTATAAACTCGATGTAACTGGACACGATATGCAGCAGGAGGAGTTGAACCTATGGAGATCTTGAGGCAGTGAAGGACTTGACAGAATTTTCCTGATTTGGAAGAGAACACAAACGAAAATAAAGAGTGGCAGGAGGGGATGCATTTAGACCTGTGAAGCAGGCCTTGATCACAGCTGCATAAATATGGAGCGCTTCACGGATTTGCGTGTCATCCTTTCGCAGGGGCCATGCTAATCTTCTCTGTATCGATCCAATTTTAGTATATGTGCTGCCTTAGCAAGCACAAGTTTGCTGGCCGCTCAAGGCATATGTAGCCCTCAGGTCCCAGCAAGCTCTCACCAAGGTGGTAAGGCCCAGCAAACTATCTCGCCACTGTATACCTTATTGCACACACTGATATATGCAACAGCTCAATAATTTTAGGGAAAGGGTATGTTAAAGCTTCATTGTTCACATATGGCCTAATTCCACCATGATATCATAGAGCATCTGCTGAAAGAAGGGTGTTGTCAGACTTATCGATGGTACCAGTGTACAAGCACTGAAGAAGGCGTGGCCTCTGCGTTTTCGTGAGAAAAAAAGTTGGCAGAAAGACGAAACATCCTTTGATGTCTTTGTCAAGGGAGTATAAACTCGATGTAACTGGACACGATATGCAGCAGGAGGAGTTGATCCTATGGAGATCTTGAGGCAGTGAAGGACTTGACAGAATTTTCCTGATTTGGAAGAGAACACAAACGAAAATAAAGAGTGGCAGGAGGGGATGCTTTTAGACCTGTGAAGCAGGCCTTGATCACAGCTGCATAAATATGGAGCGCTTCACGGATTTGCGTGTCATCCTTTCGCAGGGGCCATGCTAATCTTCTCTGTATCGATCCAATTTTAGTATATGTGCTGCCTTAGCAAGCACAAGTTTGCTGGCCGCTCAAGGCATATGTACACCTCAGGTCCCAGCAAGCTCTCACCAAGGTGGTAAGGCCCAGCAAACTATCTCGACACTGTATACCTTATTGTACACACTGATATATGCAACAGCTCAATCATTTTAGGGAAAGGGTATGTTAAAATTCATTGTTCACATATGGCCTAATTCCACCATGATATCATAGAGCATCTGCTGAAAGAAGGGTGTTGTCAGACTTATCGATGGTACCAGTGTACAAGCACTGAAGAAGGCGTGGCCTCTACGTTTTCGTGAGAAAAAAGTTGGCAGAAAGACGAAACATCCTTTGGTGTCTTTGTCAAGGGAGTATAAACTCGATGTAACTGGACACAATCTGCAGCAGGAGGAGTTGATCCTATGGAGATCTTGAGGCAGTGAAGGACTTGACAGAATTTTCCTGATTTGGAAGAGAACACAAACGAAAATAAAGAGTTGCAGGAGGGGATGCTTTTAGACCTGTGAAGCAGGCCTTGATCACAGCTGCATAAATATGGAGCGCTTCACGGATTTGCGTGTCATCCTTTCGCAGGGGCCATGCTAATCTTCTCTGTATCGATCCAATTTTAGTATATGTGCTGCCTTAGCAAGCACAACTTTGCTGGCCACTCAAGGCATATGTAGCCCTCAGGTCCCAGCAAGCTCTCACCAAGGTGGTAAGGCCCAGCAAACTATCTCGCCACTGTATACCTTATTGCACACACTGATATATGCAATAGCTCAATAATTTTAGGGAAAGGGTATGTTAAAGCTTCCTTGTTGACATATGGCCTAATTCCACCATGATATCTTAGAGCATCTGCTGAAAGAAGGGTGTTGCCAGACTTATCGATGGTAACAGTGTACAAGCACTGAAGAAGGCGTGGCCTCTACGTTTTCGTGAGAAACAAGTTGGCAGAAAGACAAAACATCCTTTGATGTCTTTGTCAAGGGAGTATAAACTCGATGTAACTGGACACAATCTGCAGCAGGAGGAGTTGATCCTATGGAGATCTTGAGGCAGTGAAGGACTTGACAGAATTTTCCTGATTTGGAAGAGAACACAAACGAAAATAAAGAGTTGCAGGAGGGGATGCTTTTAGACCTGTGAAGCAGGCCTTGATCACAGCTGCATAAATATGAAGCGCTTCACGGATTTGCGTGTCATCCTTTCGCAGGGGCCATGCTAATCTTCTCTGTATCGATCCAATTTTAGTATATGTGCTGCCTTAGCAAGCACAACTTTCCTGGCCACTCAAGGCATATGTAGCCCTCAGGTCCCAGCAAGCTCTCACCAAGGTGGTAAGGCCCAGCAAACTATCTCGCCACTGTATACCTTATTGCACACACTGATATATGCAACAGCTCAATAATTTTAGGGAAAGGGTATGTTAAAGCTTCATTGTTCACATATGGCCTAATTCCACCATGATATCTTAGAACATCTGCTGAAAGAAGGGTGTTGCCAGACTTATCGATGGTACCAGTGTACAAGCACTGAAGAAGGCGTGGCCTCTACGTTTTCGTGAGAAAAAAAGTTGGCAGAAAGACGAATCATCCTTTGATGTCTTTGTCAAGGGAGTATAAACTCGATGTAACTGGACACGATATGCAGCAGGAGGAGTTGATCCTATGGAGATCTTGAGGCAGTGAAGGACTTGACAGAATTTTCCTGATTTGGATGAGAACACAAACGAAAATAAAGAGTTGCAGGAGGGGATGCTTTTAGACCTGTGAAGCAGGCCTTGATCACAGCTGCATAAATACGGAGCGCTTCACGGATTTGCGTGTCATCCTTTCGCAGGGGCCATGCTAATCTTCTCTGTATCGATCCAATTTTAGTATATGTGCTGCCTTAGCAAGCACAACGTTGCTGGCCGCTCAAGGCATATGTACACCTCAAGTCCCAGCAAGCTCTCACCAAGGTGGTAAGGCCCAGCAAACTATCTCGACACTATATACCTTATTGCACACACTGATATATGCAACAGCTCAATCATTTTAGGGAAAGGGTATGTTAAAGCTTCATTGTTCACATATGGCCTAATTCCACCATGATATCATAGAGCATCTGCTGAAAGAAGGGTGTTGTCAGACTTATCGATGGTACCAGTGTACAAGCACTGAAGAAGGCGTGGCCTCTACGTTTTCGTGAGAAAAAAAGTGGGCAGAAAGACGAAACATCCTTTGATGTCTTTGTCAAGGGAGTATAAACTCGATGTAACTGGACACGATATGCAGCAGGAGGAGTTGATCCTATGGAGATCTTGAGGCAGTGAAGAACTTGACAGAATTTTCCTGATTTGGAAGAGAACACAAACGAAAATAAAGAGTGGCAGGAGGGGATGCTTTTAGACCTGTGAAGCAGGCCTTGATCACAGCTGCATAAATATGGAGCGCTTCACGGATTTGCGTGTCATCCTTTCGCAGGGGCCATGCTAATCTTCTCTGTATCGATCCAATTTTAGTATATGTGCTGCCTTAGCAAGCACAACTTTGCTGGCCGCTCAAGGCATATGTACACCTCAGGTCCCAGCAAGCTCTCACCAAGGTGGTAAGGCCCAGCAAACTATCTCGCCACTGTATACCTTATTGCACACACTGATATATGCAACAGCTCAATCATTTTAGGGAAAGGGTATGTTAAAGCTTCATTGTTCACATATGGCCTAATTCCACCATGATATCATAGAGCATCTGCTGAAAGAAGGGTGTTGTCAGACTTATCGATGGTACCAGTGTACAAGCACTGAAGAAGGCGTGGCCTCTACGTTTTCGTGAGAAAAAAAGTGGGCAGAAAGACGAAACATCATTTGATGTCTTTGTCAAGGGAGTATAAACTCGATGTAACTGGACACGATATGCAGCAGGAGGAGTTGATCCTATGGAGATCTTGAGGCAGTGAAGGACTTGACAGAATTTTCCTGATTTGGAAGAGAACACAAATGAAAATAAAGAGTGGCAGGAGGGGATGCTTTTAGACCTGTGAAGCAGGCCTTGATCACAGCTGCATAAATATGGAGCGCTTCACGGATTTGCGTGTCATCCTTTCGCAGGGGCCATGCTAATCTTCTCTGTATAGATCCAATTTTAGTATATGTGCTGCCTTAGCAAGCACAAGTTTGCTGGCCGCTCAAGGCATATGTACACCTCAGGTCCCAGCAAGCTCTCACCAAGGTGGTAAGGCCCAGCAAACTATCTCGACACTGTATACCTTATTGCACACACTGATATATGCAACAGCTCAATCATTTTAGGGAAAGGGTATGTTAAAGCTTCATTGTTCATATATGGCCTAATTCCACCATGATATCATAGAGCATCTGCTGAAAGAAGGGTGTTGTCAGACTTATCGATGGTACCAGTGTACAAGCACTGAAGAAGGCGTGGCCTCTACGTTTTCGTGAGAAAAAAAGTTGGCAGAAAGACGAAACATCCTTTGATGTCTTTGTCAAGGGAGTATAAACTCGATGTAACTGGACACGATATGCAGCAGGAGGATTTGATCCTATGGAGATCTTGAGGCAGTGAAGGACTTGACAGAATTTTCCTGATTTGGAAGAGAACACAAACGAAAATAAAGAGTGGCAGGAGGGGATGCTTTTAGACCTGTGAAGCAGGCCTTGATCACAGCTGCATAAATATGGAGCGCTTCACGGATTTGCGTGTCATCCTTTCGCAGGGGCCATGCTAATCTTCTCTGTATCGATTCAATTTTAGTATATGTGCTGCCTTAGCAAGCACAACTTTGCTGGGCGCTCAAGGCATATGTACACCTCAGGTCCCAGCAAGCTCTCACCAAGGTGGTAAGGCCCAGCAAACTATCTCGACACTGTATACCTTATTGCACACACTGATATATGCAACAGCTCAATCATTTTAGGGAAAGGGTATGTTAAAGCTTCATTGTTCACATATGGCCTAATTCCACCATGATATCATAGAGCATCTGCTGAAAGAAGGGTGTTGTCAGACTTATCGATGGTACCAGTGTACAAGCACTGAAGAAGGCGTGGCCTCTACATTTTCGTGAGAAAAAAAGTGGGCAGAAAGACGAAACATCATTTGATGTCTTTGTCAAGGGAGTATAAACTCGATGTAACTGGACACGATATGCAGCAGGAGGAGTTGATCCTATGGAGATCTTGAGGCAGTGAAGAACTTGACAGAATTTTCCTGATTTGGAAGAGAACACAAACGAAAATAAAGAGTGGCAGGAGGGGATGCTTTTAGACCTGTGAAGCAGGCCTTGAACACAGCTGCATAAATATGGAGCGCTTCACGGATTTGCATGTCATCCTTTCGCTGTGGCCATGCTAATCTTCTCTGTATAGATCCAATTTTAGTATATGTGCTGCCTTAGCAAGCACAAGTTTGCTGGCCGCTCAAGGCATATGTACACCTCAGGTCCCAGCAAGCTCTCACCAAGGTGGTAAGGCCCAGCAAACTATCTCGACACTGTATACCTTATTGCACACACTGATATATGCAACAGCTCAATAATTTTAGGGAAAGGGTATGTTAAAGCTTCATTGTTCATATATGGCCTAATTCCACCATGATATCATAGAGCATCTGCTGAAAGAAGGGTGTTGTCAGACTTATCGATGGTACCAGTGTACAAGCACTGAAGAAGGCGTGGCCTCTACGTTTTCGTGAGAAAAAAAGTTGGCAGAAAGACGAAACATCCTTTGATGTCTTTGTCAAGTGAGTATAAACTCGATGTAACTGGACACGATATGCAGCAGGAGGAGTTGATCCTATGGAGATCTTGAGGCAGTGAAGAACTTGACAGAATTTTCCTGATTTGGAAGAGAACACAAACGAAAATAAAGAGTGGCAGGAGGGGATGCTTTTAGACCTGTGAAGCAGGCCTTGATCACAGCTGCATAAATATGGAGCGCTTCACGGATTTGCGTGTCATCCTTTCGGAGGGGCCATGCTAATCTTCTCTGTATCGATCCAATTTTAGTATATGTGCTGCCTTAGCAAGCACAACTTTGCTGGCCGCTCAAGGCATATGTACACCTCAGGTCCCAGCAAGCTCTCACCAAGGTGGTAAGGCCCAGCAAACTATCTCGACACTGTATACCTTATTGCACACACTGATATATTCAACAGCTCAATAATTTTAGGGAAAGGGTATGTTAAAGCTTCCTTGTTGACATATGGCCTAATTCCACCATGATATCTTAGAGCATCTGCTGAAAGAAGGGTGTTGCCAGACTTATCGATGGTAACAGTGTACAAGCACTGAAGAAGGCGTGGCCTCTACGTTTTCGTGAGAAACAAGTTGGCAGAAAGACGAAACATCCTTTGATGTCTTTGTCAAGGGAGTATAAACTCGATGTAACTGGACACAATCTGCAGCAGGAGGAGTTGATCCTATGGAGATCTTGAGGCAGTGAAGGACTTGACAGAATTTTCCTGATTTGGAAGAGAACACAAACGAAAATAAAGAGTGGCAGGAGGGGATGCTTTTAGACCTGTGAAGCAGGCCTTGATCACAACTGCATAAATATGGAGCGCTTCACGGATTTGCATGTCATCCTTTCGCAGGGGCCATGCTAATCTTCTCTGTATCGATCCAATTTTAGTATATGTGCTGCCTTAGCAAGCACAAGTTTGCTGGCCGCTCAAGGCATATATACCCCTCAGGTCCCAATAAGCTCTCACCAAGGTGGTAAGGCCCAGCAAACTATCTCGCCACTATATACCTTATTGCACACACTGATATATGCAACAGCTCAATAATTTTAGGGAAAGGGTATGTTAAAGCTTCATTGTTCACATATGGCCTAATTCCACCATGATATCATAGAGCATCTGCTGAAAGAAGGGTGTTGTCAGACTTATCGATGGTACCAGTGTACAAGCACTGAAGAAGGCGTGGCCTCTACGTTTTCGTGAGAAAAAAAGTTGGCAGAAAGACGAAACATCCTTTGATGTCTTTGTCAAGGGAGTATAAACTCGATGTAACTGGACACGATATGCAGCAGGAGGAGTTGATCCTATGGAGATCTTGAGGCAGTGAAGGACTTGACAGAATTTTCCTGATTTGGAAGAGAACACAAACGAAAATAAAGAGTGGCAGGAGGGGATGCTTTTAGACCTGTGAAGCAGGCCTTGATCACAGCTGCATAAATATGGAGCGCTTCACGGATTTGCGTGTCATCCTTTCGCAGGGGCCATGCTAATCTTCTCTGTATCGATCCAATTTTAGTATATGTGCTGCCTTAGCAAGCACAACGTTGCTGGCCGCTCAAGGCATATGTACACCTCAAGTCCCAGCAAGCTCTCACCAAGGTGGTAAGGCCCAGCAAACTATCTCGACACTGTATACCTTATTACACACACTGATATATGCAACAGTTCAATCATTTTAGGGAAAGGGTATGTTAAAGCTTCATTGTTCACATATGGCCTAATTCCAACATGATATCATAGATCATCTGCTGAAAGAAGGGTGTTGTCAGACTTATCGATGGTACCAGTGTACAAGCACTGAAGAAGGCGTGGCCTCTACGTTTTCGTGAGAAAAAAAGTGGGCAGAAAGACGAAACATCCTTTGATGTCTTTGTCAAGGGAGTATAAACTCGATGTAACTGGACACGATATGCAGCAGGAGGAGTTGATCCTATGGAGATCTTGAGGCAGTGAAGAACTTGACAGAATTTTCCTGATTTGGAAGAGAACACAAACGAAAATAAAGAGTGGCAGGAGGGGATGCTTTTAGACCTGTGAAGCAGGCCTTGATCACAGCTGCATAAATATGGAGCGCTTCACGGATTTGCGTGTCATCCTTTCGCAGGGGCCATGCTAATCTTCTCTGTATCGATCCAATTTTAGTATATGTGCTGCCTTAGCAAGCACAACTTTGCTGGCCGCTCAAGGCATATGTACACCTCAGGTCCCAGCAAGCTCTCACCAAGGTGGTAAGGCCCAGCAAACTATCTCGCCACTGTATACCTTATTGCACACACTGATATATGCAACAGCTCAATCATTTTAGGGAAAGGGTATGTTAAAGCTTCATTGTTCACATATGGCCTAATTCCACCATGATATCATAGAGCATCTGCTGAAAGAAGGGTGTTGTCAGACTTATCGATGGTACCAGTGTACAAGCACTGAAGAAGGCGTGGCCTCTACGTTTTCGTGAGAAAAAAAGTGGGCAGAAAGACGAAACATCATTTGATGTCTTTGTCAAGGGAGTATAAACTCGATGTAACTGGACACGATATGCAGCAGGAGGAGTTGATCCTATGGAGATCTTGAGGCAGTGAAGAACTTGACAGAATTTTCCTGATTTGGAAGAGAACACAAACGAAAATAAAGAGTGGCAGGAGGGGATGCTTTTAGACCTGTGAAGCAGGCCTTGATCACAGCTGCATAAATATGGAGCGCTTCACGGATTTGCGTGTCATCCTTTCGCAGGGGCCATGCTAATCTTCTCTGTATCGATCCAATTTTAGTATATGTGCTGCCTTAGCAAGCACAAGTTTGCTGGCCGCTCAAGGCATATATACCCCTCAGGTCCCAATAAGCTCTCACCAAGGTGGTAAGGCCCAGCAAACTATCTCGCCACTATATACCTTATTGCACACACTGATATATGCAACAGCTCAATAATTTTAGGGAAAGGGTATGTTAAAGCTTCATTGTTCACATATGGCCTAATTCCAACATGATATCATAGAGCATCTGCTGAAAGAAGGGTGTTGTCAGACTTATCGATGGTACCAGTGTACAAGCACTGAAGAAGGCGTGGCCTCTACGTTTTCGTGAGAAAAAAAGTTGGCAGAAAGACGAAACATCCTTTGATGTCTTTGTCAAGGGAGTATAAACTCGATGTAACTGGACACGATATGCAGCAGGAGGAGTTGATCCTATGGAGATCTTGAGGCAGTGAAGGACTTGACAGAATTTTCCTGATTTGGAAGAGAACACAAACGAAAATAAAGAGTGGCAGGAGGGGATGCTTTTAGACCTGTGAAGCAGGCCTTGATCACAGCTGCATAAATATGGAGCGCTTCACGGATTTGCGTGTCATCCTTTCGCAGGGGCCATGCTAATCTTCTCTGTATCGATCCAATTTTAGTATATGTGCTGCCTTAGCAAGCACAACTTTGCTGGCCGCTCAAGGCATATGTACACCTCAGGTCCCAGCAAGCTCTCACCAAGGTGGTAAGGCCCAGCAAACTATCTCGACACTGTATACCTTATTGCACACACTGATATATGCAACAGCTCAATCATTTTAGGGAAAGGGTATGTTAAAGCTTCATTGTTCACATATGGCCTAATTCCAACATGATATCATAGATCATCTGCTGAAAGAAGGGTGTTGTCAGACTTATCGATGGTACCAGTGTACAAGCACTGAAGAAGGCGTGGCCTCTACGTTTTCGTGAGAAAAAAAGTGGGCAGAAAGACGAAACATCCTTTGATGTCTTTGTCAAGGGAGTATAAACTCGATGTAACTGGACACGATATGCAGCAAGAGGAGTTGATCCTATGGAGATCTTGAGGCAGTGAAGAACTTGACAGAATTTTCCTGATTTGGAAGAGAACACAAACGAAAATAAAGAGTGGCAGGAGGGGATGCTTTTAGACCTGTGAAGCAGGCCTTGATCACAGCTGCATAAATATGGAGCGCTTCACGGATTTGCGTGTCATCCTTTCGCAGGGGCCATGCTAATCTTCTCTGTATCGATCCAATTTTAGTATATGTGCTGCCTTAGCAAGCACAACTTTGCTGGCCGCTCAAGGCATATGTACACCTCAGGTCCCAGCAAGCTCTCACCAAGGTGGTAAGGCCCAGCAAACTATCTCGCCACTGTATACCTTATTGCACACACTGATATATGCAACAGCTCAATCATTTTAGGGAAAGGGTATGTTAAAGCTTCATTGTTCACATATGGCCTAATTCCACCATGATATCATAGAGCATCTGCTGAAAGAAGGGTGTTGTCAGACTTATCGATGGTACCAGTGTACAAGCACTGAAGAAGGCGTGGCCTCTACGTTTTCGTGAGAAAAAAAGTGGGCAGAAAGACGAAACATCATTTGATGTCTTTGTCAAGGGAGTATAAACTCGATGTAACTGGACACGATATGCAGCAGGAGGAGTTGATCCTATGGAGATCTTGAGGCAGTGAAGAACTTGACAGAATTTTCCTGATTTGGAAGAGAACACAAACGAAAATAAAGAGTGGCAGGAGGGGATGCTTTTAGACCTGTGAAGCAGGCCTTGATCACAGCTGCATAAATATGGAGCGCTTCACGGATTTGCGTGTCATCCTTTCGCAGGGGCCATGCTAATCTTCTCTGTATCGATCCAATTTTAGTATATGTGCTGCCTTAGCAAGCACAAGTTCACTGGCCGCTCAAGGCATATATACCCCTCAGGTCCCAATAAGCTCTCACCAAGGTGGTAAGGCCCAGCAAACTATCTCGCCACTATATACCTTATTGCACACACTGATATATGCAACAGCTCAATAATTTTAGGGAAAGGGTATGTTAAAGCTTCATTGTTCACATATGGCCTAATTCCAACATGATATCATAGAGCATCTGCTGAAAGAAGGGTGTTGTCAGACTTATCGATGGTACCAGTGTACAAGCACTGAAGAAGGCGTGGCCTCTACGTTTTCGTGAGAAAAAAAGTTGGCAGAAAGACGAAACATCCTTTGATGTCTTTGTCAAGGGAGTATAAACTCGATGTAACTGGACACGATATGCAGCAGGAGGAGTTGATCCTATGGAGATCTTGAGGCAGTGAAGGACTTGACAGAATTTTCCTGATTTGGAAGAGAACACAAACGAAAATAAAGAGTGGCAGGAGGGGATGCTTTTAGACCTGTGAAGCAGGCCTTGATCACAGCTGCATAAATATGGAGCGCTTCACGGATTTGCGTGTCATCCTTTCGCAGGGGCCATGCTAATCTTCTCTGTATCGATCCAATTTTAGTATATGTGCTGCCTTAGCAAGTACAACTTTGCTGGCCGCTCAAGGCATATGTACACCTCAGGTCCCAGCAAGCTCTCAACAAGGTGGTAAGGCCCAGCAAACTATCTCGACACTGTATACCTTATTGCACACACTGATATATGCAACAGCTCAATCATTTTAGGGATAGGGTATGTTAAAGCTTCATTGTTCACATATGGCCTAATTCCACCATGATATCATAGAGCATCTGCTGAAAGAAGGGTGTTGTCAGACTTATCGATGGTACCAGTGTACAAGCACTGAAGAAGGCGTGGCCTCTACATTTTCGTGAGAAAAAAAGTGGGCAGAAAGACGAAACATCATTTGATGTCTTTGTCAAGGGAGTATAAACTCGATGTAACTGGACACGATATGCAGCAGGAGGAGTTGATCCTATGGAGATCTTGAGGCAGTGAAGAACTTGACAGAATTTTCCTGATTTGGAAGAGAACACAAACGAAAATAAAGAGTGGCAGGAGGGGATGCTTTTAGACCTGTGAAGCAGGCCTTGATCACAGCTGCATAAATATGGAGCGCTTCACGGATTTGCGTGTCATCCTTTCGCTGTGGCCATTCTAATCTTCTCTGTATAGATCCAATTTTAGTATACGTGCTGCCTTAGCAAGCACAAGTTTGCTGGCCGCTCAAGGCATATGTACACCTCAGGTCCCAGCAAGCTCTCACCAAGGTGGTAAGGCCCAGCAAACTATCTCGACACTGTATACCTTATTGCACACACTGATATATGCAACAGCTCAATAATTTTAGGGAAAGGGTATGTTAAAGCTTCATTGTTCATATATGGCCTAATTCCACCATGATATCATAGAGCATCTGCTGAAAGAAGGGTGTTGTCAGACTTATCGATGGTACCAGTGTACAAGCACTGAAGAAGGCGTGGCCTCTACGTTTTCGTGAGAAAAAAAGTTGGCAGAAAGACGAAACATCCTTTGATGTCTTTGTCAAGGGAGTATAAACTCGATGTAACTGGACACGATATGCAGCAGGAGGAGTTGATCCTATGGAGATCTTGAGGCAGTGAAGGACTTGACAGAATTTTCCTGATTTGGAAGAGAACACAAACGAAAATAAAGAGTGGCAGGAGGGGATGCTTTTAGACCTGTGAAGCAGGCCTTGATCACAGCTGCATAAATATGGAGCGCTTCACGGATTTGCGTGTCATCCTTTCGCAGGGGCCATGCTAATCTTCTCTGTATAGATCCAATTTTAGTATATGTGCTGCCTTAGCAAGCACAAGTTTGCTGGCCGCTCAAGGCATATGTACACCTCAGGTCCCAGCAAGCTCTCACCAAGGTGGTAAGGCCCAGCAAACTATCTCGACACTGTATACCTTATTGCACACACTGATATATGCAACAGCTCAATAATTTTAGGGAAAGGGTATGTTAAAGCTTCATTGTTCATATATGGCCTAATTCCACCATGATATCATAGAGCATCTGCTGAAAGAAGGGTGTTGTCAGACTTATCGATGGTACCAGTGTACAAGCACTGAAGAAGGCGTGGCCTCTACGTTTTCGTGAGAAAAAAAGTTGGCAGAAAGACGAAACATCCTTTGATGTCTTTGTCAAGGGAGTATAAACTCGATGTAACTGGACACGATATGCAGCAGGAGGATTTGATCCTATGGAGATCTTGAGGCAGTGAAGGACTTGACAGAATTTTCCTGATTTGGAAGAGAACACAAACGAAAATAAAGAGTGGCAGGAGGGGATGCTTTTAGACCTGTGAAGCAGGCCTTGATCACAGCTGCATAAATATGGAGCGCTTCACGGATTTGCGTGTCATCCTTTCGCAGGGGCCATGCTAATCTTCTCTGTATCGATCCAATTTTAGTATATGTGCTGCCTTAGCAAGCACAACTTTGCTGGGCGCTCAAGGCATATGTACACCTCAGGTCCCAGCAAGCTCTCACCAAGGTGGTAAGGCCCAGCAAACTATCTCGACACTGTATACCTTATTGCACACACTGATATATGCAACAGCTCAATCATTTTAGGGAAAGGGTATGTTAAAGCTTCATTGTTCACATATGGCCTAATTCCACCATGATATCATAGAGCATCTGCTGAAAGAAGGGTGTTGTCAGACTTATCGATGGTACCAGTGTACAAGCACTGAAGAAGGCGTGGCCTCTACATTTTCGTGAGAAAAAAAGTGGGCAGAAAGACGAAACATCATTTGATGTCTTTGTCAAGGGAGTATAAACTCGATGTAACTGGACACGATATGCAGCAGGAGGAGTTGATCCTATGGAGATCTTGAGGCAGTGAAGAACTTGACAGAATTTTCCTGATTTGGAAGAGAACACAAACGAAAATAAAGAGTGGCAGGAGGGGATGCTTTTAGACCTGTGAAGCAGGCCTTGATCACAGCTGCATAAATATGGAGCGCTTCACGGATTTGCGTGTCATCCTTTCGGAGGGGCCATGCTAATCTTCTCTGTATCGATCCAATTTTAGTATATGTGCTGCCTTAGCAAGCACAACTTTGCTGGCCGCTCAAGGCATATGTACACCTCAGGTCACAGCAAGCTCTCACCAAGGTGGTAAGGCCCAGCAAACTATCTCGACACTGTATACCTTATTGCACACACTGATATATGCAACAGCTCAATAATTTTAGGGAAAGGGTATGTTAAAGCTTCCTTGTTGACATATGGCCTAATTCCACCATGATATCTTAGAGCATCTGCTGAAAGAAGGGTGTTGCCAGACTTATCGATGGTAACAGTGTAGAAGCACTGAAGAAGGCGTGGCCTCTACGTTTTCGTGAGAAACAAGTTGGCAGAAAGACGAAACATCCTTTGATGTCTTTGTCAAGGGAGTATAAACTCGATGTAACTGGACACAATCTGCAGCAGGAGGAGTTGATCCTATGGAGATCTTGAGGCAGTGAAGGACTTGACAGAATTTTCCTGATTTGGAAGAGAACACAAACGAAAATAAAGAGTGGCAGGAGGGGATGCTTTTAGACCTGTGAAGCAGGCCTTGATCACAGCTGCATAAATATGGAGCGCTTCACGGATTTGCGTGTCATCCTTTCGCAGGGGCCATGCTAATCTTCTCTGTATCGATCCAATTTTAGTATATGTGCTGCCTTAGCAAGCACAAGTTTGCTGGCCGCTCAAGGCATATATACCCCTCAGGTCCCAATAAGCTCTCACCAAGGTGGTAAGGCCCAGCAAACTATCTCGCCACTATATACCTTATTGCACACACTGATATATGCAACAGCTCAATAATTTTAGGGAAAGGGTATGTTAAAGCTTCATTGTTCACATATGGCCTAATTCCAACATGATATCATAGAGCATCTGCTGAAAGAAGGGTGTTGTCAGACTTATCGATGGTACCAGTGTACAAGCACTGAAGAAGGCGTGGCCTCTACGTTTTCGTGAGAAAAAAAGTTGGCAGAAAGACGAAACATCCTTTGATGTCATTGTCAAGGGAGTATAAACTCGATGTAACTGGACACGATATGCAGCAGGAGGAGTTGATCCTATGGAGATCTTGAGGCAGTGAAGGACTTGACAGAATTTTCCTGATTTGGAAGAGAACACAAACGAAAATAAAGAGTTGCAGGAGGGGATGCTTTTAGACCTGTGAAGCAGGCCTTGATCACAGCTGCATAAATATGGAGCGCTTCACGGATTTGCGTGTCATCCTTTCGCAGGGGCCATGCTAATCTTCTCTGTATCGATCCAATTTTGGTATATGTGCTGCCTTAGCAAGCACAACTTTGCTGGCCGCTCAAGGCATATGTACACCTCAGGTCCCAGCAAGCTCTCACCAAGGTGGTAAGGCCCAGCAAACTATCTCGACACTGTATACCTTATTGCACACACTGATATATGCAACAGCTCAATCATTTTAGGGAAAGGGTATGTTAAAGCTTCATTGTTCACATATGGCCTAATTCCACCATGATATCATAGAGCATCTGCTGAAAGAAGGGTGTTGTCAGACTTATCGATGGTACCAGTGTACAAGCACTGAAGAAGGCGTGGCCTCTACATTTTCGTGAGAAAAAAAGTGGGCAGAAAGACGAAACATCATTTGATGTCTTTGTCAAGGGAGTATAAACTCGATGTAACTGGACACGATATGCAGCAGGAGGAGTTGATCCTATGGAGATCTTGAGGCAGTGAAGAACTTGACAGAATTTTCCTGATTTGGAAGAGAACACAAACGAAAATAAAGAGTGGCAGGAGGGGATGCTTTTAGACCTGTGAAGCAGGCCTTGATCACAGCTGCATAAATATGGAGCGTTTCACGGATTTGCGTGTCATCCTTTCGCTGTGGCCATTCTAATCTTCTCTGTATAGATCCAATTTTAGTATATGTGCTGCCTTAGCAAGCACAAGTTTGCTGGCCGCTCAAGGCATATGTACACCTCAGGTCCCAGCAAGCTCTCACCAAGGTGGTAAGGCCCAGCAAACTATCTCGACACTGTATACCTTATTGCACACACTGATATATGCAACAGCTCAATCATTTTAGGGAAAGGGTATGTTAAAGCTTCATTGTTCACATATGGCCTAATTCCACCTTGATATCATAGAGCATCTGCTGAAAGAAGGGTGTTGTCAGACTTATCGATGGTACCAGTGTACAAGCACTGAAGAAGGCGTGGCCTCTACATTTTCGTGAGAAAAAAAGTGGGCAGAAAGACGAAACATCATTTGATGTCTTTGTCAAGGGAGTATAAACTCGATGTAACTGGACACAATATGCAGCAGGAGGAGTTGATCCTATGGAGATCTTGAGGCAGTGAAGAACTTGACAGAATTTTCCTGATTTGGAAGAGAACGCAAACGAAAATAAAGAGTGGCAGGAGGGGATGCTTTTAGACCTGTGAAGCAGGCCTTGATCACAGCTGCATAAATATGGAGCGCTTCACGGATTTGCGTGTCATCCTTTCGCTGAGGCCATGCTAATCTTCTCTGTATAGATCCAATTTTAGTATATGTGCTGCCTTAGCAAGCACAAGTTTGCTGGCCGCTCAAGGCATATGTACACCTCAGGTCCCAGCAAGCTCTCACCAAGGTGGTAAGGCCCAGCAAACTATCTCGACACTGTATACCTTATTGCACACACTGATATATGCAACAGCTCAATAATTTTAGGGAAAGGGTATGTTAAAGCTTCATTGTTCACATATGGCCTAATTCCACCATGATATCATAGAGCATCTGCTGAAAGAAGGGTGTTGTCAGACTTATCGATGGTACCAGTGTACAAGCACTGAAGAAGGCGTGGCCTCTACATTTTCGTGAGAAAAAAAGTGGGCAGAAAGACGAAACATCATTTGATGTCTTTGTCAAGGGAGTATAAACTCGATGTAACTGGACACGATATGCAGCAGGAGGAGTTGATCCTATGGAGATCTTGAGGCAGTGAAGAACTTGACAGAATTTTCCTGATTTGGAAGAGAACACAAACGAAAATAAAGAGTGGCAGGAGGGGATGCTTTTAGACCTGTGAAGCAGGCCTTGATCACAGCTGCATAAATATGGAGCGCTTCACGGATTTGCGTGTCATCCTTTCGCTGAGGCCATGCTAATCTTCTCTGTATAGATCCAATTTTAGTATATGTGCTGCCTTAGCAAGCACAACTTTGCTGGCCGCTCAAGGCATATGTACACCTCAGGTCCCAGCAAGCTCTCACCAAGGTGGTAAGGCCCAGCAAACTATCTCGACACTGTATACCTTATTGCACACACTGATATATGCAACAGCTCAATAATTTTAGGGAAAGGGTATGTTAAAGCTTCATTGTTCACATATGGCCTAATTCCACCATGATATCATAGAGCATCTGCTGAAAGAAGGGTGTTGTCAGACTTATCGATGGTACCAGTGTACAAGCACTGAAGAAGGCGTGGCCTCTACATTTTCGTGAGAAAAAAAGTGGGCAGAAAGACGAAACATCATTTGATGTCTTTGTCAAGGGAGTATAAACTCGATGTAACTGGACACGATATGCAGCAGGAGGAGTTGATCCTATGGAGATCTTGAGGCAGTGAAGAACTTGACAGAATTTTCCTGATTTGGAAGAGAACACAAACGAAAATAAAGAGTGGCAGGAGGGGATGCTTTTAGACCTGTGAAGCAGGCCTTGATCACAGCTGCATAAATATGGAGCGCTTCACGGATTTGCGTGTCATCCTTTCGCTGTGGCCATGCTAATCTTCTCTGTATAGATCCAATTTTAGTATATGTGCTGCCTTAGCAAGCACAAGTTTGCTGGCCGCTCAAGGCATATGTACACCTCAGGTCCCAGCAAGCTCTCACCAAGGTGGTAAGGCCCAGCAAACTATCTCGACACTGTATACCTTATTGCACACACTGATATATGCAACAGCTCAATAATTTTAGGGAAAGGGTATGTTAAAGCTTCATTGTTCATATATGGCCTAATTCCACCATGATATCATAGAGCATCTGCTGAAAGAAGGGTGTTGTCAGACTTATCGATGGTACCAGTGTACAAGCACTGAAGAAGGCGTGGCCTCTACGTTTTCGTGAGAAAAAAAGTTGGCAGAAAGACGAAACATCCTTTGATGTCTTTGTCAAGGGAGTATAAACTCGATGTAACTGGACACGATATGCAGCAGGAGGAGTTGATCCTATGGAGATCTTGAGGCAGTGAAGGACTTGACAGAATTTTCCTGATTTGGAAGAGAACACAAACGAAAATAAAGAGTGGCAGGAGGGGATGCTTTTAGACCTGTGAAGCAGGCCTTGATCACAGCTGCATAAATATGGAGCGCTTCACGGATTTGCGTGTCATCCTTTCGCAGGGGCCATGCTAATCTTCTCTGTATCGATCCAATTTTGGTATATGTGCTGCCTTAGCAAGCACAACTTTGCTGGCCGCTCAAGGCATATGTACACCTCAGGTCCCAGCAAGCTCTCACCAAGGTGGTAAGGCCCAGCAAACTATCTCGACACTGTATACCTTATTGCACACACTGATATATGCAACAGCTCAATCATTTTAGGGAAAGGGTATGTTAAAGCTTCATTGTTCACATATGGCCTAATTCCACCATGATATCATAGAGCATCTGCTGAAAGAAGGGTGTTGTCAGACTTATCGATGGTACCAGTGTACAAGCACTGAAGAAGGCGTGGCCTCTACATTTTCGTGAGAAAAAAAGTGGGCAGAAAGACGAAACATCATTTGATGTCTTTGTCAAGGGAGTATAAACTCGATGTAACTGGACACGATATGCAGCAGGAGGAGTTGATCCTATGGAGATCTTGAGGCAGTGAAGAACTTGACAGAATTTTCCTGATTTGGAAGAGAACACAAACGAAAATAAAGAGTGGCAGGAGGGGATGCTTTTAGACCTGTGAAGCAGGCCTTGATCACAGCTGCATAAATATGGAGCGCTTCACGGATTTGCGTGTCATCCTTTCGCTGTGGCCATGCTAATCTTCTCTGTATAGATCCAATTTTAGTATATGTGCTGCCTTAGCAAGCACAAGTTTGCTGGCCGCTCAAGGCATATGTACACCTCAAGTCCCAGCAAGCTCTCACCAAGGTGGTAAGGCCCAGCAAACTATCTCGACACTGTATACCTTATTGCACACACTGATATATGCAACAGCTCAATAATTTTAGGGAAAGGGTATGTTAAAGCTTCATTGTACATATATGGCCTAATTCCAACATGATATCATAGAGCATCTGCTGAAAGAAGGGTGTTGTCAGACTTATCGATGGTACCAGTGTACAAGCACTGAAGAAGGCATGGCCTCTACGTTTTCGTGAGAAAAAAAGTTGGCAGAAAGACGAAACATCCTTTGATGTCTTTGTCAAGGGAGTATAAACTCGATGTAACTGGACACGATATGCAGCAGGAGGAGTTGATCCTATGGAGATCTTGAGGCAGTGAAGGACTTGACAGAATTTTCCTGATTTGGAAGAGAACACAAACGAAAATAAAGAGTGGCAGGAGGGGATGCTTTTAGACCTGTGAAGCAGGCCTTGATCACAGCTGCATAAATATGGAGCGCTTCACGGATTTGCATGTCATCCTTTCGCAGGGGCCATGCTAATCTTCTCTGTATCGATCCAATTTTGGTATATGTGCTGCCTTAGCAAGCACAACTTTGCTGGCCGCTCAAGGCATATGTACACCTCAGGTCCCAGCAAGCTCTCACCAAGGTGGTAAGGCCCAGCAAACTATCTCGACACTGTATACCTTATTGCACACACTGATATATGCAACAGCTCAATCATTTTAGGGAAAGGGTATGTTAAAGCTTCATTGTTCACATATGGCCTAATTCCACCATGATATCATAGAGCATCTGCTGAAAGAAGCGTGTTGTCAGACTTATCGATGGTACCAGTGTACAAGCACTGAAGAAGGCGTGGCCTCTACATTTTCGTGAGAAAAAAAGTGGGCAGAAAGACGAAACATCATTTGATGTCTTTGTCAAGGGAGTATAAACTCGATGTAACTGGACACGATATGCAGCAGGAGGAGTTGATCCTATGGAGATCTTGAGGCAGTGAAGAACTTGACAGAATTTTCCTGATTTGTAAGAGAACACAAACGAAAATAAAGAGTGGCAGGAGGGGATGCTTTTAGACCTGTGAAGCAGGCCTTGATCACAGCTGCATAAATATGGAGCGCTTCACGGATTTGCGTGTCATCCTTTCGCTGTGGCCATGCTAATCTTCTCTGTATAGATCCAATTTTAGTATATGTGCTGCCTTAGCAAGCACAAGTTTGCTGGCCGCTCAAGGCATATGTACACCTCAGGTCCCAGCAAGCTCTCACCAAGGTGGTAAGGCCCAGCAAACTATCTCGACACTGTATACCTTATTGCACACACTGATATATGCAACAGCTCAATAATTTTAGGGAAAGGGTATGTTAAAGCTTCAATGTACATATATGGCCTAATTCCACCATGTTATCATAGAGCATCTGCTGAAAGAAGGGTGTTGTCAGACTTATCGATGGTACCAGTGTACAAGCACTGAAGAAGGCGTGGCCTCTACGTTTTCATGAGAAAAAAAGTTGGCAGAAAGACGAAACATCCTTTGATGTCTTTGTCAAGGGAGTATAAACTCGATGTAACTGGACACGATATGCAGCAGGAGGAGTTGATCCTATGGAGATCTTGAGGCAGTGAAGAACTTGACAGAATTTTCCTGATTTGGAAGAGAACACAAACAAAAATAAAGAGTGGCAGGAGGGGATGCTTTTAGACCTGTGAAGCAGGCCTTGATCACAGTTGCATAAATATGGAGCGCTTCACGGATTTGCGTGTCATCCTTTCGGAGGGGCCATGCTAATCTTCTCTGTATCGATCCAATTTTAGTATATGTGCTGCCTTAGCAAGCACAACTTTGCTGGCCGCTCAAGGCATATGTACACCTCAGGTCCCAGCAAGCTCTCACCAAGGTGGTAAGGCCCAGCAAACTATCTCGACACTGTATACCTTATTGCACACACTGATATATGCAACAGCTCAATAATTTTAGGGAAAGGGTATGTTAAAGCTTCCTTGTTGACATATGGCCTAATTCCACCATGATATCTTAGAGCATCTGCTGAAAGAAGGGTGTTGCCAGACTTATCGATGGTAACAGTGTACAAGCACTGAAGAAGGCGTGGCCTCTACGTTTTCGTGAGAAACAAGTTGGCAGAAAGACGAAACATCCTTTGATGTCTTTGTCAAGGGAGTATAAACTCGATGTAACTGGACACAATCTGCAGCAGGAGGAGTTGATCCTATGGAGATCTTGAGGCAGTGAAGGACTTGACAGAATTTTCCTGATTTGGAAGAGAACACAAACGAAAATAAAGAGTGGCAGGAGGGGATGCTTTTAGACCTGTGAAGCAGGCCTTGATCACAGCTGCATAAATATGGAGCGCTTCACGGATTTGCGTGTCATCCTTTCGCAGGGGCCATGCTAATCTTCTCTGTATCGATCCAATTTTAGTATATGTGCTGCCTTAGCAAGCACAACTTTGCTGGCCGCTCAAGGCATATGTACACCTCAAGTCCCAGCAAGCTCTCACCAAGGTGGTAAGGCCCAGCAAACTATCTCGACACTGTATACCTTATTGCACACACTGATATATGCAACAGCTCAATAATTTTAGGGAAAGGGTATGTTAAAGCTTCATTGTTCACATATGGCCTAATTCCACCATGATATCATAGAGCATCTGCTGAAAGAAGGGTGTTGTCAGACTTATCGATGGTACCAGTGTACAAGCACTGAAGAAGGCGTGGCCTCTACGTTTTCGTGAGAAAAAAAAGTGGGCAGAAAGACGAAACATCCTTTGATGTCTTTGTCAAGGGAGTATAAACTCGATGTAACTGGACACGATATGCAGCAGGAGGAGTTGATCCTATGGAGATCTTGAGGCAGTGAAGAACTTGACAGAATTTTCCTGATTTGGAAGAGAACACAAACGAAAATAAAGAGTGGCAGGAGGGGATGCTTTTAGACCTGTGAAGCAGGCCTTGATCACAGTTGCATAAATATGGAGCGCTTCACGGATTTGCGTGTCATCCTTTCGGAGGGGCCATGCTAATCTTCTCTGTATCGATCCAATTTTAGTATATGTGCTGCCTTAGCAAGCACAACTTTGCTGGCCGCTCAAGGCATATGTACACCTCAGGTCCCAGCAAGCTCTCACCAAGGTGGTAAGGCCCAGCAAACTATCTCGACACTGTATACCTTATTGCACACACTGATATATGCAACAGCTCAATCATTTTAGGGAAAGGGTATGTTAAAGCTTCCTTGTTGACATATGGCCTAATTCCACCATGATATCTTAGAGCATCTGCTGAAAGAAGGGTGTTGCCAGACTTATCGATGGTAACAGTGTACAAGCACTGAAGAAGGCGTGGCCTCTACGTTTTCGTGAGAAACAAGTTGGCAGAAAGACGAAACATCCTTTGATGTCTTTGTCAAGGGAGTATAAACTCGATGTAACTGGACACAATCTGCAGCAGGAGGAGTTGATCCTATGGAGATCTTGAGGCAGTGAAGGACTTGACAGAATTTTCCTGATTTGGAAGAGAACACAAACGAAAATAAAGAGTGGCAGGAGGGGATGCTTTTAGACCTGTGAAGCAGGCCTTGATCACAGCTGCATAAATATGGAGCGCTTCACGGATTTGCGTGTCATCCTTTCGCAGGGGCCATGCTAATCTTCTCTGTATCGATCCAATTTTAGTATATGTGCTGCCTTAGCAAGCACAACTTTGCTGGCCGCTCAAGGCATATGTACACCTCAAGTCCCAGCAAGCTCTCACCAAGGTGGTAAGGCCCAGCAAACTATCTCGACACTGTATACCTTATTGCACACACTGATATATGCAACAGCTCAATCATTTTAGGGAAAGGGTATGTTAAAGCTTCATTGTTCACATATGGCCTAATTCCACCATGATATCATAGAGCATCTGCTGAAAGAAGGGTGTTGTCAGACTTATCGATGGTACCAGTGTACAAGCACTGAAGAAGGCGTGGCCTCTACGTTTTCGTGAGAAAAAAAAGTGGGCAGAAAGACGAAACATCCTTTGATGTCTTTGTCAAGGGAGTATAAACTCGATGTAACTGGACACGATATGCAGCAGGAGGAGTTGATCCTATGGAGATCTTGAGGCAGTGAAGAACTTGACAGAATTTTCCTGATTTGGAAGAGAACACAAACGAAAATAAAGAGTGGCAGGAGGGGATGCTTTTAGACCTGTGAAGCAGGCCTTGATCACAGCTGCATAAATATGGAGCGCTTCACGGATTTGCGTGTCATCCTTTCGCAGGGGCCATGCTAATCTTCTCTGTATCGATCCAATTTTAGTATATGTGCTGCCTTAGCAAGCACAACTTTGCTGGCCGCTCAAGGCATATGTACACCTCAGGTCCCAGCAAGCTCTCACCAAGGTGGTAAGGCCCAGCAAACTATCTCGCCACTGTATACCTTATTGCACACACTGATATATGCAACAGCTCAATCATTTTAGGGAAAGGGTATGTTAAAGCTTCATTGTTCACATATGGCCTAATTCCACCATGATATCATAGAGCATCTGCTGAAAGAAGGGTGTTGTCAGACTTATCGATGGTACCAGTGTACAAGCACTGAAGAAGGCGTGGCCTCTACGTTTTCGTGAGAAAAAAAGTGGGCAGAAAGACGAAACATCATTTGATGTCTTTGTCAAGGGAGTATAAACTCGATGTAACTGGACACGATATGCAGCAGGAGGAGTTGATCCTATGGAGATCTTGAGGCAGTGAAGAACTTGACAGAATTTTCCTGATTTGGAAGAGAACACAAACGAAAATAAAGAGTGGCAGGAGGGGATGCTTTTAGACCTGTGAAGCAGGCCTTGATCACAGCTGCATAAATATGGAGCGCTTCACGGATTTGCGTGTCATCCTTTCGCAGGGGCCATGCTAATCTTCTCTGTAGCGATCCAATTTTAGTATATGTGCTGCCTTAGCAAGCACAAGTTTGCTGGCCGCTCAAGGCATATATACCCCTCAGGTCCCAATAAGCTCTCACCAAGGTGGTAAGGCCCAGCAAACTATCTCGCCACTATATACCTTATTGCACACACTGATATATGCAACAGCTCAATAATTTTAGGGAAAGGGTATGTTAAAGCTTCATTGTTCACATATGGCCTAATTCCAACATGATATCATAGAGCATCTGCTGAAAGAAGGGTGTTGTCAGACTTATCGATGGTACCAGTGTACAAGCACTGAAGAAGGCGTGGCCTCTACGTTTTCGTGAGAAAAAAAGTTGGCAGAAAGACGAAACATCCTTTGATGTCTTTGTCAAGGGAGTATAAACTCGATGTAACTGGACACGATATGCAGCAGGAGGAGTTGATCCTATGGAGATCTTGAGGCAGTGAAGGACTTGACAGAATTTTCCTGCTTTGGAAGAGAACACAAACGAAAATAAAGAGTGGCAGGAGGGGATGCTTTTAGACCTGTGAAGCAGGCCTTGATCACAGCTGCATAAATATGGAGCGCTTCACGGATTTGCGTGTCATCCTTTCGCAGGGGCCATGCTAATCTTCTCTGTATCGATCCAATTTTAGTATATGTGCTGCCTTAGCAAGCACAACTTTGCTGTCCGCTCAAGGCATATGTACACCTCAGGTCCCAGCAAGCTCTCACCAAGGTGGTAAGGCCCAGCAAACTATCTCGACACTGTATACCTTATTGCACACACTGATATATGCAACAGCTCAATCATTTTAGGGAAAGGGTATGTTAAAGCTTCATTGTTCACATATGGCCTAATTCCACCATGATATCATAGAGCATCTGCTGAAAGAAGGGTGTTGTCAGACTTATCGATGGTACCAGTGTACAAGCACTGAAGAAGGCGTGGCCTCTACATTTTCGTGAGAAAAAAAGTGGGCAGAAAGACGAAACATCATTTGATGTCTTTGTCAAGGGAGTATAAACTCGATGTAACTGGACACGATATGCAGCAGGAGGAGTTGATCCTATGGAGATCTTGAGGCAGTGAAGAACTTGACAGAATTTTCCTGATTTGGAAGAGAACACAAACGAAAATAAAGAGTGGCAGGAGGGGATGCTTTTAGACCTGTGAAGCAGGCCTTGATCACAGCTGCATAAATATGGAGCGCTTCACGGATTTGCGTGTCATCCTTTCGCTGTGGCCATTCTAATCTTCTCTGTATAGATCCAATTTTAGTATATGTGCTGCCTTAGCAAGCACAAGTTTGCTGGCCGCTCAAGGCATATGTACACCTCAGGAACCCAGCAAGCTCTCACCAAGGTGGTAAGGCCCAGCAAACTATCTCGACACTGTATACCTTATTGCACACACTGATATATGCAACAGCTCAATAATTTTAGGGAAAGGGTATGTTAAAGCTTCATTGTTCATATATGGCCTAATTCCACCATGATATCATAGAGCATCTGCTGAAAGAAGGGTGTTGTCAGACTTATCGATGGTACCAGTGTACAAGCACTGAAGAAGGCGTGGCCTCTACATTTTCGTGAGAAAAAAAGTTGGCAGAAAGACGAAACATCCTTTGATGTCTTTGTCAAGGGAGTATAAACTCGATGTAACTGGACACGATATGCAGCAGGAGGAGTTGATCCTATGGAGATCTTGAGGCAGTGAAGGACTTGACAGAATTTTCCTGATTTGGAAGAGAACACAAACGAAAATAAAGAGTGGCAGGAGGGGATGCTTTTAGACCTGTGAAGCAGGCCTTGATCACAGCTGCATAAATATGGAGCGCTTCACGGATTTGCGTGTCATCCTTTCGCAGGGGCCATGCTAATCTTCTCTGTATCGATCCAATTTTGGTATATGTGCTGCCTTAGCAAGCACAACTTTGCTGGCCGCTCAAGGCATATGTACACCTCAGGTCCCAGCAAGCTCTCACCAAGGTGGTAAGGCCCAGCAAACTATCTCGACACTGTATACCTTATTGCACACACTGATATATGCAACAGCTCAATAATTTTAGGGAAAGGGTATGTTAAAGCTTCCTTGTTGACATATGGCCTAATTCCACCATGATATCTTAGAGCATCTGCTGAAAGAAGGGTGTTGCCAGACTTATCGATGGTAACAGTGTACAAGCACTGAAGAAGGCGTGGCCTCTACGTTTTCGTGAGAAACAAGTTGGCAGAAAGACGAAACATCCTTTGATGTCTTTGTCAAGGGAGTATAAACTCGATGTAACTGGACACAATCTGCAGCAGGAGGAGTTGATCCTATGGAGATCTTGAGGCAGTGAAGGACTTGACAGAATTTTCCTGATTTGGAAGAGAACACAAACGAAAATAAAGAGTGGCAGGAGGGGATGCTTTTAGACCTGTGAAGCAGGCCTTGATCACAGCTGCATAAATATGGAGCGCTTCACGGATTTGCATGTCATCCTTTCGCAGGGGCCATGCTAATCTTCTCTGTATCGATCCAATTTTAGTATATGTGCTGCCTTAGCAAGCACAAGTTTGCTGGCCGCTCAAGGCATATATACCCCTCAGGTCCCAATAAGCTCTCACCAAGGTGGTAAGGCCCAGCAAACTATCTCGACACTGTATACCTTATTGCACACACTGATATATGCAACAGCTCAATCATTTTAGGGAAAGGGTATGTTAAAGCTTCATTGTTCACATATGGCCTAATTCCACCATGATATCATAGAGCATCTGCTGAAAGAAGGGTGTTGTCAGACTTATCGATGGTACCAGTGTACAAGCACTGAAGAAGGCGTGGCCTCTACGTTTTCATGAGAAAAAAAGTTGGCAGAAAGACGAAACATCCTTTGATGTCTTTGTCAAGGGAGTATAAACTCGATGTAACTGGACACGATATGCAGCAGGAGGAGTTGATCCTATGGAGATCTTGAGGCAGTGAAGAACTTGACAGAATTTTCCTGATTTGGAAGAGAACACAAACGAAAATAAAGAGTGGCAGGAGGGGATGCTTTTAGACCTGTGAAGCAGGCCTTGATCACAGTTGCATAAATATGGAGCGCTTCACGGATTTGCGTGTCATCCTTTCGGAGGGGCCATGCTAATCTTCTCTGTATCGATCCAATTTTAGTATATGTGCTGCCTTAGCAAGCACAACTTTGCTGGCCGCTCAAGGCATATGTACACCTCAGGTCCCAGCAAGCTCTCACCAAGGTGGTAAGGCCCAGCAAACTATCTCGACACTGTATACCTTATTGCACACACTGATATATGCAACAGCTCAATAATTTTAGGGAAAGGGTATGTTAAAGCTTCATTGTTCACATATGGCCTAATTCCACCATGATATCATAGAGCATCTGCTGAAAGAAGGGTGTTGTCAGACTTATCGATGGTACCAGTGTACAAGCACTGAAGAAGGCGTGGCCTCTACGTTTTCGTGAGAAAAAAAGTTGGCAGAAAGACGAAACATCCTTTGATGTCTTTGTCAAGGGAGTATAAACTCGATGTAACTGGACACGATATGCAGCAGGAGGAGTTGATCCTATGGAGATCTTGAGGCAGTGAAGGACTTGACAGAATTTTCCTGCTTTGGAAGAGAACACAAACGAAAATAAAGAGTGGCAGGAGGGGATGCTTTTAGACCTGTGAAGCAGGCCTTGATCACAGCTGCATAAATATGGAGCGCTTCACGGATTTGCGTGTCATCCTTTTGCAGGGGCCATGCTAATCTTCTCTGTATCAATCCAATTTTAGTATATGTGCTGCCTTAGCAAGCACAACTTTGCTGGCCGCTCAAGGCATATGTACACCTCAAGTCCCAGCAAGCTCTCACCAAGGTGGTAAGGCCCAGCAAACTATCTCGACACTGTATACCTTATTGCACACACTGATATATGCAACAGCTCAATCATTTTAGGGAAAGGGTATGTTAAAGCTTCATTGTTCACATATGGCCTAATTCCACCATGATATCATAGAGCATCTGCTGAAAGAAGGGTGTTGTCAGACTTATCGATGGTACCAGTGTACAAGCACTGAAGAAGGCGTGGCCTCTACGTTTTCGTGAGAAAAAAAAGTGGGCAGAAAGACGAAACATCCTTTGATGTCTTTGTCAAGGGAGTATAAACTCGATGTAACTGGACACGATATGCAGCAGGAGGAGTTGATCCTATGGAGATCTTGAGGCAGTGAAGAACTTGACAGAATTTTCCTGATTTGGAAGAGAACACAAACGAAAATAAAGAGTGGCAGGAGGGGATGCTTTTAGACCTGTGAAGCAGGCCTTGATCACAGCTGCATAAATATGGAGCGCTTCACGGATTTGCGTGTCATCCTTTCGCAGGGGCCATGCTAATCTTCTCTGTATCGATCCAATTTTAGTATATGTGCTGCCTTAGCAAGCACAACTTTGCTGGCCGCTCAAGGCATATGTACACCTCAGGTCCCAGCAAGCTCTCACCAAGGTGGTAAGGCCCAGCAAACTATCTCGCCACTGTATACCTTATTGCACACACTGATATATGCAACAGCTCAATCATTTTAGGGAAAGGGTATGTTAAAGCTTCATTGTTCACATATGGCCTAATTCCACCATGATATCATAGAGCATCTGCTGAAAGAAGGGTGTTGTCAGACTTATCGATGGTACCAGTGTACAAGCACTGAAGAAGGCGTGGCCTCTACGTTTTCGTGAGAAAAAAAGTGGGCAGAAAGACGAAACATCATTTGATGTCTTTGTCAAGGGAGTATAAACTCGATGTAACTGGACACGATATGCAGCAGGAGGAGTTGATCCTATGGAGATCTTGAGGCAGTGAAGAACTTGACAGAATTTTCCTGATTTGGAAGAGAACACAAACGAAAATAAAGAGTGGCAGGAGGGGATGCTTTTAGACCTGTGAAGCAGGCCTTGATCACAGCTGCATAAATATGGAGCGCTTCACGGATTTGCGTGTCATCCTTTCGCAGGGGCCATGCTAATCTTCTCTGTATCGATCCAATTTTAGTATATGTGCTGCCTTAGCAAGCACAAGTTTGCTGGCCGCTCAAGGCATATATACCCCTCAGGTCCCAATAAGCTCTCACCAAGGTGGTAAGGCCCAGCAAACTATCTCGCCACTATATACCTTATTGCACACACTGATATATGCAACAGCTCAATAATTTTAGGGAAAGGGTATGTTAAAGCTTCATTGTTCACATATGGCCTAATTCCAACATGATATCATAGAGCATCTGCTGAAAGAAGGGTGTTGTCAGACTTATCGATGGTACCAGTGTACAAGCACTGAAGAAGGCGTGGCCTCTACGTTTTCGTGAGAAAAAAAGTTGGCAGAAAGACGAAACATCCTTTGATGTCTTTGTCAAGGGAGTATAAACTCGATGTAACTGGACACGATATGCAGCAGGAGGAGTTGATCCTATGGAGATCTTGAGGCAGTGAAGGACTTGACAGAATTTTCCTGCTTTGGAAGAGAACACAAACGAAAATAAAGAGTGGCAGGAGGGGATGCTTTTAGACCTGGGAAGCAGGCCTTGATCACAGCTGCATAAATATGGAGCGCTTCACGGATTTGCGTGTCATCCTTTCGCAGGGGCCATGCTAATCTTCTCTGTATCGATCCAATTTTAGTATATGTGCTGCCTTAGCAAGCACAACTTTGCTGGCCGCTCAAGGCATATGTACACCTCAGGTCCCAGCAAGCTCTCACCAAGGTGGTAAGGCCCAGCAAACTATCTCGACACTGTATACCTTATTGCACACACTGATATATGCAACAGCTCAATCATTTTAGGGAAAGGGTATGTTAAAGCTTCATTGTTCACATATGGCCTAATTCCACCATGATATCATAGAGCATCTGCTGAAAGAAGGGTGTTGTCAGACTTATCGATGGTACCAGTGTACAAGCACTGAAGAAGGCGTGGCCTCTACATTTTCGTGAGAAAAAAAGTGGGCAGAAAGACGAAACATCATTTGATGTCTTTGTCAAGGGAGTATAAACTCGATGTAACTGGACACGATATGCAGCAGGAGGAGTTGATCCTATGGAGATCTTGAGGCAGTGAAGAACTTGACAGAATTTTCCTGATTTGGAAGAGAACACAAACGAAAATAAAGAGTGGCAGGAGGGGATGCTTTTAGACCTGTGAAGCAGGCCTTGATCACAGCTGCATAAATATGGAGCGCTTCACGGATTTGCGTGTCATCCTTTCGCTGTGGCCATTCTAATCTTCTCTGTATAGATCCAATTTTAGTATATGTGCTGCCTTAGCAAGCACAAGTTTGCTGGCCGCTCAAGGCATATGTACACCTCAGGTCCCAGCAAGCTCTCACCAAGGTGGTAAGGCCCAGCAAACTATCTCGACACTGTATACCTTATTGCACACACTGATATATGCAACAGCTCAATCATTTTAGGGAAAGGGTATGTTAAAGCTTCATTGTTCATATATGGCCTAATTCCACCATGATATCATAGAGCATCTGCTGAAAGAAGGGTGTTGTCAGACTTATCGATGGTACCAGTGTACAAGCACTGAAGAAGGCGTGGCCTCTACGTTTTCGTGAGAAAAAAAGTTGGCAGAAAGACGAAACATCCTTTGATGTCTTTGTCAAGGGAGTATAAACTCGATGTAACTGGACACGATATGCAGCAGGAGGAGTTGATCCTATGGAGATCTTGAGGCAGTGAAGGACTTGACAGAATTTTCCTGATTTGGAAGAGAACACAAACGAAAATAAAGAGTGGCAGGAGGGGATGCTTTTAGACCTGTGAAGCAGGCCTTGATCACAGCTGCATAAATATGGAGCGCTTCACGGATTTGCGTGTCATCCTTTCGCAGGGGCCATGCTAATCTTCTCTGTATCAATCCAATTTTAGTATATGTGCTGCCTTAGCAAGCACAACTTTGCTGGCCGCTCAAGGCATATGTACACCTCAAGTCCCAGCAAGCTCTCACCAAGGTGGTAAGGCCCAGCAAACTATCTCGACACTGTATACCTTATTGCACACACTGATATATGCAACAGCTCAATCATTTTAGGGAAAGGGTATGTTAAAGCTTCATTGTTCACATATGGCCTAATTCCACCATGATATCATAGAGCATCTGCTGAAAGAAGGGTGTTGTCAGACTTATCGATGGTACCAGTGTACAAGCACTGAAGAAGGCGTGGCCTCTACGTTTTCGTGAGAAAAAAAAGTGGGCAGAAAGACGAAACATCCTTTGATGTCTTTGTCAAGGGAGTATAAACTCGATGTAACTGGACACGATATGCAGCAGGAGGAGTTGATCCTATGGAGATCTTGAGGCAGTGAAGAACTTGACAGAATTTTCCTGATTTGGAAGAGAACACAAACGAAAATAAAGAGTGGCAGGAGGGGATGCTTTTAGACCTGTGAAGCAGGCCTTGATCACAGCTGCATAAATATGGAGCGCTTCACGGATTTGCGTGTCATCCTTTCGCAGGGGCCATGCTAATCTTCTCTGTATCGATCCAATTTTAGTATATGTGCTGCCTTAGCAAGCACAACTTTGCTGGCCGCTCAAGGCATATGTACACCTCAGGTCCCAGCAAGCTCTCACCAAGGTGGTAAGGCCCAGCAAACTATCTCGCCACTGTATACCTTATTGCACACACTGATATATGCAACAGCTCAATCATTTTAGGGAAAGGGTATGTTAAAGCTTCATTGTTCACATATGGCCTAATTCCACCATGATATCATAGAGCATCTGCTGAAAGAAGGGTGTTGTCAGACTTATCGATGGTACCAGTGTACAAGCACTGAAGAAGGCGTGGCCTCTACGTTTTCGTGAGAAAAAAAGTGGGCAGAAAGACGAAACATCATTTGATGTCTTTGTCAAGGGAGTATAAACTCGATGTAACTGGACACGATATGCAGCAGGAGGAGTTGATCCTATGGAGATCTTGAGGCAGTGAAGAACTTGACAGAATTTTCCTGATTTGGAAGAGAACACAAACGAAAATAAAGAGTGGCAGGAGGGGATGCTTTTAGACCTGTGAAGCAGGCCTTGATCACAGCTGCATAAATATGGAGCGCTTCACGGATTTGCGTGTCATCCTTTTCGCAGGGGCCATGCTAATCTTCTCTGTATCGATCCAATTTTAGTATATGTGCTGCCTTAGCAAGCACAACTTTGCTGGCCACTCAAGGCATATGTACACCTCAGGTCCCAGCAAGCTCTCACCAAGGTGGTAAGGCCCAGCAAACTATCTCGCCACTGTATACCTTATTGCACACACTGATATATGCAACAGCTCAATCATTTTAGGGAAAGGGTATGTTAAAGCTTCATTGTTCACATATGGCCTAATTCCACCATGATATCATAGAGCATCTGCTGAAAGAAGGGTGTTGTCAGACTTATCGATGGTACCAGTGTACAAGCACTGAAGAAGGCGTGGCCTCTACGTTTTCGTGAGAAAAAAAAGTGGGCAGAAAGACGAAACATCATTTGATGTCTTTGTCAAGGGAGTATAAACTCGATGTAACTGGACACGATATGCAGCAGGAGGAGTTGATCCTATGGAGATCTTGAGGCAGTGAAGAACTTGACAGAATTTTCCTGATTTGGAAGAGAACACAAACGAAAATAAAGAGTGGCAGGAGGGGATGCTTTTAGACCTGTGAAGCAGGCCTTGATCACAGCTGCATAAATATGGAGCGCTTCACGGATTTGCGTGTCATCCTTTCGCAGGGGCCATGCTAATCTTCTCTGTATCGATCCAATTTTAGTATATGTGCTGCCTTAGCAAGCACAAGTTTGCTGGCCGCTCAAGGCATATATACCCCTCAGGTCCCAATAAGCTCTCACCAAGGTGGTAAGGCCCAGCAAACTATCTCGCCACTATATACCTTATTTCACACACTGATATATGCAACAGCTCAATAATTTTAGGGAAAGGGTATGTTAAAGCTTCATTGTTCACATATGGCCTAATTCCAACATGATATCATAGAGCATCTGCTGAAAGAAGGGTGTTGTCAGACTTATCGATGGTACCAGTGTACAAGCACTGAAGAAGGCGTGGCCTCTACGTTTTCGTGAGAAAAAAAGTTGGCAGAAAGACGAAACATCCTTTGATGTCTTTGTCAAGGGAGTATAAACTCGATGTAACTGGACACGATATGCAGCAGGAGGAGTTGATCCTATGGAGATCTTGAGGCAGTGAAGGACTTGACAGAATTTTCCTGCTTTGGAAGAGAACACAAACGAAAATAAAGAGTGGCAGGAGGGGATGCTTTTAGACCTGTGAAGCAGGCCTTGATCACAGCTGCATAAATATGGAGCGCTTCACGGATTTGCGTGTCATCCTTTCGCAGGGGCCATGCTAATCTTCTCTGTATCGATCCAATTTTAGTATAAGTGCTGCCTTAGCAAGCACAACTTTGCTGGCCGCTCAAGGCATATGTACACCTCAGGTCCCAGCAAGCTCTCACCAAGGTGGTAAGGCCCAGCAAACTATCTCGACACTGTATACCTTATTGCACACACTGATATATGCAACAGCTCAATCATTTTAGGGAAAGGGTATGTTAAAGCTTCATTGTTCACATATGGCCTAATTCCACCATGATATCATAGAGCATCTGCTGAAAGAAGGGTGTTGTCAGACTTATCGATGGTACCAGTGTACAAGCACTGAAGAAGGCGTGGCCTCTACATTTTCGTGAGAAAAAAAGTGGGCAGAAAGACGAAACATCATTTGATGTCTTTGTCAAGGGAGTATAAACTCGATGTAACTGGACACGATATGCAGCAGGAGGAGTTGATCCTATGGAGATCTTGAGGCAGTGAAGAACTTGACAGAATTTTCCTGATTTGGAAGAGAACACAAACGAAAATAAAGAGTGGCAGGAGGGGATGCTTTTAGACCTGTGAAGCAGGCCTTGATCACAGCTGCATAAATATGGAGCGCTTCACGGATTTGCGTGTCATCCTTTCGCTGTGGCCATTCTAATCTTCTCTGTATAGATCCAATTTTAGTATATGTGCTGCCTTAGCAAGCACAAGTTTGCTGGCCGCTCAAGGCATATGTACACCTCAGGTCCCAGCAAGCTCTCACCAAGGTGGTAAGGCCCAGCAAACTATCTCGACACTGTATACCTTATTGCACACACTGATATATGCAACAGCTCAATCATTTTAGGGAAAGGGTATGTTAAAGCTTCATTGTTCATATATGGCCTAATTCCACCATGATATCATAGAGCATCTGCTGAAAGAAGGGTGTTGTCAGACTTATCGATGGTACCAGTGTACAAGCACTGAAGAAGGCGTGGCCTCTACGTTTTCGTGAGAAAAAAAGTTGGCAGAAAGACGAAACATCCTTTGATGTCTTTGTCAAGGGAGTATAAACTCGATGTAACTGGACACGATATGCAGCAGGAGGAGTTGATCCTATGGAGATCTTGAGGCAGTGAAGGACTTGACAGAATTTTCCTGATTTGGAAGAGAACACAAACGAAAATAAAGAGTGGCAGGAGGGGATGCTTTTAGACCTGTGAAGCAGGCCTTGATCACAGCTGCATAAATATGGAGCGCTTCACGGATTTGCGTGTCATCCTTTCGCAGGGGCCATGCTAATCTTCTCTGTATAGATCCAATTTTAGTATATGTGCTGCCTTAGCAAGCACAAGTTTGCTGGCCGCTCAAGGCATATGTACACCTCAGGTCCCAGCAAGCTCTCACCAAGGTGGTAAGGCCCAGCAAACTATCTCGACACTGTATACCTTATTGCACACACTGATATATGCAACAGCTCAATCATTTTAGGGAAAGGGTATGTTAAAGCTTCATTGTTCATATATGGCCTAATTCCACCATGATATCATAGAGCATCTGCTGAAAGAAGGGTGTTGTCAGACTTATCGATGGTACCAGTGTACAAGCACTGAAGAAGGCGTGGCCTCTACGTTTTCGTGAGAAAAAAAGTTGGCAGAAAGACGAAACATCCTTTGATGTCTTTGTCAAGGGAGTATAAACTCGATGTAACTGGACACGATATGCAGCAGGAGGAGTTGATCCTATGGAGATCTTGAGGCAGTGAAGGACTTGACAGAATTTTCCTGATTTGGAAGAGAACACAAACGAAAATAAAGAGTGGCAGGAGGGGATGCTTTTAGACCTGTGAAGCAGGCCTTGATCACAGCTGCATAAATATGGAGCGCTTCACGGATTTGCGTGTCATCCTTTCGCAGGGGCCATGCTAATCTTCTCTGTATCGATCCAATTTTAGTATATGTGCTGCCTTAGCAAGCACAACTTTGCTGGCCGCTCAAGGCATATGTACACCTCAGGTCCCAGCAAGCTCTCACCAAGGTGGTAAGGCCCAGCAAACTATCTCGACACTGTATACCTTATTGCACACACTGATATATGCAACAGCTCAATCATTTTAGGGAAAGGGTATGTTAAAGCTTCATTGTTCACATATGGCCTAATTCCACCATGATATCATAGAGCATCTGCTGAAAGAAGGGTGTTGTCAGACTTATCGATGGTACCAGTGTACAAGCACTGAAGAAGGCGTGGCCTCTACATTTTCGTGAGAAAAAAAGTGGGCAGAAAGACGAAACATCATTTGATGTCTTTGTCAAGGGAGTATAAACTCGATGTAACTGGACACGATATGCAGCAGGAGGAGTTGATCCTATGGAGATCTTGAGGCAGTGAAGAACTTGACAGAATTTTCCTGATTTGGAAGAGAACACAAACGAAAATAAAGAGTGGCAGGAGGGGATGCTTTTAGACCTGTGAAGCAGGCCTTGATCACAGCTGCATAAATATGGAGCGCTTCACGGATTTGCGTGTCATCCTTTCGCTGTGGCCATTCTAATCTTCTCTGTATAGATCCAATTTTAGTATATGTGCTGCCTTAGCAAGCACAAGTTTGCTGGCCGCTCAAGGCATATGTACACCTCAGGTCCCAGCAAGCTCTCACCAAGGTGGTAAGGCCCAGCAAACTATCTCGACACTGTATACCTTATTGCACACACTGATATATGCAACAGCTCAATCATTTTAGGGAAAGGGTATGTTAAAGCTTCATTGTTCATATATGGCCTAATTCCACCATGATATCATAGAGCATCTGCTGAAAGAAGGGTGTTGTCAGACTTATCGATGGTACCAGTGTACAAGCACTGAAGAAGGCGTGGCCTCTACGTTTTCGTGAGAAAAAAAGTTGGCAGAAAGACGAAACATCCTTTGATGTCTTTGTCAAGGGAGTATAAACTCGATGTAACTGGACACGATATGCAGCAGGAGGAGTTGATCCTATGGAGATCTTGAGGCAGTGAAGGACTTGACAGAATTTTCCTGATTTGGAAGAGAACACAAACGAAAATAAAGAGTGGCAGGAGGGGATGCTTTTAGACCTGTGAAGCAGGCCTTGATCACAGCTGCATAAATATGGAGCGCTTCACGGATTTGCGTGTCATCCTTTCGCAGGGGCCATGCTAATCTTCTCTGTATCAATCCAATTTTAGTATATGTGCTGCCTTAGCAAGCACAACTTTGCTGGCCGCTCAAGGCATATGTACACCTCAAGTCCCAGCAAGCTCTCACCAAGGTGGTAAGGCCCAGCAAACTATCTCGACACTGTATACCTTATTGCACACACTGATATATGCAACAGCTCAATCATTTTAGGGAAAGGGTATGTTAAAGCTTCATTGTTCACATATGGCCTAATTCCACCATGATATCATAGAGCATCTGCTGAAAGAAGGGTGTTGTCAGACTTATCGATGGTACCAGTGTACAAGCACTGAAGAAGGCGTGGCCTCTACGTTTTCGTGAGAAAAAAAAGTGGGCAGAAAGACGAAACATCCTTTGATGTCTTTGTCAAGGGAGTATAAACTCGATGTAACTGGACACGATATGCAGCAGGAGGAGTTGATCCTATGGAGATCTTGAGGCAGTGAAGAACTTGACAGAATTTTCCTGATTTGGAAGAGAACACAAACGAAAATAAAGAGTGGCAGGAGGGGATGCTTTTAGACCTGTGAAGCAGGCCTTGATCACAGCTGCATAAATATGGAGCGCTTCACGGATTTGCGTGTCATCCTTTCGCAGGGGCCATGCTAATCTTCTCTGTATCGATCCAATTTTAGTATATGTGCTGCCTTAGCAAGCACAACTTTGCTGGCCGCTCAAGGCATATGTACACCTCAGGTCCCAGCAAGCTCTCACCAAGGTGGTAAGGCCCAGCAAACTATCTCGCCACTGTATACCTTATTGCACACACTGATATATGCAACAGCTCAATCATTTTAGGGAAAGGGTATGTTAAAGCTTCATTGTTCACATATGGCCTAATTCCACCATGATATCATAGAGCATCTGCTGAAAGAAGGGTGTTGTCAGACTTATCGATGGTACCAGTGTACAAGCACTGAAGAAGGCGTGGCCTCTACGTTTTCGTGAGAAAAAAAGTGGGCAGAAAGACGAAACATCATTTGATGTCTTTGTCAAGGGAGTATAAACTCGATGTAACTGGACACGATATGCAGCAGGAGGAGTTGATCCTATGGAGATCTTGAGGCAGTGAAGAACTTGACAGAATTTTCCTGATTTGGAAGAGAACACAAACGAAAATAAAGAGTGGCAGGAGGGGATGCTTTTAGACCTGTGAAGCAGGCCTTGATCACAGCTGCATAAATATGGAGCGCTTCACGGATTTGCGTGTCATCCTTTTCGCAGGGGCCATGCTAATCTTCTCTGTATCGATCCAATTTTAGTATATGTGCTGCCTTAGCAAGCACAACTTTGCTGGCCACTCAAGGCATATGTACACCTCAGGTCCCAGCAAGCTCTCACCAAGGTGGTAAGGCCCAGCAAACTATCTCGCCACTGTATACCTTATTGCACACACTGATATATGCAACAGCTCAATCATTTTAGGGAAAGGGTATGTTAAAGCTTCATTGTTCACATATGGCCTAATTCCACCATGATATCATAGAGCATCTGCTGAAAGAAGGGTGTTGTCAGACTTATCGATGGTACCAGTGTACAAGCACTGAAGAAGGCGTGGCCTCTACGTTTTCGTGAGAAAAAAAAGTGGGCAGAAAGACGAAACATCATTTGATGTCTTTGTCAAGGGAGTATAAACTCGATGTAACTGGACACGATATGCAGCAGGAGGAGTTGATCCTATGGAGATCTTGAGGCAGTGAAGAACTTGACAGAATTTTCCTGATTTGGAAGAGAACACAAACGAAAATAAAGAGTGGCAGGAGGGGATGCTTTTAGACCTGTGAAGCAGGCCTTGATCACAGCTGCATAAATATGGAGCGCTTCACGGATTTGCGTGTCATCCTTTCGCAGGGGCCATGCTAATCTTCTCTGTATCGATCCAATTTTAGTATATGTGCTGCCTTAGCAAGCACAAGTTTGCTGGCCGCTCAAGGCATATATACCCCTCAGGTCCCAATAAGCTCTCACCAAGGTGGTAAGGCCCAGCAAACTATCTCGCCACTATATACCTTATTTCACACACTGATATATGCAACAGCTCAATAATTTTAGGGAAAGGGTATGTTAAAGCTTCATTGTTCACATATGGCCTAATTCCAACATGATATCATAGAGCATCTGCTGAAAGAAGGGTGTTGTCAGACTTATCGATGGTACCAGTGTACAAGCACTGAAGAAGGCGTGGCCTCTACGTTTTCGTGAGAAAAAAAGTTGGCAGAAAGACGAAACATCCTTTGATGTCTTTGTCAAGGGAGTATAAACTCGATGTAACTGGACACGATATGCAGCAGGAGGAGTTGATCCTATGGAGATCTTGAGGCAGTGAAGGACTTGACAGAATTTTCCTGCTTTGGAAGAGAACACAAACGAAAATAAAGAGTGGCAGGAGGGGATGCTTTTAGACCTGTGAAGCAGGCCTTGATCACAGCTGCATAAATATGGAGCGCTTCACGGATTTGCGTGTCATCCTTTCGCAGGGGCCATGCTAATCTTCTCTGTATCGATCCAATTTTAGTATAAGTGCTGCCTTAGCAAGCACAACTTTGCTGGCCGCTCAAGGCATATGTACACCTCAGGTCCCAGCAAGCTCTCACCAAGGTGGTAAGGCCCAGCAAACTATCTCGACACTGTATACCTTATTGCACACACTGATATATGCAACAGCTCAATCATTTTAGGGAAAGGGTATGTTAAAGCTTCATTGTTCACATATGGCCTAATTCCACCATGATATCATAGAGCATCTGCTGAAAGAAGGGTGTTGTCAGACTTATCGATGGTACCAGTGTACAAGCACTGAAGAAGGCGTGGCCTCTACGTTTTCGTGAGAAAAAAAGTGGGCAGAAAGACGAAACATCATTTGATGTCTTTGTCAAGGGAGTATAAACTCGATGTAACTGGACACGATATGCAGCAGGAGGAGTTGATCCTATGGAGATCTTGAGGCAGTGAAGAACTTGACAGAATTTTCCTGATTTGGAAGAGAACACAAACGAAAATAAAGAGTGGCAGGAGGGGATGCTTTTAGACCTGTGAAGCAGGCCTTGATCACAGCTGCATAAATATGGAGCGCTTCACGGATTTGCGTGTCATCCTTTCGCAGGGGCCATGCTAATCTTCTCTGTATCGATCCAATTTTAGTATATGTGCTGCCTTAGCAAGCACAACTTTGCTGGCCGCTCAAGGCATATGTACACCTCAGGTCCCAGCAAGCTCTCACCAAGGTGGTAAGGCCCAGCAAACTATCTCGCCACTGTATACCTTATTGCACACACTGATATATGCAACAGCTCAATCATTTTAGGGAAAGGGTATGTTAAAGCTTCATTGTTCACATATGGCCTAATTCCACCATGATATCATAGAGCATCTGCTGAAAGAAGGGTGTTGTCAGACTTATCGATGGTACCAGTGTACAAGCACTGAAGAAGGCGTGGCCTCTACGTTTTCGTGAGAAAAAAAGTGGGCAGAAAGACGAAACATCATTTGATGTCTTTGTCAAGGGAGTATAAACTCGATGTAACTGGACACGATATGCAGCAGGAGGAGTTGATCCTATGGAGATCTTGAGGCAGTGAAGAACTTGACAGAATTTTCCTGATTTGGAAGAGAACACAAACGAAAATAAAGAGTGGCAGGAGGGGATGCTTTTAGACCTGTGAAGCAGGCCTTGATCACAGCTGCATAAATATGGAGCGCTTCACGGATTTGCGTGTCATCCTTTCGCAGGGGCCATGCTAATCTTCTCTGTATCGATCCAATTTTAGTATATGTGCTGCCTTAGCAAGCACAAGTTTGCTGGCCGCTCAAGGCATATATACCCCTCAGGTCCCAATAAGCTCTCACCAAGGTGGTAAGGCCCAGCAAACTATCTCGCCACTATATACCTTATTGCACACACTGATATATGCAACAGCTCAATAATTTTAGGGAAAGGGTATGTTAAAGCTTCATTGTTCACATATGGCCTAATTCCAACATGATATCATAGAGCATCTGCTGAAAGAAGGGTGTTGTCAGACTTATCGATGGTACCAGTGTACAAGCACTGAAGAAGGCGTGGCCTCTACGTTTTCGTGAGAAAAAAAGTTGGCAGAAAGACGAAACATCCTTTGATGTCTTTGTCAAGGGAGTATAAACTCGATGTAACTGGACACGATATGCAGCAGGAGGAGTTGATCCTATGGAGATCTTGAGGCAGTGAAGGACTTGACAGAATTTTCCTGCTTTGGAAGAGAACACAAACGAAAATAAAGAGTGGCAGGAGGGGATGCTTTTAGACCTGGGAAGCAGGCCTTGATCACAGCTGCATAAATATGGAGCGCTTCACGGATTTGCGTGTCATCCTTTCGCAGGGGCCATGCTAATCTTCTCTGTATCGATCCAATTTTAGTATATGTGCTGCCTTAGCAAGCACAACTTTGCTGGCCGCTCAAGGCATATGTACACCTCAGGTCCCAGCAAGCTCTCACCAAGGTGGTAAGGCCCAGCAAACTATCTCGACACTGTATACCTTATTGCACACACTGATATATGCAACAGCTCAATCATTTTAGGGAAAGGGTATGTTAAAGCTTCATTGTTCACATATGGCCTAATTCCACCATGATATCATAGAGCATCTGCTGAAAGAAGGGTGTTGTCAGACTTATCGATGGTACCAGTGTACAAGCACTGAAGAAGGCGTGGCCTCTACATTTTCGTGAGAAAAAAAGTGGGCAGAAAGACGAAACATCATTTGATGTCTTTGTCAAGGGAGTATAAACTCGATGTAACTGGACACGATATGCAGCAGGAGGAGTTGATCCTATGGAGATCTTGAGGCAGTGAAGAACTTGACAGAATTTTCCTGATTTGGAAGAGAACACAAACGAAAATAAAGAGTGGCAGGAGGGGATGCTTTTAGACCTGTGAAGCAGGCCTTGATCACAGCTGCATAAATATGGAGCGCTTCACGGATTTGCGTGTCATCCTTTCGCTGTGGCCATTCTAATCTTCTCTGTATAGATCCAATTTTAGTATATGTGCTGCCTTAGCAAGCACAAGTTTGCTGGCCGCTCAAGGCATATGTACACCTCAGGTCCCAGCAAGCTCTCACCAAGGTGGTAAGGCCCAGCAAACTATCTCGACACTGTATACCTTATTGCACACACTGATATATGCAACAGCTCAATCATTTTAGGGAAAGGGTATGTTAAAGCTTCATTGTTCATATATGGCCTAATTCCACCATGATATCATAGAGCATCTGCTGAAAGAAGGGTGTTGTCAGACTTATCGATGGTACCAGTGTACAAGCACTGAAGAAGGCGTGGCCTCTACGTTTTCGTGAGAAAAAAAGTTGGCAGAAAGACGAAACATCCTTTGATGTCTTTGTCAAGGGAGTATAAACTCGATGTAACTGGACACGATATGCAGCAGGAGGAGTTGATCCTATGGAGATCTTGAGGCAGTGAAGGACTTGACAGAATTTTCCTGATTTGGAAGAGAACACAAACGAAAATAAAGAGTGGCAGGAGGGGATGCTTTTAGACCTGTGAAGCAGGCCTTGATCACAGCTGCATAAATATGGAGCGCTTCACGGATTTGCGTGTCATCCTTTCGCAGGGGCCATGCTAATCTTCTCTGTATCAATCCAATTTTAGTATATGTGCTGCCTTAGCAAGCACAACTTTGCTGGCCGCTCAAGGCATATGTACACCTCAAGTCCCAGCAAGCTCTCACCAAGGTGGTAAGGCCCAGCAAACTATCTCGACACTGTATACCTTATTGCACACACTGATATATGCAACAGCTCAATCATTTTAGGGAAAGGGTATGTTAAAGCTTCATTGTTCACATATGGCCTAATTCCACCATGATATCATAGAGCATCTGCTGAAAGAAGGGTGTTGTCAGACTTATCGATGGTACCAGTGTACAAGCACTGAAGAAGGCGTGGCCTCTACGTTTTCGTGAGAAAAAAAAGTGGGCAGAAAGACGAAACATCCTTTGATGTCTTTGTCAAGGGAGTATAAACTCGATGTAACTGGACACGATATGCAGCAGGAGGAGTTGATCCTATGGAGATCTTGAGGCAGTGAAGAACTTGACAGAATTTTCCTGATTTGGAAGAGAACACAAACGAAAATAAAGAGTGGCAGGAGGGGATGCTTTTAGACCTGTGAAGCAGGCCTTGATCACAGCTGCATAAATATGGAGCGCTTCACGGATTTGCGTGTCATCCTTTCGCAGGGGCCATGCTAATCTTCTCTGTATCGATCCAATTTTAGTATATGTGCTGCCTTAGCAAGCACAACTTTGCTGGCCACTCAAGGCATATGTACACCTCAGGTCCCAGCAAGCTCTCACCAAGGTGGTAAGGCCCAGCAAACTATCTCGCCACTGTATACCTTATTGCACACACTGATATATGCAACAGCTCAATCATTTTAGGGAAAGGGTATGTTAAAGCTTCATTGTTCACATATGGCCTAATTCCACCATGATATCATAGAGCATCTGCTGAAAGAAGGGTGTTGTCAGACTTATCGATGGTACCAGTGTACAAGCACTGAAGAAGGCGTGGCCTCTACGTTTTCGTGAGAAAAAAAAGTGGGCAGAAAGACGAAACATCATTTGATGTCTTTGTCAAGGGAGTATAAACTCGATGTAACTGGACACGATATGCAGCAGGAGGAGTTGATCCTATGGAGATCTTGAGGCAGTGAAGAACTTGACAGAATTTTCCTGATTTGGAAGAGAACACAAACGAAAATAAAGAGTGGCAGGAGGGGATGCTTTTAGACCTGTGAAGCAGGCCTTGATCACAGCTGCATAAATATGGAGCGCTTCACGGATTTGCGTGTCATCCTTTCGCAGGGGCCATGCTAATCTTCTCTGTATCGATCCAATTTTAGTATATGTGCTGCCTTAGCAAGCACAAGTTTGCTGGCCGCTCAAGGCATATATACCCCTCAGGTCCCAATAAGCTCTCACCAAGGTGGTAAGGCCCAGCAAACTATCTCGCCACTATATACCTTATTGCACACACTGATATATGCAACAGCTCAATAATTTTAGGGAAAGGGTATGTTAAAGCTTCATTGTTCACATATGGCCTAATTCCAACATGATATCATAGAGCATCTGCTGAAAGAAGGGTGTTGTCAGACTTATCGATGGTACCAGTGTACAAGCACTGAAGAAGGCGTGGCCTCTACGTTTTCGTGAGAAAAAAAGTTGGCAGAAAGACGAAACATCCTTTGATGTCTTTGTCAAGGGAGTATAAACTCGATGTAACTGGACACGATATGCAGCAGGAGGAGTTGATCCTATGGAGATCTTGAGGCAGTGAAGGACTTGACAGAATTTTCCTGCTTTGGAAGAGAACACAAACGAAAATAAAGAGTGGCAGGAGGGGATGCTTTTAGACCTGTGAAGCAGGCCTTGATCACAGCTGCATAAATATGGAGCGCTTCACGGATTTGCGTGTCATCCTTTCGCAGGGGCCATGCTAATCTTCTCTGTATCGATCCAATTTTAGTATAAGTGCTGCCTTAGCAAGCACAACTTTGCTGGCCGCTCAAGGCATATGTACACCTCAGGTCCCAGCAAGCTCTCACCAAGGTGGTAAGGCCCAGCAAACTATCTCGACACTGTATACCTTATTGCACACACTGATATATGCAACAGCTCAATCATTTTAGGGAAAGGGTATGTTAAAGCTTCATTGTTCACATATGGCCTAATTCCACCATGATATCATAGAGCATCTGCTGAAAGAAGGGTGTTGTCAGACTTATCGATGGTACCAGTGTACAAGCACTGAAGAAGGCGTGGCCTCTACGTTTTCGTGAGAAAAAAAGTGGGCAGAAAGACGAAACATCATTTGATGTCTTTGTCAAGGGAGTATAAACTCGATGTAACTGGACACGATATGCAGCAGGAGGAGTTGATCCTATGGAGATCTTGAGGCAGTGAAGAACTTGACAGAATTTTCCTGATTTGGAAGAGAACACAAACGAAAATAAAGAGTGGCAGGAGGGGATGCTTTTAGACCTGTGAAGCAGGCCTTGATCACAGCTGCATAAATATGGAGCGCTTCACGGATTTGCGTGTCATCCTTTCGCAGGGGCCATGCTAATCTTCTCTGTATCGATCCAATTTTAGTATATGTGCTGCCTTAGCAAGCACAACTTTGCTGGCCACTCAAGGCATATGTACACCTCAGGTCCCAGCAAGCTCTCACCAAGGTGGTAAGGCCCAGCAAACTATCTCGCCACTGTATACCTTATTGCACACACTGATATATGCAACAGCTCAATCATTTTAGGGAAAGGGTATGTTAAAGCTTCATTGTTCACATATGGCCTAATTCCACCATGATATCATAGAGCATCTGCTGAAAGAAGGGTGTTGTCAGACTTATCGATGGTACCAGTGTACAAGCACTGAAGAAGGCGTGGCCTCTACGTTTTCGTGAGAAAAAAAGTTGGCAGAAAGACGAAACATCCTTTGATGTCTTTGTCAAGGGAGTATAAACTCGATGTAACTGGACACGATATGCAGCAGGAGGAGTTGATCCTATGGAGATCTTGAGGCAGTGAAGGACTTGACAGAATTTTCCTGATTTGGAAGAGAACACAAACGAAAATAAAGAGTGGCAGGAGGGGATGCTTTTAGACCTGTGAAGCAGGCCTTGATCACAGCTGCATAAATATGGAGCGCTTCACGGATTTGCGTGTCATCCTTTCGCAGGGGCCATGCTAATCTTCTCTGTATCAATCCAATTTTAGTATATGTGCTGCCTTAGCAAGCACAACTTTGCTGGCCGCTCAAGGCATATGTACACCTCAAGTCCCAGCAAGCTCTCACCAAGGTGGTAAGGCCCAGCAAACTATCTCGACACTGTATACCTTATTGCACACACTGATATATGCAACAGCTCAATCATTTTAGGGAAAGGGTATGTTAAAGCTTCATTGTTCACATATGGCCTAATTCCACCATGATATCATAGAGCATCTGCTGAAAGAAGGGTGTTGTCAGACTTATCGATGGTACCAGTGTACAAGCACTGAAGAAGGCGTGGCCTCTACGTTTTCGTGAGAAAAAAAAGTGGGCAGAAAGACGAAACATCCTTTGATGTCTTTGTCAAGGGAGTATAAACTCGATGTAACTGGACACGATATGCAGCAGGAGGAGTTGATCCTATGGAGATCTTGAGGCAGTGAAGAACTTGACAGAATTTTCCTGATTTGGAAGAGAACACAAACGAAAATAAAGAGTGGCAGGAGGGGATGCTTTTAGACCTGTGAAGCAGGCCTTGATCACAGCTGCATAAATATGGAGCGCTTCACGGATTTGCGTGTCATCCTTTCGCAGGGGCCATGCTAATCTTCTCTGTATCGATCCAATTTTAGTATATGTGCTGCCTTAGCAAGCACAACTTTGCTGGCCGCTCAAGGCATATGTACACCTCAGGTCCCAGCAAGCTCTCACCAAGGTGGTAAGGCCCAGCAAACTATCTCGCCACTGTATACCTTATTGCACACACTGATATATGCAACAGCTCAATCATTTTAGGGAAAGGGTATGTTAAAGCTTCATTGTTCACATATGGCCTAATTCCACCATGATATCATAGAGCATCTGCTGAAAGAAGGGTGTTGTCAGACTTATCGATGGTACCAGTGTACAAGCACTGAAGAAGGCGTGGCCTCTACGTTTTCGTGAGAAAAAAAAGTGGGCAGAAAGACGAAACATCCTTTGATGTCTTTGTCAAGGGAGTATAAACTCGATGTAACTGGACACGATATGCAGCAGGAGGAGTTGATCCTATGGAGATCTTGAGGCAGTGAAGAACTTGACAGAATTTTCCTGATTTGGAAGAGAACACAAACGAAAATAAAGAGTGGCAGGAGGGGATGCTTTTAGACCTGTGAAGCAGGCCTTGATCACAGCTGCATAAATATGGAGCGCTTCACGGATTTGCGTGTCATCCTTTCGCAGGGGCCATGCTAATCTTCTCTGTATCGATCCAATTTTAGTATATGTGCTGCCTTAGCAAGCACAACTTTGCTGGCCGCTCAAGGCATATGTACACCTCAGGTCCCAGCAAGCTCTCACCAAGGTGGTAAGGCCCAGCAAACTATCTCGCCACTGTATACCTTATTGCACACACTGATATATGCAACAGCTCAATCATTTTAGGGAAAGGGTATGTTAAAGCTTCATTGTTCACATATGGCCTAATTCCACCATGATATCATAGAGCATCTGCTGAAAGAAGGGTGTTGTCAGACTTATCGATGGTACCAGTGTACAAGCACTGAAGAAGGCGTGGCCTCTACGTTTTCGTGAGAAAAAAAGTGGGCAGAAAGACGAAACATCATTTGATGTCTTTGTCAAGGGAGTATAAACTCGATGTAACTGGACACGATATGCAGCAGGAGGAGTTGATCCTATGGAGATCTTGAGGCAGTGAAGAACTTGACAGAATTTTCCTGATTTGGAAGAGAACACAAACGAAAATAAAGAGTGGCAGGAGGGGATGCTTTTAGACCTGTGAAGCAGGCCTTGATCACAGCTGCATAAATATGGAGCGCTTCACGGATTTGCGTGTCATCCTTTTCGCAGGGGCCATGCTAATCTTCTCTGTATCGATCCAATTTTAGTATATGTGCTGCCTTAGCAAGCACAACTTTACTGGCCACTCAAGGCATATGTACACCTCAGGTCCCAGCAAGCTCTCACCAAGGTGGTAAGGCCCAGCAAACTATCTCGCCACTGTATACCTTATTGCACACACTGATATATGCAACAGCTCAATCATTTTAGGGAAAGGGTATGTTAAAGCTTCATTGTTCACATATGGCCTAATTCCACCATGATATCATAGAGCATCTGCTGAAAGAAGGGTGTTGTCAGACTTATCGATGGTACCAGTGTACAAGCACTGAAGAAGGCGTGGCCTCTACGTTTTCGTGAGAAAAAAAAGTGGGCAGAAAGACGAAACATCATTTGATGTCTTTGTCAAGGGAGTATAAACTCGATGTAACTGGACACGATATGCAGCAGGAGGAGTTGATCCTATGGAGATCTTGAGGCAGTGAAGAACTTGACAGAATTTTCCTGATTTGGAAGAGAACACAAACGAAAATAAAGAGTGGCAGGAGGGGATGCTTTTAGACCTGTGAAGCAGGCCTTGATCACAGCTGCATAAATATGGAGCGCTTCACGGATTTGCGTGTCATCCTTTCGCAGGGGCCATGCTAATCTTCTCTGTATCGATCCAATTTTAGTATATGTGCTGCCTTAGCAAGCACAAGTTTGCTGGCCGCTCAAGGCATATATACCCCTCAGGTCCCAATAAGCTCTCACCAAGGTGGTAAGGCCCAGCAAACTATCTCGCCACTATATACCTTATTGCACACACTGATATATGCAACAGCTCAATAATTTTAGGGAAAGGGTATGTTAAAGCTTCATTGTTCACATATGGCCTAATTCCAACATGATATCATAGAGCATCTGCTGAAAGAAGGGTGTTGTCAGACTTATCGATGGTACCAGTGTACAAGCACTGAAGAAGGCGTGGCCTCTACGTTTTCGTGAGAAAAAAAGTTGGCAGAAAGACGAAACATCCTTTGATGTCTTTGTCAAGGGAGTATAAACTCGATGTAACTGGACACGATATGCAGCAGGAGGAGTTGATCCTATGGAGATCTTGAGGCAGTGAAGGACTTGACAGAATTTTCCTGCTTTGGAAGAGAACACAAACGAAAATAAAGAGTGGCAGGAGGGGATGCTTTTAGACCTGTGAAGCAGGCCTTGATCACAGCTGCATAAATATGGAGCGCTTCACGGATTTGCGTGTCATCCTTTCGCAGGGGCCATGCTAATCTTCTCTGTATCGATCCAATTTTAGTATATGTGCTGCCTTAGCAAGCACAACTTTGCTGGCCGCTCAAGGCATATGTACACCTCAGGTCCCAGCAAGCTCTCACCAAGGTGGTAAGGCCCAGCAAACTATCTCGACACTGTATACCTTATTGCACACACTGATATATGCAACAGCTCAATCATTTTAGGGAAAGGGTATGTTAAAGCTTCATTGTTCACATATGGCCTAATTCCACCATGATATCATAGAGCATCTGCTGAAAGAAGGGTGTTGTCAGACTTATCGATGGTACCAGTGTACAAGCACTGAAGAAGGCGTGGCCTCTACGTTTTCGTGAGAAAAAAAGTGGGCAGAAAGACGAAACATCATTTGATGTCTTTGTCAAGGGAGTATAAACTCGATGTAACTGGACACGATATGCAGCAGGAGGAGTTGATCCTATGGAGATCTTGAGGCAGTGAAGAACTTGACAGAATTTTCCTGATTTGGAAGAGAACACAAACGAAAATAAAGAGTGGCAGGAGGGGATGCTTTTAGACCTGTGAAGCAGGCCTTGATCACAGCTGCATAAATATGGAGCGCTTCACGGATTTGCGTGTCATCCTTTCGCAGGGGCCATGCTAATCTTCTCTGTATCGATCCAATTTTAGTATATGTGCTGCCTTAGCAAGCACAACTTTGCTGGCCACTCAAGGCATATGTACACCTCAGGTCCCAGCAAGCTCTCACCAAGGTGGTAAGGCCCAGCAAACTATCTCGCCACTGTATACCTTATTGCACACACTGATATATGCAACAGCTCAATCATTTTAGGGAAAGGGTATGTTAAAGCTTCATTGTTCACATATGGCCTAATTCCACCATGATATCATAGAGCATCTGCTGAAAGAAGGGTGTTGTCAGACTTATCGATGGTACCAGTGTACAAGCACTGAAGAAGGCGTGGCCTCTACGTTTTCGTGAGAAAAAAAGTTGGCAGAAAGACGAAACATCCTTTGATGTCTTTGTCAAGGGAGTATAAACTCGATGTAACTGGACACGATATGCAGCAGGAGGAGTTGATCCTATGGAGATCTTGAGGCAGTGAAGGACTTGACAGAATTTTCCTGATTTGGAAGAGAACACAAACGAAAATAAAGAGTGGCAGGAGGGGATGCTTTTAGACCTGTGAAGCAGGCCTTGATCACAGCTGCATAAATATGGAGCGCTTCACGGATTTGCGTGTCATCCTTTCGCAGGGGCCATGCTAATCTTCTCTGTATCAATCCAATTTTAGTATATGTGCTGCCTTAGCAAGCACAACTTTGCTGGCCGCTCAAGGCATATGTACACCTCAAGTCCCAGCAAGCTCTCACCAAGGTGGTAAGGCCCAGCAAACTATCTCGACACTGTATACCTTATTGCACACACTGATATATGCAACAGCTCAATCATTTTAGGGAAAGGGTATGTTAAAGCTTCATTGTTCACATATGGCCTAATTCCACCATGATATCATAGAGCATCTGCTGAAAGAAGGGTGTTGTCAGACTTATCGATGGTACCAGTGTACAAGCACTGAAGAAGGCGTGGCCTCTACGTTTTCGTGAGAAAAAAAAGTGGGCAGAAAGACGAAACATCCTTTGATGTCTTTGTCAAGGGAGTATAAACTCGATGTAACTGGACACGATATGCAGCAGGAGGAGTTGATCCTATGGAGATCTTGAGGCAGTGAAGAACTTGACAGAATTTTCCTGATTTGGAAGAGAACACAAACGAAAATAAAGAGTGGCAGGAGGGGATGCTTTTAGACCTGTGAAGCAGGCCTTGATCACAGCTGCATAAATATGGAGCGCTTCACGGATTTGCGTGTCATCCTTTCGCAGGGGCCATGCTAATCTTCTCTGTATCGATCCAATTTTAGTATATGTGCTGCCTTAGCAAGCACAACTTTGCTGGCCGCTCAAGGCATATGTACACCTCAGGTCCCAGCAAGCTCTCACCAAGGTGGTAAGGCCCAGCAAACTATCTCGCCACTGTATACCTTATTGCACACACTGATATATGCAACAGCTCAATCATTTTAGGGAAAGGGTATGTTAAAGCTTCATTGTTCACATATGGCCTAATTCCACCATGATATCATAGAGCATCTGCTGAAAGAAGGGTGTTGTCAGACTTATCGATGGTACCAGTGTACAAGCACTGAAGAAGGCGTGGCCTCTACGTTTTCGTGAGAAAAAAAGTGGGCAGAAAGACGAAACATCATTTGATGTCTTTGTCAAGGGAGTATAAACTCGATGTAACTGGACACGATATGCAGCAGGAGGAGTTGATCCTATGGAGATCTTGAGGCAGTGAAGAACTTGACAGAATTTTCCTGATTTGGAAGAGAACACAAACGAAAATAAAGAGTGGCAGGAGGGGATGCTTTTAGACCTGTGAAGCAGGCCTTGATCACAGCTGCATAAATATGGAGCGCTTCACGGATTTGCGTGTCATCCTTTCGCAGGGGCCATGCTAATCTTCTCTGTATCGATCCAATTTTAGTATATGTGCTGCCTTAGCAAGCACAAGTTTGCTGGCCGCTCAAGGCATATATACCCCTCAGGTCCCAATAAGCTCTCACCAAGGTGGTAAGGCCCAGCAAACTATCTCGCCACTATATACCTTATTGCACACACTGATATATGCAACAGCTCAATAATTTTAGGGAAAGGGTATGTTAAAGCTTCATTGTTCACATATGGCCTAATTCCAACATGATATCATAGAGCATCTGCTGAAAGAAGGGTGTTGTCAGACTTATCGATGGTACCAGTGTACAAGCACTGAAGAAGGCGTGGCCTCTACGTTTTCGTGAGAAAAAAAGTTGGCAGAAAGACGAAACATCCTTTGATGTCTTTGTCAAGGGAGTATAAACTCGATGTAACTGGACACGATATGCAGCAGGAGGAGTTGATCCTATGGAGATCTTGAGGCAGTGAAGGACTTGACAGAATTTTCCTGCTTTGGAAGAGAACACAAACGAAAATAAAGAGTGGCAGGAGGGGATGCTTTTAGACCTGTGAAGCAGGCCTTGATCACAGCTGCATAAATATGGAGCGCTTCACGGATTTGCGTGTCATCCTTTCGCAGGGGCCATGCTAATCTTCTCTGTATCGATCCAATTTTAGTATATGTGCTGCCTTAGCAAGCACAACTTTGCTGGCCGCTCAAGGCATATGTACACCTCAGGTCCCAGCAAGCTCTCACCAAGGTGGTAAGGCCCAGCAAACTACACTGTAAAAAAAATCCCCGTAAAATTTACGGTAAAAAACCGGCAGCTGTGGTTGCCAGAAATATACCGTAAAAAATACGGCAGTTACGTTTTAGTTTTTACGGGGCAACAACATAAAATTTAAAGGTTTATAATGTAATAATCACGGCTGAAAACCGTTTATTTTACCATTCAAAACTGTACACTGTAAAAAAAATACGCATCAAATTTATGGTAAAAAAACGGCAGCTGTGGTTGCCAGAACTTTACCATAAAAAATACAGCAGTAACGTTTTAGATTTTTTGGGACAGCAGCATAAAATTTAAAGGTTTATAATTTGGTCATTACGGCTATAAACTGTTTATTTTACAGTTCAAAACCATATAATTTGAAAGTTTATATTTTTACACAGTGCACTATAAACAATTATGGTAAAAAAATATTTAACTGAAATAATATTAAATTACCAACTTATTGAAATGCTAATATCTGTTATGTACCTTTGATATAGATTGACAGCCACCAATTACAGTGGTGATGAGAATCACATGATGAATCAAAGCTTATCACACGCAGCTTTTGGAGGGACGATATTAATATATAGAAGGTGCACACACAAACACTAAACACCATCATGGTAACACACATGGCTTTTTAAAAAATGCAATAAACATTAATTTAACAACATTAGATGTAACATAAAACCTTAATGTACATAAGTGATTAGAAAAAACTAAGAAGAAACATAGTTAATTCAATGAAAATGCATCAAATGCGAAGTGTCATGTGGGGAATTCTGGGAATTTCAATTTACGGTTTTTCACTGTTAATTACACAATGACCTGTTCTTTTTCACTTAGAAAAATTGTAAATTTAACGGTATTTTACTGTAAAATAAAATAAAATGTATAACATTTGTAAATTATACAGTTTTAACCTGTAAAATAAATGGTTTTTAACCGTAATAATTACATTATAAACCTTTAAATTATATGGTGCTGTCCCGTAAAACCTAAAACGTTACTGCCGTATTTTTTACGGTAAAGTTCTGGCAACCACAGCTGCCAGTTTTTTACCGTAAATTTTATGGGGAAAAACTGTTGTTTTTACGGGAAAACGCTGGCAGCTGCCGTTACCAGAGAATTATGAAACTGCACACTATGAAATTCAAAATTAGGTGTGGTTAGAGGAGGCACTGTTTGTTTTTTTTTATTATTTTTTTTTTTACATAAATATAAATATAAAACAGTAAGTATTACATCAAAATGTAAAGACTAAAAGAAAAAAGGAAACAAAAAGCATAAGATTTATGTATTTATATTGCATATAAATTTTAAATGGATTTTGATTTTTTTTACATAAACAAAATAATAAACTTAATGTGATTCATATTTCTAAGTATACACAGATTAAACGGGTAAGATTTGTGTAATTATATTAATAAACTGAATGTGATTGATATATGCCAGTTATACGTAAATTAAACAGTTAAGAATTATGGAAAAGCACACCGAAAAATGCTCATGTTAAAATAACACTTCCCGGTGTTCATGTGTGTGCTCACTACTGAGTTAAAGTACCATTGAAGCAGTGTTGATGTTAATTAGATAATTAAGTGATGATTGAGCATTAGTGGTGAACACCTGATGATAACCATGATGGTGAACAGTGTTTGCTTTTGTTGGGCTCTTGACCCTTATCTCTTTCAAATTAATTTTCTGGCTGATTAACTGTTTTTGTAAAGCACTTTTGTTATAGCATGGAAAGCCAAGAAAGAAACATGGCCAGGTGATTTGGCTCTTTAATGATTATGATATAATTGTCATGTAGTGGTTGAATCCCTGAGCTCATTCAGATTCTAATGCTCTGGTTATAAAGGTGATGTGTCGTATGTGTAATAATAGCCATTTGGTTCGCAGTATGATATCCAGTAAAATTGTTGTAATCAAACAATATGCAGGTTTATAAAAAAAGTTTTAAACTACAGCTTAATTTAGACACACACAGACATCAAGAATCAGTGTATGTATCTCTACAATGGTGACAAAAAAAAAAAAAATTCAGATAAACTTCTACTCTTAACATGAAACAAGCTACTATAAAACGTCACAAGAAAACCAGCAAAAGTAAAAAATAAATAGTAAGAATCAAAGAAAATTTGTCAATTCAGATGTATAATTTATTCATGCCGCAATGCATGCTGGGACCCATGGGAGAGTTTTGATTGGTGGTACCCAGCATGCACTGCAGCATTAAGCTTTTCATTGATTGTCACCATTGTTGAGATTTATACACTGATTCTTGATATCTGTTTATGTCTAATAATTGCCATAGATTAAAACCTTTTGCACACTTTTTTATTTTTATTTTTAGCTCTGCATATTATTAGATTGCCACAACATTGCTGAAACTCATGCTGTTGAACAAAATAGCTAGATGGCCACTATTATGAATAAAACAAAATTAACACACATAACAAGGACATTAGACTCTGAGCAAGACCAGTGATCACTAGATGATGATTATATCATCATGAACAAAGAGTCAAATCACCTGGCCATGTTTTTGCTTTGCTTTCCATGCCATAACAAAAGTGCTTTACAAACACAGTTAAAGCAGCCAGAAAACTAATGTTGGAGAGTCAAGTGTCAAGAGCCCAACTAAAGAAAACACTGCTCACCACCATGGTGACTTCAAATAAAACTATTATTTTCATTAAAACATAAATTACACAAATAAAGTCAGTCTGGTTAGTAATGTGTGAAGCTGGTAATGCTGTTTGTGGAGTTGTTTAATCCTCTGCTGAGATCTTCAGAGATGTAATGTCTTCTTTTATCTTCAGTTGATTTCATCTCAAGCTGTGGCTGAAGTAAGTTGTAGTTCTCGTGTTTCACTTTCCTTCAGTGTTTCTGATTGTCATCATCAGGTGTTCATCATTAATGTTCAATCGTCTCTTAATTATCTCATTAATGTCAACACTGGTTGAATAGTACTTTAACTCAGTAGTGAGCTTCTCATCTGAGAATCTTACCTGTTTCATTTATGTTTGATTTACAAATAAGATTTTCATTAAGTTTATTAATTTGTTTGTCAAAATTACATAATCAAAATGCATGGAACATTTATATGCAATTCAAATACATGTTTAGACATTTTTTTAAGTGCATAAACTTGTAAAATGACTTACATTTCTAAGAACAACTGACTAAAACATAAATTTTTCACAATATTTAGATATCAAATTAACAAAATAGTGTTTAAAGTATTACAGTATTTCTCTGTTGTTGATACCAATATTTGTAGGTTTAACAAACAAATTTGTTTATAATCACATTGTAACGGTGGCAAGCCCACAACCAACTTAAATAAACAGTTTAGTTTAACAAAACAGTTCGGGCGCCAGACAAGCTTAAACTTGTCAAGATACAAAAAAATCGGGTTGTTGCGTTTGTCACCCCGGAGTAGCTCTATTAGCCACCGATTACAAACAAAAGAATCAGAGCACACACAAAAGAGTCATATTCACAGGTACACTGTAAAAAAACCCCCATCAAATTTACGGTAAAAAACCGGCAGCTCTGGTTGCCAGAACTTTTCCGTAAAAAATACGGCAGTAACGTTTTAGGTTTTACGGGACAACAGCATATAATTTAAAGGTTTTTAATGCGGTAATTACGGTTAAAACTGGTTTATTTTACAGTTAAAAACCCTATAATTTGAAAGTTTATATAGAAATAATTATGTGTACACAGTACACTATAAAACAATAATGGTAAAAAAAAAAAATATTGAACCGAAATATTAAGTTACCAACTTTCAATTGAAACAATTGAAATGCTAATATCTGTTATTTTCCTTTTATATAATTTGACAATCCCCAATTATAGTGGGGATGAGAATCACATGATGAATCAAAGCTCATCACACGCAGCTTTTGGAGGGACAATATTAATATATAGAAGGTGCACACACAAACACTAAACACCAAACACCATCATGGTAGCACACATGATGTTTTAAAAATGCAATAAACATTAATTTAACAACATTAGATGTAACATAAAACCTTAATGTACATAAGTGATTAGTAAAAACTAAGAAGAAACATAGTTAATTCAATGAAAATGCATCAAATGCGAAGTGTCACGTGGGGAATTCTGGGAATGTCAATTTACGTTTTTTCACTGTTAATTACACAATGACCTGTTCTTTTTCACTTCGAAAAATTGTAAATTTAACTGTATTTTACTGTAAAATATAATAAAATGTATAAACCTTTAAATTATACAGTTTTGAACTGTAAAATAAATGTTTTTTAACCGTAATTATTACATTATAAACCTTTAAATTATATGCTGCTGTCCCGTAAAACCTTAAACGTTACTGCCGAATTTTTTACGGTAAAGTTCTGGCAACCACAGCTGCCGGTTTTTTACCGTAAATTTTATGGGGATCTTTTTTACAGTGTACATTGTAAAAAAAAACTTTATATATACGTTATTTTTACAGGAAAATGCTGGCAGCTGTGGTTACCAGAGAATTATGAAACTATGTGCACTATGAAATTCAAAATTAAATCTGTGGTTAGAGGAGGCACAGTTTTTTTTTCATTTTTATTAAAAATAAATAGAAAACCAGTAAGTGTTACATTAAAATGTAAAGCATAAGATTTATGTATGTAAACTGCATATACATTTTCAATGCATTTGGATTATTTTTACATAGACAAATTAATAAACTAAAGATGATTGATATATGCCAGTTATACGTAAATGAAACAGTTAGGAATTATGTAAAAGTACTCAGAAAAACACCCATGTTAAATTAAGATTTCCTAGTGTTCATGTGTATGCTCACTACTGAGTTAAAGTACCATTGAAGCAGTGTTGAAGTTAATGAGATAATTAATTGATGATTGAGCATTAATGATGAACACCTGATGATAATGAGCAGAATCACTGAAGGAAAGAGAAACACGAGAACTACAGCTGACTTCAGCCACAGCTTTAGATGAAATCAACTGAAGATAAAAGAAGACATTAAATCTCTGAAGATCCCATCAGAGGATTAAATAACTCCACAAACAACATTACCAGCTTCATGCATTACTAACCAAACTGATTTTATTGTTGTAATTTATGTTTTAATTAAAATAATAGTTTTATATGAAGTCACCATGACGGTGAGCAGTGTTTGCTTTAGTTGGGCTCTTGACCCTTGACTCTCCAACATTAGTTTTCTGGCTGCTTTAACTGTGTTTGTAAAGCACTTTTGTTGTGGCATGGAAAGTCAAAAAGCCATGGCCAGGTGATTTGGCTCTTTAATGATGATTATATTAATCATCATGTAGCGGCTGAATTACTAAACTCATTCAGATTCTAATGCTCTGGTTATAGAGGTAATGTGTTAATTGTGTAGCATGCGTAATAAAAGCCATGTGGTTTACATTATAAACTCATGCATCGTTGTGTCAATCAAACAATTTGCAGGACCAAAAAAAAGGTTTAATCTACGGCATTATTTAGACAAACACAGACATCAAGAATCAGTGTTTGCATCTCTACAGTGGTGACAAAAAAAAAATCACAATTCAGATGCATAATTTATTCATGCCGCAATGCATGCTGGGACTCATTGGAGAGTTTTGATTGGTGGTACCCAGCATGCACTGCAGCATTAAGCTTTTCATTGATTGTCACCATTGTTGAGATTCATACACTGATTCTTGATATCTGTTTGTGTCTAATGATTGCCATAGATTAAAACCTTTTGTGCACTATTTTTTTTAAAAATTCTGCATATTAGATTGCCACAACAGTGCTCATGCTATAGAATCAACTGGCCACTATTATGATTAAACAAAATTAATAACACATAAACAGAGTCTTAGACTCTGAACAAGACCAGTGATCACTAGATGATGATTATAAAATCATGAACAAAGAGACAAATCATCTGACCTTGTGTTTTCTTGGCTTTCCATGCTGTAACTAAAGTGCTTTATAAACACAGTTAAAGCAGCCAGAAAACTAATGTCGGAGAGTCAAGGGTCAAGAGCCCAACTAAAGCAAACACTTCTCACCATCATGGTGACTTCATATAAAACTATTATTTTCAATAAAACATCAACATCCACAGAAATAAAATCAGTCTGGTTGGTAATGTGTGAAGCTGGTAATGCTGTTTGTGGAGTTGTTTAATCCTCCTCTGATGAGATCTTCAGAGATTTAATGCCTTCTTTTATCTTCAGTTGATTTCATCTACAGCTGTGGCTGAAGTCAGCTGTAGTTCTCGTGTTTCTCTTTCCTTCAGTGATTGTGCTTATTATCATCAGGTGTTCATCATTAATGCTCAATCATCTCTTAATTATCTCATTAACTTCAACACTGCTTCAATGGTACTTTAACAAGATGGATCTTGCAAGATGGCGCCGACGTGTTCGGTCGCCGTTCAGGTCGCTCCTCTGAGACTTTGCTTTTATTTATTATTCTACACTCTTTTGTTCTCGATTTTTACTAATCTATCATCAGCCTTGGTCTGCTATGATAGCAAAACACTTTTGGATATAGGTTATCGCTACACTGACCTGGTTCAAGACGCTTTCATCAATCCTCTGTGGCCACCTGAGATTCTTCGGAACGCCGAGTTGAACAAAGGCCACCCGACTCGTAGGCGAAGATTCAAAAAACACCGCGGGAAACGCGCTGGGATCCGCAACAGACTGAGGAAGAGAGCATTCAGTCCCCCTCTCCCAAGCATTCTGCTAGCAAATGTCCAATCCTTGGAGAATAAGATGGACGATCTTAGAGCCAGGATAAGTTTCCAACGGGACATGAGAGACTGCAACATCTATTGTTTGTCCGAAACATGGCTCACGCCCGCGGTCCCGGACACAGCTGTGACGCCGTCTGAGAACTTCTCTGTTTTCCGGATGGACAGAACAGCCGAAGCCGGTAAAACCAAAGGCGGCGGAGTGTGTTTCATGATAAACAAGAAATGGTGCGATCCCAGAAACATCTCCATCCTTTCGCGATCCTGCTCGCCTCACCTGGAACATTTATCAATAATTTGCCGCCCATTCTATCTGCCTAGGGAGTTTTCTTCAGTCGTCGCCACTGTGGTTTATATTCCGCCACAGGCAGACACGGGACTGGCTTTATCTAGCCTCCATGATGCCATCAGCGGCTCCACAAACAGCCACCCCGATGCGGCTTTCGTCGTCGCGGGTGATTTTAACAAAGCCAACCTTAAGAAAGTATTGCCTAACTTTCACCAACATGTCTCCTGTCCCACACGAGGAGCAAACACACTGGATCACTGCTATTCTCTGTATAAGAATGCCTACAAGGCTCGTTCACTACCAGCCTTTGGTAAATCGGACCATGCCGCCATTTTCCTTACACCTGAGTACAAGCAAAGGCTCGTTCAGGAACCCCCGGTGAGGCGGGAAGTTAAACGCTGGTCGCCTCATTCAGAGATCACGCTACAGGCAGCTCTTGACGACGTTGACTGGGACATGTTCCGAGCGAGTTCATCGGACGTCAGCGAGTTCACTGATGTGGCGCTCTGCTTCATCAACACACTGACAGAGCAAGCCACACAAACAATAACTATAACGTCCTTCTCTAATCAGAAACCGTGGGTGGACAGTTCAATCCGCGCTGCAGTGAACGCCCGCACTGCCGCATACAACGCCGGTCTACTAACAGGGAATATGAGGGATTATAAATCATCCTGTTATGCTCTCCGACGCGCCGTTAAAGCCGCAAAGCTCCGTTATAGGGATCGCGTGGAGTCTTATTTCCAACTCAACGACTCCCGGCGGATGTGGCAGGGACTGAGGACCATCTGTGCTTTTGGAACGAAATCCTCTGCAGAAGTGAGAGCTGATCCGTTGCTTGTGAACGAGTTAAACTCTTTCTACGCTCGCTTTGATGGCAATCGCGGCAGCGCGACACCGCCGAGTGACGCGTCAGACAGAATCACTCAGAGCTGCAACAATCACGTGATCTCTGTCTCGGAGGATGACGTTCGTAGGACACTCAAACATGTGGATGTTAGCGAAAGCTGCTGGTCCGGATGGTGTTTCAGGTCGTGTCCTGCGGTCCTGTGCTGATCAGCTCGCTGGACTCCTCACATCCATCTTCAATGAGTCCCTTGCTACATCTGTGGTCCCAACCTCATTCAAAAAATCCACCATCATCCCTGTCCCTAAGAACAGTAAACCCTCTTGCCTAAATGACTATCGCCCAGTGGCTCTCACGTCTTTAGTCATGAAGGTCTTTGAGAGACTCATCAAAAACAACATTTGCTCCTCCATCCCTGACACCTTGGACCCTCTTCAGTTCGCCTATCGTCCCAATAGATCGACTGAAGATGCCATCTCTCACGTCCTCCACTCCTCCCTCACACACATCGACAGCAAGAATGGGAACTATGTAAGACTGCTATTTATTGACTATAGTTCAGCCTTTAACACCATAGTTCCCATTAAGCTAACTAACAAACTCCTGGATCTCGGCCTGAACTCTTCTCTCTGTCACTGGATTGAAGATTTCCTCACTGGCAGACCTCAGGTGGTGAGAGTAGGACAGTTCACCTCCACCTCCATCACCGTGAGTGTGGGAGCTCCACAGGGCTGTGTCCTCAGTCCCCTGCTCTACTCTCTCTACACGCATGACTGTTTGTCCACACACAGCTCCACCTCTGTCACCAAGTTTGCGGATGATACTGTTGTCCTGGGCCTCATTTCCAACAACAATGAGACCGCATACTTGGATGAGGTGGAGCAACTGACATCATGGTGCCAAGACAACTGTCTCCTTCTGAATGTGAACAAGACCAAAGAACTGATTGTGGACTTCAGGAAGAGACAGCAGCGGTCATATTCCCCTCTCATGATCAGCGGGACACCAGTAGAGAGAGTGAGCAGCTTCAAATACCTGGGTGTCAACATCTCCGAGGACCTGACCTGGACTGCACATATCCAGTCTCAGGTGAAAAAGGCCAGGCAAAGACTGTACCACCTGCGCCAGCTGAGGAAATTCCGGGTCTCACCAGCTATCCTGAAAACTTTCTATTCAGGGGCGATAGAAAGTTTACTAACTCAGTGCATCACAGCGTGGTATGGTAACAGCACCAGTCACGACTGCAAAGCCCTGCAAAGAGTGGTGCGCTTGTCCGAGCGCATCTCAGGGTCAGCTCTCCCGTCTCTGCAGGACATCTACATCAAACGATGCAGAGGCAGAGCTACAAAAATCATCAAGGACATTAATCACCCGGCCAACCCCCACTTCACCCGGCTGCCTTCTGGTAAGCGCTTCCGTAGCCTGATGGCCAAAACTGAGAGACTCAGGAGGAGTTTCTTCCCACAGGCCATCAGACTCCTGAACGCTGTCACTTAACTACATGTGACTTCACCTCACTTCAGTATTAACAAACTCACATACTGATATTGCACTGCACTTTATTCTTGTGTTTCATGTAACTACTCATTATAATGCTGTTTGCACATTACACTCCTGCACTTCTGTTATCCACAGATTTATTTTTATAGTCTCCAGTTTACTTTATCTCACTTATTTTATTCCACATCTCATTTCTTTTACTTGATTTATTCATAATTCTACATATGTATATATATATAGCACCTTATCCTATTCCTATTTTATCCTATCCCTATTGTATAATTTATTGTGCTTTTTTTGTTAATTGTTATTTGCTGTCCATGGAGCGGACCTGTTTACATTTCACTGCCGGTTGTATTCTGTATAACTGTGTATGTGACAAATAAAACTCTTGAACTTGAACTTGAACTTGAACTCATTAGTGAGCACACACATGAACACTAGGAAGTGTTCATTTAACGTCTGCGATGTTTCTGTGTACTATTACATAAATCTTAACTGTTTAATTTACGTGTAACTGGGATTAATCAGTCACATTCAGTTTATTAATATAATTAAATAAATCTTACCTGTTTCATTTATAAATGATTTACAAATAAGATTTTTATTACTGATTCTTAGATAGTGATTCTTAGTAAGTTGATTAATTTGTTTTTTTTAAATTACATAATCCAAATGCATGGAACATTTATATGCAATTCAAATACATGTTTAGACATATTTTAAGTGCATAAACGTGTAAAGTGACTTACATTTTTAAGATTAACAAAAAATTGTAATTGTCAACAATATATGCATGTCAAATTAACAAACTAGTTTTTACAGTATTTTCTCAAATTCTCAAAAATTTCTCAAATATTACCAATATTTGTAGTTTTATCAAATAAAATTTTATTATAATCACATGTTGTAAATATAACAAAATATTCTGTTTAATAGTTTACAAAATGTCACTGTGATTCAAACTAAAAATATATGCTTTTGGGTTTTCTATAATTTTCTTTTGGGATTTTACATTGTTTTTCTGTAAATTTCACTGGCATTAGGTTAAATCTATAGCAGTTATTCACCGTATATAGTAAGGAAACTTTGTGTTAACCAAATAACAGTTTTTAACTGTAGCATTTTTACAACCTTTGACCGTTAAAATCACGACCATTTTTTACAGTGTTCATTGTTCACATATGGCCTAATTCCAACATGATATCATAGAGCATCTGCTGAAAGAAGGGTGTTGTCAGACTTATCGATGGTACCAGTGTACAAGCACTGAAGAAGGCGTGGCCTCTACATTTTCGTGAGAAAAAAAGTGGGCAGAAAGACGAAACATCATTTGATGTCTTTGTCAAGGGAGTATAAACTCGATGTAACTGGACACGATATGCAGCAGGAGGAGTTGATCCTATGGAGATCTTGAGGCAGTGAAGAACTTGACAGAATTTTCCTGATTTGGAAGAGAACACAAACGAAAATAAAGAGTGGCAGGAGGGGATGCTTTTAGACCTGTGAAGCAGGCCTTGATCACAGCTGCATAAATATGGAGCGCTGCACGGATTTGCGTGTCATCCTTTCGCTGTGGCCGTGCTAATCTTCTCTGTATAGATCCAATTTTAGTATATGTGCTGCCTTAGCAAGCACTAGTTTGCTGGCCGCTCAAGGCATATGTACACCTCAGGTCCCAGCAAGCTCTCACCAAGGTGGTAAGGCCCAGCAAACTATCTCGACACTGTATACCTTATTGCACACACTGATATATGCAACAGCTCAATAATTTTAGGGAAAGGGTATGTTAAAGCTTCATTGTTCATATATGGCCTAATTCCACCATGATATCATAGAGTATCTGCTGAAAGAAGGGTGTTGTCAGACTTATCGATGGTACCAGTGTACAAGCACTGAAGAAGGCGTGGCCTCTACGTTTTCGTGAGAAAAAAAGTTGGCAGAAAGACGAAACATCCTTTGATGTCTTTGTCAAGGGAGTATAAACTCGATGTAACTGGACACGATATGCAGCAGGAGGAGTTGATCCTATGGAGATCTTGAGGCAGTGAAGAACTTGACAGAATTTTCCTGATTTGGAAGAGAACACAAACGAAAATAAAGAGTGGCAGGAGGGGATGCTTTTAGACCTGTGAAGCAGGCCTTGATCACAGCTGCATAAATATGGAGCGCTTCACGGATTTGCGTGTCATCCTTTCGGAGGGGCCATGCTAATCTTCTCTGTATCGATCCAATTTTAGTATATGTGCTGCCTTAGCAAGCACAAGTTTGCTGGCCGCTCAAGGCATATGTACACCTCAGGTCCCAGCAAGCTCTCACCAAGGTGGTAAGGCCCAGCAAACTATCTCGCCACTGTATACCTTATTGCACACACTGATATATGCAACAGCTCAATAATTTTAGGGAAAGGGTATGTTAAAGCTTCCTTGTTGACATATGGCCTAATTCCACCATGATATCTTAGAGCATCTGCTGAAAGAAGGGTGTTGCCAGACTTATCGATGGTACCAGTGTACAAGCACTGAAGAAGGCGTGGCCTCTACGTTTTCGTGAGAAACAAGTTGGCAGAAAGACGAAACATCCTTTGATGTCTTTGTCAAGGGAGTATAAACTCGATGTAACTGGACACAATCTGCAGCAGGAGGAGTTGATCCTATGGAGATCTTGAGGCAGTGAAGGACTTGACAGAATTTTCCTGATTTGGAAGAGAACACAAACGAAAATAAAGAGTGGCAGGAGGGGATGCTTTTAGACCTGTGAAGCAGGCCTTGATCACAGCTGCATAAATATGGAGCGCTTCACGGATTTGCATGTCATCCTTGCGCTCCGTGCAGGGCGATCGTCGGTCCCACTTTGTCCCACTTGTTCCACTTTTTCGGCGTCCTGATTGGCCCGCGGTCTGCCACGCCATTGGTCGGAGATCTGTTCCACTTTTTTCCTTCCCTACATGGCCATTGCATGTAGTGTGCCATTGGTCCTTCGCTCGTGTTCCACTTTTGCCTGCGCTCCGATTGGCCGGTGGGCGTGACAGCTCGGCGGGAGACGGCGCTCACTCCTCAGTGCTTTTTTGACAGCGAGAGAGCGAGCGTGCGAGCGATCGATCGTCCGTCAGCATCAAACATCGACTTTTAGTGACATTTCCAAACCCGTCATCATCATCGTTCAGTTCTGTTTCTTCAACTGTTCGACTCGAAGAGGTAAGAGCGCGCGGCTTTACTACGATTTGCTTGCTTTTCGTGTGGTCCGCCTCACCTGTACCTGTCAAGTGAATTTTACCGGTCTTTTTACCACATCCATCGTGTTCAAAACACGAACCGCGCGGTAAAGCGTCGGTTGTTTCGTGGCTATTGTTTTATTGAACGCGTTGTCGTAGTAAAATAGTTGTACTGTAGTAAAACCATGTCTGTCAGGTAAAATCAGGGTGTAAAAACGACCCCCCAACCTGTGCCCTGTGCCTGGGGGATGGGGACACAGGTGTCTGTGGTGATGCCACTTTATCTTTTGCTCTTTTTGAGTAGATACAATTGTAGATACCCCATAAAATAAAGTAAAAAGTCTTATTTATGTATTATTTAGTTTATAAAAAAAGGTTTAATTTACATTTCATGGATCCAAGTTCGAAAGAACAGCATTTATCTGAAATGTAAAGCTTTTTAAATGTCTATGCTGTCACTTGATCAATGTAATGCATCCCCCTGCTTAATGAATGTATTCATTTCTTTTAAGTTCTTTCCCCCAAAAAAATAAAATAAAATTCTTACCGGCCCAAAACATTTAAATGGTAGTACAATGTTCAAAAATGCTTGATTCAGATAAATACTGTTCTTTTGAACTTTTTATATATATCAAAGAATCACATGGGTGGCCATGCCGGGTCAGAGAGGGACATGGGACACCAGCCCAGGAAGACCAGGTTCTCGTCGGATTCGGCAACTTTGCCACCGTGTCCTTCAAGGACATTTACGAGGCGACGGACCGTGACAGAAAAGGGTATGGCTTCACATCTCTAAACATTCTCTGCTTTCTGCATCCTCTGTTAGTGTTGGGGCTTGAGTTAATTATGTGTCTCTCCATTTCAAGCTTCATCAAGTGGGTGAAAAAGCAGGTTGCCAGACCTGGAACGAAGATGGAACTTTTGCAGAAGTACATCCGGAGGAGAGATGCTGAGATGCAGACCAAATCAGCGCCTCCAGGCATGACTTTGTGTTGTATTTGTAGGGTCTATATTACAATTCTTGCATGAACTTAACACAGTTATTGAACTGAACTGAACCAATACATGACTTGAGATGACGGTCCTTTTAGAGGAGCTTTAATGTTTGTTTTTTGTTGTTGTTGTTGTTGTTGTTGTTGTTGTTGTTTTTTTTGCATCCTTCTTTGAATCGTGTTAAACACTAAATAATGACAACTTGATTAACTCAGTTCATCCTGATATTAACAGTGACCACCGCCTCCTCTGCTTCTGCACCGGAACCATCTGATGAAGATCTGGTGGCTGCAGCGGCCCACATAGATGTTCCGGGTGAGCGTGGGATTAAATCTGTGGTTGAATTTAAGAATACTGTGCGTGTATGTACACTATATAACCTGTTTCATTATGTATTATCAGCCTTCAGATGGAGGTTTTTGGAAACAATTAAGGTATGAGGTGTATTACACCTTCTTGGCGTGCCGTCTAACGTCGTGCAGTCTTCCTTTTTCCTGCTTTAAATAAAATCTAAGCGCACCTTTTTAACACTCTAAAACCCACCCCACCCCACCCGCCGCCCTCCCCCAAAACGGCTGCCATTTTTCCAACCTGCACAGCTTTGGGCATCTAATCTTTTCATCAATATCATCATCATCATCATCATCATCTTTTTGTCATCACATTTCCAATCATTAAATGGATGGCTACAGCTGCAATCACTAATCTTAGCACAAAAAGACTAATGTTAAATAGTAGTACTAGAAAATAACGCTGATGGTGCCATTTCTATGTATCTCATTTCCTTTTCCCTTTTAATGCCATGCAGCTGATGTGACTCAACAGTCACCCAGTCAGCCGGAACCTCTGCCCTCTGTCACGGGACCTGCTGTGCCAGCAAAGCAGCCTCTGCCCACAGAAGAAGTAAGTAAAATGCTCAGATGGGTGGGTAGTCAAAATCAGCAGCAGGAAAAAAAAACAGACCCGCACGTTTGATATTTTTCTTCCCTTTACAGCTGTTGCTGCCTGAAGGCTGGAGACAGACCCTGCCCAAAGAGCAGCATCTGTGGGTCAGCAAGGCTCTTTTCACCAGAGACCAGTCTGGCAGGCTGGCGCTGACGAAAAACTTGCGTCTCTGGTGGCATCCTCCTGGGCCCCGTCCTCTTTATTCCCAGCCTCCATCATCACCTGACTCATTTTATCATGCCAAGCTGTGCCTGTGGGTCCCTTACCGCATGTGGTCATACAGGCTGCTTTGCTCCCAGCCCACCTGTCACCGTCTTGGCTTTCCGCTGACAGCATGCGGAATGTACAAGACTGTCAGGAGGGTCTTGGATGTCAGTGGCTGGTACTTCATGGCTACAGAGTACCTGGAGTGCCGGTCCTGCAAGAAGAAGCTGGCAGCCTGGTCCCTGGATATTCTTGGCCAGTTGGATCCTGTCCACAGGGAAATGTTCCCAGCGGTATTGACCTGCAGGTTGGTACACTTTATTGTATGTATTTTACGTTTTAACACGAGAAAATGTCTTTCGTGCTCATTAGTTTTTTTTTTTTTTTTATCGTGCAGGCTGTCCTGTGACAAGGAGATAGTGAGGTGGATGCGGGGGCGCTCATTGGGGAACAGTGCGACTTCGGCATACCGAAACCTCTGTGTGAGGCACAGGGAGCAGTGGATTGCCCAGACGACCCATTATCTTTCTGTTGTTGGAAAGTTCATCCACCATGCCACAGACCCTAGCACTCTCGCTGGCCAGCTGCCTCAGATGACACCTGTGCCTTGTCCGGCATGGCTGCTGTCAGTTTACGCCAAAGACGTACAGACACGGCTGCCGGAACTAAAGGCCAGGGTCACATCTATATATGGAACCATCCTTAAGATGGATTCCACTAAGAAGGTAAGAAGACACACGCTCATAACATGACCACTACTAGAGCTACGTGTAGGCTAGGTGAACACCTGTTTGTTCTCGTGGATTTTTCTGTAACAAAATTATATTTAATTCAATTTAAACAGACGGACGGGTCTTTCCACGTTAATACTTCTTTTCATCCCATTTCAGGTCACCAAGAAGCTGGCTGGTGAGGCTGCTGGAACAGCGGCATGGGTCACGGATGTGGGGAATGAGTTTGGGCAGGTCCTCGTGTGTGTCCTCACTGAGGCGGAGGGTGATGGTCTGCTACCCATGTGCTCTGGACTCATTGAGCGCTACCGGAGAGCTGGTGAGGCTCCTCCCCGAGTCCTCTACGTTGACCGGGACTGCTGCTCGGCCACCGGGAAAGGAAAGGCGGCGGCGATGTTTACAGAGTGGGACCAGCTGATCGTCAGGCTGGACGTGTGGCACTTCATGCGGAGGTTTGCAGTAGGAGTGACCACAGACAGCCACCCGCTTTATGGCCCCTTTATGAAACGCCTCACCGCGTGCATTTTTGAGTGGGATGCGTCAGACGTGGAGAGGCTAAAGGAGGCCAAGCGGTCGACGGGAGGCGAGCCCACCACCAAAGAACTCGCAAAGCATTGCCGTCGCCGCACTCGGGGGGCCCAGGAGACCAAGCGGCTTATCGAAAAGCTGCTTGCAGACTTCGGGGCGGCAACGGACACCATGGGCATCAAGCTCCTCGACCAGGAGAGGATGAAGGAAATCTGGAAGACCCAGCAGCGCCACATAGACTGCATCCAGGATCCGCCGGGTGTACAGCTGTACAGGAAGACGGGACAGGTGACCAAGGAAGGGGTCCTTCTACCATCGTACCGCTGTGCACGTGGCTCAACATCCCTGGAGTCGTTCCACCTGCACTTGAATCGCTTCGTGCCAGGTTCGTGCATTACTCAAAATTAAGCATTTGGATTTTATTTGTGTGTGTGTGTTTGCATTATATGTTTTCATTTCTGAATTTGTTTTTTAGGTACAAGTGCAAATGCCATGCACTTTCAAATGTACCTGTTGGAAGGACTGGTGCAGTGGAACGAGGCACGCGGGGCCGCTGCAGTCGAAGGTGCCAGTAGGCAGGACATCTGCTATGGCGGCCCGCTGCTGCAGTACTGCAATGCGCTGAGCCAACAGCTGCTGGGTCTGAAGCTGGCTCAGGACTACACCAGCCCTGGTGAATACACAGGTATTGTGTTCATGCAGACATTTTACTTTAGCTGTTTTTCACCCGTTTGCTATTAAAACAATATTCATGTGATAACAATTTTTTTTTTTTTCCTACTGTTTCTACAGGAGAGCTCATTGGTGTGGAATACTTGTATTCCCAGACCAGCAGAGCATTTCAGGAGGACTTCGGTGCTGATCCCGACATTCCTGATGGGATACGGGACGAAGACCTACAGGTTGATTTGGAAGGGGATGAGGGGTTCGAGGACATATGCCCTGATGAGCCCATAGAATTTATGGAGCTCGAGGGCAATGACCTGCCTTCCCTTCAGGAACATCCTGCGGGTCTGCCTGCAGCGGAGTCCTCCTCTGCTGCCTTGTCCGCTCAGAGCCAGGTAAATGACTACCCATAAACACAATGTATGCACTGACATTTTATGCTGTGTAATGGCTGACTGCGGATTGTCTCACAGCTATACGAGTGAGTGGATGTACAGTCTTGGGAAGAAAATTTTTATTTTTTTATTTTATGTTTTACCTTTATAATAGAGGAGTCTTTTTTTTCTCTCTCTCTCTTTTCTTTTTTCCTCGTACAGGAGGAGAGCGTGGGACCGGATGGCCAACCTGGATATGACCATGTCGTTAGGCTGGCTGACAGTCTGGTTGCCCTGCGAAAAGAGGGGTTCGTTACACAGAGTAAGGTGAACGAGATCATCATGCTGTGGAACAACCTCTCGGATGATGACAAGGGCCCGCTCATCTATCCCCCCCGCCACCGTGACAGACTATTGAAGGGTCGCTTTAAGGTCAGCCATTCTAAGACCAACGTGACCTCGGGCACCGATAGTCTGAAGAGGTACTGGTTTCTGTCTTTGTGTCTACGTTATCATTTGACTCTCTTGAACGTTATGGTAACACTTTACTTGAAAGGGTGTGCGACATAACCTAAATCGTTCATTATTTTAATTATAATTGACACTTGGTGAGAGTTGTCATGAAGATGCATAAAAACATGTCGTGATTATGAAGGTGTCCCTTAAAGTAAAGAGTTACCAAAGTGCTTCATATTTTCATAACCAGTCTCGTAACCAATGTTATTCGCTTGTTTGACCGCTATCTGTATAATAGTCTGATTAACCGTACTTTCCTCCTTTTTCACTTTGCAGATGCTTCCTTGGTGAAGGTGGGCCGGCTCAGTGGCCCAGCGCAAGCCGTATAGTGGAGGCCATCTGCCTGGCTCTGTGCCGGATTTACCCTGCTGGTCAGACCGTCGCGGGAGTCCGGGTCAACCGTTGGGCTGCCATCCTCAAGGACTACAGGATGATCCGTGATGTAGTCCTGGGCAGCCCCGGTATCATGGCTCAAACGAAATTAAAACTGTTTGAGCTTAATCAGCTCACGGTCTCCCGGTGGTAGGTTCATTAATTAATTGTTCATGTTTTCATAATTGCCTGCCTGTTTTCATATTCATAATAATATTGATAAATAAATAAATATTGTCTTTTCTGTTCATAGGCACAATGCAAGGACCAAAAAGCAGGAGAGGGAGGTGTTGCAGCAGGACATCGAGCCTTTCACTGCTCCTTTGCTGGCCCCTGAACAGCTCCCGCCGGTGCTGCTAAAACTACCGGAAGCCATCCAGCACGGACACTCCTCCTTTATGTTTGAAATGCCTGAGGATGCTTCCGGACAGGCAGCACCGCGGTGTCGAGGCCAGCCTCCTCCTCCTCCTCCTCCTCCTCCTCCTCCTCCTCCTCCTCACCGACACCTCCTCGCGTCCCTCCAGGCACAGCCCACTCTGCCACTGCATCTCTACCTGCAGCTCTACCTGCTACCTCACATGGCGCTTCTCTTGCCACGCCCACTGGGCCCCTTCCTGTTGTAGGAGCACCTGCAACAAATGAGAAGAAGGTGCCCAGGACCACAGCGTGGCGCCGCAAAAAATTAGCAGAGGCAGCCGCAGCAGATGAAGCTCGAGGCTTGAACACCAGAAAAAGGCAAATGACTCAGCAGTTCATCTGCCAGAAGTGTGGCCAGCCAAAGACTAAAGAATTTGGCCACAGTCAGTTCAGGGGTGTCCACTTCTGCGCTACAGTTTCTGGTAAGACAGTGGCACAGTGGTTGGAGGAAGTAAAGAGAGGAGACGGAAAATAAGCAAGGACACAAAATGTAGTTGTTCCAAAATATGTTTATTTTCTTTTGGATACTTCATTTTATATATATATATATTAGAGTTCATATATGTTTGTATATATATATATATATATATATATATATATATATATATATATATATATATATATTTAAATAAATATACATTTTACTTTTTCTAATGCCTGTGTACATATCTGCTTCATTAGATATTTGTGCAATACTTAAAGTATACCAAGAATGAGTGACTCAAAAAAAATATTGAATAGCATGTATAAGGTTTTACAATACCTTAGTAATTACATTGCAATACAGTACTATTTAAATATAATACAATACGATATTATTTAAACAAAACAAAAGGTTTAACATATTTTAAACTAATTTATTATACATTGAATATGATTTAAATTATATGGTATAAACTAGACATTTTTTGCAATTTACATTCAAACTTGAATTATTTTACAAAGAATTTATACTATTATACTAATAAAATACTATTTAAATATAATACAATAACATTTAGATAGATAGAATTTTTTTGAATATATTTTAACATGCATTTAACTATTTACACAATATAATTATTCAATTTACGATATAAAAGGTCCTGAATACCATTGATGCATAAAGTAAAAACTGGAAAGGCTACGGAATACATAATAATATTTTAAACTAATTTATTGTACATTAAATATGATTTCAATTATATGGTATGAACAAGACATTTTTTGCAATTCACATTCAAACTTGCATTACTATACAAATGTATACTATTATACTAATAAAATACTATTTAAATATAATACAATAACATTTAGATAGTTTTTTTTTTTTTTAAATATATATATTTTATGATAAAAGGCCCTGTATATGATATGTGGTTCCTTCATTCATGACAGTACTACAGCACATGGCTACTTAATATGCGTATGTCATGACTCAGGAATGACACATGGCTACTTAATATGCTTTCCTCAGCCCGCCCCTAAGGCCCACCCCCAAATTCACCCCAAATTCACCCCAAATTCACCCCAAATTCACTTATTTCTCTCATTTTAGAGATGAGCACCCCACGACCCCACAGGTGATCCTATTGGCATTTTGGGGTCACCAGCTTGCAGTCCATGGCCTTGGAAGGCTTCCAGGGGCCCTTGGGGGCACAGGGGGCCCACAGAGAAGATCCATTGGGTTCTTTTTCGGAGGGGCCATGCTCATAATCTTCTCTGTATCGATCCAATTTTAGTATATGTGCTGCCTTGGCAAGCACAAGTTTGCTGGCCGCTCAAGGCATATGTACCCCTCAGGTCCCAGCAAACTCTCACCAAGGTGGTAAGGCCCAGCAAACTATCTAGCCACTGTATACACTGTAAAAAATTGTGTCGTAAAATAACGGTAATCTACTGGCAGCTGTGGTTCCAGCAATGTACAGTTAATTTACAGCCCTCTACTGTTTATATACAGCTCTCTTTTTTTTTTTACAGTATTTTACCGTAATAATACCATGAAAGGTAACTTTTAATTTGGAAAACTGATCGCATCAAACAGTTCTCATTTTAAAACTAGTATTTATAGGTGTTTGTATCGTAAAACTTCATTTAAGTCATTTCACACGTGTAAGGTGTAGTAGTAAAATGATTTAGAAACATGAATTTAACTTCAGTCTTTGCGGTTCATTGTGAGCAATAGCACACACGTATATGATATATTACTCAACAAACAGCTCATAACTGCATCTGCAAACACAGTCACTGCTGTCAAATAAAGCATCAGTCGGGATATCATCATTGTTTCTCTGCTCATCCTGGACTGAAGCACAGGCTCTACTCTTCACAGCAATGGTAACCCACAAAACTAATGAATTCAACTAAAAGAGCTCTTCATATCATCTAGTGCAACAACACATAAACACAGGTCATTTGAATATTTACTCTCCTTATCAGTTACTGACTTTGCACAACTTTTTTCTATTAACTTGCACTAATATTTCAGTGAAAATATCTTGATTCATCTGGTAAATCTGACTGTTACGTTTTACAGTATATTACTGTTTTTCCTTGATTTAACAGTAATCTACTGGCAGCTCTGGTTCCAGTAAAGTGCCGTTTTTTACAGTACTTTTCCGTAAATTAATTTACAGTTTCTTACTGTTAATTTACGGTTCCCTGTGTGGGTTTTTTCATCTAACCCCTTTAACCCTTTTAACCCCACTGCAAAATCTTCAGTTTTAAATGAACACTGAAGAGTGTACACACTACAGAGTGTTAGAGTAATTGAAGCATTGATGAAGTTCATGAGATAATTAAGAGATTAACTAAGTGATAACTGAGAACACCTATTAACAAGAATCACTGAAGGACAGAGAAACACAAGAACTACAACTACAACACCACCTGACATTTCAAACTCAATTAAAATCTAACAGGCATTAATTTGGACACCTATAAAAATGTTTGACCATGTGCTCAAGGTTATACATATTTTTTTTTTTTAATCAAATACATATTTTAATAATAACAACACATTTTCAAAGTTTTCCAGCGGTCATACCGCCTGACATGATAAGTTGAATCAACCTCATCATTACTCAAAAATGTCAAATTATCTAATATTTATGGGAGGGTGACTAACCTTGTTACTGCATCAAAGGGGTCCTCTGGGGTCTTTTGTGTAATGTCATATGCTGTCACATGGTTTTCTTAAAGGAACATTGCATAAAATTGCATTTTTATGTCGGTCGCCCTCCTTGACATTTGGAGAAGTCAATTTTTCGGACAAAAGTTTTTTAAGTATTAAAACAGTTTTGAAATAGGACTGATACACCATTTTCCCTCATTTATAATGACTTTAACATAAAATCATGCCAAACTATTCAATTAAGAATTTTAATGACAAAATTGACCTTTTTATTGCAGTTTTGTTCTCTGGTTGCAGGTTCGGACAGTCGCACCGCCTGACATTTTTGGTCTTTCAAACACCAAAACTCAAAAACATCAATTGAATTTCAATAAAATAAAAAAGGTTTCTTATAAAGGAGATATTGTAGATCAGTTTGATATATGACATGTATTTATTAAAATTATGTTTAGAAAAATAAATCATTGGGACACAAAAAATACATGTCATGTCATTGACCCATATATATACTGTATGTATGCCACTTTAGCATAGCGATCACTTGAATATACATCTACGACGAGTTATCGTGCTAACAACCTGGACCTTACTCCAGTAAAGTATAGATACCCAAAATTTCTACTTAAGTAAGGTAACGAAGTATTTGTACTTCGTTACTTGACACCTCTGCAACTGAGGAGGAACTTGAATGCTAATGGAAAACATCAACAAATACTTCTGCGCACTATGGGGCAAAATACATTTGTTAACAGCCTGGTAGTCAAGCGACTGGAAGTGTGTGTAGCTTGGACGGAAAGGAGTTCATAAAGCTACCTGAAGTTTACACTCAGCAAGAAATTCCAGTCAACAGGGAACATATCCCTACACTGTAAAATCCAACAGCTGTTCTTACTAAGTCTTTTTTAGTAAACTTTACTTAATGTCCAATAATTTGTTGAACTTACTTAAAACAATTTAGTAATCTGAACTATTTGCATGCTATGCCTTTGTTACTTAGAAAACTCAAGTAAACATTACTTGACTGGTTTGAGTACCATTTTGCCAAAGGAAAAAAAAAACAGTGGGCGGGCAAAAGGTTGAGGCGGGGCAATTCTAAATAGACTGTTCCCTCATTTCCTCCACTTCTGCAGTCATCGTTCTTCTTAGTTGCATTCACTCATTTTCCAGTAACCTTGAATATTATTAAAAATACAACTAAATACTTTGGGAAAGCGACACATAAGCTGACTTCATAAATTTATGTTGATTTCCTAAAATTTCTCACCATTATGGTGATCAGTGTTCCCTTTGGTTGGGCACTTGGAACTTAATTTATATTACTATAATTCTCTTCCTATTGATGCAGCAACGCAACACGAAATCACAGTTATCTGATTTCAAAGAAAGGGAAGTAATAAGTGTATGTATGTATGTGTATATATATATACAAACAGACACACACATATATGCTTATCTAAATACATCTGTCTATATATATATATATATATATAGACAGATGTATTTAGATAAGCATATATGTGTGTGTCTGTTTGTATATATATATATATATATATATATATATATATATATATAAATAAATGTAATGCCAATTAATGACCTTTTAACATTTCATTGCTAACACTTCGGACAAATTTTTAATTGTGTTAATATAATGCATCTATATTTGTGACAATATCCAACAATTGACCATGTTTGAGTCACATATAGAATTCAACATTCAGCATCCAAAACACAACAATGGTAACATTATTTTTTTACACTTAATAAATAAAACCATTACAAGTTAATTTGCTGTTTTTATTGGGGTTATACTGACAAAAGACAGCAAATAAAATGGTAAAATAAAGCCAAAAGTAATAAAACGGAGTTACGATTGCCCTGTGATTAATTTATTCGTGCTGCAGTGCATTCTGGGAGTACACTTCCTCAGCTCACAGATGAATTAAGTTGACACAACTTGAATGGTTTAAGTAAGAAAAACTTGATGCAATTAAGCTTACTTAATTGAGTGTTAAGTTCAGCTTACTTGAGAATTTTAAGGCAATCGGTTTGCATGGTTTTAACAAGTAAACTGGATTGCCTTTGAAGTAAAGTAAACTCAGTAATTCCAAGTTATATGCAGAAAACATCACCTTAGCACAACTTTCATAAATGAGTTAGGAATACTCACAAAGTGTATTTTACTTGAAATGATTTAGTTGATTAAAATAGTAATTCTGAGTAGTCTATACTAAGACAAGTACATCTAAAGTAAATGATTAAGTATACGATACAAATTTGATTTAAGTTACTGGTACTCTCTTGTAAGTGTACAATACTAGACAGGCTCTTGTTAGTTCTACATACTATTCCTATTTCACTTTACTTGGTTTTTTTTTTAAGGCAATCGGTTTGCATGCTTTTTTTAAGTAAGGTTTACTAATTGGATTTTACAGTGTATACAAGAAGATATTCGAAAATGGCCTTATCTTCAAGACATTGATATTCCCAACATTAATGCTGGAATTGACCTTCTGATTGGGATTAATGCACCCAAAGTGATGGAACCTTGGAGAATTATCAATAGCCAGGGTAATGGACCCTTTGCTATTAAAACACTGCTAGGTTGGGTGGTGAATGGACTTCTCCACAATGAGGAAGCATGCATCAACAAGCAAGGTCAGAAATATGTTCATGCACATCGGATTTCTGTTGAAAACCTGAGTGAACTTTTAATTCAGTGTAGTGGACACCAGAATTCCAGGGCCCAGTTTATGGCCGGGCCCCTCTTTGCCCATAACAGTGGACAAAGGTTTGCTCCATTTTGATTGGATATTGTTGGACTAGCACAAACAAGATGTCCAACCCATCAGATAAAGATGCTTGGACAACATCCAGACACCTCTTTGAGGGCAAGAAGAAGACCTCTAGTACCAAGCCCAGGAAGGACAAGACTTCTCATTGGTCCACATGCAGTTTCTGCCCTTCACCCATCTAGAGATGGATCCCTAATGACCTGATTTGTGACGGCCATAAACATTCCTCAGGACTTCAGCAATAGTGGGTGAAACAAAGAAAGACCAAAACTGATCCATCCAAATCCATTCACAACTATGTTTGGAAACCTTAAGACTGATGTAAACTACACATATCCATCTCATACTTATTCAGAGAAATAAGTATTTTCAGTGACAGCTATTTGTAAGGCAACATCTTCCACAAATTCAGCTGTTAATGAACAAATGAATAAACACATGACAGTTCAATCTTTTTCCATCATGTTTGGTGTCATCATGTTATGCGTTTAGTATATTGCCAAGGGTATTCTGATGGTGGTTTGGAAAGTGAGAAATGCATTGATGAACTTTAAAGACCCTTTAAAGACTTCTAACTGTGTACAGTATGCAAATGAGTTCCACAGGGGAAAGAAGGGTGGGCCACACTGTGTGCCCTCTCTGATGCCAGCAGCCAATAGCAACACTGGAATGGAGAAGCGCCAAATTGCAATCTCCTCCTATTCGGAAAAGGATAAAGGTACCCTTTCAATAGACACTCCTTGTTCTGAGTCTGTCTGCCGAGGATTAGACTGTGACAGAGCAACCAGTTTCTGAGTCTCCTCCATGCGAGAGACAAACAGTTCACCAAGTTCTGAGTCTGTCCCTTGAGGATTAGACTGTGACAGAGCAACCAGGTTCTGAGTCTCCACATCCGAGAGACAAACAGTTCACCAAGTTCTGAGTCTGTCCCTTGAGGATTAGACTGTGACAGAGCAACCAGGTTCTGAGTCTCCACATCCGAGAGACAAACAGTTCACCAAGTTCTGAGTCTGTCCGCTGAGGATTAGACTGTGACAGAGCAATCAGGTTCTGAGTCTTCTCCATGTGAGAGACAAACAGTTCACCTTGTTCTGAGTCTGTCCTCTGAGGATTAGACTGTAACAGAGCAACCAGGTTCTGAGTCTCCACATCCGAGAGACAAACAGTTCACCAGGTTCTGAGTCTCCACATCCGAGAGACAAACAGTTCACCAAGTTCTGAGTCTGTCCGCCGAGGATTAGACTGTAACAGAGCAACCAAGTTCTGAGCCTCTGGTTTAACCAGAGAGACAACACAAGATCCGAGGATCTGAATCTACAGCTTGTGAGGCAGTGACAGATACGACAACGTTCTGAGCCTCCAGCCTGTGAGGAAAGAGACATTAACCAACACTACGTTCAGAGTTTTAGTCCAGCGAGACGACTACAGCACGTCCCGAGTCTCCATGCTAAAGAGAACAGAGCAGATTGACCAACTTCTGAGTGTCTGGTCCAAAGAGGCAGAAGACACACAGAGACATTTGCAACAAGGTTAAGCTCAGGAGAGCAAACCTTTACTTCAAGGTTCCTTTGTCTGCGTGTTCCAGATTAAGGACCTTCTGCACCTACTTCAGGGCCTCATCTGCGTGTTCCAGATTTTAGGACCCTTTGGTGCCCCAGGAGATCAGCATCCCACAGATCTTCATGTTCAAGGCTGTTGAAACAGATTCCAGCTCCTTTCTTCACTGCATTGTCTCCCAGCAAAACCATTGGAAGAAGTCATCACCATCGGACTGCTTACTCAACCACGTGGAACGTAAATATCACTTATCCAAACCTCTTTCTAGAGACCTTGGCATTGTTGTATATTATCAGTATATGATTTTCTAATTTACATTAGAGGTAATATAACTGATGCTAGTTAATAACAAATAATCTTTCGTTTATTTGTTTGATACATAATAAGGTTCTTCACCTTAATTTTAGAGAAACAACAGTTTATCTTTCCATAAGATAACGTAACTCTTCTATAGCCACACTTAACTTACTCACATGTATTTTATACATTTTACGCACTTTATGCCTTTATCATTCATTGTATTCATTTAGTAGTTGTGTTAATTGTTCTGTTTATCTTTTGTTAATAAAATCTATTTTATTACAATTGTGTCTTCCTTGTGCTGATAAAGCAGAAAAGGCTCTACAAGTTAGAAATCTCACCAATCTTTCAGATAAATCAGCTGACCAACTCTCCCCCCCTTTACATTCATTATAAATGACTGGGCAGCCTCCTGTGTGGAGTGTTCTCATACAGCCAAGGTAAAAGGCCTTGACTAGTGTCCCAAACTAACAGGGGGGAAGGTGGTCATCTGATGTACTCATAACCACACCTTAAGTGACGTGTGATCCAAAATTCACAACGTCAGCAGTGACGTGAGTACCAATCACTACCTTACTTAGTGTCCTTGGGTGGACAAAAGTAAAAATCACTACATAATTGGCGTCCCTGGGTGGGCTAACTTAGAATGAAATGAGCCTTCTGTTTTGTCAACACAAGTTAATACACTGAAAGATAAAAAAGGAAGTAACTTTAGCAGGAAACTAAGTCTTTCACCTAGTCAGAAATCAATTGCATCGCAACGAGTGTTCTCTCTAAGCCTGATTGATTGTTTCCCTGCTCAACTCCTTGGTACGGTTTATGACTAGGATTAGTTGCAAAGTGTATAGAATTGTATTGTGGCACAGAGCTTGCAATGTTTTGTAGCACACGTTGTAATTGTTGATTATAACTAATTGCTAATATAAGAATAGCATATGGTGTTCACCTAAGTCTACCATACTGTTTTAGAATTTTTATGAACGTGTCAGATAAGGGTAGTGCCTTCTGACAAATTGAAGACAAGTGCTAGAATTCTCACCCCTTAGTGTGTGTGACATTCATTGTCGTAGTGGCTTAGAGCTGCTTACACTTGTGGTAAACTTTCAGAGTTTAGCTGGTTTGGGTGGTATATTTATTTATTATATATACACAACACAGGTATATATATATATTAAATAAAGATGGCTGATATGACCGCTGAAGCAGTGAGCCAGGCCTTAAAGGGCGCTTCACTAATAAAGCTTCTTTCTAACCTATCACTAAATTGGCCTGTACAACAAACCCAAGCCACAGACAAAATATCCCTTGCTCAAGAACAGAATAAAGATTTGTTCCAGGAACTCAAAAATGAGCTGGCTGATCTGCATAGGGATAATTTGAGATTAAGAGCTAAAATATGTAGATTGTCATCTGAGACAAAAAGCTTACAGTCTATTACTGTGATTCAGGAAGCAGAACTTAAAAGAGTCAAAACTGACATGGCCACTCTGCAGACAGAGTTGGCCCATACCCAAAATGACCTGCTAGAACAGACAGAGAAGTTAAATTCTCTGAGCTCTAGTGAGATAAGGACTAAAGCTGAGTTAAGTTCAGCATTGCTCAAAATTTCTGAGCTGAAGAAGCTCCAACAAATTGAGCATACAGACAGGATAAGTCAACTGGATAGAGTCAAGTGCCTCCCCCAGCAGAAACCTGAACTACAAAGTGTGCACCCCCGCTCCTTTGATTCAGCTGGTAGGGACCCCCTGTTGTATAGCTTTGAACAGAGAAAGCATCATCAGGACAGTGATGTCATAGCCTCAAGCAGCCTAACTGTGAGTGACTCTCCTAAAACTTTCCGCTCCTTACCTAAGCTTCCTAACATGCTACCATCTAGCAACAGACTGCATATTCTTAGAGAATTAGCACGTGACATAGAGGTTTTTAACCCTGAGACAACTAAACACAACATAGAGTTGTATTTAAAGGATGTAAATGCAGCCTTGACATACTTTCCTGAAGCCAGCACGACTGACAAAGTCTTTCTTCTGAGAAAGACCACATCACAGATTGTCCATGGCTTCATGGATAGACAAAGCCCAGATATTGCTAACAATTATGACAAATTGTGTAAAGCTCTTCTGGTAGAGTATACTCTATATCAGAACCCATCTGCCTCTCGTCTCTCAGCTTTCCGAATTAAGCAAGGCCGCCATGAGTCTCCCAGAGAGTACTATGAGCGCTTAAGGAAAATGTATTTTGCTGGCAAAGATGACCCCAAGGCAGAGGAGGATGTTATGTTTAAGAGTCTGTTTGTAAGTAATCTTTACCCTACTGTTAGAAAACCACTCATACTCCTGGTAGATGTTGAAAATATGTCTGCAGGAGAACTGAGGCAGCTTGCCATGCGAGCCTGGGACAGTGGGAAGGAAGGCTCAGACAGACAAGACAGGCAGCCGAGTTCATCTGTGCTTGAATCTAGACATGACTGTAAGACTCCCATTCATATGGTAGAGTCAGAACTTCCCCAAAACAGATTAGTCCATTGCAGCAATTTCCAGCAGAGCTCCCAGAGCCCTAAACTCTCAGGTTACAGGGGTCATAAAAATCAAAGGTATGCCCCCAGAAAGGAGAGCAAGCAGTGGCAGTGGGAGGATTGATTGCAAGGACAGAAGAAGAGTAGAGATAACTCTGAGAATGGCCAAAAACAGAGAGGTCAGAATTGGAAATCTAGAGGGACTGAATGTAAGGATGCTGAGAACTTAGCAGAGATCCAGCACATACTTCTTAAAGCCCTCAAAGACCTCAAGTCAGAGGAGTACCACTCCACTGACAGAGACTTGGTCTTCTAAGCATGATCAGGTCAGGGCCCTCCCCCTCCACCTAACATCTCAGACTGTGGACAAGAGTCAGGGGAGAGAGCAGTAGCCCATAACTGAACAGGGTCTTTCAGATTCAGCAGACATCAAGTCCCTGTTACCTTTTAAACTTCAACTTCAGCCTAAGAAGGGTTTATAAATTTTCATTTTAGTTTTGCTACAGTTTAGACTTTTCAGTCAAAATCTATAAATCGCAAGGTTATGATTTTGTATGCCCATGACAATCCCTTTGGATGTCATGAAAGGGGGGTCAAAGCCTCCTATGATATTTCCAATCAACTAATTCACTGGCCACTCGTACAGTAAAATATTGCAGATCTCAGCCAGGGTTAGATAATTTGTTCTCTGTTCCAGCCATTTAAACTTCCTTATAGGAGACCTCCAAAAATAAGAGATAATGGATTAGACCTGTGGAACAGCCTTCCAGAGGAAGCTGCAAACGTCAGGCAGAGCAATCAAATTCCCAACCCCCAGTACTGGTCAACATACAGCCTCTTGAGCTTCTAGCATAGCCAAGATAATGGATGTCATACAACCTGACTACTCCCATTAATAAGTCTGTATAATAATGCAATTATTACTTGTGAGCTTTGCTCCTGATAAGGCGATGAAAGATAAAATCTTGTCATTGGTGGTACCAGGTGAACTAGTTGAGGATTCTGTTAATCAGGCAATGCAAGTAAACCAAGCGGGTGCACTTAGCTTACAGCTTGGATAGTGCTATACCAAATTATGTCAATCTAGACATTTAAATAATTGGTTTCCTGCTAATTCTGATCAAACATTTCAAGTGTTTACACTCACAACGAATACTCTTTTGATATTCTAAGCTGTTTAAGCTAAATTTAGGAAATGTAATTTTCATCCACACATAGGTACCTTCTCTAGAAAGCTTCTAACCTGTTTAGAAATTATTCTACCAAACCTTTTATTTGGCTCATTTAACTCTGTAAAGAACATATTGAGCCAAATTTTATTTCCAATGCCATTGGTTAAAAGGGAGAGGTGAGGTGTGTGTGTTTTGTTCCTGCTGTTCCCTTTCAGTGCATCGCCCAGATCAACGACTTCAGGTCCTCGATCAAGCCGATCAGGGGGGTATGTAGTGGACACCAGAATTCCAGGGCCCAGTTTATGGCCGGGCCCCTCTTTGCCCATAACAGTGGACAAAGGTTTGCTCCATTTTGATTGGATATTGTTGGACTAGCACAAACAAGATGTCCAACCCATCAGATAAAGATGCTTGGACAACATCCAGACACCTCTTTGAGGGCAAGAAGAAGACCTCTAGTACCAAGCCCAGGAAGGACAAGACTTCTCATTGGTCCACATGCAGTTTCTGCCCTTCACCCATCTAGAGATGGATCCCTAATGACCTGATTTGTGACGGCCATAAACATTCCTCAGGACTTCAGCAATAGTGGGTGAAACAAAGAAAGACCAAAACTGATCCATCCAAATCCATTCACAACTATGTTTGGAAACCTTAAGACTGATGTAAACTACACATATCCATCTCATACTTATTCAGAGAAATAAGTATTTTCAGTGACAGCTATTTGTAAGGCAACATCTTCCACAAATTCAGCTGTTAATGAACAAATGAATAAACACATGACAGTTCAATCTTTTTCCATCATGTTTGGTGTCTATGCGTTTAGTATATTGCCAAGGGTATTCTGATGGTGGTTTGGAAAGTGAGAAATGCATTGATGAACTTTAAAGACCCTTTAAAGACTTCTAACTGTGTACAGTATGCAAATGAGTTCCACAGGGGAAAGAAGGGTGGGCCACACTGTGTGCCCTCTCTGATGCCAGCAGCCAATAGCAACACTGGAATGGAGAAGCGCCAAATTGCAATCTCCTCCTATTCGGAAAAGGATAAAGGTACCCTTTCAATAGACACTCCTTGTTCTGAGTCTGTCTGCCGAGGATTAGACTGTGACAGAGCAACCAGTTTCTGAGTCTCCTCCATGCGAGAGACAAACAGTTCACCAAGTTCTGAGTCTGTCCCTTGAGGATTAGACTGTGACAGAGCAACCAGGTTCTGAGTCTCCACATCCGAGAGACAAACAGTTCACCAAGTTCTGAGTCTGTCCCTTGAGGATTAGACTGTGACAGAGCAACCAGGTTCTGAGTCTCCACATCCGAGAGACAAACAGTTCACCAAGTTCTGAGTCTGTCCGCTGAGGATTAGACTGTGACAGAGCAATCAGGTTCTGAGTCTTCTCCATGTGAGAGACAAACAGTTCACCTTGTTCTGAGTCTGTCCTCTGAGGATTAGACTGTAACAGAGCAACCAGGTTCTGAGTCTCCACATCCGAGAGACAAACAGTTCACCAGGTTCTGAGTCTCCACATCCGAGAGACAAACAGTTCACCAAGTTCTGAGTCTGTCCGCCGAGGATTAGACTGTAACAGAGCAACCAAGTTCTGAGCCTCTGGTTTAACCAGAGAGACAACACAAGATCCGAGGATCTGAATCTACAGCTTGTGAGGCAGTGACAGATACGACAACGTTCTGAGCCTCCAGCCTGTGAGGAAAGAGACATTAACCAACACTACGTTCAGAGTTTTAGTCCAGCGAGACGACTACAGCACGTCCCGAGTCTCCATGCTAAAGAGAACAGAGCAGATTGACCAACTTCTGAGTGTCTGGTCCAAAGAGGCAGAAGACACACAGAGACATTTGCAACAAGGTTAAGCTCAGGAGAGCAAACCTTTACTTCAAGGTTCCTTTGTCTGCGTGTTCCAGATTAAGGACCTTCTGCACCTACTTCAGGGCCTCATCTGCGTGTTCCAGATTTTAGGACCCTTTGGTGCCCCAGGAGATCAGCATCCCACAGATCTTCATGTTCAAGGCTGTTGAAACAGATTCCAGCTCCTTTCTTCACTGCATTGTCTCCCAGCAAAACCATTGGAAGAAGTCATCACCATCGGACTGCTTACTCAACCACGTGGAACGTAAATATCACTTATCCAAACCTCTTTCTAGAGACCTTGGCATTGTTGTATATTATCAGTATATGATTTTCTAATTTACATTAGAGGTAATATAACTGATGCTAGTTAATAACAAATAATCTTTCGTTTATTTGTTTGATACATAATAAGGTTCTTCACCTTAATTTTAGAGAAACAACAGTTTATCTTTCCATAAGATAACGTAACTCTTCTATAGCCACACTTAACTTACTCACATGTATTTTATACATTTTACGCACTTTATGCCTTTATCATTCATTGTATTCATTTAGTAGTTGTGTTAATTGTTCTGTTTATCTTTTGTTAATAAAATCTATTTTATTACAATTGTGTCTTCCTTGTGCTGATAAAGCAGAAAAGGCTCTACAAGTTAGAAATCTCACCAATCTTTCAGATAAATCAGCTGACCAACTCTCCCCCCCTTTACATTCATTATAAATGACTGGGCAGCCTCCTGTGTGGAGTGTTCTCATACAGCCAAGGTAAAAGGCCTTGACTAGTGTCCCAAACTAACAGGGGGGAAGGTGGTCATCTGATGTACTCATAACCACACCTTAAGTGACGTGTGATCCAAAATTCACAACGTCAGCAGTGACGTGAGTACCAATCACTACCTTACTTAGTGTCCTTGGGTGGACAAAAGTAAAAATCACTACATCAGCAATACAACCATGATTTCCCAGAAAAGACTTTTGAGGAGACGAAACAAATGTCGGTAGAAGATCACAAATTCATGCAGATAATGGACAGCTCTGTTGAAATTTTGGATGGACATTATCAATTGCCATTGCCATCCAAGAAGGATAATCCTATGATGCCAAACAACCATCACATGGCAGAGCAACAAGCATTGTCTTTAAAAAGAAAGTTGCAAAGGAGTCTTGAGTTTCATAATGAGTATAGGGCATTCATGGAAACAGTCCTATCATGCGGATATGCTGAACCTGTACCCCAAGACCAGTTGATGCAGGAAAATGGAAAAGCGTGGTACATTCCACACCATGGTGTGTTTCACCCAAAGAAGGGGAGCTTGCGTGTGGTATTTGACTGCTCTGCAGCTTATCAGGGTGCCTCACTGAACACCGAACTCATTCAAGGTCCTAAGCTTACAAACAGCTTAATTGGGGTCTTAATCCGTTTCCGTCTTGACAACATCGCTATCATGGCTGATGTGGAGAAAATGTACTATCAAGTAAAGGTCCCATCTCATCATGTGAACTTCTTGCGCTTCCTTTGGTGGCCAAATGGGGACATTCGTCAGCCACTGAAAGAGTACAGAATTATTGTACATCTGTTTGGTGCAACATCATCGGCTAGCTGTGCAAATTATGCTTTAAAGAGGACAGCTGAGGATAACAAAGGGTGCTTCTCAGCTGATGCAGCTAGCACAGTTTAAAAAAGCTTCTATGTGGATGATATGTTAAAGTCAGTGGACACAGAGGACCATGCCATTAGACTTTGTAAAGAGCTGAAATCACTCTGTGCAACTGCACTGTAAAAAGTAATTGTTGAATCTACTAAAGAAAAACTTGTAAAATTAACTGATTTTGGAAAATTTGTTGATTTAACTTGAATATACTGAGTATTGTGAACTTTTAGGCGGATGCAATAGCTAAACTATGCAAGTTTAGTACATTGTACTTAAGAATGTTGCGTGTGTTGTACTAAATGTTGACACTGTTAAATCCAACAGCTGTTCTTACTAAGACTTTTTAGTAAACTTACTTAATGTCCAATAATTAGAATTTACTTAAAACAATTTAGTAATCTGAACTGTTTACATGCTCTGCCTTTGTTACTTAGAAAACCCAAGTAAACATTACTTGACTGGTTTGAGTACCATTTTGCCAAAGGAAAAAAACACACACAAAAAACAGGTGGGCGGGCAAAAGGTTGAGGCGGGGCAATTCTTAATAGACTTTTCACTCATTTCCTCCACTGCAGTCATCGTTCTTCTTAGTTGCATTCACTCATTTTACAGTCATCTTGAATGTTATTGAAAATACAACTAAATACACTGTAAAAAAATGCTGTAAAAAAACGGCCACATTTTGACAGTAAAATGCTGTTTTCCATTAAAACAGTACTATACCGTAGAAAACAATGCATTCTGGGTAATATGTGTCATTTTCGAGAAAATAGCCAACAGTAATATACTGTGAATTAAACCGCTTAAAGTCGACACTCAGAGGCTGTGTTCAAAATCACTCCCTATCCCCTTATTCACTATTCCCTAGACTAGTTCACTGATATAGACCACTCGACAGAGAGAGAGGAAAGAAGAGAGTGAATTCAGACACTGATGAACACCTGCTGTTATCACTGAAGGAAAGAGAAACATGATTTCATCAACGGAAGATAAAAGAAGACATTAAATCTGTGAAGATCTCATCAGAGGATTAAACAACTCCACAAACAGCATTACCAGCTTCACACATTACTAACCAGACTGACTTTATTTCTGTCAGACGTCTACAGAAGCTCTTATTGAGAATTATCAGATGATGTTTTTTTGTTTCTTCTGACGTTACCATTATGATGATCAGTGTTAGCTTTAGTTGGGCTCTTGAACATTGACACAATAACATTAATTTTTCTCTCGCTGCTGTAACTGTGTTTTCAATACATTTGTTATAGCACGTAAAGCTGAGACAAAACCATGATTTGGTTATGTTGACTATTTAATAATAGTTTAATTCACCAATAATTTACTAGTCTTATCTATAAACATATAGTTGATTCTTATTTTTTTGCAAAACTTGAACCCTACCCTATAACAACATTGTTGCAACAACCAGATAATTTGAAGAGCATGGTAACAGCTCGTGGTCGAAACATCTGAATCAATCTGACTCACATAGACATCAAGAATCGACGTATGAATCTCAACCATGGTGACACTCAAAACTCCCAGCATGCATTCAGGCACAAATAAATTATGCTGCTGAATAGCCTGGTAATTTTCTTTAATTCTTACTATTTGCATTTATTTTTGGTGCTGTTGTTGTGTTGACTTTAAGTAGTGTTTTATGATATTCAGAGTTGCTCTGTTCGTTTTTTTTATTGATTGTCACCATTGTTGAGATTCATATGCTGATTCTTCATGTCTATGTGAGTCTAAATGACAGCAGAGAGCAAACTAATTTTTGAAATCATGACTTTACAAATCATTCATAACTAATTCCTAATCAGTGGTTGATAATTTCAGAAGGGTCCCAGTTTAATAACATAAAATAAGAGTAAATGTGTGTGTTTTTAAAAGAATGGGTTCGTTTAGGGAAGAAACACTGGACAAGATTAACAAACTAAACATCCTATTACAATTATAGCAAAACATAGTCAATAACTTCTGACCATTTGTTTTTCTTGTCTTTTTTGCTACAATAAATGTGTTTAAGAAACACACAGTTATAGCAGACAAAGAAAGACTATCATTACAAAGTCCAGGGTCAAGAGAGAAGGGTATTCCTGCACAACCGGAGGCTGCAGTTTCAGGACCCCAGTTCTAAGACCCTAGTTTTTTGTGACAGCACCACCTACCGAATTGAATCACCAAAACACTAATTTAAGATGGACGATGGACACTGATCAGACTGTAAGTACCGATATTCAATCAAGTTTTATTTTATAACGTTTAAACGAAAAACAAAATGTACTAAAGTGAGCTGCTAACTATGAATTAAGAATAAATTCACACGAATTAAGAATTTGTGTGCTAGTTTTATTAGTTACTACACTGTCAGAAAAAAAGGTACATTTCTGTCACTGGGGCGGTACCCTAAGGTATAAAACCAAAAAGCTACTAATATGTACCTTTAAGGTTCTACTATGTACCTTTAAGGTACTAAATTGCACTCTTAAAGTACTGATATGTACCTTTTAAGGTACTAATATGTACCATTTAGGGGTGAGTAAGGTACAAAGATGTACCTTTTCACTTTTGTACCTTAGGGTACCGCTCCAGTGACGGCACTGTACCTTTTTTTCTGAGAGTGTATGATGTTCTTGATCGTGGCGTGGCCATGATTTAATAAATCCTTTTTGATTTTTAATGACTATAATACATCTAGCCAGCACATTATTAAACTTAAAAAGATGACAAATGCATATTGGTGTAAGGGTGTGTGATTTACCTGTAGCTTATTAGTGGGGAAACTTCCTGAATAATCATTGTTTTACCATAGTTAAGAATAAAATATTCTTACATAACTGCTCTGACTGCCTGGTTGCACTACAATATCAGCCTGTCTAAATGATGCATAATGTTTGGCAAGTTCAGCCATTTATACTTTGGCTACGTTCTTATAGTATGTACTTTTGCTGCGAAGGATTAAAAAGATTAAAATGAATCCTTTAATTAAAAAAATAATAATAATTCTGTATGAATCTTGCACAATTTTTTTTTATTATTATCCTTGGAGCTGGACTGAAAAGACTGGGCATAATATTGCAGTGATTAATAAATGCATATTTAGCTACTTCAAACAAATACTATTATATTCCATTCTGCATATCATGTAGATTTCATAATGTAACCGAGATGGCAATGGCTTTTGACATGTAGCCTATGTTACCTTTTTTTTTTTTTTTTTGCTTTTAGGGATTGCCACGCCATCACTGTGAAAATGACTGCAGGATTACCATGTTAATTTTAGAGTCTCAGTGTTTTTTTTTAAAATAAGTATATGCTTATATAGTATCTGTCAATGTCACACATCTTTCAGATGGACATGGCTTTCATTAGAAAGTGGTGGTGTCTTCTTTTGATGGAGCGCTTCCAAATAGAAGGGTATTATAACAATATATATTTGTATTTTCAACACTTGCTGGTTTTTATAAATTGTGCAGTATTTTATTGAATGTATGTTATCATCTACAGTTCATTTTGTGTCATGGCTCATTTATCAAAACTACCATGTTCACCAGATTAGTATAATGACTTTCAGTCATCATCCATTTAGCTAAGTAAGAAATGTTTACAATAGTTGCCTCACACTGTATGCAGCTTCAACTGTATAGCACCATGGTCTCAATTGGTGGGTATTGCTCTTATATACTTACAAATTTGGAGTTTGGAATTAGACATGAGTAACATTAATATTCTGTTTGGCTTTCTCTCTCTACAATTCCAACAGTGCACAAGTGTTAAATCATATATATATATATATATATCTTTTTGGTGCTGTTGTTATTGCAAAAATGACATAAATATATATTCTTCAAACATTCTTGAGTCTTGTCTTTCCTCTATACAATCTTTAAAATATCTGACTGTAATTAAGTGACTGCATATACTGATTCCATCATTATTTTACCTGATAATGAACTAATTAGTTAAAGTTAAGGAGGTTAATCAATATACAGTATAATTCAAGAAACTACGATTTTTAAGGTACTCAACTTTTTTTTAAAGATTGATATACATTTTAAAATTTTATTTTGTGTAAATTAATGTGCTTAAATTTAAAATTGTGACTCAAAGCAGGTATTACACACTTTGTAATTAACCTCTGATGCATTTTGAATTTTAAAAAAAATCACATAAAATATACTCCTGAGATTAAATATCTTTATGCTATGTAGGCTACTAACTAAACCACATGGGTCATAGAACTGAGGTCATGAAACTGCAGCACACCGCTATATCATCCAGTTCTGTAGGTGGTGCTGTCACAAAAAACGAGGGTAGAATTGCAGTCCTGAAACTGCAGTCTCCGGGTGTGCAGGAATCCTACTACTGGGTCAAGAGCCCAACTGAAGCAAACACTGATCACGATAATGGTGACCAAATATTTTCTATTAAACATCAACACCTAAAGTTCTGATAATTCTCAATAAGAGCTTCTGTAGTCGTCTGACAGAAATAAAGCCAGTCTGGTTAGTAATGTGTGAAGCTGGTAATGCTGTTTGTGGAGTTGTTTAATCCTCTGATGAGATCTTCAGAGATTTAATGTCTTCTTTTATCTTCAGTTGATTTCATCTAAAGCTGTGGCTGAAGTCAGTTAGTTCTTGTGTTTTTCTGTCCTTCAGTGATTCTTGTTAACAGGTGTTCTCAGTTATCGCTTAATTAATCTCTTAATTATCTCATGAACTTCCTCAATGCTTCAATTACTCTAAAGCCTAGTTCACACTGCCCGATTTTTGCCCCGATTTTGAGTCGCCGACAGGTTTTGTGAAATCGCCAAGAAGTCCTCGCTGCAGCCTGTAGCACGATGACGTTGCTGGATCAGATCCAACGCGTACAGGACGCGCATGCGCGGTGGTTTCATTCACAATTCGATGACGTCATATACGCATGCGCAGAAGAGTTTTGAGGACATTGAATGCACAGGAGAGTTTGCTGGATAGATAAATACTCAAACCGCTCGCGCAAAAATAATGATTAATAACAAGCTCACGCCATCAGGACACGCGTTTTGCATTTTTCCTTGAATGTGTAGGCTACTGGTATTTTAAAGTTCTTTACAGATCGTGTTGCATTGAGGATTAAAATTACAGAGACAATTACTTGACTAATTTTTCCTTCCACTCAACAGCAAGTATGATCAGAATATATAAAAAATTAACTGTTTTGCATGCATGCACAGCGAAACTAGGATAATTTAAGTATCACATTTATGAAAAGATGATTTATTAATCAATAATTACTTAATACTATTTATCAGTTCTACAACTACACAGTTTAGAACATCATCTATATACAATAATGATCATACATTATGACTAGCGCATACACATTATAAATTAACCCAGAGATCGGTATGAATGACATTGTCATAACGATCCACCATCCAGTACGTATTGGATCTGATCCAGCAACGTCATCGTGCTACAGGCTGCAGCGAGGGGTGTCTCGACAAATGCCCGAGATCACAGGCAAATCGGTGCTCGTGCACGCGAGTGACAATCACGCAGTATGAATTATCAAAGACACGATCAGAGAGAATCGCCGACGCCGGTGAGATATTTGGCATGCTAAATATCTGGACCTGTCGGCGATTCAAACTCCTGCCGTGTGAACAGCGTTCTGACTGAAAATTACACCGACAGCCAATGAGAGAGTGAGATACAGGGCAGCAGGAGGTTCAGGGAGGAGTTATAAAGCAGAATTTCAGTATTTTAATAGATATATTTACAATTCTATCAAACAGAAACAAAGGCCAAACATTTGCACGTCCAGCCACAGCAGCAGCACATTAAATAATTATTTATTTACCTCAAACTGTCTTTGCAGAACAAAATCCTGGCTCCCTCTGTCTCTCCAACAATTTCTTCCGCCATAATCTTTTTTTCTTTTTCTCCACAAATCAGCGCACATACAATTTGAAGCAAACTTTGTGCAGTTTATCATTTTTAATAACAATTCCAAGTCTCGCGCGAGAACTCCGGTCTGACGCACGTGTGATCTCGCGTTGTTTACTTGTCACATTGCACGTGTGTTTGGGAAACGTAGTTTGCACACCGGAGAGCGAGAGAGTTGTCGGCGATTCTTCCTCTTGCTCAGTCATGCAGTGTGAACTCCTCTGTCGTCAAACCATCGTGCAGTGTGAACACAGCAGTGACTGAATGATACCCCAGATAGTCATGCAGTGTGAATAGAGCAGAGACCCGACGAGTTTGAAAATCATGCAGTCTGAACTAGGCTTAACACTCTGTAGTGTGTACACTCTTCAGTGTTCATTTAAAACTGAAGATTTTGCTGTGGGGTTAAAAGGGTTAAAGGGGTTAGATGAAAAAACCCACAGAGGGAACCGTAAAATAGCAGTAAGAAACTGTAAATTAATTTACGGAAAACTACTGTAAAAAAATGGCACTTTACTGGCAACCAGAGCTGCCAGTAGATTACCGTTAAATCAAAGAAAAACATTAATATACTGTAAAATGTAATAGTCAAATTTACCAGATGAATCAAGATATTTTCACTGAAATATTAGTGCAAGTTAATAGAAAAAAGTTGTGCAACGTCAGTAACTGATAAGGAGAGTAAATATTAAAATGACCTGTGTTTATGTGTTGTTGCACAAGATGATATAGAAGAGATCTTTCAGTTGAATTCATTAGTTTTGTGGGTTACCGTTGTGCTGAAGAGTAGAGCCTGTGCTTCAGTCCAGGATGAGCAGAGAAACATTGATGATATGCTGCCTGATGCTTTATTTAACGGCAGTGACTGTGTTTGCTGATGCAGTTATGAGCTGTTTGTTGAGTAATTTATCACATGCGTATGTGCTATTGCTCACAATGAACCGCAAAGATTGAAGTTAAAGTCATGTTTCTAAATTCTTTCACTACTACACCTTACACATGTGAAAGGACTCAAATTAAGTTTTACGATACAAACACCTATAAATACTAGTTTTAAAATGAGAACTGTTTGAAGCGATCAGTTTTCCAAATGAAAAGTTACCTTTCATGGTATTATTACGGTAAAATACTGTAAAAAAGGAGAGCTGTATATAAACAGTAGAGGGCTGTAAATTAACAGTACATTGCTGGCACCACAGCTGCCAGTAGATTACCGTTATTTTACGACACAATTTTTTACAGTGTATTCCTGATGACTTCATCAATAAATTGTATGAATCCTTGCCAAACCGCATGGATGCAGTCCTTCAAGCTCATGGAAGTCATACAAGATATTACATTTGGATCTCACAAATTTGCTGACATTTTTGTATTTGCAGTAAATTTGTTCAATTTCTGTATAGGCGACAAAACTTTTGTCTTGCCAAAATTTGACCTTTCTGTCTTGATTAAATGATAAATATTTTTTCTGTGAACATTATTTATTTCAGTGCATTAAACATCATTTGGGAGGGTTTTCAGTTTTTTAAATGAGCTATTTCTAACACCAATTAATTAATTAAAAGTCAGGTTAATATCAGGTATTTCTAGAAAATAGATAAGCGACAATACTTTTGTCAGGGACTGTAGTAGCCCAGTAAAATAATTTAAGTTAGAGATTTTCTACTGAAATGTAATATATTAATTAATTTATATATCAATGACTTTTTCCATGGATATTTAATTTTATTAATAAAGTTCTACAAATAATTTCAATAAATTGACTTGGTAATTGTTGCTACAATCAAGCTCCTGTACCCCCAATTCGTTTGAATGTTTTTGTGCTTTTTGGACATACGCATCATAATAAATAGGCCTGTTTTACAAAATTTTAAGAATTTTCCCATAAATGTGTCATATATCACTGAAAATGGGAGAATCTCAGCTTTAATGTGGTATATGGTTCATATTCAGGATAATTATGCAACAAATGTGCAAATATTATAATGCATTTCACTTTAGTCACAATTATTTATGAAAATATATAATACATTATAATGTACTTTATGAATACCTTTATTATGCATTATACATAAAGGCTTTAAAAGTAAAGTGGTAAAACTTTATTTGAAGCCTGTATTTATAATGAATTATTAATAGTATTCTTATCCATTATAAACAACCTTATATGTTGTATCATCTGATAAATAATCATAACAATAGGTACAATACATAATAATATGTACATGTTTGTGGTTATAACTTTTAAGAGTACATTGCATTATAACCCCAGATGAAGCCTCCATTTATAATGTATCATAAGGGTATTCATTTTAATACATGCATAATGCCTTATAAACAACCCTATAATGTGTTGTATCATCTCATAAATAACCATAACAACAGTAATAATTCTTGCTTTTTTGTGGTTATTTATGAGATGATACAACATATTATAAGGTTGTTTATAAGGCATTATGCATGTATTACAATACATTAAGAATATCCTTTTGATGCATTATAAATGCAGGCTTCAAAGAAAGTTTTACCCAAATGGAATACATTATTACCATAAAAATCATGGGGGAAGTGGCCTCATTAAGATCACATATAGAACAAATACCACATGTACATTTAATTTGGTATATATAAAACAGAAAGCATGATGAAATCATTGAAAGAGTATTTATATCACAGGAAAATTATGATTTCTGGTGTTGTAACTCTACTTTTTATTTAAATAACTGAATTTGTTGTTTTTAGGTTATCTGGGATAATGTCCTGCTTAATGTCTGACAGTCACTGGAGAAGTATTAAAACTTAAATCAAATGTATCCAATATGGGTCATCTTTTTGATATTCAAAATATAACGTGTTTAGCATCTGAAAATGGTTTAAACAATACTAAAGCTGTTTTACATATTTATACAGTTTAATCAACAATTCTTTACTTATTAAAAAAAATGTAAGCGTTTCTTTTATTGTTTTATTAGTATTGAAATGTAAAGAATTGAAATGTAAAAGGAAAAGTGGACATACATATAGCAAGCATACTATATACCTTTGTTGAAGACTGTAACTGAAACTGATTTTTTTTTTCTTCTCTTCAGACTACATCTAAAAGAAATTCAGCGTGTCCACATCTGATATAAAGGCAGTCATAAGGACCAAGTTCAACAATGAGGACAAGCTGTTTAAAAACCGCGACATCCCTGATTAATGTGGGAAGAAATGGGAAATAGAGGAGTCATTTGCAAATAAACACTTTAAATACATTTAGTATAACTCCCAGTCTCTTATTTATTTAAAGTTAAAAAAAAAGTCAAATCACATTTATTGTTGCTTTGCTGTAGTAAAAATAAAACTTAATATTCTGGATATTCCGTTTGTATTTGTACTGTATTTACTGTATGTTGCACAGCACTTCAGCAGTATTGTAATTTTACTTTAGTTGTATTATGTATTGCTGTACTACCAGTTATATTGCAGTATTATTGTAGTAATACATGTAGTAATACAGTAATGTAGTAAAAAAATGTGTGCCTTGAATGCAATGTAAGTCGCTTTGGATAAAAGCATCTGCCAAATGCATAAATGTAAATGTAAATGTAATACTTCATATGTATTGCAGAAATACTGCAGTATTATTGTAGTAATACTTCATATGCATTGCAGAAATACTGCAGTATTATTGTAATAATACTTCATATGCATTGCAGAAATACTGCAGTATTATTGTAGTAATACTTCATATGCATTGCAGTAATGCTGCAGTATTATTGTAGTAATACTTCATATGCATTGCAGAAATACTGCAGTATTATTGTAGTAAAACTTCATATGCATTGCAGAAATACTGCAGTATTATTGTAGTAATACTTCATATGCATTGCAGAAATACTGCAGTATTATTGTAGTAAAACTTCATATGCATTGCAGAAATAGTGCAGTATTATTGTAGTAATACTTCATATGCATTGCAGAAATACTGCAGTATTATTGTAGTAAAACTTCATATGCATTGCAGAAATAGTGCAGTATTATTGTAGTAATACTTCATATGCATTGCAGAAATACTGCAGTATTATTGTAGTAATTGCAGAAATACTGCAGTTGTAGTTGCTATACTGCAATATTTTGTGTCCAAAAAACTGCATTTTTCTACGTGTAACAAAAACTGCAGTATTACTTAAAAAAAAAAAAAACTGCAGTAATTTTTTGTAAGAGCTCTGGCGCAGTGAATTACATCGCTCGCTTCATTTCATTCATTCTTTGCTTATATTGCACTACCATGCACTTTAGATGAGAGATTCAGTAAACAATCAGTAAATGAGCGATTTCCGACACAGCAACAGAGTCGACACCGAGAGTCGATTCCTGTATTGGAGTCGTCCCCGACTCTGGGGCTATTCAGAGTTGAGGAATCGACTCTTTTGGAGTCAACTCCCCATTATTAAGCCAAGGGTCACACAAATAAGTCTGGTTAGTAATGTGACGCTGGTAATTGTTGGAAACTCAGAAGTGAAGACCAGGAGAGCTTGGGTATATCTTTCGGGCAGGCGTTCCTCTTTATTGAGAAACACACGTGCCGTCTGTGGCTGCGGTCGTCCAAGTCTAATTCTAAACAGTATACATTGTAATTTATCCACATTTCAGGGGGAGGGATTTACACAGTAGAGGAGGAGACAATCTAAACAAAGGAATGCACATGTTGTTTAGGTAAAAGGGACACACCCCATACATTTCCAGGTCACCAGTCCTAATCCTATCAGCATAACAGTGCCAATCAAACCACCAATCCAAATCCTATCAGCATAACAGTACCAATCAGACGAATAGATGCAAATGTGATCACTCTGACAATGTTGCTTATAGATCAGGAAGTGCATAAAGACAAAAGACTGATTAGCTTGATCTCCTTAGAATGTAGTCAACCTGAAACCTCCAAACTGTAAAGCATTATGTACATAACAAACTGTTAGTATACTATTACATTGGAACCTTGATATAACAATTTATAAATTTGTAATCCCACAGTCCCCCCTTTGAGAGTTCTAATAACTCTCACATAATACAAATTTAAACCTTTATAAGTCCATTCTATAGCTTATGTTTGTTAGCATAAGCCCCATCTTCAATTCATGTAACTTGAAAAAGTTACAGGCACATATCACTTGCTCTGTGTTGATTGTCTGTAGTGACGAATGACATGCTGACACAGAAACAAACATGCCACTAGGGTCCGTGTAGTTCTTACGGGTAATGTTCTTTTGTGATTGGAACAGTCATTGTGAGTCATTTGTTAACCTTACAGGTTTCTGAACCATGAAGAATTATCTTCAGTCATCTGATGTAATTTTGCTTAAAGATCAAGAATGTCTTGTTGGATTTTGTTCAAGAGTACTTGACCACCATGTTTGTGCATAAGTGAGTCCTTGAATGCAGCCATCTTCTGGTTTGAGGTTGGAGCTGAATTATGTAGAAAACCAGGGTTACCCTGCCGTTGAATTGACTGGGTAGGATGTTGTAGACCAGAAGTTCCTCCCATCATATGCCACCCATGGGATTCTTGCTTCTCCTGAAGGTGGGTGTGGCATGCAGACATTCTTTCCAGCAAACATGGCATTTCTTGACATATTCATAAGCTCTAAGAATATGTTGTTTCTGGAGTCTACACTTTGTGCGATGTCCATGATGATTAGTAGCAAGGCAATCTTGATCATGTTGATAGATGACTGAAGTTCCCGTAGGTGATTCTCTGCGTTGTGTATTTTTTTTTATATGACAGTTGGCTCGGTAGTGAGTCTAGTTGTCCTCTAGAGGTTGTGGCTTCATACGCAGGTAAGGAAGTCGGTGTGTATCGATCTGGGGACAGCCATCAAGTGGTATCTGCACAGAGTAAGAAAGAAAACAAAAGAGAGCAGAGCAGTATTTGTTCTAAAAGACTGCAAACATTGGGGTTGTTTCCTCTGTTCAATCTGAGTCTGCTATTGTTGTTCCTTCTTTCCCTATGTCTTAATTCCTGCGACACCTAAAGAACAGTGAGGTAAGGATGGACTAGTGGGTAGGGGAAAGCCTATGAGGGAATCTTCACCGCAGGATTGGCCCCCGATGCCTGTTGCATTCGGTTCTTTCCTGGGCTCCTCACTGGTCCGTGTGTCCTAACCTATCCCTGTCGGTGGGGGAACAACTTTACAGTGTGACACATGCGTCCAAGCTTTCCTTCCCTGACACAACACTGCAGCTGCTGTTATCAACATCACTTGATGTGGTACTTGCCACTTAGGCTCTAAGGGCTTGTTTTTGAATGACTTTATCATCACCCACTGACCTGGGATGATCGTGTGTCCACCTTCTGGTGGCATCTGCCAACACGACTCGACACTCTCTCTGGCACTCTGTACTGCCTTTATGGGGTTATCAATGATTGAACCATCAACAAACAACTCCAATTCTGCATTCTCAATGGGAGTTTCTGCTATTTCACTTGAAGCTGCGTATGTGAGCGTAACACAATCGTGAGTCATTTCTCCTTCATCCTCTAACAAAACTTCAGTCATTGCAGACATCATACATGAGGATGGGTTCGTGACAGGTGCACGCTGTAAAACAATGTTCGGGGCTGTGAGGGTTGTTAACCAATTTCCCCAACGAGAAGAGGTGACAGAGGTGACTTTTGCTTGATTCAATAGTGCGGACACTGCATGAGGGCATCTTACGTTTACAGTCTGTCCTAACACCATTCCTGATGAAGCCTGAAGGGCTGGATCATTGTTTAAACCTTCAGCCAATTTTGTAGGGATTACTGTAAATTCTGCACCTGTATCAAGCAAAAAGTCAAACTCTTTCTCTTGTTTGCTACCGTTCACAAAAATGTTATTGTTATTGTGACGGATTACAGGGGAAAGGTAGCTACTCACAGCCCCAACAATTAGTTTTTTGCCTGTTCTTTTTGTGCTTTTAGAAGAGCCTGAGCAAGCTGTCCTAAAGTTTCAGTGTACCCTGGCGGAACTACTTCAGGATTGTAGGCTGGCTGAGAAGGAACAGAATTATGCATAGCATTTCTTTTACTATCTTGCAACTTCTTCCAACACTCTTTCTCCCAGTGACCTGATTTTTCACAGTAGTTACATTTGCCTTCTCTCTTAGGCCATCTGTTGTCTTGATTTCTTGTGCTAAACGTAGCTGCTGCTACTCTTACTTTTGCCTTAACATCCGCATCTCTTTCCCATGTAGCTAACCTTTCTAGGTTACTTCTGAGAGTATTGTTAGACCAAGTTAGATCTAGGAATGGCAATGCTTTTCTGTACTCGGCTAAAAGACCATCTGACCAGACGCGAACAAAAGCTCCCTGGTCATCTAAAACACATTCAGAATCATCAACTATTCCACTGTAAGTTATAGCTGACTGACAAAATCTTTCAGTGTATTCGCTGACATTTTCTTCTTTCCTTTGCACACAGTTAGTGATTTTGGACCAGTCTACTTTGGGTCCCATGATATTCTTTAGAATTTTCAAAACACCTTCTCTCATATCGCCTTTACTGACATGTCGTAGTTCGGAAGTAACAGCAGACTCAAAACTGTTGAATTCAGATTCAGTTAGAATTTGTGACATCAGCTGTGTGACTTCTGTTTACAACATGTCGTAGAGACACATTTTGCATAACAATGTCCTTCTAAATTCAGAAAAATGTGTGCATGCTGAGGGTAAGCTCTGGGATAATCTTTCTATGTCTTTAGGTGCTAGTCCTTTAGCTATAGTTTGTACTTGTTCAACAGAGTTATGAGGAACACTTTCAATCCCAGATCTTTTCCTTGCACCACATACCTTCACTGAATTGTCAGGCACATCAGTTACTGTTTGGATAGCTACATCTGTTTCAAACAAAGTTTGTAAGTCAGGATAAGTGTTATCAGTCTGACTAACTTCATTCACATCAGTTTTCTCTGCAGCTTTGTTGCGGTTCAATTTCTTTGTCAAAGATGCTACCCTAGCACTGAACTCTTTGTTCTGTTTCTCTAGCTCTGAGATACGCTGACACTGTTGTCTAGCTAGCGCTAAACCAAATTCTCTATGACAACAAATAATGCCTTTCACATTGTTCTTGCGAATACATGCTCCTAAAACTTTTTTACATTCATCAATCGACCAAGTCTTCTCTGGATGGATCTCATATTTCTTTGTCAAATACAATCTGACTGACTCAGTCACAATTGAGTCCATGTGCTCTCCTAACAATGACTTAAATTCACTATCTGACCACAAAGGCGTCGCAAGACCACCTTTTTCAATTGTGGAGAACAGTCTAGCATTCTTTCTAAACATGTTTCTTTGTAACCACACAATCAAAACACTAAAACTCTAGTTAACAGAGGGTATACTTGTTAACATAGATCAACTACTGTTAACCTTCCTTGGTAAAACAGAGGACAACACAAATATTAGCCTGCAATGCTAATCTTCCCTGCTGAAAAACAGAGGCTGAACAACTATTAGCTGGTGATGCTAATTCTTCCCTGTCTGGAACAGAGGCAAACCAATTCTTCCCTGCCTGAGAAACCGAGGCAAAACAATTCTTCCCTGCTTGAAACAGAGGCTTATAAACAATTCTTCCCTGCCTGAAACAGAGGCTTATAAACAATTCTTCCCTGCTTGAAACAGAGGCTTATAAACAATTCTTCCCTGCCTGAAACAGAGGCTTATAAACAATTCTTCCCTGCTTGAAACAGAGGCTTATAAACAATTCTTCCCTGCCGAAACAGAGGCTTATAAACAATTCTTCCCTGCCTGAAACAGAGGCTTATAAACAATTCTTCCCTGCCTGAAACAGAGGCTTATAAACAATTCTTCCCTGCCGAAACAGAGGCTTACAAACTATTAGCTTGTGATGCTAACCTTCCCTGCCTGGAAAACAGAGGATAACTTTCATCTCTAAAACACGTTTTTTAGAGGATAACTTAGTTAATCAAACCCTACAGCTGTCTGATAACTCTTCTCTGGCTGTGCAGAGGATAACAAATTTGTACTGGTCTTAATGGTTCTTTTGGATAGAGTGACTCACCAACCCTTGGTTGTACAGAACAATTCAGCTGGATTCAGTCTGGAACGAAGTCAGAATCTTTGTTGAGCTGGATTCAGTCTGGAACAAAGTCAGAATCTTTGCTGAGCTGGATTCAGTCTGGAACGAAGTCAGAATCTTTGCTGAGCTGGATTCAGTCTGGAACGTGGTCAGAATCTTTGCTGAGCTGGATTCAGTCTGGAATGTGGTCAGAATCTTTGTTGAGCTGGATTCAGGTGGAACGAAGTCAGTATTTTTGTTGACCTGGATTCAGTCTGGAACAAAGTCAGAATCTTTGTTGAGCTGGATTCAGGTGAGGATCTCTATCCGGGTCACGGCACCAAAACTGTTGGAAACTCAGAAGTGAAGACCAGGAGAGCTTGGGTATATCTTTCGGGCAGGCGTTCCTCTTTATTGAGAAACACACGTGCCGTCTGTGGCTGCGGTCGTCCAAGTCTAATTCTAAACAGTATACATTGTAATTTATCCACATTTCAGGGGGAGGGATTTACACAGTAGAGGAGGAGACAATCTAAACAAAGGAATGCACATGTTGTTTAGGTAAAAGGGACACACCCCATACATTTCCAGGTCACCAGTCCTAATCCTATCAGCATAACAGTGCCAATCAAACCACCAATCCAAATCCTATCAGCATAACAGTACCAATCAGACGAATAGATGCAAATGTGATCACTCTGACAATGTTGCTTATAGATCAGGAAGTGCATAAAGACAAAAGACTGATTAGCTTGATCTCCTTAGAATGTAGTCAACCTGAAACCTCCAAACTGTAAAGCATTATGTACATAACAAACTGTTAGTATACTATTACATTGGAACCTTGATATAACAATTTATAAATTTGTAATCCCACATAATGCTGTTGGTGGAGTTGTTTAATCCTCTGCTGAGATCTTCAGAGATTTAATGTCTTCTTTTATTTTTATTATCTTTTACTTCTATATATCTTCTTTTATCTTCAGGTGATTTCATCTAAAGCTGTGGCTGAAGTCAGTTGTAGTTCTTGTGTTTCTCTGTCCTTCAGTGATTCTGCTTATTATCATCACTAATGATCAATCATCACTTAATTATGTAATTTACATCAACACTGCTTCAATGGCACTTTAACTCAGTAGTGAGCAAACACATGAACCCTAGGAAGTGTTAATTTAACATGAGCATTTTTCGGTGTGCTTTTACATAATTTAAGTATAACTGACATTACATATATCAATCACATTCAGTTTATTAATACAATTACATAAATCTTACCCGTTTCATTTATGTATACTTACAAATATGAATCACATTAAGTTTATTAATTTATGTATGTAAAAATAATCCAAATGCATTGAAAATGTATATCTAATTTAAATACATAAATCTTATGCTTTTTGTTTCTTTTTTTTCTTTTAGTCTTTACATTTTTGTGTATGATTTTACAGTGAATGTTTTATAATAATTGTACGGCTCAGTGTGAAAAGATTCTGTTAAAAGGAATGTTAACTTATGACAGTAACTGTAAAATAATGAATTCCAAAACTAGTGTAAAAATCAATCAACTTTATTTCCAAAGCAGAGAGACAGACACATAATATAATACAAATATTGCATAAAAAAAAAAAAAGATTTTAGAAAGGTTACCAAAATGACAGTATACATTTTTTGGCAGAAATGTATAACAAAATGTTTTACCTCAGACTGAGGTTATTCAACAGATTATTTTGAATTGCAATTATAGGTGTCGGTGTGAGAGTGCACGTAAATACACTGCCTGCCAAATAAAAAAGCAGCGGTTTCAATTTAATTAGAAAAATGCTAAAGAGTCCATGATTGGATCATTATTACAGTAGTTATTACTCTTGATCTTGACCAAAAAAATGTATGCACCTTCACAACATTTGCATCCACACAGCAACTTTTGGGGTGGGCTTGGCAGTGTATATCAATTTTACCAGATTTTTACCAAACTGTTGTTACAGTGGTAGTAACAGAATAGTTGTACATGCCAGATACATGTTCTGCAATGAACATGTTACTGCTAAAGGTAGTATAAAACCAAATGTGGGAAACTAAAGTAATATAAAATAGTTAGCACATCACCCCAACAACAAGAACCAGAACAGAATGACTGCAGACGTTGCATGTTAGTTATGCAGAAGACTTTTCTTTAAAACAAAAACAAACAAAAAAAAAACTTATTTTGTCCAAACTGTATTCCTCTATTCTTTCCAGAAGTTAGGAGCCTCAGTATGATGCAAGCAGTCACCGTATATTTAAAACGGGCAATTTAGATCACCCTCTGGCGCACAACCTTCTCATCTTCATGCTTTGTCAAGCATTCCCCCTGCATCAGCGGTGAAAACTCTGGGGAAACAACATGGATACATATACAGTTTATATTTGTTTACATCAAAGGTTCAGAGGTCAATGTAAAGCCTAAATTAAATCTGATAAAGTGACCGTGTCTCTTCAATGAATGTGGACCAAACCGCTTAATTAATTCGGATTCATTTTACGGTCTCTTTATGAACTTTTTGAGTCATAGTTAAAGTTGCGTGAAAGGTCAATGGAGGGTCAAAAATCTCTCCGATTTCATTAAAATATCTTCAATTGTGTTTCAAAGATGAATGAAACAACATTATTTTTGGCTACATCTCTCACAGCATGCTGTAGCATATACAATATAACTTAGTGAATACACAACTAACTGCATTTCTGCTTTCCATTTAAAGTAACCCTTAAAATGGTGTAAAAATCAATAATTGCTATAATACATAGCAATAAACCTGACAAGATTAAAAGTCCTGATAAATTGACATGTCATTTATTAAGATATATTAAGATATGTTTTTCTAGAAGTGTGTGATTTGAAGCTAAAGAGCATACAAACTGGATATCCAACTTAGCATGATGGATAGCATGTAATCTGGGAAAAAGTGACTAGCATGAGCTGCCCTCTTAAATGCCTTGTGATCCCTATTTTTTGGCACATAAGAAACACTTCCAATGAACGCTCCTTTTGTGGTATCAAAGGCATCTCAGAGACAATTCAAGTCTTAATCTGTGAATTTACATGCACTGTAAATCGAAGAATAAATGTAACCAAACACACAATACCTTTCATCTCTGTGTCACCATTGTTGGTGCTGGAGATTTTCCTTTCCTTTTCTAGCAATCTGCCATCCACCACATCCGTTTTAACCTGTCCTAGTGTCTGCAACAGCAACATGGTGTCAAAAGACTCGTCCCCATCTTCTTTTAATAACTCTAACACCTGCAAACATAGAGCACACATATTACAAAACATTTCTGGAAAACAAAAAATAAATACATTATGACAGTCACACAATAGATAAGAATTGTTTTTTGGTTACCTTCAATAATATCCTTTTAATTTTCCAGAATAATGCAATTTCAATATAAATTTAAACAAATGCATTAATAAAATGTATTAAATCTTTGGTATAACTTCTTAACTATATTCACTTCGCACTAAAATTAAAATATACTATAATTAATCTGTAAATTAAGGAACGGTGCTTTTATAGTAATTGGATGAAGTGCCTTAAGATTACAAGAAAATAAAATCCTAATTCATCAGCGCACGATGCAGAATTGTACCTGCTTTACTTGCAGTCAAGCGTTTGAAGTCAACTGTTGTAACATCTTTGCTGCTAAACTCAATTTGAAGTTTCAAAAATGCAGATGTTCTGCTACTACCCACCAATCAGGGCTGATAGTATGGAGGCCCTTTCACACTGGGCCTATATTTATAAAGTGCTTGTCAGGCTGAAATTGATAATGCCCAGTGTGAATAGCTCTATAGAGATCTATTGTTACGTACATTCATAATGCTTAATCACGCTCCGTGTGAAAAGCCCAGTAGAAGGGCTTATGAATGACTTCATAAATAATAATATGAAATAAATTACTTAAAATGCTTTTTAAAATGAATCAGATATGAATAGACCAATTCAAAAATATCTGTCACATTTAAAATATTACAGATACCATACAGTAGGTGACGTGTTTTTTTCCCCAGAGTCTGCACAGCAAATAGAGCAAAACCTGATCAACACACCTTTAGGCACTTAAAACTCTTCAGCTCACTGAGGTTCTCTTCCAGAAACAGCAGATATAATGCAAGATCATCCCAGGTCACCTGTCCAAACTGCATTACCCCTATTGTGGGTAGCATCTCATAAGGCTTCAAGAACCCCATGGTCCTTCTGAATGGAACCAACATGGCGTACAAGCACAATGGCAACAGCAGCAAATACACACAGAGATTTATGTAGCTCAGGAGCTGAAAGATGCCCACGGCAACTAGCTTGCACTGCATGGCCGGAGGGACTGAGGAGTCGTTGATAACCACACCAGACCGGATGTCACACTGAAACTCATCTGTGATGGAGAGACGGATGTAATAGCAAAGGTAGATGCAGGCTAACATGAGGGCCAAGAAAGTGATGGCGCGGCAGAGGAGGTATCGGATCAGTAATCCTCGAGAGAAGCGTTTGGTCCTCAAGTATTGTTCCACCAGAGGATATTTAAAGCAGCTCTCGGTTAGGTCAATCACAGAGCTAAAGGAAGAAACAAAGCATCACAGTATTTAAGTGTTTCAGTAATGTAATGGGAATTGGAATGATAGGTGAGAGATTATGGTAAAATATAGTGTGAACATGTTATAGAAAGTTGCTGATAGAAGGTTAGTTTGTGTATGCTTGAGAACTCTGACAGAGTGAAGCCATGTGACAGCTCAGTGTAAACCCAACCACCCTGAAATGTCAAGAAGGACCACCAGGCATTTTCTCTGCACCTTGCGTGTTCATTTCACCTGTATGAGTCCATGCGGGCTGACTGTGACTCCTGTTTTGCTGCAGTGTGAAGGCACTTAGCCAGTTTGATGGCTCTGTTGTAGGAACGGTCCAGTTCTTCCATTATAAAGGTCAGATCAGAAGAAAGCACAGGGGCTCCTGTGAACCGCCAAAACAATGCTGGCATGTAAACTGATACTGCCACCATCAACAGGATATAAGGGAAAAACTGCAGAGAGAGGGGAGAGGGGTTACATTTTAGAGGCTCATTTATCCTAAAACATTCTTTTTTGAGCATTTAGCTTGCATATTGGCACATATTAATGCTTTAATCTGCATTAACATATTCTTAACCCTTTAAAACCGAACATGTCGTCGACAACACAGCCAACCAAGCTGTATTGAAGTTACCGTAACTCTTCAACCCATTGCACTATCATAATAATTTAAATTGCTCCCTGCGCTTTCCGCCTATATATGGCTTATTACGGTAATGTTTTGGGGTTGAGGAGGCATTTGTTGCTATTCTTGATCTAGACATGGATTGGTAAGTGAAGCTTGTCTTTTCTATGCTGAAACTGTGAGAAATGTCGGTGAAATAGGCATAGATTCAAAATAACACTGTTTCATGCATCATAATGTGTGTGTGTGTACACGCGTGTATGCGTTGCATGTGTCCGTTCATGTGTTTACATGCACTACATTCATGTGTTTGCATGCATGTCATTCATGTGTTCATGTGTTTGCATGCATGGCATTCATGTGTTTGCCTGTGTTCATGTGTTTACATGTGTGTGATATGTGTACATGAATGTGTTGGCATGTGCGTAAGTAATTATTGTGTATTATTACTTCATTGTTATTTGTTTGTATTTATAACTAAGTGTTTATGTTGTTTTTTTACAATTTTGCTTTAATGTATTATTTTATAATGGAAAATACATTTATAAATATATTGTGAGTTTGTAATACAAGCTTGTTTTGTTTTTTCCCAGTGTGGCTTATACAAAAGCAAACGGGCCCTCCACAACACCACCTCAGAGGGGCCGTGGGGAAAAGGAAAAGGCTCCTGAGTGAAAACTCTGCAACCCAATGTCACAAAGACTTGTATATATGTATTATAATTTATTCTTCAAGTTTAAAGTGTTAGATTCTTTCGTTCAGTGGGTTTCTGATTTTTTCTCACTAAAAAGCAGTAAAATGTATTCCCGTTTTTGCATTTTTTGCCTATTTAAATTCTATTTTCAAACTTACCACATACAGTGAGGGTCAATAACTGTAATTTATTGGAAGCCAATTGTCTTCTGAAAAACACCTTGCACTTGAGGATAGCACATTCTGTTATAATTCTACAGTCAAAAAAAAAAAAAAAAAAAAAATTGAAAATGCCCCTTTTTTGCTTTAGGTGTTCTAAAGGGTTAAACACCTAACCAATACCAAAAACCTGATTGATACTTTACTGTTAATAAGCGGAGAATTAAGTGCTTATTGAGGCTAAAGTCAGTAAGTATGTTTCCCATACAAAACTGTTACCATTATTATTATGAGGTGAAGTGAAGGTGAATTTTGTGAATTGTATAACTTGTGTCTCTTAAGCCTATTTAGACATCTGTATGTTGAGACAATTTTACTATTTTGTTATTTTACTAATCTAACTAATTACATATCTGCACTTTTTTAAATAGGTTACACGCACATTTCACAATCTGTTATGGAGCTATTAAATATTTACTATGCATATTGTTGTTGTTTTTTTACGTTCATTAGTGTAGTATACATTACCGCTTTACAATATTTCAATAATATTAATTATTTTGTAGCCTTTACAGCATTCTTGTACAAACTAAAATATTTTAAGAATAATGTACAGTGTAAGAGATGTAAAAAAGACAAGAGGCTAACAATGTCAAGATCAATAGGTGTGCAGCCTGCCTGACATAGGTGATAGTCTGCAGAGTAAAAATCCAAAACAGCTCACGTCTCTGTAAGAGCAATTCAAAATCGCCTCCTCTAGGTGGCACACTCACTTTTTCATATGTTTAATTTCAAAATCTGAGATGAATTATCCGTTCTTGCTTTTAGCACGACAACGTTACAAAGCTAGGAGCACTAAATGATATTCAAAGTCTTGCTACATGCTTTTAGCATTAAATAAAGCACACAAACACCATCTGAGATTATCATTGCCATGTTTTGTGTTGTCAATCTAGCCATGACGTTGCAGAAATAGAAACTGTTTCTGAAATAGAATCATTGCGTCGCCGTTGTGGCTGCAATTAACATGGAAAAGAAACCTTTTATCGTGTTTCATCGCGTGTAGCTTGAACACTGTGTCAAACCTCTCAAAGCTTTGATTTAGATACACTGGCCCTCATTTATCAATCTTGCGTAGAAACTGGTGTATATGTTGGCGTAAGATTATGCTTACACTCCTCTCACCGCCTGATTTATGAAACTGTGCGTACCTCTGCAATCCAGGTGTACGCAATACTTGCCCTTCATAAATGTGGCAGCTGAAAACGATCGTCATTAGAATAACACGCCCCTATATATTCAAGTCTCCGCCTCTCCCACGCCCTCATTTTACGTCATGGACAAACAAAAGACGGCAAAGAAGCAAAACTTCTCCGACGTGGAGATCGGGCGCGCTCAATCATCTCACTAGTCCACTAGTCAGGGCAGTGATTAGGACATAAGTCAACGGGCTGACTCCCTAATCAGTGCCCTGACTACTGAACTAGTGAGATGATTGAGACACGCTCATCGAGACCATCAGGGAAGTGAAAAAAAAAACAAAAAAAAAACGAAATTGTTTTATTTGGGAGTTTAAAGAGTGGGATTAAAGGCACCTACAAAAACAAAATATGGACCCAAATTACGAATACTCTTAGGAGGTTGAGAAGCGCACTCCAGCAGTTTAAATTACCATCACAATGCATTATTTTACAGCACGTTTTGAAACAATTAGCATTTAATTTCGTATCACGGCACATGTATTGGGGTGTACAATAGTGATGATGATGTGATGTGGAGTAAGATTCATCCACATTAATAATTACATGACAATTTGTAAGATTCTTATTCTTATTATTATGATTAATGACGCTTGTTATTCAGAAGAAGAATGTCGTTTTTATTGATTTTATTATTATTTAAAAGAAGAAGGTCATTTTTATTATTTTGTCAGTCTGAATTATTTTAGTCCCAGTCCGTGCGCAGCTGCCGGGCCAGACGGGCCTGAAACGTCAGATAAAGCGCACAGGCTCGCGACTGGAGGAATACATATGCCTACAAATCAAATGCTTTGGTAAAGTCACACAAATTAAACATTGACGTTCATGTTGCACAAAAATAAACACTGAATGTTGTTGTTGTGGTTTTTAACAGTGGGTCATAATACAGCATATCTTGTCAGTGCGTTTTGTGGTGTTAGGAATTGTTGTTCTGCGCATTTTCACACTAACTCAAACGTGCGTACACCACCTCCTGAGCTGGCGTAGGATTTGAGCGTGCCGTACGCCAACGTCCATATTGATAAATCTCAAAGTCACCGTGGGTTTGGGTGTACGCAAGGTGTACGCTGGAAATTTGGTGTACGCACTTTTGATAAATGAGGGCCATCGTGTTTTTTTCTCGGTTTAGGTGGTCTTGACTGCTGTTATGAGAACGAATTTAACCTGTAGAGAGTGGCCTATCGATTGTTGTTGTTATATACTGAATTTAATGTTGACCAAGCAAAATTGAATTCCATTTGGCCACTTCATCCCCTTGATGCTAGAAATAGTTACTATAATTTCAAACATGTAGAAATCAAACTATCAGTACAAATATGGATTAAGCTAAGAGTTAGCAAAGGTTGGACTTTTATTTTGAAATTGTGATGAACAACTATTCTTATAATTAGAAACATATTGATGTATTCACACATTTTAAATGTGTACTTTCTAGTGCTGTCAATCGTTAAAAAAAATTAAGTAACAAATTAATCTTAGAATTTCCTGTAATTAATCATGACTAATGGTGAATACTTTTTTAAAATAATTTCAATTACTCTCCAAATTAATGTGTGTATATATATATATATATATATATACATAAGGGCCGGGACCTTAACGTGTTAATTAAGATTAATTAATTACGTGACTTTAACGCGTTAATTAATTACGCAAAAAAATAAAAAATAAATTAACCACACTTATTTTTGCACCGCGGAGCGTTTTTCGACGGACCGATTATACTGGAACACCAACTAGCGCTCGCTCCGGAGTCACGACAACAACAAACCATGGGTGCGTCTCAATCAGCTCCCTAGTTCAGTAGGCAGGGCACTGATCAGGGAGTCAGCCCATTGACTTATGTCCTGATCAGTGCCCTGACTACTGAACTAGGGAGCTGATTGAGATGCAGGGCATGAGTGAACATGAACGAAGAAGCTGATGAGACTGCTTTGCTTGGCCCCGTGGATGGGAAATTTTGTTTTAAAAAACGAAAGGATGGAAGCGTCGTCAAGAGCATGGTTGTGTGAAAGCTATACAACAAGGAATTCGCGTATCACCGCAGCACATCGAGCCTCAAATATCACAAATACGCTTTTGCTACACTTAATGGCAAACATTGCACTGGTCTGCTGGACTGAAATAAATAAACAATATTTTGTTGATTAAGCTTATGTATTCAGTCATTATTCAATGGTATACTAAAAATACATGTGAAAAATTACTTCTCATTGTTCTCAGGTCAAATATTTAAATGCAATTAAAATGTGATTAATTTCGATTAATTAATTACAAAGCCTCTAATTAATTAGATTAATTTTTTGAATAGAGTCCCGGCCCTAAATATATAAATCAGCAAAAATATCAACAATTCTGTGTTTTTCTGTCAATATGGAGTGCTGTGTGAACATTATATTAAAAAAAAGAACTTAAACAATTTAAGCAATTTTGATTTGTAACAAAGAGAGAAAAAATTAAGGGGGTCTGAATACTTTCCGTACCCACTGTGTGAGTGTGTGTGTGTGTGTGTGTGTGTGTGTGTGTGTGTCTGTGTGTGTGTATATATATATTATATATATATATATATATATATATATATATATATATATATATATATATATATATATATGAAGGCCAGTATCACTGTCTACTCTACTATAACATTTTATTTGACATTTATTAGGCTTAAAAAAACAACTTTTATTTTAAAAGAATTTAGAACAATCTTCATATTCAAAAATTATAATAAATGTCTTTACCTGTGGCCTTCCTGTCTAACAGAAATGGAATAAAGTTATCAAACACTTTACAGTCTTAACTGCATCATTTATGAATTTAACATAGATTAAAACGTATTAAAATTATTACAATTTACTCTGTTATCTTTGAACAACTTTAATGACAGACATAATTTTTAACTGCATCCACTTTAAGATCGTGAAGTATTTGACATGTTCATTTGACTCATTTAAGACCTAGAACGCAATGCTTCAGGCAATTTAAGACTTTTTAGGCCTTACATTTGTTTTTATGACCTTGTATGTAAAATCAGGACGTTTTTATGACTTTTTATAGCCTTAAATTCTTATTGTTAAATTTATTACTTTTTATGACCCCGCGGAAACCTTGATTTGACTCATATAAGACTGCTCTCATTAGAAAAGGGGACATTGTGTTACATTGACAACTGTGTTATTGTTCATTCAAGTGTGAAAGAGAACTTGATTCTCTTCTGTCTTGTCGAGTTTGAATGGTTTAAAAGCATTTGCATGAATAAGAGCATGCAAATGTAATCATGTAAATCAGGGGTGGGGAACATTGATCAAGAAGGGCCACTCTCTTGCAGAGTTTAGCTCAAACCCTTATTAAACACACCCGGGGGCAGTTGCATAAACCACTTAAACTAGTCTTAAAAGCAAGTCATTCATTTTTTTCTTTAAGACTGGTCCTACATTTTTAAAGTGAGTTACATAAATGACTCCCCCACATCTGAGTTTTGCGTTGCACATTCGCACGGGATAAGCAAAGCCTGTGTTTTTTCTTGAATTTACTGACTTCTCCCAGATATAATGTCAAGACTTCGTTATAGATATAGCTGTATGAAATCATAAACAGGCATCAATATTGTTTTGATTATTTTATAGTAATAAATAAACATAATTTCGTTCAGTTAGTGAACAGACGCCATGAACTGAGCTCAGACCAGTGGCAAGAATCAGATTTCATTTCTCCCGAGTGAGAAGCTGACAATATACGGCGGAAGATTCAGTTTCAAAACTAAATGTAAAAGCACCTATTTAAACAAGCTTGTCATTGTACTGTTCTGTTATGTTTTTCATTAAGAGCAGTATTGATGTTATTATTAAACACACCATTCAATCAGTTTACTCCCAAATTGATATACTCATTCTAAAGTGAAAGTATAATCCGTGCGGCTGCACAGGAATTCATAACGGTGCGCATTATGAATGCAGACTTTATTCTTCGTGAAAGATAAAGATAGAAATGCTCACAGGAAGAAAAAAAATGTGCAAAAATGATATATGATCTGCCTAATCCTGTCCAAATCACAGAGATGTAGATTCGCACGGGACTACTATTATCACAGGACCTCAGTGTTCGGCGAAATATGGTAGGTAATTTGCGGGGGAATTTTTACGTTACAAATTACAGACATGGCCGATTCACACGGGATTAAGATCACAGACATTCTCTGCAATTATTACAAATCACCAGAGGTCCCCAGATAATACTAGTCCCATGCAAGTGGGGCTTAAGACACAGTCTTAAAGGGTTAGTTCACCCAAAAATGAAATTGATGTCATTAATGACCCTTATGTCGTTTCACACCCGTAAGACCTCCGTTCATCTTTGGAACACAGTTTAAGATATTTTATATTTTAGTCCCAGAGCATATGCAGTCTAAGCACGCTGTACTGTCCATGTCCAGAAAGGGAATAAAAACATAATCAAAGTAGTCCATATGTGACATCAGTGGGTTCATTAGAATCTCTTGAAGCATCGAAAATACATTTTGGTACAAAAATAACAAAACTACGACTTTATTCAACATTGTCTTCTCTTCTGCGTTTGTTTTCAAACCTCAAATAAAGATTCAAACGGCCATGAATCAGTGAATGAATCAATGATTCGGATCGCCAATGTCACGTGATTTCAGCAGTTTGGCATTTTGACACGTGATCCAAACTGCTATAGTGTGCTACAGTATAGTGTGCATGGACTGCATATGCACTTGGACTAAAATATAAAATATCTTAAACTGTGTGTGAAGATGAATGACTGTCTTATGGGTGAGGAACGACATTAGGCTGAGTCATTAATGACATCAATTTCATTTTTGGGTGAACTAACCCTTTAACAAAGAGGCTAAGTTTATGCAACTAGCTCCAGGAGCTAATCAAGGTCTTCAGGATTACTAAAGTTACAGGCAGGTGAGTGTTTTTTTTTTAGGGTTGGAGCTGAACTCTGCAAGACAGTGGCCTTTCTGGATCAATGTTCCCCACCCCTGATGTACAGGTCCTTCTCAATAAATTAGCATATTGTGATAAAGTTCATTATTTTCCATAATGTAAAGATAAAAAATTAAACTTTCATATATTTTAGATTCATTGCACTCCAAAAGTAGCCTGACAAGCCAGACCCACATCAAGATGTTTGGTCTGGAAACTCACCATAGACAGGGCTCAATCCGAGGGGCGGGATAAACGGTTGTCTTTCAAACTCCCTCTGCACGCGATAGGATAGCAGTACACCAACCGGAGCAACGACGGTGAAGGGGAGCTCGCTGACTGATTAAACATTCGCCGTATCCGGTCGGCTAAACTCCGAACACATCTTCCCTTTTTAAGAATGACTTCAGTGCCGCTCTTTGTTCTTTTCTCAGAGGAAAGCTTAACTCCAAGTCTTCCAGAGTCGCGGGCAGAGCTGATTCGAGAGACCGCCGCCGTTCGACAGTTTCTGTGTTTACTAGAAGACTGTGTTACTACTAGAAGCACGCAAACGCAACTCGGCCGTCGTCATTATGGCCCTGCCCGCCGACTCTATAGCCTACCTACACGATGTGATTGGGCCGTCCAGATTCTGAGGAATACAACTCAGATAGGAATTGAGAGTTGCTAGACCACACTTGCGGGCAAATTAAATTTGCTGCCGCTAGAGTGCGTCTAGATTTCTAGGCTACTCCAAAAGCCCTTTCACACTGCGATTCCGGAAAATACACGGATAATGCAACCCGGCATTTGTTCCCGGGCCGCTAGATTTGGTCCATTCACACTGCCAGCGAAATACCGTAATATGTGCGCTTTCACACACAACCCGTAACGGTCCCGGATCGAGTTGGTGACATCCTGATGTGACGTATAACGCCGAGCGATCTCAGCTTCAGCGTGGATAGTAGGAGCTCCGTGATCTCGACTTGTGTCCAGTTTGGGCACATTTCTGCTTGTTTAATTTGAGTTTATTTTGTATACGAACACTCTCTGCGTTTAAAACACCGACTAGCTCTTCTGGCACTGCAGGGTTGTATTATTGAAAAAACAAGCTCTAGGAGTCGCACGATAACTACGTACACGTTGCTGCATTAGTTTTGGCTTTTGTTTACACAGTGCTCGTCCCGGGTCGAATCCCGCAATGTTACTAGGTCCCCGACCTGGGTTAAATTCGGTAATCAATTCTAGGACGCGACCCGGCAATGTTCCGACCTGGCCATGTTCCGGGAATATTGCGGGTCCAACGTGCAGTGTGAAAGGGGTTCAACTGAAATATTTCAGGCCTTTTATTGTTTTAATACTGATGATTTTGCCATACAGCTCATGAACATCTCAAAAAAATTGCATATCATGAAAAGGTTCTCTAAACGAGCTATTAACCTAATAATCTGAATCAACTAATTCACTCTAAACACCTGCAAAAGATTCCTTTTAAAAACTCCCAGCCTCATTACTCAAAACTGCAATCATGGGTAAGACTGCCGACCTGACTGCTGTCCAGAAGGCCATCATTGACACCCTCAAGCGAGAGGGTAAGACACAGAAAGAAATTTCTGAATGAATAGGCTGTTCCCAGAGTGCTGTATCAAGGCACCTCTGTGGGAAGTCTGTGGGAAGGAAAAAGTGTGGCAAAAAACGCTGCACAACGAGAAGAGGTGACCGGACCCTGACGAAGATTGTGGAGAAGGACCGATTCCAGACCTTGGGGGACCTGCGGAAGCAGTGGACTGAGTCTGGAGTAGAAACATCCAGAGCCACCATGCACAGGCGTGAGCAGGAAATGGGCTACAGGTGCCGAATTCCCCAGGTCAAGCCACTTTTGGGCTACAGAGAAGCAGCACTGGACTGTTGCTCAGTGGTCCAAAGTACTTTTTTCGGATGAAAGCAAATTTTGCATGTCATTCGGAAATCAAGGTGCCAGAGTCTGGAGGAAGACTGGGGAGAAGGAAATGCCAAAATGCCTGAAGTCCAGTGTCAAGTATCCACAGTCAGTGATGGTCTGGGGTGCCATGTCAGCTGCTGGTGTTGGTCCACTGTGTTTTATCAAGGGCAGGGTCAATGCAGCAAGCTATCAGGAGATTTTGGAGCACTTCATGCTTCCATCTGCTGAAAAGCTTTATGGAGATGAAGAATTGTTTTTTCAGCACGACCTGGCACCTGCCCACAGTGCCAAAACCACTGGTAAATGGTTTACTGACCATGGTATTACTGTGCTCAATTGGCCTGCCAACTCTCCTGACCTGAACCCCATAGAGAATCTGTGGGATATTGTGAAGAGAAAGTTGAGAGACACAAGACCCAACACTCTGGATGAGCTTAAGGCCGCCATCGAAGCATCCTGGGCCTCCATAACACCTCAGCAGTGCCACAGGCTGATCGCCTCCATGCCACGCCGCATTGAAGCAGTCATTTCTGCAAAAGGATTCCTGACCAAGTATTGAGTGCATAACTGAACATAATTATTTGAAGGTTGACTTTTTTTGTATTTAAAAACACTTTTCTTTTATTGGTCGGATGAAATATGCTAATTTTTTGAGATAGGAATTTGGGGTTTTCATGAGCTGTATGCCAAAATCATCAGTATTAAAACAATAAAAGACCTGAAATATTTCAGTTGGAATCTAAAATATATGAAAGTTTAATTTTTATCATTACATTATGGAAAATAATGAACTTCACAATTTGCTAATTTTTTGAGAAGGACCTGTAAATGTAACGCTAGCCAAAGGATAGTAACACAAGTAGACACAAATAATGTGTTGACTATAAGTAATGTGTCAACTCACACTAGGGCTGGGCGATATGGAGCAAAAAATATATCTCGATATACAATATATATCTCGATATCTTTACAGGAAAAAGAACCCCCTAAAAACTACACCAAAAACAAATATGCCAAATATCACAAATTCTTTTTTTTTTTTATTGAAGTGCAAACAGGTAGTCAGTTCATGTAGGGAAAAAAAGTGCTTTTGCGACATTTAAAAAAAAGCTCCCGATTAAATAAATAATAATAATTTATCTGTTAAAGAAAATAAATAATACATATAGCCTTCTTTTCATTCATTTCATACTTTCAAAAGATGAATCAAAGACTTTTTTTAAAGTTGAAGTAAACAATAAGCATTCTGCAGAAAGATGGGGGGCATGACAGATATAAATAAACTGATTTTGTCATAACACCACTTCCTGTTAAATTTGTATCAAAATTCAAACAGTAGGCCTAGCTGTCGCACACTTTACCAAAGCGTGACTGAGCGCTCATCATATTCACTTCTTTTCCAGTTACAGAACGAAATATGAATGTCAGAAGGTCAGTACAACTTCAAAAAGAGCACTGTGTCTCATTGGACACACGGGGTGTCTCATATTTCCCTCTTGGTTAAAACATGAATAGACCTATTCATCATAATCCAGTGATAAAGCTGACAAAATAATAATAATAATGATGACATTGCAATTATTTTTAAATGTTTTCAAATAATATGCGATCATTTTGACATTTTAACCGAAAACCATGCGATCAGTTAGACACAAATCATAAACTGACATGACTGCGACCGTGTCTCGCACCAATAGTGTCAAGACTGTGGGTGAAACTTGCGATTTGAACTCTGATGAACATTAATATTTCTTTATGAATTTTAGCAAGCAAGTTGTGTTAGAAGGAAAATCATGGTCTCAAAACTGAGTCTTGAACAACACACGCGCTTGACAACATGATAACTAATCCTAACCTGGTTGCGGACACCGCTGTGTTCAATGAGGCAACACGCGAGGTGAGGGGGAACAAAAGCAACAAGGCGGGAGGCGTGAGCACAGCACAGAGAAGGCAAACAAGCAAAGTGGCGGAATCAGAAATAAATATTAACAATATATCAATATATACAATATGTCAAAATCCATATCGAGTTTAAAAAATATCTCAATATATTTTAAATACTGAGATATCGCCCACCCCTAACTAACACTCATTAGAGAAATAGTTGAGTAAGGGGTAGAATAAGTTGACATGCACTTGCAAAGTTACTTATAGGCAGTAGAATGACTGCTGTGGGAGCATCGAAGTAAAATGTTTATTGAAGACAGTCTAATAATACTCTAATACATGAATGAAAGTTAGTTGACCAACTCAAAGTCAACAGAATGTCTAATGGGAACCACTAAATTAAAGTGTTACTAAAATAACTTCCTCATTTTCAAAAGTTAAACAATCAAGCCTTTATTTTGATGGCAAATCCAATTTCTTCTTTGTTGGCAATAGGTTTATAATAAGCTTCTCACTAGTTGAAAGTTTCATTTTCTAAGGCACAGCTGTACTAAGATGTACAATAAACACTGTGCTGCACTTCACTCTGAAACACGCAGCACATATTTTAACTGAATCACAGCCTTTGTGATTTGACAATCACACTAAGTCATATCGTGATTTTGATCCCTTCTAATAATGCAAGTATCTAATTCTCATGCATGTCCGTGGAATTGCATCACTAACAGAATTTTACTGATTACTCTCCACAGGTAGTGTAGGATTAATCAAGTAATCGTGACAGCCCTAGACTACAACACTAAGGACAAATTAGTAAAAAGTGTGAGAACATGTTTTTATGGCTTTACCTTATGCAGCCAAAGTGGCAGGCCTCCAGTGTCCTGTGTTTGCACTGCCGCCCAACAGTACGAGTCCACATAACCAGCCTGACGCCACGAGAATTTTGTAGGGGAAAAACAACTAATCTGTGTACCTAGAAAAAAAGATAATTTTACAGTTGATGAAGACTGTGTGTGTGTGTGTGTGTGTGTGTGTGTGTGTGTGTGTGTGTGTGTGCGCGTGTGTGTGAAATGTATTTGATGCATTATAAGCAGGAGCTCAATGCGTTGGTAGCAACGCATATTACTTTTTTCAGTAACTTATAAATAATTACCATTTCAGCAATAATATTACAGTTTCCATCCATAAAATTATTTGTACCAACATTATTTTTGTTGCCTCGACCCCATCTGACTTGAAATCCAACTATCCAATCATTCCTAGATTCATTTTTATAATCTCCAAGACTCATGCGTGCAGCTTAACTGCGTGCAGCTCAATCTTACATTCAGTGGCTGGATGCAGATGTGCGAGATGAGAAAATGTAAGTTTTGTGAGATAAAATACAATAAGCATTGCTTTATTTTATTATAAGTGTGTGTGTGGGGGGGGGGACCAAATGTCCCCATAAGGATAGTAAAATCTGAGATTACCTACATTGTGGGAATTATGTAAAAATGCAGAATGTTTCTGTGATTGGTAGGTTTAGGGGCAGTTTAGGGGGATAGAAAATACGGTTTGTAAGGTATAAAAACCATTACGTCTATGGAGAGTCCCCACAAAGATAGTGAACCAGACATGTGTGTGTGTTCACCTGCTTTCTGGAAAACCCCTCAGGAATGGGGTTTACCATTTATGTAAACTGACCTGTCATTGAGTTATTTCGCCTCTAGAGCTATATGCCAGCAGCTTAGGCTAATGTATTTAACACTGTGAATATTGTATAAAACAAAAGCATAGGATACAATATTACAAAAACAAAAAGCAGCTCAGTAGATCAGCATCTTTAAAAAAAGTTTATGTCAGACGGGCAACACATGACTTGTCTTGACTACATGAGATCTCTGATGGTGAGTGTGAGAAAATCACATACCGACAGACACTTCCTGAGCGAAGGCTAGAGAGATGAGAAGAAGAGGCAGACCAACGGCGACACAGGTGACTATCTTATCCAGAGCCAGCTCCAGGCGGATGCCTTTATACTTGTTTTCCGACGCGGGATCCTTGAGCACGAAATCCGAGAACACATACTCGGTGGCGGCGTGCGCTATGGCCATGACGTTCCTCTTTTATCATCTATACATCAAATCATAAACATCCATATAACTTTCGATTGGTTGAAAAAGAAAGCGGATCACTGTTCAGAAGGCACTTATCCTCTGAATTGGCATTGAACTGTTAAAACTCTTTACGTATGAACGGATACGGTAATCGTTTTTAGATATGAAAACGCAAAAAAACGACACTATTTCCGTAAGCATTTCTTTGTTGTTTTCGTGTTGTCCTTCGTTTTCAATTTCTTCTTCTTCTTAGGTTTTCTTGACGGTTGGCTAACCAGCGTATTGGTGCTTGACCGCCACCTAATGAACAGGAGTGTGCATGGATAAGAAGATTTGTCGGTATGAGGGGGGAAAGGAAAATTAGCAGCCTAATAAATAATAAATTAATAAATAATGATAATTAACCATAACGTTTTATACCTGCTCCATCAGTTATTACAGTGTTTTCCTCAATGCTGCTCAAGGATGATTTTTTTTAAAAAATTGAAGTTTATTTTTCACATTAAAATTTTTACTTTATTTGCTTTCTTTCATTTTCATAGGCATAACAATCCATCATCGCATGTTGGACAGATTCTAGTTGATTGCAATGTAAGCACATTCCTTTTGTACTTTTTAACTTTCACTAATTCTTGAGATAAGGGGCAACATGTCCCAAACACAAAAGCCCTGTTTATGTTAAAAAGTAAGAATATCAACATTAAAAATACTTAAAAAGTTACATCTAAAGGAAATTTGTATACTCAGGACATTCATTGCTTACATTTAAAATAATTTATTCAGTACCATTTTAAAATCAGACTCTTTACTTGGAAACACGTATTCTAACCTGTCCTCAGTATAAGGTCACAATGTAAAACAGCCAAACAAAGTGTTTAAAAATGCAACAAATTAAAAAATAAACATTAAAAGGTGGAGACCTTTGAGATATAAATCAAAACAAGAAGTAATTATTTACATCTTTTTTTTTTTTTTAGATTAAAAAAAAAGATTAGTTTCAGCTGCTGACATAATCTACCATAATCAAAAGTTGATCTCATAAGGGCTCAGTATATATTCCGCAATGGCATTGTTGCTCCCCAATCTCGTCAGGCAAGATATTTTAGATTTTCTTGCATTTCCTTTTCATTTTTTTTTAGTTTTGTCTCTGTGTAAGCATTTCATTAAATAAAACTCCAAGAAATATAAACACCATAACTTGCTTAAGTTCTTTATCATAATTTCAATGAAATTTGTTTATGTGGCTTAAAGAAGCAAATTATCTGGGATTTGGTTTTAGATCATCTGAAAACCCAGTTTATGTGACTATTGTTCTAGGTGCCTTATTTGCTGTCAGCATTTTCTTTTTCACCTTTGTCCCTCCTAATCCAATTTAGACCCCATCATAGTTTTAAGGGTGCTTTCACACCTGCCTCATTTAGTTTAGTAGTACTAGAGTTCGTTTCCCTCTTTGGTGCGGTTTGTTTGGTCAGGTGTGAAAGCAGCAATCACACTCGGGTGCGCACCAAAAGCGGACCAAACAAGCGTACCGAGACCTCCTTGAAGAGGACGCTTTCAAACGAACTCTGGAGCAGTTTGTTTGTGGTGAGAACGTGATCCAACCTCGAACAGAACCAACTGCAAAACTACTGATCATTTTTGGACTAAACCAGCTGCCATAGCTAGCTGTGCTGACATTGTGGGCATGACATTATTAACTGATAGATTGTTGGCAATATTTTCGGGAAGATGAGCATGTCAGTTAAGAATAGTTAATGCATGCCTCCGCTTGAAGTGACGAGTGATGCGCGCTCGCCGTCTGCAGTGCATTAGAATGTTGTTTTCACGTTGCGCTTCATTATAGAAATGTATTGTTTGCATACTGTGGTAAATACACACAGTGTAGTAGATTATGGCCAGGGACAAAACTGGCCCGCGCAGTCGTCTCTCCATAGTGTTATTATAGTTTCCTGGCCTTGCCTCTTCTGTTGGAATTTTTCCACACGTAAATTCTGACCAATCGAAAAGCAGCTTAGGAAATACACCATGGCCAATGAGTGATGTGGATGCCGTCACGTGCCTGCTTTTTGGTTCGTTTCAACTGGTTCAGACCAAAGCAATCTGTGTGGTGTGAAAAGGAACCAAAAAAGCTGAAAAATGCAATAATGTATAATTGTTTGCCCTTGGTTCGGACCAAATGAACTGAACTAGAGATGTGAAAGCACCCTAAGAGTTCAGCGATACTTTGACTACTGCAGAGGGTGTGCCCTCTCCCAGAATGGCCATCCAAATTACCTCCTGTTACTCAACAGGATGCAAAACCCCTAGGTCTATGACCATAGTAAATGCAAATTCCAGTTGTTAGTGGATGTCATGCCTCCATTTGTTTTGTTTTGGACTTCGATTCCGTAACTAGATCAGCCCATAATGCTCTAGACATTATGTATGTCAGGTATCCATCTTTTTTTTCTGAGCATTTTATGTTTTGTAATAAAGGAGAAATACTATCCTTTATTCACAAGATGTACTATAAATCACTGGTGTTCCCAGAATGTGGCTGTGAGATTTCAGCTCAAAATACCCCACAATGTTTGCTAGTCAAATTTGCCCCTATTTGGTTGTCCCTTTGAATGCAAATAAACTGCTGCTCCATCCTTTTCAAGAAGAGGGTAGAGCCTTTACTTTACAGCTCCTCACCTTTTTTACAGCTTTTCACCTTCTTTATATACAGTGACAGATGTTGGCATGTCAAAAAACACAGGTGGTTGTTCCGCATTACTAGACTGATTAAGGGGATATTAATTGTTCCTAGGGTGATCAAATAGCGCTGAAAAGACAGCAATTTCTCCCTAAATTAGGAGGGCAAAGCATGGGCAAGACTTGTTCTGTGGCATAATTCTAATCCATTACACCGCATCAAAGTGGCCATTTTGAAAATATTGACAGATGTATTTCCAAGAAAAAAATGAAATGCCATATTATGGCATTATATGGTAATAGAATAATATGGTAATAGGTCTGATCATCACCAGTCATGGGCGGGTCTTCCCCCTACTTTTGCATTAGAGTTGGGGAAAATCTGGAACTGCTCGTCTGGAGAGACAGATTTATGGAGATTATTTTAAAAAAAGTAAGTTTCAAATTATTATTAAAAAGTGAGCACAAACTATCCAAAATCACTCACTCGTTTTCATTGACTCCCACAAGTGAATAATATTAGTGGAGGGAAGAGTGAATGAGTAGCCTTGAAATCTAATCTGCTGCAAGTGTCACTCTCAATACCTTCTGAGCTGTAAAAAACCAAACTCTGGTCAGGCCAATCACATTGTGTATAGAGTCAGTGGGCAGGGCTTAACATAATGACGGCCGAGTTGCGCTTGTGTGCTTAGTAAACACAGAAACTGGCGAACGGCGGTCTTTCGAATCAGCTTTGAACGCGACTCTGCAAGACTTGGAGTTAAGATTTTCTATGAGAAAAGAACAAAGAACGGCATTGAAGTCATTCTTAAAAAGGGAAGATGTGTTCGGAGTTTTGCCGACCGGATATATACGGCAAAAGTTGAATCTGTCTACTAGCTCCGCTTCACCTTCATCGCTTCACCTTCATCACCTTTATCCCGCCCCTCGGACTGAGCTGTCAATGGTGAGTTTCCAGACCAAACATCTTGATGTGGGTCTAGCTTGTCCAAGAAGTCCTCGCTGCAGCCTGAAGCACGATGACGTACTGGATCAGATCCAACGCGTACTGGACGTGCATGCGCGGGGGTTTCATTCACAATTGGATGACGTCATACACGCATGCGCAGTAGAGTTTTGGGGACATCATTGAATGCACAGGAGAGTTTTGCTGGATAGATAAATACTCAAACCGCTCGCGCAAAAATAATGATTAATAACATGCTCATCAGGACACACGTTTTGCATTTTCCCTTGAATGTGTGGGCTACTGGTATTTTAAGCTCTTTACACATCGTGTTGCATTGTACCTTGAGGATTAAAATTACAGAGACAATTACTTGACCAATTTTTCCTTCCACTCAACAGCAAGATCAGAATATAAAATTTTAACTGTTTTGCATGCATGTACAGCGAAACTATGTAATTTAGGCATCACATTTATGAAAAGATGATTTATTCATCAATAATTACTTAATACTATTTATCAGTAATACAACTACACAATAGAACATCATCTATATACAATATTGATCATACATGTCAAGACTAGCGCATACACATTATAAATTAACCCAGAGATCGGTATGAATGACATTGCCATAACGATCCACCATCCAGTACGTATTGGATCTGATCCAGCAACGTCATCGTGCTACAGGCTGCAGCGAGGGGTGTCTCAGCTTGTCAGGCTAGTGAATGGCGGTATAGATGGGGGTACTGATCTTCTCAGAGAAAATCAAAAATATCAGAGAGGCAATCAGCACATCCTTGAGTTGCTCTGGGGTCAGACAGATCAGACCAAAACCTTCGAAAATTACTATGTCTGATTTCGAAACAATTGACAGTAAAATTTTAGAAGACACAGTACAGCATCTTAAAACATCAACCTGCGCCCTTGACGCACTCCCCACTTCTTTTTTCAAAAGTGTGTTTAACTGTTTGGAAGCATGGTTGCCAGTAAAGTGCCGTTTTTTACAGAACTTTTCCGTAAATTAATTTACAGTTTCTTACTGTTAATTTACGGTTCCCTCTGTGGGTTTTTTCATCTAACCCCTTTAACCCTTTTAACCCCACAGCAAAATCTTCAGTTTTAAATGAACACTGAAGAGTGTACACACTACAGAGTGTTAGAGTAATTGAAGCATTGTTGAAGTTCATGAGATAATTAAGAGATTAATTAAGTGATAACTGAGAACACCTGTTAACAAGAATCACTGAAGGACAGAGAAACACAAGAACTACAACTGACTTCAGCCACAGCTTTAGATGAAATCAACTGAAGATAAAAGAAGACATTAAATCTCTGAAGATCTCAGCAGAGGATTAAACAACTCCACAAACAGCATTACCAGCTTCACACATTACTAACCAGACTGACTTTATTTCAGTCAGACGACTACAGAAGCTCTTATTGAGAATTATCAGATGTTGTTTGATTGTTTCTTCTGACGTTACCATTATGGTGATCAGTGTTAGTTTTAGTTGGGCTCTTGAACATTGACACAATAACATTAGTTTTTCTCTCACTGCTGTAATAGTGTGTATTCAATATGTTTGTTATAGCAAGCAAAGCTGAGAAAAAAACATGAGTTGGTTATGTTGACTATTTAATAATGGTTTAATTCACTAATAATTGACTAGTCTTATCTATAAACATATAGCTGATGCCTAATTTTTTGTAAAATTGAACCCTATAATTTTATAACATCAGTATAACAACAACCAGATAATTTGAAGAGCATGGGAACAGCTTGTGGTCAAAACATCTGAATCAATCTGACTCACACAGACATCAAGAATCGGCGTATGAATCTCAGCCGTGGTGACACTCAAAACTCCCAGCATGCATTGCGGCACGAATAAATTTTGCTGCTGAATAGCCTGGTTATTTTCTTTAATTCTTATTATTTGCCTTTATTTTTGGTGCTGTTGTTGCGTTGACTTTAAGTAGTGTTTTGTGATGTTCAGAGTTGATCTGTTCGTTTTTTTTTATTGATTGTCACCATTGTTGAGATTCATACGCTGATTCTTCAAGTCTATGCGAGTCTAAATGACAGCAAAGAGCAAACAATTAGTTAAAATCATGACTTTATAAATCATTCATAACTAATTCCTAATCAGTGGTTGATAATTTAAGAAGGGTCCCAGTTTAATAACATAAAATAAGAGTTTATGTATGTGTTTTTAAAAGAATGGGTTTGTTTAGGGATGAAACACTGGACAAGATTAACAAACTAAACATCCTATTACAATTATAGCAAAACAAAGTCAATCATATCTGACCATTGTTTTTTCTTGACTATTTTGCTACAATAAATGTGTTTAAGAAACACTATCATTACAAAGTCAAGGGCCAAGAGCCCAACTGAAGCAAACACTGATCACGATAATGGTGACCAAATATTTTCTATTAAACATCAACACCTAAAGATCTGATAATTCCCAATAAGAGCTTCTGTAGATGTCTGACTGAAATAAAGTCAGTCTGGTAAGTAATGTGTGAAGCTGGTAATGCTGTTTGTGGAGTTGTTTAATCCTCTGCTGAGATCTTCAGAGATTTAATGTCTTCTTTTATCTTCAGTTGATTTCATCTAAAGCTGTGGCTGAAGTCAGTCATAGTTCTTGTGTTTCTCTGTCCTTCATTGATTCTTGTTAACAGGTGTTCTCAGTTATCACTTAATTAATCTCTTAATTATCTCATTAACTTCATCAATGCTTCAATTACTCTAATACTCTGTAGTGTGTACACTCTTCAGTGTTCATTTAAAACTGAAGATTTTGCTGTGGGGTTAAAAGGGTTAAAGGGGTTAGATGAAAAAACCCACAGAGGGAACCGTAAATTAACAGTAAGAAACTGTAAATTCACTTACGGAAAAGTACTGTAAAAAAACGGCACTATACTGGAACCAGAGCTGCCAGTAGATTACCGTTAAATCAAGGAAAAACAGTAATATACTGTAAAACGTAACAGTCAGAGTTACCAGATGAATCAAGATATTTTCACTGAAATATTAGTGAAAGTTAATAGAAAAAAGTTGTGCAAACTCAGTAACTGATAAGGAGAGTAAATATTAAAATGACCTGTGTTTGTGTTGTTGCACAAGATGATATAGAAGAGATCTTTTAGTTGAATTCATTAGTTTTGTGGGTTACCATTGTGCTGAAGAGTAGAGTCTGTGCTTCAGTCCAGGATGAGCAGAGAAACATTGATGATATGCTGCCTGATGCTTTATTTAACGGCAATAACTGTGTTTGCTGATGCAGTTATGAGCCGTTTGTTGAGTAATTTGTCACATACGTGTGTGCTATTGCTCACAACGAACCGCAAAGATCGAAGTTAAAGTCATGTTTCTAAATCATTTTACTACTACACCTTACACGTGTTAAATTACTTAAATGAAGTTTTACGATACAAACACCTATAAATACTAGTTTTAAAATGAGAACTGTATGAAGCGATCAGTTTTCCAAATTAAAAGTTACCTTTCATGGTATTATTACGGTAAAATACTGGAAAAAAAATGAGAGCTGTATATAAACAGTAGAGGGCTGTAAATTAACAGTACATTGCTGGAACCACAGCTGCCAGTAGATTACCGTTATTTTACGACACAATTTTTTACAGTTGAAATGCTGTTCCATGCATACTGAGCTTTTTACACTGTTAAAGACTTGGATTCCCATCCTAAACATAGACAAAGTTTCAAAAACTAATGTTGGGCGTTTGATGGAGTATTTCTGTGTCAAAAATACTCCTTCCGGTTTCTCACAAGTTTCAGAGAGTTTTTTTCGAGTATGGCTCGGCTTGACGTCAATAGAGCGGAAGGCCCTTGTATGGGCCGTACGGGCTCTTCTCCCGGTAGGGTGCACGCGCACGTGTCTAGAGCGAGAGAGGAAATGCACGGCCATAAACACTGCTCTCAGGTGCAGATCCACTCATCCGTGAACACTTCTGATGTGCCCTATGGCCGCGCCACGCTCCACTTTATTCCTATGGGTGACATCAAATGACAGCACAGCATTCCGGGAAGGCAGCGCTGCATTTGAACCGATTTGAACGCAGAAATGACGAGAAGCTTCACATTACGCTTCAGTCGCGTCGCGAAAGTGGATCTCCACGGTCACTGCTGTCAGGACTTCACGAAATCAACAGTTACCAAAGAAGTGTGTTTTTGACACCGCGGTCCCAACGATAAAGGTTCACGGTCGTGCGCGGTGAGTAAAACTGCTTCAAATGTCTGTGTTGTTGGCTATCGTTGCGCAAGTAAACATCAGTAAACAACACGATCGTGTATAACGTTAGTTAATTTATCAATGGAGCATGCGATCTATGGTGTGTGTTTAAATACATTTGTTTAGCTGACCACTATAGGTGTCAGTTTGTTTATTGGAAAACCACCCAAAATAAAACTAGGGGAGGTTCTCATAAAGCGTGCTTCGTCATTCAAATGCGCTAACGGTTACTCCATTGTTGTTCTCTGTATAACGTTACACTAGTCTGATGTGCAAAACCGTTTTGCTTGCTACTGCTAAGGTTTAGTCGCATACAATAGTCCATAAACCAAATCATGTCCTCATAAAAGGGGAGTAAAGACACACAAATGTTGACAGGCCACTAAAAACAGTACATACCACAGAGACGGACGTCCTGCTGTTGCTGTTTCTCCTGTTAAATATATTTCAGCCTCCGAATTTGATTCTGGATCATTATCTGTATAAGCTGAATCTGATCGATAGCCATGGGTTTCTCCATGCTTGAGGACGTCACCGCTTTGTGTGCGCTCGTCATTCTTTAGCTCCGCCCACTCGATACGCCTCCAGCCGCTCGTTTTTTTTCGGAAAGATTTGGTACAGCCTATATTTCTTTTATAAATATAATAAAACTAAAGACTTTTCGGAGATCTGAAGGATGCAATACTACTCTATATGTACTCAAGATTGACATGAGATCACTGAAACTGAGTGTTTCACCCCCCGTTTAAATAAATAATGTAACGCAACATTGTACTTCACCTGCAAGGCTGCAAACCTCCCGCGAGTGAGCGTAATACAGACGAGTACTGTTGCCTCTGATTGGCTGCAGGCATTGAGCAACACAATCTGATTGGTCACAGACCAATGAAGAGACATTTGAATTCCGATAACTCATATTTTCTTGCGTTGCTGTTGGTTTAAAATAGATGTGTGTGTACGATTGTAACACGATTCTTCTTTGCCAGTGTAAACTTATTAAAAATATTTACACTTAAATCACAACTAAAGTAGGGGTTATAGCACACACTGCATATATTTAAAAATGGCTTTTAGTCCATATAATTATTTATTTATATAATAAGAATTTATTATCACTTATTTATTCATGCTTAAGGGGGGGGGGGGGGGGGGGGTGAACTGCTGTTTCATGCATATTGAGCTTTTTACACTGTTAAAGACTTGGATTCCCATCCTAAACATAGACAAAGTTTCAAAAACTAATGTTGGACGTTTGATGGAGTATTTCTGTGTCAAAAATACTCCTTCCGGTTTCTCACAAGTTTCGGAGAGTTTTTTTCGAGTATGGCTCGACCTGACGTTAATAGAGCGGAAGGTCCTTGTATGGGCCGTACGGGCTCTTCTCCCGGGAGGGTGCGCGCGCGCGTGACTAGAGTGAGAGAGGAAATGCACGCCCATAAACACTCGCTCAGCTGCAGATCCAGTCGTCCGTGAACACTTCTGTCGTTATAGTCCGCGCCGCGCTCCACTTCATTCCTCCACTTTGACATTAAGCGACTTCATCGCTTTAGCACAGCATTCCGGGAAGGCAGCGCTGCATTTGAACCGATTTGAACGCAAAAATAACGGGAAGCCTTAAAACATCGCTTCAGTCGCATCGCAAAGTGGATCTCCACACTATGTTTTTAGTGTGTTTTTGACAGAGCGGTCCCAGGGATAAAGGTTCGGTCCTGCTTTGGAAGCAGACGGTGATTAAAACTGCTTCAAATGTCTATGCTGTTGCTTATCGTCGCCTGAGTAAACATCAGTAAACGACACGATCGCGTGCTTCGTCATTCAAATGCGCTAACGGTTAGTCCATTGTTGTTCTATATATAACGTATATAACGCAAAACCGTTTTGCTTGCTACTACTAAGGTTAGTCGCATACAATAGACAATAAACCGAATCATGTCCTCATAAACTGCGAGTAAAGACATTATAAGAAATTATAATAGTGATATTCTTATTATAAAAGATATATATATATATATATATATATATATATATATATATATATATATATATATATATATATATATATATAATTTCTCATGTTGCCATTCAGTAAACAGTTTTAGTAGCCTATATATTGATTTAACATAAATACCTTTTTTATTGCACCTGTGGAGACTCCAATATGGGGCGGGGCAGGGACTCCAAAACGGGCGGGGACTCCAATATGGGACGGGATCTCCACGAGCAACAACTTTAACCATTGGCTGTGGATTCTGTTCTGTATTTTGCGTATGTGAGTTTTTGTTGTAGGTGGCTATTGTACTGTGCTAATTAATTGAGACTTCTTACAGCTCTTACAGGTTGTTGGCCTTGTTTGTTTCGTTGCTTCTATTGCTCTCCCCTTTTTTGTAAGCCGCTTTGGATAAAAGCATCTGCTAAATGATTAAATGTAAATGTAAATGATTCAGCCAATTGTCATTGACTTACATTTTTTTTTAAAAGGGCGAAAATTAAACATAATAAAAGGTCATAATAAAACTCAAAATTATTAAAATAAAACAGAAAACCAGAAAATTATTTTTATTAATATATAAAGTATATATTTTACTAATATATATATATATATATATATATATATATATATATATATATATATATATATATATATATATATATATATATATATATATTCATGAATTTAATAGAATTTCCAAATTTAATTGGAAAAAGAACATTATATACAACATGTATTGCTTAAAAAATACATTGGAAAAGTATAATGATATCACGTTATACCATGCACACTTCAATATACTTTTAAAGCAAAAATCTAATATACACATATATTTTTGCAGTTTTTCATTTCCTGTGATGGGTAGGTTTAGGGGCAGAGGCAGTGTAGGGGGATAAAATACGGTTTGTACAGTATGAAATACATTACGCCTATGGAAAGTCAATATGTGCTTTTCGCTCAGCCTCAAGTCCTGTCTGGAAACGACAGACAGGACAGTGGAAAGATCCATGCTTATACTGTAAGGAAAGTGTCTGTCCAGATGACAACATTAAATCAACATATTACACACACTGAATTATCCCACTAATGTATCACTTACTATTAACAACACAAACTGCATACTGTACGTTTCTTTAAAAGTTGAGGGAAAAAACATGATAGAAACTCCATGAATGCTGTCTAAGAATCGTCAATATCATTCTATCGTTCCCTTAATATCAATGGCAACTTAACCCCAGAAAACAACATTATACTTAAATTCATCAATAAAACTAACAAAATTAAGCTATGACATTATTTCAAACGATTTTGTATCGTATGATCGACATAGTTACCTTCAGTGTTATTTTCTAACTTTAGCGAGCCTTCCTGTCAGTGGGAAGCCACGCCCCATTTTGGAGCTCCTACCCCGTTTTGGAGTTCCTGCCCCCATTTGGAGTTCTCCAAGCTGCAGTTATACCCTTCTCAACATTCCTCCTATGATGCAAATATCGTCAATTATGCATCATAGGAGGAATTTTTCCAGGAATAAAATGCATAAATCTCTTGTCTCAGGGGGTATGATGGGGGAAAGCACAATCATTTGAATATACTCCAGGGTTTCTACTGATACAAAGCCATATGCTAATCGCTGAAGTAACCCTTTAATGATATTAATTATGTATTTTTAAAATATGCTTTTAGTGCATTGTTAACAATGACAATTTTGAGCATAAGTTTAAAATATATAAAAATATATTTTAAAGTAATGTTCAAATAAGTACACTTTACAAAAGTACACTGAACTTTCATTTAAAGTATATTTTTCTAAAATATATTTTTAGAAAATATACTAAAATACAGTTATTTTAAAGTGTGTTAAAAGTTGTATTGTGAAATATGATGCTAATATATTTTTTATATATTTAGAAATGGTACATTTTTTGTATCGGAAAAGAGAATATATTTGAAATATAATAAAGTATACTTTTTTTCACCAGGGTATGATTTATAGAATTTTACTAATTCACTCTGTTAGCTGCCTATAGTAAATATAAATGTTTTGCTGTTAGATTTTACAGTATACGGACAGCAATTGTTTTCAAAGTGTGTCCATGCATTGAATTTCTGAACCAAATATATAGATTTTCTCAAATAAGGCAGTAAATCAAGAGTATGGTGTTCAGTGTAGTAATTTCCACATAAACATGATATTGTGTTAAATAAATGTCAACTCTAAGAAGTGTTAAATAAAATTTTAAAAGGTGTTAATTTTTAATATTGGTAGTGAGTTCATATTAAAATGAACTACATTTTAGAGTTACAGTTATTCTCTGTAGGATTAGTATTTTAACTTCAGAAAGAGTTAAATTTCAACTCTGAAAAAGTGTTAAATATTCAACTCCAAGAGCAGAGTTATTTAAACTGGAGTTAATTTGATGGTTACGCATGTACACTCAGATTGAGCTGATTTTAACTACCAGGGAGGAAAAAAAAACAGAATTTGCTGTGCAGAATCACTGAAGGACAGACAAACACAAGAACTACAACTGACTTCAGCCACATTTTTAGATGAAATCAACTGAAGATAAAAGAAGACATTAAATCTCTGAAGATCTCAGCAGAGGATTAAACAACTCCTCAAACAGCATTACCAGCTTCACACATTACTAACCAGACTGACTTTATTACTCTTTTAATGAAAATGCAGGTCCTTCTCAAAAAATTAGCATATTGTGATAAAGTTCATTATTTTCCATAATGTAATGATAAAAATTAAACTTTCATATATTTTAGATTCCAACTGAAATATTTCAGGTCTTTTATTGTTTTAATACTGATGATTTTGGCATACAGCTCATGAAAACCCAAAATTCTCAAAACATTTGCATATTTCATCCGACCAATAAAAGAAAAGTGTTTTTAATACAAAAAAAAGTCATTATGCACTCAATACTTGGACGGGAATCCTTTTGCAGAAATGACTGCTTCAATGCGGCGTGGCATGGAGGCGATCAGCCTGTGGCACTGCTGAGGTGTTCTGGAGGCCCAGGATGCTTCGATAGCGGCCTTAAGCTCATCCAGAGTGTTGGGTCTTGCGTCTCTCAGCTTTCTCTTCACAATATCCCACAGATTCTCTATGGGGTTCAGGTCAGGAGAGTTGGCAGGCCAATTGAGCACAGTAATACCATGGTCAGTAAACCATTTACCAGTGGTTTTGGCACTGTGAGCAGGTGCCAGGTTGTGCTGAAAAACCAAATCTTCATCTCCATAAAGCTTTTCAGCAGATGGAAGCATGAAGTGCTCCAAAATCTCCTGATAGCTAGCTGTATTGACCCTGCCCTTGATAAAACACAGTGGACCAACACCAGCAGCTGACATGGCACCCCGGACCATCACTGACTGTGGGTACTTGACACTGGACTTCAGGTATTTTGGCATTTCCTTCACCCCAGTCTTCCTCCAGACTCTGGCACCTTGATTTCCGAATGACATGCAAAATTTGCTTTCATCCGAAAAAAGTACTTTAGACCACTGAGCAACAGTCCAGTGCTGCTTCTCTGTAGCCCAAAAGTGGCTTGACCTGGGGAATGCGGCACCTGTAGCCCATTTCCTGCTCACGCCTGTGCACGGTGGCTCTGGATGTTTCTACTCCAGACTCAGTCCACTGCTTCCGCAGGTCCCCCAAGGTCTGGAATCGGTCCTTCTCCACAATCTTCGTCAGGGTCCGGTTACATCTTCTCGTTGTGCAGCGTTTTTTGCCAAACGTTTTCCTTCCCACAGACATCCCACTGAGGTGCCTTGATACAGCACTCTGGGAACACAACCCGTTCTCACTCCTAAGGCGTCAAAATCCGAAGCATAGTCAAGTGCCTTCCACGTCACAATTAAGACGCTAAAGGTGCCCCTGGGCGTCATTTTGCGACGCGCTGGGTGCTCCATTCATTACAATGATAAACCTTTGGCGTCATAAACAGACGCATTTAATAATTTGCGTTTATAAAAGCAGACATGATTTTATTAATATTTAAAGGCTACTTTTATATTTTGGAGCAACTAACTCCACTCCTACCCTAAACCTACCCATATCTTAACAATATAAAACACATACCAGGCAAATAAATGTACAGTCACAAGTATTTATTGCAAAAACTGACCAAAGCAGAATAAAAGTATTAACTCATGTTGCATTCCAAGTCTTCTGAAGTCATACGATGTCTTCATGTCAAGAACAGAGTTGATCTTGATGTTTTAATCGCTGAAATGATGATCCCGCTGCCCCGTGAACGAAGTCATTCATATCTCATTCAAATAATTCAAAAGACTCCTGAGCCTGACGCGATCAGTCACAAGACACACGAGAGCCAATGACATTTTACAATCAATGCTGACGTAATGACGCAATTGGTCACAAGACATACGAGAGCCAATGCAATTTCACTATGATATCTGACATAACGGGCGCCAATATTTGAAATTTGATTGTGTTTGTTGATGATCTTCTGCGGATGGAGTTGCTGATCGCTTTTGGGGATTTTCTTCATACAAATCAATCGTTTGGCCTCGGAAAACTTGGATTGAAAGTTTTAAGTTTAACTTTTTTGAATAACTCGTGGATGCAGTCGTATGTTATATCCTGTGTTTTATATCATGTTCACACAAATGGGTAGGTTTAAGGATGGGATGGGGTTGGGTTACATGTTAAGCATGTCTAAATAGCGTAAATAAAATAAATGTAAATAAAATTATGCTTGCTGATTAAATTAAAAAACACACTCCAACATGTCATAATGGCAAAATTATAAACTAATACAATTTCACCATGACGATGACATTACTAATACCCAGTGCGTCTGTGTATGACGCCAAAGGTTTCTCACTGAAATGAATGGAGCACCCAGCGCGTCGAAACATGACGCCTTGGGGCACCTTTAGCGTCTTTATTGTGACGCAGAAGGCACTTGACCATGCTTCGGTTTTTGACGCCTTGGGAGTGAGAATGGGTTGGGGAACAGCCTATTCGTTCAGAAATTTCTTTCTGTGTCTTACCCTCTCGCTTGAGGGTGTCAATAGCTGCGTTTCCATTACAGATTTGCGAAAAACTTTTGCGATATTTCTTAAATGTTGATAAAAAACTGTTGCGAAATGACAGCGTTTCCATTGCTGCAGTTATGCGACTAAAACATTACTTTCCTCTCGCGATAGGTCAGTCCAAAATTATGGCACTTAGTAGGTTTGTATATCCCATCCATCACACTAGCCATTATTTTCATTGGAAGGAGACGTGTGTGTTATCCAAGAATTAATGGCAAGGAAAGCCCCTTAGGTTACTTAAGCGGCACGGATATGAGGTGTGTGTGTGTGTGTGTGTGTGTGTGTGTGTGTGTGTGTGTCAGATCTGCTTCAAGGTCTTCATAATAATGTAGCATTTCTGTGTTTAGAATCCAGTATTACTGTAATCCTATATTGTCTTTTATGAGTTTAATAAAGAACTCTGTCTCGTCTTCTCTCCAAACAAACCGTCATCTGCAAAGAATGATCGACTTTTATGCGCGCCAGGTTGAGGCATATAGAGTAGAGCGAAATGTTTGAATTTACATGTTAACTCAAATGTTTTTGTTATTTTTTGCTTTTACCTCTTTCGTTATTTTGGCTAGATATTTCGTTTGATGGGCATTTGAACTGAATTTAGAAATGCTTTGGAAAAGAAAAAATTGGCGTTTAATAAACAAAATATTTTTTTTTGAAATGGAGACAGCGTTTGGAGTGAGTGCATGCAAAATAATTAGTTCCCCGAGTCCACAAATACAAATAGACAGTTTACAGTTTATAATTATGTCTTGAACTCATCTGTATAGCTAAAAATGAAAAGAGTATTGTAAATTGTTTCATCTCTCTTAAAGGAAGAAGGAAAAAATGAGAACGTCAGCGCTTTTATCGGCCGTGGCTTAAAGAAAACATAGCCTAACTACGAAACTAAATAGGCTACGTTTAGGCCTAAACATTAGCCTGTAATATTATTATTTTAATTTATATGTTGGTTATGAAAAGTGATCAGCATGCACAAGAAACGTATAATATGTTTGAGACCTGGGGAGTCACATGATTTTGATCACTTCGAGTTTTATTTTCTAGAAAGTCTTTCTTAAAAAATATATTTAGTTTTGTATAAATTGTATTTTTATTTTGATCGATGTTTCATCAATTAATTGCCTGTTTATTAGATAAGAAGCAAACTAAGATCGTCTGGAATGGATTGACGTGCAACTGGCCTGTTTCCTCAGCCTTTGAGTAGCCTAAGGCTGAAACTATAGGCTAGCTCTTTCTGTTTTAATACATTTCTTGAATATATGTCTTAATTACAGTATATATAGCCTGTAGTCATTATTAGGAGAAAATATATGTCCTTTTAACTACATTATCTTGTTATTACGACACAATTGAGTGAAAAATATAATATATAGGCCCTATGTTGCAGCAATGCGTCACCGCAACGGGTGACATGTAAATGGGCAGTTTTGCGAAAATGTCCTTTTTCGAATTGCCTGAAAAACCACCTCATGAGAGCGTAAAAACTTTTTTGCGATATATGGGAGTTTTTGCGAAATTGCCGCGTTTCCATTGGGCGTATTTTCAATTCGCAATTTCAATTTGCGCAATTTGAAGGGTAATGGAAACGCGGCTAATGATGGCCTTCTGGACAGCAGTCAGGTCGGCAGTCTTACCCATGATTGCGGTTTTGAGTAATGAACCAGGCTGGGAGTTTTTAAAAGGAATCTTTTGCAGGTGTTTAGAGTTAATTAGTTGATTCAGATGATTAGGTTAATAGCTCTTTTAGAGAACCTTTTCATGATATGCTAATTTTTTGAGACAGGAATTTTGGGTTTTCATGAGCTGTATGACAAAATCAGTATTAAAACAATAAAAGATCTGAAATATTTCATTTGGAGTGCAATGAATGAAAATATATGAAAGTTTAGTTTTTATCACTACATTATGGAAAATAATGAACTTTATTACAATATGCTAATTTTTTGAGAAGGACCTGTAATACGTTAATTTACCCATAAATGATGATAAGTTATTAAATTATGTGTTGTTAATAGAGGTGCAATGGATTACAGGGGACATGTCCCCTCCGCACTTTTTGAAAATGCCCACCTTCGACTCAACTTGCTTTCTGTATTGCCTCTGTAAATAAAAAAAATAAAAATAAAAAAATTAATATATATATATATATATATATATATATATATATATATATATATATATATATATATATATATATATATATATATATATATATATATATACACAGACATACATGCATACATATATCATACATAATTAACCCTTTTAGAGCATTTACACATTTGTCTATGAAACTTCTGGATTGATATATATTTTTCTCATTTAATATATGCAAATGAAAGAAATTCTTCAGGCAACATAATTATGTTTTTTGTGTGTTGTTTAAATTTTGATAGTCCATTGTATGTTAAAAATGGATGTTTTAACTGAAATGAAAATTGAGTATTCATTCATTTGAGCATTTAGAAGCACTCATTGTCTTGCAGTGCACTACTGCCATCTAGAGGTTGCACTGGATAAATCAGCAGATCACCAAAGGACATATTCCTGTTTTTTACTGTAAATTACACAATGACTTGTTCTTTTTCACTTCCACATACTGCTGTTTTCACAGGACAATGCTGGCAGCTGTGGTTACCAGATAATTCCTGTAGAAAATAAAGCAGCACAGTAGATAACTTTACTGACGAAATATGCTAATTGCTTTACAATGACTAATCATATAAAACAACTGCTAAGTCTACATTTTTTGTTAATTTCACATAACTGTGTTGTATATAAAAATAGAAGAAAAAAAACTAAAAAAAATTTTTTTTTAGATTTGTCCTCAAAACTTTTAAAATGATACATTTTCTGTGCATTTGGATTACATAATTTTAACATAAATTATTCAACTGAATGTGATTCATAAATGGCAGTTATACGCTAATTAAACAGTTAAGAAGTATGCATAATAGTACACAGAAAAACTTAGCAGTGAGCACACTACATAATTCTTAACTGTTTAATTTACGTATAACTGGCATATGAATCACATTCAGTTTATTAAAACAATTAAATACATAAACTGTTTTATCAATGTATGACTTATAAATAATTTCATTACATTATTAATTTGTTTGTGTTAAAATATGTAATCCAAATGCACAGGAAATTTATATGCTTTTCAAATACTTGTTAAGACATGTTTTTTTTTTTTGAGTGCATAAACTTGTAAAGTGACTTATTATACATATTTTATTTCTAAAGTTATTTTACTGGGATTTAAACAAAAAAAAAAATATTGGGATTTACAATACATATCTTGTAGGGATTTTACATAGTTTTTTTGTTGTTGTAAATTTCACAGTCATAAGGTTAGATCCAGTGTTGTGCAAGTTACTTCCAAACTGTAATATATTATAGATTACTTATTACTGCTATTTAAAAGTAATTCATTACATTACAATATTACTGTCTCAGAATTGTAATATGTTACATTACTCCTGTATTACTTTTGAGTTACTTTCACCAAAATAACTTCAGAAGTAGCTCTTAACATTCTAAAATGTAGGCAGAGTATTTTACATCCAGTAGAAGGCGATATGATGAAGCATAATGACATGGGCTATCCAGGCTAACAATAGAGAATTGGCAAAAAAGTGAATGCTAAAGACAATGCAAGAAATCATGACGATCCAACTCTGTTATAAGTAGGCCTATTATTTTAGAGGTAAAGTGATTATCTGGCAATATCTGGGAATAGTTTAGGTCTGTTCATAGACACAACAGAACTGTGTAAACTCTAAGTTATGACAATATGCGCATTTGTTCTTTTCTTATTGTTGCGACATAGTTGCGAGATAGTTATTTCGGTTTTAGAAAAAGGTTGTATTTGGCTGCATTTACATTTGACTAGCCTACGTTCTTGTCCTTATCTCTGATAAACTAAGCAATGCGCATCCATCTCGCGAATGTACAGTAGGGATGAGACGGTGGGGACATTTTCCCACCGGTTAAGTGTGATGACATCACCGGTAGGCATATCTGGGCTTTTAAATCACTATTTAATTCTATTTAAGATTCATTCTATTTAACCGAAAGGAACATGCGCACTCCCGCTTGGGCATTAATAACGGGAGCGGATGCAAAGCGAGTGCTTTCAAAGAATTCTTATAATTGTTAAGCTTCCATATGAACTGAAAACGCGCCAGTGCGTTAGTAAATGCGCGCTCTGTGCCGCCAAGCAGATTTTAGTTTCGGTTTAAAATTAGCCTATTATTCTTAATGAAATACACAACACAATGACAAACCCCCTTTAATGGGCGCTTTTACATTTCACTTTGAAACCAAATCTTCCACGATCATCTGTCAGCTCAAGATCACATGTTCGGCTCATGCTTAGCAGACACCTTCCGTTTTTATTCCAACGGCCTGTTCTCTAACTGAACTAAATTACTTTATTACTATAAAAAATCTAGACAACGGTGTCACGGTGTGCAGTAGTCTTATTCTGTCATCTTCACCCAAGTGTTGTTTATAAGCATTAGGCTTATAGTTTGGCTCAGCAGCGCGCGCCTTGTCTCTCGTCTGTTCTTCAACGCGCTTGTCGTCGTGCTATTCTTTGAAACGACAGAGCCTTTAAACCTTCTTTTAAGGGAGGGGGGGGGGGGGGGCGGGGGGCGCAAGCGTTACTGGAAATGTACCGAGTAAAATATTACTGAAAATTGATTAGTAATGCCTTACACTAAAGCAAAAAGTAATAAGTTACTGTAAGGTATACTGTACAGTTATTCACCATCTCCCTTCCCCCTTCTCCCCTCTCCCCTACCCCAACCCCAACCACTGATTCAAGTCACAGAATGCAGATATACTGCAGATGATGTATTTTGGAAATCTATTGTTTTTCCTTTTCATGTTTGATTTCTGTTTAAAGGCCTCAGTGTGATTGGTAAATTTGTCTCAATTTCACTATAGTCACTAGGATAAGAACGATTGAAACATTTGAGAATTCTGGGCTTCTCTTTCTCAGGTCTCTTCAAAGATATCTAAAATCTCCCCTGAAACCATTGTGCCATGTGTATTGTGCCAGATATCACTCTTTTTAACTATTTTCATATTACTTTGCATATTTTTATGCTGACAGTTGCGTACTATGGATTTGTGTTTAATTATGTTATTTAAGTTCTTTCTGTCCAAAATAAATGTTTACCGATTCATCTTGTATTATTCTGAAATCAATTTTCTAGTATGTATCAATGCAGGAGTCCTTTATTTCCGTAAATCTTTGGACCAGGATAGATCAAACTGAGGACTCAATGACAGGAGCATGGGGCACAGCATTATGAGAGAATCTGATTTCTATCGCTGTATTAGCAAGTTGCAGCTTTTCATGACTATTAAAATTATTATTTTTGTTGAGTAAGCATGTGCGACCACTTAAAGGTAAAATATTCACTCTGCAATCCTCTGACTAATATTTGAACTGGCCAGTTTGCGATCATGAGCGAGCGGAAGAGAAATCAACAATCTAAATTAAATCACAACTAAAATAATGATCAGCTGTTAAGTTACAAATGTACCAAATTTAATGAAGTCACATATAATTTGAGTCAGATAAAATTTATTCATGGAGTCAGATTTGAAATTTGAGATCAATAAATTAAGTGAATTTAAGAGAAATGCTGAAAATTCTTACACGCAGAAGTCCTTCAACCAGGCCGTTAGATTCTGATTTTAGGCTAACGGATGGACCTTACAAAACCACAGCTGACAGCATTTTCCTGTGAAAACAACGGTATGTGGAAGTGAAAAAGAACAAATCATTGTGTAATTTACAGTGAAAAAATTCTACTTGACATTCTCAGAATCCCCTGTGTGACACTTCACATTTTGGTGTATTTTCTTCTTAGTTTTTGTGTAATTAGTTATGTGCATTAGGGTTTTTTGTTATATATATATATATGTTGTTAAATTAGTGTTTATTGCATTTTTAAAACATTGTGTCTTGCCATGTTTGGTGTTTAGTGTTTCTGTGCCTGACAATAAATTAATATCGTTCTCCTAAACGCTGCTTATGATGAGCTTTGAATCATCACGTGGTTCTCGTCACCACTGTGACTGATGGTTTTCAGCATAGATATCCATAATAAAGGCTAGATGTCTCGTGCGCGCTGTTGGCCAATGGAGGTAGCCATCCGCAACTTGCGGCCATCTTGTCACAGGCAGCTCGCTCACTCGTAACAGTGTGTTTTAATGGTGCATGTACTTTTAACAAGTTTAGCCAATTCTTCTCCTCCTATAGCAGTGAATGAGTGTAATTTTTCCTCAGTGACACTACAATGCTCTGTCTGAAGTGATACTGTAGTAGACGGCTGCATGGTTATAATTTTATTCCTAATATTATCAATCTTACTAGTAAAGAAGTTCATAAAGTCATTACTGCTGTGTTGTTTACAAACGTCAGAAGCTGAAGCTTTATTTTTTGATAATTTAGCCACTGTATCGAATAAATACTTAGGGTTGTGTTTGTTTTCTTCTAAAAGAGTTGAGAAATAAGCAGATCTAGCAGTTTTTATGGCCTTTCTATATGCCATCATGCTCTCTTTCCACAAATTGTGAAAAACCTCCAGTTTTGTTTTCTTCCAGCTGCGCTCCATTTTTCTGGCTGCTGTTTTAAGGGCCCGAGTGTGCTCGTTGTACCACGGCGTTGGATTATTTGCTTTAATCTTCTTTAAGTGCCGGGGAGCAACTATGTCTAAAGTGCTAGTAAAGAGAGAGTCAATAGTTTCTGTTGCAGCATCAAGTTCCTCTTGGCTATCTGTAATGCTGAGGAGATGGAACTGATGAGGAAGATTATGTACAAAGCAATCTTTAGTCGCAGCGATTATCGTCCTGCCATATTTGAAGCGAGGGGATGTGCTTTGCAGCCTTCGGTAAATTAAGTATACATGATATTAGGTAATGGCTCTGCTGTAGAATTTTAACAGTATCAACATTTATTCCATGTGAAATTATTAGATCTAATGTATGATTAAGGCGATGAGTGGGTCCCGATACGTGTTGTCTAACTCCAATAGAGTTTAGAATGTCTCTAAATGCCAATCCCAATGCGTCTTTTTCATTGTCTATGTGGATATTAAAATCACCAATAATTAGTACTTTATCTACAGCTAATACTAACTCTGATAGAAAACCAGCAAATTCTTTGATAAAGTCTGCATTGTGCCTTGGTGGCCTGTATACAGTAGCCAACACAAATGTCAATCGGGATTTATCATTTACACTACACAGCGTTACGTAAACCACCAAAACTTTAAAGGAATTATATTTGAAACTAGACTTCTGGGTAATACTGAAAATATTATTATAAATTATAACAACACCTCCCCCTTTACCTTTCAGACGTGGCTCATGTTTATAACAAAAATCTCGGGGGGTGCACTCATTTAAACTAATGTAGTCATCAGGTTTTAGCCAGGTTTCTGTCAAACACAGCACATCTAAGTTATGAGCTATAATCATATGATTAACAATAAGCATTTTTGGAGAAAGGGTTCGAATATTCAGCAACCCAAGCTTTATCAATTGTTCATCCGTATTATATCTGTTGTTTATTTGTTGGACATCAATTAAATTTTTACTGTTGAATGGTTTTGATGTTTTTTTTTTATTTACTTATTCGGGGAACAGACACAGTCTCAATGTGATAATATCTAGGTGAAAGAGTCTCTATGTGCTGGGATTTAGCTGACTTTGGTGACATGAGACAGCTAGCAGACAGCTGGTTTAGCCAGTTTGTCTGCTTCCTGACCTGGCCCCAGTGAGTCAAGATTTAGCTCTAAGACTATGTGCCAAATTACTAGAGAGAAGAGCAGCACCAGCCCAGGAGGGATGGTAATCTGGTAATCACTCCTTTTAGCAGGGAGGGGACCAGAGAAAAATACTGCCTTTGACATCGTACTTGCAAGTTTACACACCTCTTTAATGTTAATTTTGGTGATCTCCGACTAGCGAAGTCGAACATCATTAGTGCCAACGTGAATAATAATCTTAGAGAATTTACGATTAGCTTTAGCCAGCACTTTTACATTTGCTTTGATGTCAGGCGCTCTGGCCCCCAGTAAACATGTGACTATGGTGGCTGGTGTCTCTATTTTCACGTTCCGTGTAATAGAATCGCCAATAACTAGGGCACTTTCAACAGGATCCTCAGTGGGTGCGTCACTGAGTGGGGAGAACCTGTTTGATATTCTAATCGGAACGGAAGAGTGGTTTTTTGATCCGCGACTATGCTTTCTCATCGTCACCCAGCCCTGTTGCGCGGGCTCAGCCGGAACCAAACAATGAGTGTTCACTAAGCTAGTCGCATGCAAAGCAGTATCTAAAGCTGTTACATTCTCAATACTCTCACAAAAAGCTTGGATGCGTGTCTCTAAATCTGAAATCTTCTCCGTCAGCCTGATTAATTCCTTACATTTATCACATGTGAACCCCTGTTCGCCAATGGAGATAGATATGCTAAACATGTAGCATGCAGTGCAAGTGACAATGACAGGAGAAGAAGACATGGCTTACCGTATTTGTTGATGAATCCAAAACTTACCACAGTTGTCTGATGGAGTCTTTTTATTAATCTAACTCACCACAGTTGTCTAAATGTGATGAGTAAGTTATATTTAGTAGTGTAGATAACAAAGAAAATATATCAAATAGAGATTCAAACACAGCTATACAGAGCTACAAACCCTGAGGTAGGCAGGCAGCAGCAGCAGAAGCAGCAGCAGCAGCAGCAGCAGACAGACAGACAGGACCAATCGATCAGGAACAATCAGATAGCAGAGGAGTAATTAAAGAGAGAGGGGGGTGGGGGGGCATACCATTTGCAGAGGCAGCCTCATGCTTGGTCTGCACCTATAGCATGAGGTAAAGTAATTTACTAGAGTAATTTACTAGAGAAGGGGGTGGGGGGCAGGACCGTTTGCGGAGGCAGCCTCACGCATGGGTCTGCACCTATAAAAGAGGAGAAATGAAAGAGAATGGGGGTGGGAGGCAGGACCGTTTGCGGAGGCAGCCTCATGATTGGGTCAGTGCTGATAGCAGAGGAGAAATTAAAGAGGCATCCTCACAATTTGCGGAGGCATCCTCACGCTTTGGACGTGCTCGAATAGCAGAGGAGAAATATAATATTGTATAGCTAGATGGATTTAACTGAGAATAAAAGCCAGAAAGAACAGAAATATTGGAAGCGTGGACAGAAGAAGCTATACTCACCTGTGAGAGGAGGAAAGGTAGGCTAAAAGTCACTGTCGAAGAGGCCGTGGAATTATTGCGAGCAGCCACAGAACTAATGTCTGCGGCTGCGATAACTGTCGACTGGAATAAGCCAACACTTTCACCACTGAAGAGTGCGCGCCACGCTCACATGCACCAAGCATGTTGACAAGAGAGGAAAGTACATTTTTCTCATTTTCTCATCTCAGTACATTAAAAGGGATAAACTTTTTATTTCGTAAGAATTTATGAAGATAATTTTGGCAAAATGATCTGTCCCTAAACCTAGCAAACAGTCAACTACTTAAACTGCACCTGACATTAGATTTTTTTTTTTTTCTGAGATGATTAATACAGTTTACAACAAATAAATAGCTTTTATAAAACCGTAACGTATAAGTCCTGGTGGCCGCTGAGAGTTGCTATGGCATCTGTAAACAAATTCCAGCTGCTGGAGAGGACGTCATCGACATCCGATGCGGTAGACAAACTGAAAGCTGTGATGATTGCATATAGTGGCACTTCATATCTTAATTTACACTTAAGTTGATAACCTGCTGTTTCAAACATTAAGTTAACAATTTATTTACCATACAGCCTGTGGCCTGAGTCCTGTTTCTGACTGTCAGACTTTTATGTATGTACAAATGCATTTGTGATTGAATCTCCGTTAAGGCGGTGTCCGTTTTTTTTTTTTTTTTTTAAATATATATATATATGGGGTCGTAGATATTCAAATATATTGGTTGATATTTGGTATCCGTTCAAATTAGATTTTTTTAAAAAATGACAGGCCTAGTTTGCGTGTTGCTGGGAGAACGCTAAATGCGGCGTGAGAGTGAGAGTTTTGGAGAACACGCTGATCTTTAAGTTGCGCTTTTAAATTCCTTTGGGTCTGGGATAAATGGAAAACCAGCGATGGATAACGCTTGCCTGAGCGCATTGACGGACCATTTCTCAGCAGGAGGTACGATGTTGTGCTACAGCTTTTTAAAGGTAGCTATTGTAATAATTACAGATAATATTTCAGCTCTTAATTTTTATTCATATTCTTTATTATTAACAACGGATTTGCTTTATTCAAGTGGAGAACATTTTTAATAATAATTATCCCCCAGTTAATTATAAAAACAAAACAAAACAAAGAACAATAAGATTCAAAATAAAATAAAAAACAGTTCAACTGTAAATAATACTTAACTCACACATTCACATACTCATTAATCAACGTACTTATACACATTAACAATGGTAAAAGATGCAGAGTACACACAGCATGCGAGGGACCTGACAATATCTGACAGCATTCCAACTGATCCAGTGTTTATACGACCTTCACTGTAAAAAATTGTGCCGTAAAATAACGGTAATCTACTGGCAGTTGTGGTTGCCAGCAATGTACTGTTAATTTACAGCCCTCTACTGTTTATATTCGTAAAACTTAATTTGAGTCATTTCACATGTGTAAGGTGTAGTAGTAAAATGAATTAGAAACATGACTTTAACTTTAACCCTTTTAACCCCACAACAAAATCTTCAGTTTTAAATGAACACTGAAGAGTGTACACACTACAGAGTGTTAGAGTAATTGAAGCATTGATGAAGTTCATGAGATAATTAAGAGATTAATTAAGTGATAACTGAGAACACCTGTTAACAAGAATCACTGAAGGACAGAGAAACACAAGAACTACAACTGACTTCAGCCACAGCTTTAGATGAAATCAACTGAAGATAAAAGAAGACATTAAATATCTGAAGATCTCAGCAGAGGATTAAACAACTCCTCAAACAGCATTACCAGCTTCACACATTACTAACCAGACTGACTTTATTTCTGTCAGACGTCTACAGAAGCTCTTATTGAGAATTATCAGATCTTTAGGTGTTGATGTTTAATAGAAAATATTTGGTCACCCTTATCGCTATCAGTGTTTGCTTCAGTTGGGCTCTTTACCCTGGACTTTGTTATGACAGTATTTATTTGTCTGCTATAACTGTGTGTTTCTTAATCACATTAATTGTAGCAAAAAAGCCAAGAAAAAAATGGTCAGAAGTTATTGGTTATGTTTTGCTATAATTGTAATAGGATGTTTAGTTTGTTAATCTTGTCCAGGATTTCTTCCTGAAACAAACCCATTCTTTTAAAACCACATACATTTAATCTTATTTTATGTTATTTAACTGGCACACTTCTGAAAAAACTAAGCAGTGATTGGGAAACAGTTATGAATGATTTTTTAAACTCCTGATTTCCAAGAATAGTTTGCTCTCTGCTGTCATTTAGCCTCGCATAGATATGAAGAATCAGCATATGAATCTCAACAATGGTGACAATCAATACAAAAAAACAAACATCACAAAACACTTAATTAACACTAAATACTTAAAGTCAACACAAAAACAACACCAAAAAAAGGCAAATAGTAAGAATTAAAGAAAATAACCAGGCTAGTCAGCACCATAATGTATTCGTGCTGCAATGCATGCTGGGAGTTTTGATTGTCACCATGGTTGAGATTCATTCGCCGATTCTTGATGTCTATGTGAGTCCGATGGATTGAGACGTTTTGACCACAAGCTGTTCCCATGCTCTTCAAATTTGGTTGTTGCAATACTGACGTTATAAAATTATGTGAAATAGAAATAAAGCCAGTCTGGTTAGTAATGTGTGAAGCTGGTAATGCTGTTTGTGGAGTTGTTTAATCCTCTGATGAGATCTTCAGAGATTTAATGTCTTCTCTATATCTTCAGTTGATGAAATCAACTTTCTTCTGGTGATGTTTCTCTTTCCTTCAGTGATAACAGCAGGTATTCATCAGTGTCTGAATTCACTCTCTTCTTTCCTCTCTCTCTGTCGAGTGGTCTATATCAGTGAACTAGTGTAGGGAATAGTGAATAAGGGGATAGGGAGTGATTTTGAACACAGCCTCTGAGTGTCGACTTTAAGCGTGGTAATTCACAGTATATTACTGTTGGCTATTTTCTCGAAAATTACAAATATTACCCAGAATGCATTATTTTCTACGGTATATTACTGTTTTAATGGAAAACAGCATGTTACTGTCAAAATGTGGCCGTTTTTTTCCAGCATTTGTTTACAGTGTACGTTTAAAGACGTTTTTGTTTTCTTTAATCCTGTAGATCAGAATTATGTCAACTACAATTTATTTATTTTATTTAGGATAAATCTGTAATATTTATTGTTTTAGCAGACACAATGGGCTTTTTTTAATAGTACATTCTTCTCTAATCTTTGATTTTTATTAACATTATATATAACCAAATTAAAGATGATTCCTTGGATGTTAAATAGAATTTGGAAGAATTATTTTTAGTATGACATTCTTTTCTTTCCATTTTCCAAGTTGTTTTCCTTTAAAACCTTTTGTTTAACTAATAGCTATACAATGGGAAATGCCAGATGAGGTATCTAAGTAGCGAGTAACAATGAATATTTATTCTGTTGTACTTAAAGTCACTATTATCCTTTTATCACTTTTCAGTCCATTACAAGGCTCAATAGGACTGATCCAAGGACACACAACATCAGAGTGTAGAGGCTTCCAAAATGACTGAAGGCTGAAAAAAAAGAAAGAAAGAAAAAAAAAACAGGATAACATTTTTAGTTATGACACTGTATATACATGTCACATGATTTTCTAAGAACAAAAACAATACAGTGAATACAAATGTTTATTTACCACTGTCCGGAGCATCACAGTTTCTTATTTCCTCATAATCTGATGACCCTGGAGATTATGGATAGATATATAAGAAACTTACAGAAGGAGAAAAAACATCACTGCAATACTCAACAGATATACATACAGTAGTTCAGGCATGAAACTTTAATCAAGTGCTGATTGGTTCTTCTAATGCTGTAGCACAGCAGCGTAGCAGATCTCGGAAATGATACCCTCCGAGAGTTGTCACTGAATACACTGAATCTGAGTGGCCAGACAGAAGCCTCTCCTCAGTTCTAGCACACAAAAGCTGTCTTGAACTTTCATGGACGTGCAAACAAACTAGCAATCAAGCCCGGAATTGGCCACTGAGAGCACAAAATCAAGTTCTAAAGAGAAAATTGTATTTGTTTTTATTGTGCATGCAAACTGAAGGTAATATGGACAGACACACACACACACACACACACACACACACACACACACACACACACACACACACACACACAGCACTGTAGTGGTATTAGAGCACATCATGCTCCACACACACACACAACAACTCCAAAGAGGATATGGCCCAAGTGAACTGAAAACATCATGGTCACAACAACAAGACAATAGTTTCAGGGCTCTGTCACCAAACCATGAATAAACCTGACCTGAGGTGACAGAACCCTGACACAAAATGGCAGACTGGAATGATTTTTTGTTTTAATGATAGAAACAAACTTAACAAATACATTATCATTTAGCAATTTACAGTGTTTGGGAGATCCACAAATGCAGAATTCACATTCACAGATATTCTTGAGATAAATATACTGATGTAATCAGCTCTCAATGTAGAAAACTACAAATGTCCCTTGTGCTTTTGTGGATTATATTGTAAGCTTTAAAAACCATGTAAGCTTCTTATGTGAACATTTACATGCTTGCTTTTGTGAATTCCTGGATTAACATATGCATTTGTGGATTTCTTGTGTATTTGTGCACAAAGCGTGAATGCAAATCCAGTATTACTACAGAAAATGCCAACCTCACTTTTTTGCTATTCATGTTTTTGTTTTTCATTTAGTATTCACACACACTAAGATGACCACCCAGTGATTGTTCTTTTGCAGGTTAGTATCTATGGCTATACATTGATGCATATCAAATATTTAGAAATTAAGACAAAATAGCATTACATGTAATATTCATAACGTTTTATCCACTTTAACAGCCAACTTAAAGTGTTGCCCTTTATTGTGTACATATATTGCACAAATATTTCCCCACATAAATGTGAATGTATGCACACACATATATACACACACATATACAGAATGAGTTACAGCAGATTTGTAGTTCATCATGCTTTGCTTCTGACTGTTAAAGGAGAGTAAATATTAAAGGGGTCATGAATTGAGAAATCAACTTCCCTTAATATATAAATGGACATGTAATATAAGAATATCCTGTAAGTTTCAAAGCTGAAAACTTGCTTGTTAGTCAAAGAAAAGCTTTTATTGACAGCTGGCTCAGCAAACGTGAGATCTGCGAATGTGCGTCCCTGTGACGTCAGAGTTCAGTGAAACGCCGCCTTAACCGAAGAAGACGAACGTTCACGCATGACATGTTAGAAAAATAACAGGCCTCTGTGGAGCTAAACCAGTTTGAAATTCCAAGCAATAAAGCTTATGGTATGTTACAAACATTATCATTTGTATTGGTTTGTAAACAAAAGACTGGATTTGCAGATACACTCTCAGAAAAAAAAGGTACAGTGCTGTTACTGGGGCGAAACCTTAAGGTGCAAAAGTGAAAAGGTACATCTTTGTAACCCCTAAATGGTACATATTACTACCTTAAAAGGTACATATCAGTACTTTTACAGTGCATATTAGTACCTTGAAGGTACATATTAGTACCTTTTTGGTTTTGTACCTTAGGGTACCGCCCCAGTGACACCAATGTACCTTTATTCTGACAGTGTAGGATTAGATTAAAAAACATTTCTGTGGCTTCTGGATCTGACAGGAATGATGCAACACAATTACGTGAGTAAATTTGTTTTAAATATGTGATAATTTTGCATTGTTATGTTTGATATTTACTGATGTCTAACTAAACATAACTTCCACAGGCTGGAGTATCTAAATAAATCATTGTGTTTGTTTGATAAATACTTTTCGCGAGCCCTGTGGGTGAATCATCATTCCAGTTGGCGTTTCTCCACATTGGAAGTTTCCAAAACAATTCCTCAATTCCTCATTGGAAGTTTCCAAACAATAGGTGTAATGATGGGGGAGTCAGAGCTCATTATAATATGCAAAACTGTTATCCAATCATAACAGTGTGTGTTTACTTCCAAGTCTTCAGTGTGGCACACCAATAAAAACAGAGCGTTCCAAGAGATAGGCTTAAAACCAGTCGAAAATAGCATATTACTAATTCATTATGATGTTTTAGAACGTAAAAACCATACAAACGTCATTGGTAATACTTTTTTTTTTTAAGCCATGACCCCTTTAAAAGTAAGCGCTATTTCATGTGTTTTGTTAAATATTATTATAGAGGGAGATCTGTTTGTGTTTTAAGTTCATTTAAAAGGGTTTCTGCTGAGTTTTTACTCAGTACATGAAAGTGTGCTTCTGCTAGTGTTACCAAGCTTGAAAATATGAACGCTTTAGTAAATATAAGAAATATATTACAGTACATAATTCTCGTGTTTATGTGAAATTCAAAATATAATAATTCAAAGTAGTAAATTCAAACTAATGTGTTTATACTGCATGGGTAAATACAGTATCTGTAATATATTATACACATGCAGTACCATATCTGATCACATACATCTATATATTATAAAATGTATAACTGAATATAAAATTACGCACATTATGTTTAGTAAATATATAGTCACATATTTTTCAATATATGAAAAGCGGCAATTCCTTATGTATTATTCAATATATTTTAATATATTAACACAGTATATTATTTTCAAATATACCATTATATAATTTTATATATTTATCATTCATATAGGGAAATATATTTTATTTCCATAAGGGCAGCTAGAGCATGATCTGTTCTTTTGTTGTTGTTGTTTTTTTGTGGACAAAAGAAATTGCATGTTAATATGTTTTTTTACAACAATAAAATAGGCAACACTGCTTATAACATGAAAAAGACTATTGTAATAGTCTGCCATGGATATATTTAAAAAGAAGCTCTGCAAAGACAATTTATTCAGAGACCAGTAACTATAAGAAATTATACTATCATCCTCAACTGTAAAGAGGAGAAGACAAAGATTCACTTCTATGCCAATGTACGATTGACTTATGCTGGCTTCGTGTGCAATCGTAAATACTAGTTTCCTAGTTTAAAAAATTGGACATGAACACAATTTCCACTCAGAAAACTCAGCCAAAAGAACTCAGTCAAAATTTGAATGAGATGAGTTCATAATCACAACTTCAGAAGTGGGAAGTATGACATTTCAGCATAAGCATAAGATCATGCTAAGATGACTTGGGTATTCTCTAGTGCAGGGGAGTCCAATCCTGCTCCTGGAGAGTCCTACAGAGTTGAACTCCAACCCAAGTAAACACACCTGAACCAGCCAATGAAGGATTTCACAGAAGCTTCAAGGCAACTTTGCCTGGTATGAACCCTCCAGGAGCAGGAATGGACACCCATGCAGTAATGCATGCCTGAGTTCGGAAGAATGATTTGACACCAACCTACTGAGAACATCAGGCTCACATCAAAAGCTCTAGTGTTAAAGCATCCTTCAGCAAAACCTAAAAGCTCTCCCTAGAGCTCTGTAGGCCTTTTTGTAAACTTGTACTCCTCACCTTTGGGATGAACAGTGACGAGTGCCTCCATCCCCGCATGAATGTGGTCAGTCACATGACAGTGTAGCAGCCACTGTCCAGGACTTTCTGCAATCAGTTCTATGGTCTGAAATGTTCCTGGGAATAAGTCAAATACATCCGCACGATGAGCATGATCCGTCTGAGGGAGAGAAAACGAGAGTGAGAGATGTTTTAACACCTAAGTGGGATTCAGACATTATTGTGTTTCAGGAGTGGATCTACTGGGGTGCCATGAGGGGAGGGGTTGGACATGCTAAGAAAAAGCATCGCCACCCCATCTGCCACTGTTCTGCCACAAGAAGAGCAGTACAGCCACCTTAGCATTTAGTATCCCAAAGCATAAAACATGAATGCAGTGTTTCTCAGTCTGTTTTCAGCAGCTCTGATTCAACGTAATGAGATCAAAATACAATGTACCACACATTTTTTGCGGTGGTCGAATTTTCAGAATCCCCACTCTGCTTTTATTACCTGATAATGGAAGTGTTTCTGAATGGCAACTAGAATGAAGGAAAAGCATATGTAGTAAATGTCCTGTTAGGCCATAAATTCAAACGTAATAGACACTTGCTTTGGTGTCGACACCCCTCATGCCATACCATTGCCACTCCATAAATAATGGCGTGCTTATGTATGTACTTTGTAAATGAAGCTCTGAGCATGGAAATGCACTGTGTGCATGTCCACTTCATTCCCCAGTCCTAACAAGTACCACTCAGTCTTGTCTTTCTCTGTCATATTTAACCCATGGAGGTTACCATACAACTTTCCATTAATACCTGTAGAAGAGAGAAAGATTTTTCAGTTCTTAAAAAAAAAAGTCCAACTGAAGTTAGTATGTATTTCTCCAGTACACACACGCACACGCACACACGCACTTACCATGCATTTTGTTGTTCTCAATAAAGTCCCAATTTATTTTGATAAATTTGTCTGGGTTCTTGATGTAAGTTTTTATGTTCTCATCCAGGTAGTGGGACTCATTTTCATCAAATATCATGAAAAGGAGGGCAAACTCTTTTTGAATGTCTTTTTTACGTCTTTCTGTGTTCAGGGTGCCTTTACGGCACACTATCAGTGGACCCACCAAACCGCTCATCAAGTCCTGTAGATTCACATAGCACACCTCTAAATCCTCAATTATACTGTAAAACATCACATTATCATGTTTACTTATTCCCTTTTATAACATGCTTTCAAGTAAGATCTGTGAAAATAGTCATCATTTTTTGTTGTTAAATTATTACAATAAGGTTTCATTTTTTAACATTTTTAACTGTTTCTACAGAATATTGATATTTAATATCAATCTCAACATTATCTAATACATTTTTAAGATAAACATTTCCATCTGTTAGCACTGGTTAAAACACTGTGACTTAAAATAATCATAGACATGTGTATTTAATGAACATTAAAGGTAGAGAATTGGTTAAAAAACTTTTTTTTTCTAAATTTGTTAAAACTTTCTTTATATATCAATACATAATTAAAATGTAAGTACTCTGAAAAAGAAAGTATACAAATTGAGTGTCTGTAGACCTCTCACAACTGTTTTAAAGACAGCTCATTATTTCCATTCACTCCACCTTCTTAGCCTGACGTGGTCATGCTCAATTCTAGTCAGAATATGAGTCTGAAACTGCTCCATTGGGCTGTGATTATGGGGCGTGTTTCAACCGAACCAGGAACAAAATCAATTGGATAGACCTACAACCAATCAGAGCAACGAAGAGACGTCAACAGAGCTCAACTGCACTGTGTTGCCAAATCCGCGTTTTTTTCACACTGGTTGTTTTCTATGTCCGTGGGTTGAAGCGACTATTATGTGATATATAGACCTATGAGTGCGAATTTTAGCAGGCAACCTTGCCAAAATAACACACATTTTACCCCCCAAACGCCATTTTTTTCCAGAGAACCCCCCGAGAAGCTATTGTTTAGGGCTAGTAGTTGCCGCGTTTTGTAGTAAAAACTTGGCAACCCTGTCTGCACGCGCTGGAATAAACGTTCTTTGCGTTTTATTTTCATTGCGTTCATTGCATTTTAATGATACACAGAGTAATGTTACTTACCAACATGATCATCATTTCAGAGAGAAATAATGAAGGTGAATGCATATTCGAACAAGCTCTCCGTTTAGGATTTGAACAAATATAATCCAAGCCCCTTTGATGACGTGCATGATTATACGTTACTGTTTATCATCAGTCCGTCATCGTCTAAAGTCCGCTCTGATGATTTTTATTGGTCCGAACAGTTTCTGTTCAGGCATAATTACTCCTCTATGGATCGAGTCCAGACCGAACCGCCCAAACTCAAATGTTGTGGGCAAATGTCCTTCTCCCCTCTGGGCTCTTTCCAAAGCCACGCCCCCAAAACATGACCGCGCTAAGCCGACCGCTCAGCTGGAAGACGCATTATTTATCTGAGACGAGTGGAGAAGGAGCTGAGTGCATGTAGTGACATTATCATTCAAAAGTCACACTGCATGCACAAGCAGTCCATTGACAGCATAGATATGGTTTCATATCTATGGTTGAAAGGGCAGAAGGAGTGCATATAGAGAGCGGGAGCTGCGCGTGCCCGACGTCCGTCCATTGTGCATTCCGGCAGCATTTGTCTGGCTGATCACTCGCAGCTGAACCGTGTTCTGCAATATAGACTATAATATCGTCCATTCTGTCCCATTTGCCGGTGTTCTCCTCTGAGATGTGCTTTGATTTATGACGGGCAGCATATATCTGCTGCACTGGCCCATTCCCAAACACACATGGATATAATGTGCTGTATACGTTGTTCACTTGATAAATGTAACATTAAAGTTAAGATATGCTTAGTTTAATCATTTAAACAGGCCTTGGAAGTGTTGGGCAAAATCTTCTGGCAGTGATGTGTTTTCGTGTAGGCTATTTTATTATTAATTTCACAGTGCTGGCTGTTATGTGGTGATTGTGAAACACATGGAACGATGCACTACATGATTTTCACTGCACTTTCATGTTAGTCAGGTCGCGACCGCGTTCATTTTCATAAAATCAGTTCAGTTAGAGAACAGACACTACAATTAAAAACTGAACGTGTCTGTTCAATATATTTTGATTTAGCCGCTGAGGGAGTCTCACAGCCCAAACGCTGCAGGAGTCAGATATATTGACAGTCATGGATGAGCTCATGATGAGAGCTGAGGTAAACGTGTCCGCGGCATAGATTCACAGTGCATGTTCAGTCTGCCGCATTTTCACTTCATGCCTTTCATAGTAATTAGTTTGCTCTGCTGGCCTCACCGTTTAACCATGAATGCCTGAGGCTGCAGCAGCGAGCTGAGCTCTGAGTGTGATCTCCATCCCCCACGCGCGAGTTGAAAACATGCGAAAATGGCTCCGTCTGCTGGCTGTAGTCTTTAGCCTCTGGCCAACAATTCCTTCGATGGCGCAAATTGACGATATTTGCGTCATGGGAGGAATTTTTCCAGAAATAAAATCTCAGGGGGATATGAGGGGGGGAAGCACAATCATTTGAATATTCTCCAGGGTATCTACTGATACAAAGCCATATGCTAATCAGCCCTTTAACTACTAATGTTAACAAATGAGACCTTATTGTAAATTGTTACCAATTTTCCAAAGTGTATGTAAGAGACCTTAAATTTTCTTGTAATGTATAATGTACAGAACATATTATATTGTTTGTGTGTTTTATACCTTAACAAAGCTGACAGAGGAGTAGTAGGCAAATGTTATACAGTCTGGATCATTGGGACCCGGACCTGATCGTTCTGGAATGGTCCAGTTGTATCTCAGCACATGACCTAACACATGCAATGCACACAGTAAAAATATACTATTAACTCCTGCCCATGTAATAATAGATAATAATACATTTTATTAATAAAGCACTTACGACAAATTAGACATATTTTAATTAACAAACCTGGTGGAACGCCATTCTGATGGGGTTCACTGGTCTTCACTCCATGGGCATGAACAGAATATTCCCTGCTGGCATTGTTTTTAAACACAACCTGAATTCTCTCACCAACCTCAGCTTTAAGGATGGGTCCTGTGAATACAACAAGGGTCACTACAGAACTGCGAAGGGAAAGAGCTATCAATTGTAACTTTTTATATAACACAGAACAATCAATGCATCACTGATGCTTTATAATATTGCTACTATTACACACACACACACATACACTGATCAGACATAACATAATGACCTAATATTGTGTTGGCCCCCCTGGTTGGCTGCCAAAACAGCCAAGACCCCTCGAGGCATGGACTCCACTAGACCCCTGAAGGTGTGCTGTGGTATCGGGCCCCAAGATGTTAGCAGCAGATAATTTAAGTCCTATATAAATTGTGAGGAGGGGTCTCCATGGATTGGACTTGTTTGTTCAGCTTATCCCACAGATGCTTGATTGGATTGAGGTCTGGGGAATTTGGAGGCCAAGCCAACACCTCAAACTCAATGTTGTGCTCCTCAAACCATTCCTGAACCATTTTTGCTTTGTGACAGGGTGCATTATTCTGCTGAATAATTTAGAAAATGGCAGATCTCAAATTTGTGTTAATCTTGCTGACCCCGCTCCCAGAGCCTGACTTAAGCAGTTCTTACTTCTAGCCCAGCAATGTTTTGGTGCTACTTAAGAACCACTTTCCCTGGCTCAGAGCTAGGGCTTTGGCTGTGGAAACACAAAGAACCGATTTGAAACTAGGCTCTGGCTCCGAACTAGCACCAGCACTGCCTTGGTGGAAAAGGGGTATCTAATCCTTACATCTTGCCCTTGGTGCCTAATATATCCCACCCACTAACAAGTGTTGTGATGAAGAGATAATCAGTGTGATTCACTTCACGTGTCATAATGTTTTGCCTGATATGTGTGTATAAATACACTTTTGAAAAACAGGTTATATATATGTGCCATACCCATTATCCCCAGGTGCTCCTCATCTGGACCTCTGGGCTTCTCTTCAGTAAATGTTTCATCTGTGTATTCACGAAACACCACCTTCTTATATTCAGCACCAATCTGATCATTTGAATTTTCTAGGTAAATTCTTCCAGGGCTGAGTAAAGCAGGGGAAAAAAGACAAAAAAAAAACATGTCTGCATGACCTGTATACATTCATACAATTCCCACCCAAAATGATTGTTAGTGATTGCTTTACTAAGCAAATGGTAGACCCTCGGGCTTTGAATGGCCATGCTATTAAAATTATTTACATATACAGGAAAATAACTAATTTCCGTTTGTTATTTTATCTACAGCTCATTAGATTTATAATTCTGAAGTGAAATAAAGAAGCACTGTTAGAGAGAGAGAGAGAGAGAGAGAGAGAGAGAGAGAGAGAGAGAGAGAGAGAGAGAGAGAGAGAGAGAGAGAGAGAGAGAGAGAGAGAGAGAGAGAGAGAGAGAGAGAGAGAGAGAGAGAGAGAGAGAGAGGCTTCTGAATGTTCCTGTGTAATTTATTTCCTTTATAAAGTGTTCACCTCAATAAAAAAGCATCTGCTTCATATTACAACATTTAAATGCTATATTTGTAGCTGGACATTGTGACCAGCGTCAAAAATATGGAGAGAATGACTTTCGCATGTTTAGATGTGATTGTTTTTGTACTGTTTTTGTACTGCCTTGTGGTGGCTTGGATTTCAAAGGGGAATCAAATATTCGTGTTTAGACACTGGTCGGATGTCCAGTCAGATATGTATCCGATTTAAAACCACATTTGGAAGTGAACAGATAGATTGGATGCGAAAAAAAATAGGATATCTTGTGGATCTTTGTGTTTACACATGAGCAACAAATTCCAATCTGTGTCAGTTATGAGTAAAACATCTTTTTTTTTTGTGCCGGTGTAAATGCAGCCATAGAGGGTCTCAGCACAAGTCTTGACTATTCTCAGTCAAGCCTCACTTTGTTCTAAGAGATTACCGTAATCTTTACCTTAAAGTGGCCATATTATGCTATTTTAAAGTTTCCTAATTTTGTTTTGGAGGTCTCAAACAACAGGTGTACATGCATCAAAGGAAAAAACTATTCTCATAATATACACAAAAAATAGGATACTTTAAAATTAATTAAAAGTATCCTAACTTAAATAAAGTGCGCAAAACTTTAAGGGGGTGGGGGGTGGGGGGGTGAAACACTCAGTTTCAGTCAATCTCATGTCAATCTTGAGTACCTATAGAGTAATATTGCATCCTTCAGATCTCCGAAAAGTCTTTAGTTTTATTATATTTATAAAAGAAAAATAGACTGTACCGAGTCTTTCCGGAAAAAACCGAGCGCCTGGAGGCGTATCGAGAGGACGGAGCTAAAAAATGACGAGTACGCACAAAGAGGTGACGTCCTCAAGCGTGGAGAAGAAAACGCTACCGTAAATAACCCATTGCTTTCAATCAGATTCAACTATTACATATATGATCCAGAATCATCCCTTTAACATAAACTGTCTTTAAATGTTATTTAAATGTTATTTTAAAGGTATTTCCTAAATAATTAAGATCAAATAACTTCACTGTAAAAAATAAATAAATAAAAAATGGTCAAAAGAAAAATAAATAAAATGAACGAAAAATACCTACATTTAAATAAAGTACAAAAAAATTCTATAGAAAAACTCTTATTTTACAAATATTTCCTGAATTACTGCTAACAAACATATTCACTGTAAAAGGCAGTTAGGGCCCTCTTGCAGTAAATCAGAAATATCCCACATGCATAACTTAATATAACTATCTGTCACAGCATCAGCAACTACTCAGTCACTGCCTTTAATAAAGCAATATGCAGTATAACACCAATGTTTACTGGCCCATCCTGGACTGAAGCACAGGCTCGTCTACTCTCCAGCACAACGGTGACCCACAAAACAGACAATACAAAAACCCTAACAAAAATCCCAACAGAACATTAAACAATCTCAGGACCTCACCATCTTCACTTATTACAATCCAGACTTTATTTCTTTCATACTAAAGCTCTTAGTGAGAACTAACAGAAGTTTCTAATCAATGTTTTGTCATAAATACATTGAAATTTTGCGTTACCAAGCCTGTAAATCTGCAGCATGAGAGGAAAAAAAGCTTTGCAGCAATCAGTTATCATGTTTAGTTTTAAAACCATGCAGTGCCATATATATATATATATATATATATATATATATATATATATATATATATATATATATATATATATATATATATATATATATATATACAAGAATGCCAGCAAGCACTGCAGTATGAATAATTATTGTCATCACTTTTGAGGATTGTATAAGTATTGATGTCGAAGTGTGTATCATCAGGGGTAATAACTGTTAATTTTCAGCACTGAGAATTGTTTCATAGAACATTTGTTTTTTACAGTTTTGCTATACTTGAACCTTAGTTAACAAACCAAGTATACACAAGAGTTCATTTAAGTCATAAAGCAGAAAAAGCATTTGGAAACTTTGACTTCTGCAATGCTCAAGTGTTTATCAGGAAACACTTATGCAATCATAAACTTGCTTTAGAAAGACAAAAGGGTCACAAGCTCAACTTAAGCAAACACTGACAACCATAATGGTCGCATACATTTTTTGACCAATAAAACATCTACATCATTTCTCAACAACCAGAGCTTCTATATACGTCTGACAGAAATAAGTAAATCTGGTTAGTAATAAGTGAAGCTGGAAATGCTGTTTGTGGAGTTGTTTAATTTACTCTAATTTTACAGATTTTGGGGCTGCCAATCATTCGATAGTTTTATCATTTAACTGTTTTTTACTGTTTAATTACAAATTAACTGAGCGGCAAGCCAAGCGTCGGTAAGCACCCAGTCGTGATCACATTCATTTGACGGCTTTATTTGCTTTATACCACCCTAAAACGTCTATCATACAAAATAATAGATTCCTAAGATTAAATTCATAACAATAAAATAATGTATTTCCTTGCAGATACAGTGATAGAGAGCACGTTAAACTTGTAGCTGAAGTCAACAGCGGCTGGCTGAAATAAGGCGTGAGTCGCTTGGTGACGTCAACTTCCCTCTTCTTGTTTAAATGTTTGACTCACACTTATTATTTTTATTTCTGTGACACATTGTTTGTGATTCTGGTTAACTTTGCACTGATTTTTCTGTTTTGTATGATATATATTCACATTGGGGACACAACAATTTCGGTGTAAGTTATTCAACTAAATATCCTAATAAAATTAATTATTTAGGTCTTAATTAATTGTATAAATTATATTACCGATCTGCCAACATTGTTGCTATATGATAAATTAAAATAAGCTGATAACATCACTGTTTTCTCCAGAACGACTGTACAGCCAAATCAAATTGTGTTGCAATATTGTCCTGTTTAACACTGTGAAGCTGCTTTGAAACAATCGGGATTGTAAAAGCGATGTATAAATAAAGTTGACTTGACTTGACATGTTGTTAAAATTTTGAATTACGCTTATTCCTTTTATATGCGTGACTGCAATACATTTGGCGGGAATCTGATCCCATAGGCATACTCTGCTCTGATTAGTCAGTTGGCCCAGTCTGTTGTGATTGGTCTACTCTGCTCTGATTGGTCCGATGGTCCAGCCTGTTATGATTGGAAGCAACTGCAGTGTTTGATGGAGGTTCAAGTTTTCCCTGGTGTCTGCGCACGCAATAAGTGGACGGGCAATTGGGATTTGTTTTTGTTTTTTAAAATACTTTTAAATTTAATTGTCACAGAGTCGACTCTAAATTTTGAGAGACAATAACTTTATATACAGTGAACTTTGCAGGGTGTTTTCATTCATTAGAGCTATGTTACACACTACATGAAAGGTCATTTTCAAAAATCCACAATAGGGGCACTTTAATGTTTCATTTTAGAGTTCAATTAATGTGTAAGAACAAATATGCATGCATGTTTGTAGGCATACCTTTCCTCCAGTGTAGCCTTGTGTTTCTCTAGTTCCCATGTTCGGTCTGGCGCATAATTCCACACAACTTCCTCTGCTGCTATATAGTACTGCACTGTGGAGGTAAAGTGCTCTTGTGCAGGAGTCTCTGGGGAACAGGTCTTGACTCTGTAATGTTGACGCATGCCTGCATGGTAGTGATCAGCTGTACGACAGCTCAGCTCAAACTGGCCTGCAGTAAAAATGCATACTGATGAGCAAATGTTTACTGTCAAAAAGAATGTATTTACTGTATATCTTTTAATCATTTAAGAAAACAACAACAAGCTTTTCATACATTACAAGACTTAGCAACTGTGTATAAAAGCAGAGAACAGGAATAATCTTCCCTAATTTTGTTAAAACCCTTGTAGTGCCAAATTCTACACCCCCTTGGACCCTGAAGGGTAGCGGTTCAAATGCCTGATCTAATGCCCTTTGCATTTTGTAGCTGATCAAATAAATCATAAGTCATGATTTAATCGTTATTCAAAGTGGATAATACAGTATATTTAATATAGTTTGGCAGGATATTACATTGGTGCAAACCATATCTTTTTTATCTGATGCCTCAAAAACGCATCCCATTAGTTAAAGAGTTAGTTAGTTAGTTAAATTCTGTCATCAGTATTGGCTGACACTGTTCACATTAGTACCACAACCCATGTTGAACCCAGAGAATGACATTGAAGAGAAGAGATTGGTGAATAAAGTTATTATTTTTGTTTGTTCGTTTTTTTTTTTCACACTAAAATTTGTTGTCGCTTTATAACGACAGGTTATGGTTTGGAACATCATGAGGGTGAGTATTAAATGACAGAATTTGTATGTTTGGGTGAACTAACCCTTTAATCATTATTATTATAGAGTCACATATATATACCTATCTTACATCATGTTATAATAAAACAATAAATAATATTTGGCACTATTATTTTAGATTGTACTGCTGATTAACCACCGACAATGTGCAAATTAAAGAACAAAGACGCAGCAGCTGATTTGCATAATGAACAGTGCAATAAGAGTAATGCAAATTAGTGTAGGATCACAAAAATAGAGCCGATGATAATCAATCCAAGTTTTGAACCCATAGTTATGTTTACTCTGAACTTATTTCAGTTGAGTTCACTAAAAGAAGACGTACATGGCAGTCAAGAAATTAAGTGATTAATTAAGTGAATATATAAGAGATAATTAAGCATTAGTGATGAACACCTGCTGTTAACAAGCAGAATCACTGAAGGAAAGAGAAACACAAGAACTACAACTGACTTCAGCTACAGTCTTAGATGAAATCAACTGAAGATAAATAGATTTAGTCATGAGTTAGATCCCCATTTAAAAGCAACCTACTATATTTCCTCAAATATAAGCCTGTAGTTAATTAAATGCCGGGCCTCTGATAGTGGCCAGGGGCGTGGTCAGCATGAACAAATAAAGGCCGGTCTCAAATAAAGGCCGGGGGAAAATGAGTGAATAATCTCTTAAATGCCGATAATTTAATGCGAAACCATCCTGAGGCCACGCGCCCCGATGCGAGTCATGCCAGTGCGACACACACTAATCCTGGTCTACCTAAAAACTTTACAGGGATTGCTTTGTAAATTAAATTGAGAATATAACGGATGCATGTGCCATTTTAAATAGGCTACTTTAGTCTATGAGAGATGCAACGTCTGTGAAAATACCGTGTCACCAGGCAGGCTACAAATATCGGTCTTCAAAATGTGTGCCTCAATCTGCTCCGTCAGTAGTCAGGGCACTGATCAGGGAGTCTGTCCGTTGACTTACCGGTATGTCCCGATCAGTGCCCTGACTTTTTATGTCTTAAGGGTGTCGCACCCAAGCCTCGAATCTCAGCTCTGGGCAGCCCCACGTCTCAAGCCTTGTTTATACTTTCTCCTGGCTCCGCTGACTTCGCGCGCTCCTCCCCAAATGGACGAGGCGTTTATACTTGACGCGTTTGCCGTTGTGCTATTCTTTGAAACGACAGAGGGCGACTCGGAGTAATTGTTCTATAAAGCAACAGGAAAAAGCGTCGAGGAGAAGTGGGCTAACGTGCAGAGGTGATGATATTTATTTTAGTACATTTTTACCAAAAACCACACTACAAAAGAATCGTGTAAAACTCAGTAAACCTTGGCTTGATATTATTACTTGTGACATGAGAACAAAATATGCAATAAATTAATGATCTCTTAAATATTTCCTAATTTCACTAAACTTTAATGTCATGATTTATTTATTTATTTGGTTAAACATGGATCTTTATTTAAAATGGCTTATTTCTGCTTTTGTACACAGCAAAAACTCCAGTGTTAAATTAACTCTCCTGAGAGTACATGTGAGACCACACTCAAGAGTGTTAAAGTGTTAAAATAAGAGTGTTAAATTAACACTGAAGCAGTGTTAAAGTTAATAAGATAATTAACTGATTATTGGCAATTATTGAAGATACCTGATGATAACAAGCAGAATCACCAAATGAGAACATCACAATTCACAAGTGGACATATTTTCCATTTGTAATTGCAAAGCAACTCAGACAGTGTGTGTTTGTCAGAAAATCATAAAAATAAAAGAAATTTCACTCACACCTTTAGACACTTTAGACAACTTATCATCTGTAATTCACACATTTTTGGATCATGAGAGAAACCAGACCTGAAGACTCTCTGGCTCAGGATTCAATCCAGGATCTTCTTGTTGTGAGGAGCCAGTGTTTCCCACTGAGACACTGTGCTGCCCTTAATCACAGATATAAGACACACTTTGACTATTTCTGTCAGAGTCAGATGTCTACAGAAGCTCTTACTGAGAATTAACAGAGGTTTAGATGTTGAGGATTTATGGTTCATTTGAAGTCACCATTGTGGAGGGAAGCGTTTGCTTTAGTTGGGCTCTTGGTCCCCGTATGTGTGTTAGCGTTTCTTAGGCTGCTGTAACTGTATGTGTGAAACACAAGAGTTGTGGCTGAGAAAGCAAAGCTAATGTGACATCAGATGTTGTCAGCTCATTGTTGATGATAACTAAATCATCAGAAAGTGAGCATCTGATGTTGTTTTTTGTGTTCTTGTTTGACACAATAGTTATTTGTTTATAGCCTCTATAATCTTGTGAATCTGCATTATTGGCACCAATAGCAATAAAAGGACCACCTTTCCTGACGGATGAGAAAAAAAGTATGTGTACCCAATGTTTTGAGAAAATATTTCCCATGGTCACACACAGATATCAAGATTTGGCCTATGATTCACAACAATGGTGACAATCAAGCATCAGTTTTGTACTACGAAGCCACCCATCATGCATTGCAGCAGGAAGCGTTTTTTTGTCACCGTTGTTGTGAAACATAGGCCAAACCTTGATGTCTGTGTGTGATCATGGGAAATATTTTCTCAAAACATTGGGTGTATGTACTTTATCATCCTTCAGGATAAGGCTATTGGTGCCAATACTGCAGAGGCTATAAACAAATTACTATTAAAGCAAATAAAAACATAATATCAGATGCACATTTTCTGATGATTTAGTTATCACCAACAAGGAGCTGACAACACCTGATGTCACTTTAGCTTTGCTTTCTCAACCAAAACTCTTGTGTTTCACACACACACAGTTACAGCAGCCTCAGAAACGCTAACACACGTACGGGGACCAAGAGCCCAACTAAAGCAAACACTTCCCTCCACAATGGTGACTTCAAATGAACCATAAATCATCAACATCTAATTATCTGTTAATTTTGTTTTTATGATTTTTGGATAAACACACTTTGTCTGTGAGTTGCTTTGCAATTACAAATGGAAAATATGTCCACTTGTGAATTGTGATGTTCTCATTTGGTGATTCTGCTTGTTATCATCAGGTATCTTCAATAATTGCCAATAATCAGTTAATTATCTTATTAACTTTAACACTGCTTCAGTGTTACTTTAACACTCTTATTTTAACACTTTAACACTCTTGAGTGTGGTCTCACATGTACTCTCAGGAGAGTTAATTTAACACTGGAGTTTTTGCTGTGTAGGCTCATTCAGTAAATATAAGCACCTCATTTGTATGTGCAAACTGGGGGCCGGTGTGATGAGACGTCATGCTCGGGTAGATTCGCCAAGCGCACGGAATTACAAAAATGCGTATTATGTTGTTGTATGGTGATATTTTTGCAAATGTTTCTTAAAAAAATCTATGATATTTGTCCACTGGAACGATCACTTTAAATTGAAAACGGTTTACATAAAGCAATTATATTTCAAACAGATGGAATTAGAAATACAGGCCTGCCCCTAATAAAAGCCTGCTTCAAATAAAAGCCGGTTCCCATCAGCAGTTCAGGTAAATAAAGGCCCCGATCTTTACTTGAGGAATTATGGTATTTATTAATTATCCTCATGTTGCATAATGATCTTTTACAATTTTATTGCTAACACTTGTCATGAACACCTAGTGAAACATTTAATTGAGTTGATATAATCCCTCTAAATTTGTGACAATATCTTACAATTGACCATGCTGGTCACACAGACTTCAACATTCAACATGCAAAACTTTAGTAAGTCGAGAGTGAATCTTAAGTAAATTATCAAGTACTCTATGCAGTTCTTTTTTTATTTACTAGAGCTCTTGTGTAAGTGAACTACTAACTAATCATTTGTTAGCACAACATACTATTCCTATTTCACTTTACTTCAGTGTAAATGGGTTTGCATTCATTTTTTAAGTAACTAATTAGATTGTACCTTGTGCACAGACCTCTATGGCCAGACAGACTGATCAGCAAAAATTATAATACTTTTTTAATACAAATTATAAAAACTATTTTTTCTAGTTTCATGATCTACTAATCAGCAACATTGCAGGTCTGTGATTTCTTTACCATAGAAGTACAGAGTAAATAAGCATAGTTTTTATTTGCTTCCACTTTTCCTCCAGTAATGTACCTTCACTGAAAATAATGACTTTGTGGTATGGTAAAATCTGTTACATTAATTAATGTAATTATGAAATTAAAAATTAATACATTGTAAAAGCAAGATTAAGTTGGAACTAGAAATCTTATGTAAAATTTACACACAATTGATTCATGTAATAAATTAACTGAGAAGTACATTTTATCATATATTTACAAATACTATTTAATGTTTTATAGTCACAGCACATTCACCTAAAAATATTATGTACATTTCAATCTGAAAAGCAAAGTACATTTGAATTTGCGCACATATTTTTTTTTTTTTTTTTTTACAAAAAGATCCCACTTGTTCGTTTTGAGATGTTGCTTTTATGGGGCTGGTCGTTTTGGGATGTTGCTTTTATGGGGGTGACTTATTCTCAATAAGTTTTGACTTTTAACTGAACGTGAGTTTTAATCACAATAACTTCTATAAAATTGAGACTGGTGGTTAAGTTAGTCAAAAATAGAGGGGATTAAATGTAGTTAGCCACGTTCTTGTAGAAAAAGACACCAATTCTGGTTAACTTTGATTACGTGCTGGCTGCCTTTGTGTGTGTGTCCTCTAGCAATGTTAGCCTTATTTAAAAGTGTCTTGTCATTTTTATATCCACTGAAAATTTTGCAGCAATTAATTGATCAAAGCTAGTCTGCACCAAAGAAGGAAAGTTTGGATGGCAGGTGAACTTGGATACCAAATAAACATTCATGTGTAATGTTAGCAGCAAGTCCATGTGTGATGTCAGCCATTTTGTTTTAGTGAGCTAACGATATGAAAGTCTGGTCACATTTTTAATGAAAATAAAATTTAATATTTCTAAAAACCTAACGTTAGACCACAGCCTTTAATGGCTAAAGTGAGGTAAGCACCAGTAGCTTCAGCCCTTTGCATCAGTTAAGGTCTACGAGCCGAAGCGGGAACAGCTAACTTTTGAATGCAATCAATGGGGCAAGCCCCTCCGCCTAAATGCAAACTAAATGAATGTGTTTTTTACAGGTCATAAAACTATTGGCTCTATGAGTCCACACTCAGAGTGTTAAAAGATAACACCAAATCAGTGTTGGAGTTAATAAGATAATTAAGTGATGACTGAACATTAATGATGCACACCTTTACAGCTTACACACTATTACCAACTTCACACATTACTACAGACTGACTGAATTTCTGTTATACATCTACATGAGCTCTTATTGAGAATAAATATAGTGTTTATTAAGTGTTAATCGCCATTATGGTGATTACACTGTAAAAAAATACCCATCAAATTTACGGTAAAAAACCGGCAGCCCTGGTTGCCAGAACTTTTCCGTAAAAAATACGGCAGTAACGTTTTAGGTTTTATGGGACAACAGCATATAATTTAAAGGTTTATAATGCGGTAATTACGGTTAAAACTGGTTTATTTTACAGTTAAAAACCCTTTAATTTGAAAGTTTATATAGAAATAATTATGTGTACACAGTACACTATAAAACAATAATGGTAAAAAAAAAAATATTGAGCCGAAATATTAAATTACCAACTTTCAATTGAAACAATTGAAATGCTAATATCTGTTATTTTCCTTTTATATAATTTGACAATCACCAATTATAGTGGTGATGAGAATCACATGATGAATCAAAGCTCATCACACGCAGCTTTTGGAGGGACAATATTAACATATAGAAGGTGCACACACAAACACTAAACACCAAACACCATCATGGTAGCACACATGATGTTTTAAAAATGCAATAAACATTAATTTAACAACATTAGATGTAACATAAAACCTTAATGTACATAAGTGATTAGAAAAAACTAAGAAGAAACATAGTTAATTCAATGAAAATGCATCAAATGCGAAGTGTCACGTGGGGAATTCTGGGAATGTCAATTTACGTTTTTTCACTGTTAATTACACAATGACCTGTTCTTTTTCACTTTGAAAAATTGTAAATTTAACGGTATTTTACTGTAAAATAAAATAAAATGTATAAACCTTTAAATTATACTGTTTTGAACTGTAAAATAAATGTTTTTTAACCATAATTATTACATTATAAACCTTTAAATTATATGCTGCTGTCCCGTAAAACCTTAAACGTTACTGCCGTATTTTTTACGGTAAAGTTCTGGCAACCACAGCTGCCGTTTTTTTACCGTAAATTTTATGGGGATCTTTTTTACAGTGTACACTGTAAAAAAATACCCATCAAATTTACGGTAAAAAACCGGCAGCTCTGGTTGCCAGAACTTTTCCGTAAAAAATACGGCAGGAACGTTTTAGGTTTTACGGGACAACAGCATATAATTTAAAGGTTTATAATGCGGTAATTACGGTTAAAACTGGTTTATTTTACAGTTAAAAACCCTATAATTTGAAAGTTTATATAGAAATAATTATGTGTACACAGTACACTATAAAACAATAATGGTAAAAAAAAAAAATATTGCACCGAAATATTAAATGACCAACTTTCAATTGAAACAATTGAAATGCTAATATCTGTTATTTTCCTTTTATATAATTTGACAATCACCAATTATAGTGGTGATGAGAATCACATGATGAATCAAAGCTCATCACACGCAGCTTTTGAAGGGACAATATTAACATATAGAAGGTGCACACACAAACACTAAACACCAAACACCATCATGGTAGCACACATGATGTTTTAAAAATGCAATAAACATTAATTTAACAACATTAGATGTAACATAAAACCTTAATGTACATAAGTGATTAGAAAAAACTAAGAAGAAACATTGTTAATTCAATGAAAATGCATCAAATACGAAGTGTCACGTGGGGAATTCTGGGAATGTCAATTTACGTTTTTTCACTGTTAATTACACAATGACCTGTTCTTTTTCACTTCGAAAAATTGTAAATTTAACGGTATTTTACTGTAAAATAAAATAAAATGTATAAACCTTTAAATTATACAGTTTTGAACTGTAAAATAAATCTTTTTTAACCGTATTTATTACATTATAAACCTTTAAATTATATGCTGCTGTCCCGTAAAACCTTAAACGTTACTGCCGTATTTTTTACGGTAAAGTTCTGGCAACCACAGCTGCCGGTTTTTTACCGTAAATTTTATGGGAATCTTTTTTACAGTGTACACTGTAAAAAAAACTACAAAAAACTGTTATTTTTACAGGAAAATGCTGGCAGCTGTGGTTACCAGAGAATTATGAATCTATGCGCACTATGAAATTCAAAATTAAGTCTGTGGTTAGAGGAGGCACAGTTTTTTTTTCATTTCTATTAAAAATAAATAGAAAACCAGTAAGTATTACATTAAAATGTAAAGCATAAGATTTATGTATGTAAACTGCATATACATTTTCAATGCATTTGGATTATTTTTACATAGACAAATTAATAAACTAAATATGATTAATATATGCCAGTTATACGTAAATGAAACAGTTAGGAATTATGTAAAAGTACACAGAAAAACACCCATGTTAAATTAACACTTCCTAGTGTTTATGTGTATGCTCACTACTGAGTTAAATTACCATTGAAGCAGTGTTGAAGTTAATGAGATAATTAATTGATGATTGAACATTAATGATGAACACCTGATGATAATGAGCAGAATCACTGAAGGAAAGAGAAACACGAGAACTACAGCTGACTTCAGCCACAGCTTTAGATGAAATCAACTGAAGATAAAAGAAGACATTAAATCTCTGAAGATCCCATCAGAGGATTAAATAACTCCACAAACAACATTACCAGCTTCATGCATTACTAACCAAACTGATTTTATTGTTGTAATTTATGTTTTAATTAAAATAATAGTTTTATATGAAGTCACCATGATGGTGAGCAGTGTTTGCTTTAGTTGGGCTCTTGACCCTTGACTTTCCAACATTAGTTTTCTGGCTGCTTTAACTGTTTTTGTAAAGCACTTTTGTTATGGCATGGAAAGTCAAAAAACCATGGCCAGGTGATTTGGCTCTTTAATGATGATTATATTAATCATCATGTAGTGGCTGAATCACTAAACTCATTCAGATTCTAATGCTCTGGTTATGGAGGTAATGTGTTAATTGTGTAGTATGCGTAATAAAAGCCATGTGGTTTACATTATAAACTCATGCATTGTTGTGGCAATCAAACAACTTGCAGGACCAAAAAAAAGGTTTAATCTATGGCATTACTTAGACAAACACAGACATCAAGAATCAGTGTTTGCATCTCTACAGTGGTGACAAAAAAAAAAACAATTCAGATGCATAATTTATTCATGCCGCAATGCATGCTGGGACTCATTGGAGAGTTTTGATTGGTGGTACCCAGCATGCACTGCAGCATTAAGCTTTTCATTGATTGTCACCATTGTTGAGATTCATACACTGATTCTTGATATCTGTTTGTGTCTAATAGCTGTCATAGATTAAACCTTCTGTGCACTATTTTTTATTTAAATTCTGCATATTAGATTGCCACGACAGCACTCATGCTATAGAATCAACTGGCCACTATTATGATTAAACAAAATTAATAACACATAAACAGAGTCTTGGACTCTGAACAAGACCAGTGATCACTAGATGATGATTATATAATCATGAACAAAGAGACAAATCATCTGACCATGTGTTTTCTTGGCTTTCCATGCTGTAACTAAAGTGCTTTACAAACACAGTTAAAGCAGCCAGAAAACTAATGTTGGAGAGTCAAGGGTCAAGAGCCCAACTAAAGCAAACACTTCTCACCATCATGGTGACTTCAAATAAAACTATTATTTTCAATAAAACATCAACATCCACAGAAATAAAATTAGTCTGGTTAGTAATGTGTGAAGCTGGTAATGCTGTTTGTGGAGTTGTTTAATCCTCTGATGAGATCTTCAGAGATTTAATGTCTTCTTTTATCTTCAATTGATTTCATCTAAAGCTGTGGCTGAAGTCAGTCGTAGTTCTCCTGTTTCTCTTTCCTTCAGTGATTGTGCTTATTATCATCAGGTGTTCATCATTAATGCTCAATCACCTCTTAATTATCTCATTAACTTCAACACTGCTTCAATGGTACTTTAACTCATTAGTGAGCACACACATGAACACTAGGAAGTGTTCATTTAACGTTTCATTTATAAATTATTTACAAATAAGATTTTTATTACTGATTCTTAGATAGTGATTCTTTGTAAGTTGATTAATTTGTTTGTTAAAATTACATAATGCAAATGCATGGAACATTTATATGCAATACAAATACATGTTTAGACATTTTTTAAATGCATAAACGTGTAAAGTGACTTACATTTTTAAGATTAACAAAAAATTGTAATTGTCAACAATATTTGCATGTCAAATTAACAAACTAGTTTTTACAGTATTTTCTCAAAAAACGTACAGGTTTTTAATACCAATATTTGTAGTTTTATCAAATAAAATGTTATTATAATCACATGTTGTAAATATAACAAAATATTCTGTTTAATAGTTTACAAAAGTTCACTGTGATTCAAACAAAAAATATATATGCTTTTGGGTTTTCTATACTTTTCTTTTGGGATTTTACATTGTTTTTCTGTAAATTTCACGGGCATAAGGTTAGATCTATTGCAGTTATTCACCGTATATAGTAAGGAAACTTTGTGTTAACCAAATAACAGTTTTTAACTGTAGCATTTTTACAACCTTTGACCGTTAAAATCACGATCATTTTTTACAGTGTACACTGTAAAAAAAACTACAAAAAAACTGTTATTTTTACAGGAAAATGCTGGCAGCTGTGGTTACCAGAGAATTATGAAACTATGTGCACCATGAAATTCAAAATTAAGTCTGTGGTTAGAGGAGGCACTGTTTTTTTTTCATTTTTATTAAAAATAAATAGAAAACCAGTAAGTATTACATTAAAATGTAAAGCATAAGATTTATGTATGTAAACTGCATATACATTTTCAATGCACTTGGATTATTTTTACATAGACAAATTAATAAACTAAAGATGATTGATATATGCCAGTTATACGTAAATGAAACAGTTAGGAATTATGTAAAAGTACACAGAAAAACACCCATGTTAAATTAAGACTTCCTAGTGTTCATGTGTATGCTCACTACTGAGTTAAAGTACCATTGAAGCAGTGTTGAAGTTAATGAGATAATTAATTGATGATTGAGCATTAATGATGAACACCTGATGATAATGAGCAGAATCACTGAAGGAAAGAGAAACACGAGAACTACAGCTGACTTCAGCCACAGCTTTAGATGAAATCAACTGAAGATAAAAGAAGACATTAAATCTCTGAAGATCCCATCAGAGGATTAAATAACTCCACAAACAACATTACCAGCTTCATGCATTACTAACCAAACTGATTTTATTGCTTTAATTTATGTTTTAATTAAAATAATAGTTTTATATGAAGTCACCATGATGGTGAGCAGTGTTTGCTTTAGTTGGGCTCTTGACCCTTGACTCTCCAACATTAGTTTTCTGGCTGCTTTAACTGTGTTTGTAAAGCACTTTTGTTATGGCATGGAAAGTCAAAAAAACCATGACCAGGTGATTTGGCTCTTTAATGATGATTATATTAATCATCATGTAGTGGCTGAATCACTAAACTCATTCAGATTCTAATGCTCTGGTTATAGAGGTAATGTGTTAATTGTGTAGCATGCGTAATAAAAGCCATGTGGTTTACATTATAAACTCATGCATCGTTGTGGCAATCAAACAATTTGCAGGACCAAAAAAAAGGTTTAATCGACGGCATTATTTAGACAAACACAGACATCAAGAATCAGTGTTTGCATCTCTACAATGGTGACAAAAAAAAAAAAAAAAAACACAATTCAGATGCATAAATTACTCATGCCGCAATGCATGCTGGGACTCATTGGAGAGTTTTGATTGGTGGTACCCAGCATGCACTGCAGCATTAAGCTTTTCATTGATTGTCACCATAGTTGAGATTCATACACTGATTCTTGATATCTGTTTGTGTCTAATGATTGCCATAGATTAAAACCTTTTGTGCACTATTTTTTTTTTTTTAATTCTGCATATTAGATTGCCACAACAGTGCTCATGCTATAGAATCAACTGGCCACTATTATGATTAAACAAAAGTAATAACACATAAACAGAGTCTTAGCCTCTGAACAAGACAAAGAGACAAATCATCTGACCATGTGTTTTCTTGGCTTTCCATGCTGTAACTAAAGTTTTTCATTGATTGTCACCATTTTTGAGATTCATACACTGATTCTTGATATCTGTTTGTGTCTAATGATTGCCATAGATTAAAACCTTTTGTGCACTATTTTTTTTTTTTAATTCTGCATATTAGATTGCCACGACAGTGCTCATGCTATAGAATCAACTGGCCACTATTATGATTAAACAAAATTAATAACACATAAACAGAATCTTAGCCTCTGGACAAGACAAAGAGACAAATCATCTGACCATGTGTTTTCTTGGCTTTCCATGCTGTAACTAAAGTGCTTTATAAACACAGTTAAAGCAGCCAGAAAACTAATGTTGGAGAGTCAAGGGTCAAGAGCCCAACTAAAGCAAACACTTCTCACCATCATGGTGACTTCAAATAAAACTATTATTTTCAATAAAACATCAACATCCACAGAAATAAAATCAGTCTGGTTGGTAATGTGTGAAGCTGGTAATGCTGTTTGTGGAGTTGTTTAATTCTCCTCTGATGAGATCTTCAGAGATTTAATGCCTTCTTTTATCTTCAGTTGATTTCATCTACAGCTGTGGCTGAAGTCAGTCGTAGTTCTCGTGTTTCTCTTTCCTTCAGTGATTGTGCTTATTATCATCAGGTGTTCATCATTAATGCTCAATCATCTCTTAATTATCTCATTAACTTCAACACTGCTTCAATGGTACTTTAACTCATTAGTGAGCACACACATGGACACTAAGAAGTGTTCATTTAACGTCTGCGATTTTTCTGTGTACTATTACATAAATCTTAACTGTTAAATTTACGTGTCACTGGGATTAATCAGTCACATTCAGTTTATTAATATAATTAAATAAATCTTACCTGTTTCATTTATAAATTATTTACAAATAAGATTTTTATTACTGATTCTTAGATAGTGATTCTTAGTAAGTTGATTAATATGTTTGTTAAAATTACATAATCCAAATGCATGGAACATTTATATGCAATTCAAATACATGTTTAGACATTTTTTAAATGCATAAATGTGTAAAGTGACTTACATTTTTAAGATTAACAAAAAATTGTAATTGTCAACAATATTTGCATGTCAAATTAACAAACTAGTTTTTACAGTATTTTCTCAAAAAACGTACAGGTTTTTAATACCAATATTTGTAGTTTTATCAAATAAAATTTTATTATAATCACATGTTGTAAATATAACAAAATATTCTGTTTAATAGTTTACAAAATGTCACTGTGATTCAAACTAAAAATATATGCTTTTGGGTTTTCTATAATTTTCTTTTGGGATTTTACATTGTTTTTCTGTAAATTTCACTGGCATAAGGTTAGATCTATTGCAGTTATTCACCGTATATAGTAAGGAAACTTTGTGTTAAGCAAATAACAGTTTTTAACTGTAGCATTTTTACAACCTTTGACCGTTAAAATCACAACTTGTTAATGTTTGTTTCTCTGGCTGCTGTATCTAGGTTTTCTATGGCAAGAAAAGCAAGAGAACACACGATCAGATGCAGTTGATTGCTTGATGATTAGAATATGATGTGTCTAGTGTCTAGTGGCTTAATACACCATCATCTCATGACTGAGTATGAGCAATATACCCTGTAAATCTCGTAAATCAAAAACACCCCGGAAAAAAAAGTGCTTCTCAACATAAACTCAACAGTGACGCAAGCGTTGGGGATCATTTATATTCACGCCCCCAACATTTGCATCTGTCCAAACATGTTCATTGTCAGGTGGAACTGCAGCGAAATCATCAAACGACACTTGAGGATAGCAAAAACAGCTCTCATGACACACGTCATGTTTAGGCTGTGCAGGAGACTGTTGTCATGTCAACAGTCATGGTTGAGGTTAATTATAATCGCATACCACAACAAATAATGTTGTGATACCACAACAAATCGTTCGTTTGTTCAGCCCATTTCAAGCAAGCTTCGCTCAGCATCATAAGGGGCAACTATAATCCTGCTAGCAGTAAGTAGTGATTTATCCACTTATTGACTGTTTAAACAATTTCTGATTAAATTGAAAGTTTCTTAGAGAGACCGCATTGTCTAGATGTGAGACTGCTAGATGCTAGTCTGATGCAAGATGCTTGTACAGTAAAAATAATAAACTCCAAGTACCATACAAAACTAAATAGTGTGTCTAATGACAAAGGTTAATATTATTTTGTATTACAAAATACAACCATAGATACGTTGCTTACAGATCGTTCACGCGATCCATCTAGCAAACGTCATCTTTTCTACCATATAAATTAAAACGATGCTATTCATTTAGTAAAAAGGATGTAGTTAAACACAGACCGAATGAATGACACTTTAAGAAAAACATCTGAAATGGAGATTGATAAAATGCAGCTTAATTGTTTATTGGTGTTTTCAGATCTTCCACGCGCGAGAGGGAGAGCTCACGTGCATACGGTTGCCAGATTGGACATGTTTAGGTAAAACACTGGATGTGTTCTTTTCACAGAAAAGCTCTGTTTGGGGGATTTAAATTACTGAAATCTGGCAACCGCACGAACGCACACTCTTTCTGGCGCACGGATGATCTGAAGACACCATTAAACAAGTAGGCTATATTTGATCAATCTCCATTTGAGATGTTCTGCTTAATGTGTCATTCAGTCGGTCTGTGTTCTGTCAGGACGGTCAGGACTCACGAGCCGCTTCACTGAACTGCTGTGAGTTGCTGAAATAAGCCAATCAGAACAGAGCTCAACATTAATATTCATGACTCTTCCAAATAAGGCAAAGACAGAGCATTACATCCTAGGGACAATTTATAGCGTTGTAAATGGACCTGATTAACTGTATCTGGACAATTTTTGCCCTTATTTTAACATATTGTTTCAAATCATTCTAGGGCACCTTTAATGTCTTCGCAAATGTTACATTTATAGTTAAGAACATTTTACTTGATACTGGCAAGTAGTGTTGTCACGATACCAAAATTATGACTTCGATACGATACCAGACTAAAATATCGATACTAAATCGATACTAAATCGATACCACAGTTAAAAAAAAAAAGATGCTTAATATGACAACAGAACTTGTTATTATTCATTGTTATTTTTTACAAAAAAATTAATGTGGCCAGCATGTTCCTTAGGGTTGGGCATAGTTTGATTTGAACAATTATTGATCAATTACTATTAAAATTATCTCAATGTATTTTTTACAATGGGGTAATTGTGTTGCAATAGCTTACACACAGCACAAGAAAGCTTGATTTCGAATTGTAAATTGAATTTAAAAAGACGAGTAAACAGTAATAAAATAAGAACAAATAAACAGATTAGAAACAATAGCACAAATAAATGCAATAGAATAGAAGATACAAATTAAATAGACTGCTTTATTTTTTCAGGTAGGTCTAACATTCAGATAAGAAACTGAATAAAAAAATGCATAGTAATTACATTTAAAACAACATTGGATAATGTTCTTTGTAAAAAAAAAATCAATAGCGTACAGCTGAAACTATTAAAGTTACTCAAGTTGATCAGTCAAGAGTGTGATCGTTTGTCTTTTTGTAGTTTGAATAACAAATGACTGCTGTCCCTTTAAGACTAACGGACGCATGGATCCTAAACACTGTTCCTGTTACTCGTTCTTCCTGAACTGTTTGCGACTGTGTTTACGTTAATACTCTTCCAGATGTGCACTGATAATTCTTGAGTGTATTTGACCAATAATAAGCTGGAAAAGGAAGCAAATGTTTGCACTTGTATCATGTCAGAGGCGGCTTCATTACGGTAGGCTATGTGTGTGCGCTTCAGATGTGGAGCACGAAATCTGCGGGGATTAGTAGAATTAATTTATGTGCAATCCCGCGCGAAATTCAGACTGATCACACACTAACACTAACACACTGTCATGAGGAAAAAGTCCAGCAGAACGCGCGTTCGCCGTGCTCAGAGGTTAACCGGGCTGAGTGAGAATATGCCGGTGTGTGTCAACTCGCTGACGGTCGGAGAGGAGAGCGCAGCTGGTATCGATACTGTAAAAATTGAGAATCGTATCGTTTCAGATATTCCAGTATCGATACATATCGAAATATCGATATTTTTGACAACACTACTGGCAAGTAATGTGTACTTGATATTACAGCAGTACATTTTACTAAGAAAAATTGAGTGCAAATTGTTAAAAAGATTTTTATCAAGTTGTTTTTATCAGTGTTTACTGTGTACTTGTGTGTTAATATTTTTTTTATAAATTTTAAAAGCCTTTACATTTTGTGTTATTGTTAATTTAGTTGTTGTTCTCTCTTGTTTGATATCCGCTTAAACTCCAGGACCATTTTTTGGGATTTCCGCCTGGATTTGGTCTACCCAAATTTAAAAGCTTCCCATACACACATACAGTGGTTTAAATTCCAAATTTTGGTGTCATTTTTACAGGAAACCCTTTAAAGTTACATAAAACACTGCTAAAAGTCATAAACATGTAAGTATATGTTGTCTAAGCTGTAATAATCCCCCCAAAACGTAGGCGCTTTTTGATTTTTTTTGTTTACAAATTCATTTTTGAAAGTGTGTAACTCAGGCCCTGTGAGCTCTAGGAACCTGCAGACAGTTTGGGCTATTTCCACTAAATTACAGAAAATAGTGGAAAAAAGAAGTTTGTCTGTGTCATGTTGTATGCCAGATTTATTCAAATGGGTCTGAACGGGATGACCCCCTTCTTTTCCCCGCTCCCCCGACCCTGCTACCCCCCTCCCACCACCATATTCAGTGATATGAATGCAATATACCAGTGTCATTAAATTAATTATAAATGCTGGAAACATCCCAAACTGTCTGTAGGGTCCTAGAGCACACAGGGCCTGAGTTACACACTTTCAAAAATAAATTTATATAAAAAAAATCAAAAAGCGCTTTGACAACCTATACTTACACGTGTATCACTTTTAGCAGTGTTTTATGTAACTTCAAAGGGTTTCCTGTAAAATGACACCAACATTGTGAACCTAGACCACTGTATGTGTGTATGGGTGGCTTTTCAATTTGGGTAGGCCAAATCCAGGCGGAAATGGTACCAGAGTAATTTAGCGTAAATACTAGGGCCGGGACTCGATTAAAAAAAAAAAATCTAATTAATTAGAGGCTTTTTAATTAATTAATTGAAATTAATCGCATTTTAATTGCATATAAATATTTGACCTGAGAACAGTGAGAAGTAATTTTTCACATGTTTTTTAGTATACCATTGAATAATGACTGAATACATAAGCTTAATCAACAAAATATTGTTTATTTATTTCAGTCCAGCAGACCAGTGCAATGTTTGTCATTAAGTGTAGCAAAAGCGTATTTGTGATATTTGAGGCTCGATGTGCTGCGGTGATACAAAAATTCACATATAGTAATACATAAAGTCCCGGCCCTAGTAAATACATTACTTTGTGTAAAACAAATGCAAAAGTGATGCATATCTCCAGAAAGCATGGACTCTAAGCTTTCAAATGGTACCACATATGACAACATAGCTCCTCCACAGACATTGAAAATCGAAAGTATATACATGACGATGTCATTTCGGACCCTGTACAGGGTCCATGGAGTTTAAGTGTAAACTAAAAAAGTTAAACTAAAACTTGTTAAACTTGCAGTGTCTGTTGTGGAAATGTCCTAAGCAAACAAAAAAAAAATTCAGAACATTATGGGAAACAAAAATGGTTAGCTGGGTTAGGATCTGGCACAAAAAAAAAAATCATTATTAGCATGATAATTGATGTATCGAAGCCTATCAAATCTACCGTCGCTGAGTGTACTGGATAAGTATTGACACACCTCAACATCCCTGACATAAAAAGTGCTGTGACTTACCATTATTGTCTGGTTTCATGTTAACAGTCACTGTGGTATGCGGGAAGATGCTGAGAGTGTCACGGTTCATCCCATCACGTTGAAACGTGTTACCCTGGAAATAGATACCATGGATATCCACTTCTGTGCCCAAGCCAAGCATGTGCCACACAGCATGTTCTCCATTACACAAATCCAGATGAGGCAGGTTTCCGTACATATAGCCATTCACAGCTGAGAAGAAACCCAAACATTCTTAATTAAAATGCTGTCAAACAACGACACTTGTATAAAAGTGATGACGTAAATGTATATGATTGTGTGTTTAAACACATGTATGCATACCATGCATCTTATTGCTCTCTTGAAACTCTTCATTATCTGGATCTGTATCAACGCTGCCAAACCTTTCAATGTTTTGTTTCAGATACCAGCTTTCATTCTCATCCATCACAGAGAATAGCAGAAAAAACTCATGCTGAATTTTGGTAGCACGCTTAAGAGACACACCCAAAACATGGGAAAAAAAACACACACACACACACACACACAATATATATAGGTTATTATATTCACCTCCATAGTCTGAAAGGCAACAGATGCACGGCATATATGGCACATTCCACAAATAAGGTCCACCTTGTTGTCCATTTTTTTAATTTTATTTACGCATTACAGGCACAAATCTTATTTTTGTTGTTTATTGTCTTTTATTGAAGATAATTATTCTAGTATGAAAATAACCTAATTTCAAACATCCAATATATTTATTATAGCCCTTAAACTTGAGTTTAGACTTGAATGACCAATGTAACATAATATCCCACATTATTTGTATTTTGCAAAACCCTGTTATGATTTTCTGCTATGCTAAAAACACAATTAAATATGGCGTCTCAATTTTTACACAAACTACAACTTTGACTGCATTCTTTAAACAATCAAACCTGTACTGCAAGAAAAAATATCAAACAAAGTTTATGGACATATAGGTTTATTATAACACCAAACCAGCATTTAGCCCAACTTGATAGTCCCAACTGACTGACTGCTTAAGGTTGAGGTTGACAAAAAACTAGCTGAAAAACGAAAAATCATAAAAATTTCAGGAGTATTACGCCATATATTTGTGCATTATTTGTAGAAAGAACCATATAGCTTGTATAGGCCTATAGTATGCACATTTGTTACCTGATGCCCACTTCCATCCAGAACACCTTTCTTACACACTTGTATGGGCCCAAATAAACCAGAGCTACTGTCACGAACAGGATCAACAGCAGAATAGTACAAGTATGAAAGACAAGGAGGATCATAGGTGGAGGGACCTTCAATTACTCTCCAATGATAGGTGAATCGTTTACCAGGGGCCACAGAGGCTCCATCTTTCTGAGTACCTGTGGAGGAGACATGTGGAGAAAAAAATAGATAAGCCGTACCTTCATAATTTATACTATGTATTTTATTTTTAATATTTTAGCCGAATATTATGCAATGTGTGTATTATACTATTATGTTTTGGTGTTCAGTTTCAAAATGAAAAGTAAGAACCACTGCTTTAGGTCTTTGATGAGAATTTTACCAAAGGCCTTTTTTCTACATGGACATCTGTGTTTACACCCGTAGCTGTATATTACTTACCATCCTGATACATTGCTCCTTCATAGGCCTTCTCATAATGCAAACCATGTGGCTGAATGCTATAGTTACGTGTAGCTTTATTCAGGAATGTCACAATGATAACATCACCAGTCTCTGCTCTGATGACAGGACCTAGGGTGGGGGTGGGGTGGGGTGGGGTGGGGTGGGTGTAGAGATAACAGATCACTCTTACCATCTTCAAAACATGCTTAAACAATATTAATATAACTGTGCTTCATGAAACTGAAAACCACTTATACATCAGCTCTAGGCCATGTTACTATACCTCTTATCCTTAAACTTTAAAGTAAGCAAGAAATAAAACCACAATTTACCCCATTTATTTTCTTTAACATTTAAGTTTAATTTTGGTCTTATTGTTAACAATTCATTTGTGCATGTGTATTCAACTAACAAAAAAAGTGTAGCGCCTCTGGCAGTTCAAAATGCTTACGCTACATCAGACGTTGAATACAAAAGGCGATTCGCTGGAAGCTAGATCATTTGCTTTATAAAACTTAAAAAATTAATATTTTTCTTACACAAACGCACCGTTTCGCTTTAGAAGGCTTTTATTAACCCCCGGAGCTGTGTGGAGCAGTTATATGATGGACAGAAGAACTTTTATGGACTAATGACCCAACAGTCACTCCCATTTTAAAGCTTGGAAGAGCAAGGATATTTTTAATATAACTGATTTGTCTTAAAGAAGAATGTCACGCCTAGGATGAGTTTAGGGTGAGTAAAAAATGGGATAATTTTCATTTTTGGGTGAATTAACCCTTTAAGCAACGCTCACTTTTCACAATCAATTAACAAGCGATATACTCTAACTTAAAGTCCTGTCTTAAATCTGGGTTTGATTGACGTCAGAGTTCGGTTCGTTTGGACGATGTGAACGCGGTCTTCTGAACTCAAGTGCGCACCCGCGAACCGTACCCAAGTTCGCTTAGTTCACATCTCTAGTTCAGTTTTAGTTGTTTTATGGCCATGGCCATAATCTACGACAGTGTGTGTATTTACCACAGTATGCAAACAATTTAATTCTACAATGAAGCGTGGATGCGACGTGAAAACAACGTTCTAATGCACTGCAAATGGCGAGCGCGCATTGCTCGTCACTTCAAGAAGAGGCGTGCATTAATTATTCTTAATTCTGACATGCTCATCTTCCGAAAATATTGCCAACGATCTATCAGGTAATAATCTCATGCACATAATGTCAGCACAGCTGACTACGGCAGCTGGTAAAGTCCAAAAATGATCAGTACTTTTGCAGTTGGTTCTGTTCGAGGTCGGATCACGTTCTCACCACAAACAAACTGCTCTAGAGTTCGGTTAATAGCGTCCTCTTCAAGGAGGTCTCGGTACGCTCGTTTGGTCCACTTTTGGTGCACACCCGAGTGCGATTGCTGCTTTCACAACTGACCAGACAAACCGCACCAAAGAGGGAAACGAACCCTGGTACGATTCAACCGAACTAAATGAGGCAGGTGTGAAAGCACCCTTAAAAAGGTGGTCTGGTGTTCGGTTCATGTGAACTCTGGTATGGTTCGCTGCTGATGTGAATGCAATTGTATTAAATCGCGGAAGTGAACCGCTATTAGTGATGAATGATTTGATAAAAATGTGTTTTGTGTTTGTATCACTCATTTACCTGAGCGTCACTGACGTACTGCAAGCAGAGAGATGTAGATCTCATTCAGCATTATTTAGAGCATTTGCAGTGTTCGCGGCAGATAGACGCAATGTGCCATTACTTACTGAAGCTTTGGTAACAAAACCAACGGTTCAAAAACAAAAATATAAAAGTGATGGAAGCAACGCTATGCATTTCACCGCCTTCATAATCACTGTCGTTACTAAGCAACCGGGTAAACAGCTGCTGCTTTGAAGCAAACGAACCCCGGTTCGTACCCAAAAAATATAATATGAACTCAGTCCAGAGGGGGAAAGGGGAGGGGGCGAGCAATTGAGCTCAGGTTCGATCCAGGCAATCGAACCAAGTGTGAAAGCACCCTTAGTTTCTTTTGACAAGCCATACCAAAATACATCACAATGTAGTAAAGTAAGTAACTTCCATTTCATGCCGATTTTAAAATATTATTCAAAGACATATCAGTCTTCATAAATATATAAGACACAAGTGAGGATTTTACCCAGAATTCCAAGATGCTCGTCTGAGCCCACAATATGCGTTTTGGTAGTGAATGATTCATCTGTATATGAAATGTATCTGGCCTTCAGGTATGTTCCACCCAGTTTACCAGCATCACGACTGAAGTATGGCTTAGATTCACTGCAGGGAAAGAAAGAAGTAAACTTAGAAACTCTAATTCAATAGCAACATTAACACCTATATTATATGAAAATAAACACAAAATTAATCTAGAAATAAGAATTAAGGTTTCCATTGGCAGCAATTATATTGTGACAATAACCGGTACATTAATGACATTGTTAAATTTTTTTATTATTTTGTGCCCACTGAGGATAAATTATTGAATAGAGAATTCCAAAACTGAGATTTTAGATTGGTAAATATTACGTTTTGAATATATTTGGATTGCTGCTGGTATTGAGGCTAGTCCAATGTTGTTCACTGGCCGTGTCATGGAATAGAGGATGGATACCTGACCCGAGCCCGACGGGTTCCGACGGTACCCGACGGGTCGGGCCGGGTTCGGACAGATATTTAGAAATGACGCTCGGGTTCGGGTCGGGCTCGGTCACGTCAGCGCGATAAGGCATTGAACCTTTTAAATTTAAAACTGCTTATTATGCAAGTAGCCAATGGGCCTGTTAAAGTGGATGCAATGGTTTGTTTTTGTGATTAAAATACATGTAAAATATTACCCTAACATCCGTCTTCCTGCATGCAAAAATTGGTTTATGTCGCCGTGACAACAACGTGCAACACGCGTGCATATTGCCCGCAGCATCCTTGTCATTCCAGTGAGCGCAACTTCAGCTGCTGGCAGCAGGACAGCCTTGAAGCCATCCACAGTTGATGCAATCCTTTTTCTGCATAAAACCTCGAATAGCCTAAACTTTGATGGATAGATTTTGTAAATAGATCCCATGTTGCAGTTTAGGAACCATACAGTTTGAGAAAATTGGTAAGATGACTTTCATTTCAATAAGCATGTCAATTGTGTTACGTTAATGTTTTGTTCTGTTAGCTTGGGACATTTTTAGCAGACCTTTGTTCATTTAATTTCAGTTGGCTATTTGATTGTGCTCTGTGTAACGTTTGATGCCCCGTGTGCGCGCTGATGCGCTCGTCTGTAACGTTAAACATTTCAGAATGCCTTCCAACAGTTGCTTAATAAAAGCGGGCTTTCCACACAAACAAACGTAGGTGTCATTAGTATATGAGGGGAAAAAAATTATTTTAACTGTCGGGCTCGGACATAAATATTTGAATGCCTGTCGGACGCGGGTCGGGCTCGGACAGAAAAATGCGGCCCGATCCGCACTCTATCATGGAACAAGACAAATTTCCCAGAAATGGCTAAATAAAGTATATTCTATTCTATCTTTGAATAATGTGCATTTACACATATTAATTAAAAGTTATTGAACCAAGTTTAGACTTTTATCTTAAAGGTCCCCTTTTTCATGTGTTTTTGAAGCCTTGATTTTGTTTACATTGTGCAATTTAACATGAGTTCATGTTTTCGCGTGTAAAATAACAGTATTTTTCACACAATTTACTTATCTGTATACCGCTGTTTTCTCTGTCCTAAAAACGGCCTGATGATTTCCTTGTTCTATGAAGTCCCTTCTTCAGAAATACGTAACGAGTTCTGATTGGGCCAGCGGCTCTTGTGTTTGTGATTGGACAGCAGCTTAGCGCACGTTGCCCGGAAAGGTCCCGCCTCTTACCATAAAGGGAGATGCACGCGCTCAATGTGCGCTCTTCACCACGTGGGAGAGCAACAACACCACGCCCCCTTTTTGGTATATTCTTGTGGGCGAAGAGTTAGTCAACAAACGGTTCTAGTGACGTCATCCCTGCATTCCTATAGTCCAAACCGGCCGTTCGCTGTAGGCTTTGAAAGGGAACTTCTGTTTATTAAAATATCTCGCTTGGCATTGAACTTTGAGCTTTATAAATTTACAGGTATTATTTATGCTCTAACAGCAACATTACACACTAACTAATGGGTCCTGCACACTGTGCGATTTTTCAAAATCCTTTGCGAATGTCCCTTGTCAGACTGTACGAACATGATCCCCGATGTAAGCCATGTCACACTGTAAGAGTTGTCATTAATGTCAGACTGCACGATAGTTAAGGGGCGCTAAAAACGGACGCGCGCAAGAAAACTCACCCGGAGCTTTATATCATCAATGAATGACGCGTTAGGTGACAGTGAGCTGCATTACACGCAGGACTGAAATGCTGGCTACAAATACATTTATAGCTCTCGTTTTGGTCATAGTTTGTCTTGAAAAACCAAGATATTTGACTGTTGTCGTAGGAGAAGTCACACTGCAGGATTCTGTGCCAAATCTTCTGACACTGCCAGAATTTCGTCTGAGGTAAAATTTGATTGCAGTGCTCATTAATCGGCTGCCGGTGAACATGTCAAACTCATGACCAAAGACGTCAGATTTTAGCCTAGGATCAGAGGAATCTTTTAGGATTTGCTAAATTTGTTTCAGACGGCCAAATCGTGGGCAAAATCGCACAGTGTGCACCCGGCTTGAAGTTTGAAAGATGGGATTGCGAAGAACAGGACCTTTAACTTTAAACTGTAGCAACTTTATATCAGTGATGAACTTTAAGGGCCAGCAAAGTTCTCTGTTTGTGTAACAGGACCCCTTCATGTCAACTTGTGCCCGGACCTGATGGCTGATGATTCCAACATGTGTGCAAAAGAGTTTTTGAGCCCCCAAAAAGTGGCCAAAACCTTGAAAGAGAAATATAAATCCTTACGAAAACAATAGGGGCTCATTTGTCATGTAGTTCTTTTCTGAAGGGGCATAGTTCCATTCCATCTCTTCAGCAGCAATGTAGAAACGTCTCTCAGTGCCAGGGGCTTCTGTTGGAGAGGCTGCAGACCCACAGCTTGAGACCTCATAGAAACCCTGCATACCTGCTGCTCAAAAGAAGAGACCATAAAAAAGAGAGATTCAGAAATGATAAAAATTTAAATTTAATTGACTAATGACACCTAGCGGAATCACAAAAATAAAACATATTTTGCAAATGCCCCTTTTTCGTGCTGCACGTCCTGTAACGCAATAATCACAAATACAGCTCTTACAGCTCAGTCTCAACAGGTTAAAGTACTACTTTCAATAAAAGGCTGGCTCAACATATTAGGAATACTTCTAGATTTGTTGCTATGAGTCATGAGTAAGTAAATCAGTAGCCAACACTCTGTCTAGAGTGCTTCGCTTGCACCAGACGCAACTACTTAAGGTGGTCTACACTGGACTTGTAAAAATAAACATTACAAACTGGTGCACTTTTTTCTGAATAGGTGCATAATGATGCTGTATTGAAATGTCCATTGTAGTGTGTTGATTGCATTGATATGTTCATGACCTAGGGCTGGGCAATAAAACGATAACGATATGTACTGCAATAGACACGTAATCGATATCAATAAAAAATGTGTTTGATATTTGTTTTTGTTTTCCTAAGAAGAAACCATAAGTAGTGTAACAAGGTTAAAAACACATTTAATTACACTCCAGCCCAGATAATGAACTGGTTCCGGTAGGGTCATTTAGATCTGCGCCAGCCAAGAGAATGAACAGCTGCGAATACACTGCACAAGGGTCAATCGCCAATCTGATCACCACTGTTTAATGTGTTGTCAACAGAATGAAAATCTGTCAACAGTGCAAATTGGTGTCCATTATGAGTTTCTACACAATGCAACGCAGAGAAAAACCACCGTTCAAGTTGCATGAACAAGTTTGTTTGCTGGAACAAAGGCACTCTCTGGTAACCTAGAAATGTACGGAGTGACATGCTTACAGCCAATCATGTAACAGTAAAAATGAGTACTGTAGCGAGTGAGTATGGCAGGAAACAGGAAAACAAGTCAGCTCGCCAGTATGGCAGTTTTTTGGATTTTATAAGTCTGACTGTAGTCAGACCAATGTCATCAGCAAATTATGAAAGACTGTCATATACCCCAAGACTGGAATAACACAAACTTGTTTAACCACCTTTAGCCTTGTTTATACTTTCGTCTGGCTGCTCAGCGCGAGCCTCTGCTGACTGTGGAGGTGTTTTGGACACCATTTGGAGGACACCCGTCCATTTGGAGAGGTGTTTATACTTGACACACTCGTCGTTGTACTATTCTTTGAAACGACATGGAGAGGTAACGCTAATCTGCATCAGTGCATCACCTTAATGTTAAGAGATAATTGTTAAAGGGTTAGTTCACCCAAAAATGAAATTGCTGTCATTAACTCCTCACCCTAATGTCATTCCGCACCCGTAAGACCTCCGTTCATCTTCAGAACACAGTTTAAGTTTAAGCTCTCAGACTAAATATAAAATATCTTGAACTGTGTTCTGAATATGAACGGCGGTTTTACGGGTGTGGAATGACATTAGGGTGAGGAGTTAATGACATCAATTTCATTTTTGGGTGAACTAACCCTTTAGGTGTTCAATGTGATTTAAGACTTATGTTTACATTTTGATTATTTGAGTGTTTCCCATGGTTGTGTTGACATTTGTGTCTTTAGGGGAAACTCAGGGGATTATAATCAGAGGAAGGTTGTTTAAAATGAAATGATGTATTTTTCTCCTGGTCCTTATTTTAATAGGTCATAAAAATATCAATAATTATCAATATCGACCAATATGAAACATTTATTTTGTGATACAGTTTCCAGCCATATCGCCCAGCCCTATCATGACGTGTTTAATCATTGAAGGTCTAATTTCAGGAAAATTTGGCTTGCATCCTAAATATCTTTTTTCCCTGTAATACATCAGCCATTGTCCCAGACTCTGGCTCTGCCTGCTACAGTTTCCACGGCCCAAAGTCTCACGCCCAATTCACACATACTTCGTCTGCAGTGTGTATGCGGTGCGTGTTGCATTGCGGATGTGGTGAAGGAGCCGCACGCCCTGTTGTGCTTTCACATATGCTGCGTTTGCAGTGTGAAACTGATCCGCGGTTGCATACCACAAACACAGCATTTATTCATTATTTTTTCTTTAAATTAATATTAATATTTATATAGCCTAGTGCTTTAGATTTAGCTCACACAAGTGGCAAAACATTTAAACATAGGCTATTGCCTAAAATCACAAACATTTTAAATTAAAAAACTTACAATAGGCCATTCAAAAACAGCCAACTCTCGTATTTTCTTTCATTTTTAAACCCTTTTAAAAGAAATCCAGCAGGTCATAAAGAACTTTGTATTCCATCTACAAGAAAGGATGAGTGCTATCCATTAAGGCACTTTTTTAACCTAAATGCCAGGTAAGGTGTCGTTTCATTGCTTTACTTGAGAAAAAAAGCCATGTGTTGACTTTGAAACAAGAGTATATTGCAGGCACGGTGTTATGGGTGGGCCTGACGGGCCTAGGCCACTTTTCAACAGGCCCACCCAAAACTTTTCTTTAAAAAAAATACAAACTTTTAATATATTTTAATTTAGTCAAAAAATGGTTGAGAATGACAAATAAGCTCATAATTTGTGGTAATAGGCTAGTCTAAATGTTTTGTTTTTAACAAATTTTAAACAGTTGTATCTATTTTGATGTTTCTGCGCAAGTTCAGCAGACAGAGAGGTTCAAGATCGGATATTTGTGAACGTGAAAATAATTTCCAGTAAAGGATGTTGCAGCAGTCGTTGTTTATGTACCTTAAACGTGCGCGAACGGTATCGGAGTCATTGCTGCAAACAAGAGATAAAGGAGGGCAGCAGGACACAACACTGCCTGACAACTCTGATAACACTGCCAATGACTTCATGTACAGTTGAACGCGTCTTTTCCAGTGTCAGCCGAATTAAAACACCAAATAGGAGCACCATGCTTAGGCTACATCTCGCCTTATGTCCCTCAGTCTGTTGACATTTGACAGAGAGCTTACAGTAGCTGCGTTTTCATTACAGATTTGCGAAAAACTTTTGCAATGTTTCTTAAATGTCGATAAAAAAAACTATTGCGAAATGACAGCGTTTCCATAGCTGCATTTATGCGACTAAAATGTATCATGTTCCTCTCGCGAAAGGTCATTCCAAAATGATGGCACTTGGTAGGTTTGTGTATCCCATCCACCGCACTACCCATTATTTTTATTGGAAGGAGACGTGTCCAATGTCCAAGCATTAATGGCAAGGAAAGCCCCTTAGGTTACTTAAGCGGCACAGATATGAGGTGTGTGTGTGAGTGTGTCAGATCTGCTTCAAGGTCTTCATGATAATGTGGCATTTCTGTGTTTAGAATACAGTATTACTTTAATCCTCTTGTCTTTTATGAGTTTAATAAAGAACCCCGTCTCGTCTTCTCTCCAAAAAAAACGAAACCGTCATCTGCAAAGAATGATCGACTTTTTCGCGCGCCAGGTTGACGCATATAGAGAAGAGCGAAATGTTTGAATTTGCATGGTAACTCATGTTTTTTTTTTTAATGCTTTTTTTGTTTTTTTACCACTTTCGTTATTTTGGCTTGACATTTTGTTTGTTGGGGATATGAACTGAATTTAGAAATGCTTTGGAAAAGAAAAAATTGGCATTTAATAAACAAATTTTTTTTTTTTTTAAATGAAGACAGCGTTTGGAGTGAGTGCATGCAAAATAATTTGTTCGAGTCCACAAATAAAAGTAGACAGTTTATAGTTTATAATTATGTCTTGAACTTATCTGTATAGCTACAAATGACAGAGTATTGTGAATTGTTTCTATGGGAGTTTTTGCAAAATTGCGCGTTTCCATTGGGCGTATTTTCAATTCGCAGTTTCAATTTGCACAATTTGAAGGGTAATGGAAACGCGGCTGACTTTGATGAAATCATTGACATTTTCAAGAGCAAACCCCCAACTAGCCTACTCCTGTAATTTCGGAGAGATTATAAAGGCCCTATACCTTTTCTTTTCTGTTAAATAATTTTATTTGCAACAAATTGAATATTCTTCTCATGTTCTCTCTTCTTCCCATGCTATTTTCACATTTGGCAATCTTTTAAGCCTGTCTTTTGACACAAAAATATGAGTGTCATTTAGCCAATCCAGTTGTTATAAGTTCACAAATATGAGATATAAACTTGCTCCACAAGTAGTAACCGAGAATACTGTCTAACACTTGATGACTGCTCTGTCAAGCCCTCGTCGTCAGTGAGGAACCTGGGTGTGCTCTTTGATACCAATCTTTCATTTGAAAGCCACATCTCTAGCATCTGTAAAACCGCATTCTATAATCTTAAAAATATATCTAAATTACGGCACATGCTTTCAGTGCAAAATGCTGAACAGTTAGTACATGCGTTCATGAGCTCAAGGCTAGATTATTGTAATGCTCTACTGGCTGGTTGCCCTGCTCGCTTAAAAAACAAACTCCAGCTGGTCCAAAATGCAGCAGCTCGAGTTCTTACTAGAACCAGGAAGTATGATCATATTAGTCCAGTTCTGTCAACACTGCACTGGCTCCCTATTAAACATCGCATACATTTTAAAATCTTGCTTATTACTTACAAAGCACTAAATAGTTTAGCTCCCCGGTATCTAAGCGAGCTTTTAACACATTATACTCCATCACATCTATTGCGGTCTCAAAACTCTGGCCAGTTGATCATACCTAGAATATCTAAATCAACTGCAGGCGGTCGATCCTTTTCCTATTTAGCTCCTAAACTGTGGAATAGTCTTCCTAGCATTGTTCGGGAAGCAGACACACTCTGTCAGTTTAAATCTAGACTAAAAACACATCTCTTTACTATGGCATACACATAGAACATTTTTAACTTTCATTATTCAGATCAATTGACTGATTGTTAGGCTGCATTAACTAGGTCAGCCGGAACCGGGAACACTTCCCATAATACCTGATGTACTCGTTACATCATTAAAAGAGTGGCATCTACGCTAATGTTAGTCTCTCTGTTTATCCCGAGGTTTATCCCGGACCTAGGCCCTGTCCGGATCGGATGGTGGACCTGCCTGGACATGACCAGCTCATCCTGGAGTGTCTGCTGAGCCGTGTCCATCGGTGTCTCCTCTGAATTTGCCTCACTGGCACGACATGCTCAAAACCCGTCTTCGGAGCAATAATTCCGATCTTTCATGTATTCATACTCTTGTGTAATCGACGCCCCATCCCATCATTTATTTCCAAATAAATCTGTCTCTTCCGTGATACCCTGAAATTTTGAATATTCCAATCTAATATGATTTCTGACCTGTAAGGTTGCCAGAATAATAATCTTACACAGTGTGTTAATAGGCCAGAGGAGAACTGGCACCCCGACTGAGTCTGGTTTCTCCCAAGGTTTATTTTTCTCCATCATGCCCTGATGGAGTTTTGGTTCCTTTTCACTGTCGCCTTTGGCTTGGCTTGCTCAGTTGGGGACACTAAAAATATGATTAAAGTTATTCAACTTATTATACAAATAAAATGTATGAATTAGGTCTTATTTAATTCTATAAACTTAAATACTGATCTGCCAACATTGTTGCTGTATGATAAATTAAAATAAGCTGATAACATCACTGTTTTCTCCAGTACGACTGTACAGCCAAATCTAATTTTGTCGCAGCACAGCAAAAAATAGACTTGGTACGGAAACGATCGCTGCACTGCTGCAGACGCAGCGCTCCTGGAACGGACTGACGGACCGCATCCGCGTGCAGTGTGAAAGCTGTCATCCGTTAACATGGGTACTGAAAAAAATATGCACCGCATGCAAAGGTTATTTTTTTCGTAAACGAAAACTGAATTTAAGACTAAAACTATTGGTCAAAAAACATTTTCATAAACTGAAATAAAATTAAAAAATCTGAATAAATAAATAAAAAACTAAAACTAAACGAAACTAACTACTCTTATTAAAAAACTAACTGAAATAAAATAATAATTAGCAAAACTAAATATTCGTTTTCGTTATTAATAAGCTCTCTTTAATGTGGTGGAAAATCTGACTGTGGCGGTTGAGCGAGTGTCTGTATATTGCGCTACTGCGCGTGAAGTGATGTGAGGAGATTAACCGCTGTCCTGTGACGGCGTGCAGACAGTCAACACATCGCTAGTCCTAAACGGCAGTTCACAAAGAATCAATGCGTCCGTGGCAGTGAAATGGGAAATAACACAAGGTAATGAGATGCACGTTGAACTTCTTTTAACTTAAGCTCACTGTTTTAGAATGCCGTTTCTTACGCAACGAGAGACGCAGGCCCAGAAGTCAGCAACTATAGTAAGTAGCAAGTACTAGCCTACTGTGCATTTGAGATTTCATGTTTGCATAATATTGACAGGCTCAAAGGTGTTATCATAATCATTTACATTATATTATATTATTATCTGTGTGGAGACATTTTCCCACAAAGTAGGGAATACCAGAACACACACACACACACACACACACACACACACACACACACACACACACACACACACACACACACACACGTTTGTTTCACTATATAAGTGAGGACATTGCATGGACTTCCATTGATTTTATATCAGGTTAATGATATTTTATAGCCCCTAACCCAATTTTTTTGGCCGATTTATAAGCCTTTTTAGCTAGTGAGGACCAGTCAAATGTCCTTACTAGTCAGTTTTCATAATATTTTACTAGATAAGTAAGGACATTGGTCCCAATTACAATTATAGCACAACAAACACACACACACACACACAAAGAGCACAACAGTGTGTGTTGGCTGTATTCAGATGACTTTAGCTGTGGTCTTACACTGCTAGTCTACATTGTACTACTGAAGAAATTAAAATGAGCTTTTAATTGTTTAACAATATTTCATCTTTGTTATGAATGAGTTTGTCTGGAATTTATAATTTTTACTTTTATATTTTACATTGGATTTATTTTGTTCTTTAAGATAGATCCTCTGAGTCCACAAATAAAAGTAGACAGTTTATAGTTTATAATTATGTCTTGAACTTATCTGTATAGCTACAAATGACAGAGTATTGTGAATTGTTTCTATGGGAGTTTTTGCAAAATTGCGCGTTTCCATTGGGCGTATTTTCAATTCGCAGTTTCAATTTGCACAATTTGAAGGGTAATGGAAACGCGGCTGACTTTAATGAAATCATTGACATTTTCAAGAGCAAACCCCCAACTAGCCTAGTCCTGTAATTTCGGAGAGATAATAAAGGCCCTATACCTTTTCTTTTCTGTTAAATAATTTTATTTGCAACAAATTGAATATTCTTCTCATGTTCTCTCTTCTTCCCATGCTATTTTCACATTTGGCAATCTTTTAAGCCTGTCTTTTGACACAAAAATATGAGTGTCATTTAGCCAATCCAGTTGTTATAAGTTCACAAATATGAGATATAAACTTGCTCCACAAGTAGTAACCGAGAATACTGTCTAACACTTGATGACTGCTCTGTCAAGCCCTCGTCGTCAGTGAGGAACCTGGGTGTGCTCTTTGATACCAATCTTTCATTTGAAAGCCACGTCTCTAGCATCTGTAAAACCGCATTCTATCATCTTAAAAATATATCTAAATTACGGCACATGCTTTCAGTGCAAAATGCTGAACAGTTAGTACATGCGTTCATGAGCTCAAGGCTAGATTATTGTAATGCTCTACTGGGTGGTTGCCCTGCTCGCTTAAAAAACAAACTCCAGCTAGTCCAAAATGCAGCAGCTCGAGTTCTTACTAGAACCAGGAAGTATGATCATATTAGTCCAGTTCGGTCAACACTGCACTGGCTCCCTATTAAACATCGCATACATTTTAAAATCTTGCTTATTACTTACAAAGCACTAAATAGTTTAGCTCCCCAGTACTTAAGCGAGCTCTTAACACATTATACTCCATCACATCTATTGCGGTCTCAAAACTCTGGCCAGTTGATAATACCTAGAATATCTAAATCAACTGCAGGCGGTCGATCCTTTTCCTATTTAGCTCCTAAACTGTGGAATAGTCTTCCTAGCATTGTTCGGGAAGCAGACACACTCTGTCAGTTTAAATCTAGACTAAAAACACATCTCTTTACTATGGCATACACATAGAACATTTTTAACTTTCATTATTCAGATCAATTGACTGATTGTTAGGCTGCATTAACTAGGTCAGCCGGAACCGGGAACACTTCCCATAACACCTGATGTACTCGTTACATCATTAAAAGAGTGGCATCTACGCTAATGTTAGTCTCTCTGTTTATCCCGAGGTTTATCCCGGACCTAGGCCCTGTCCGGATCGGATGGTGGACCTGCCTGGACATGACCAGCTCATCCTGGAGTGTCTGCTGAGCCGTGTCCATCGGTGTCTCCTCTGAATTTGCCTCACTGGCACGACATGCTCAAAACCCGTCTTCGGAGCAATAATTCCGATCTTTCATGTATTCATACTCTTGTGTAATCGACGCCCCATCCCATCATTTATTTCCAAATAAATCTGTCTCTTCCGTGATACCCTGAAATTTTGAATATTCCAATCTAATATGATTTCTGACCTGTAAGGTTGCCAGAATAATAATCATACACGGTGTGTTAATAGGCCAGAGGAGAACTGGCACCCCGACTGAGTCTGGTTTCTCCCAAGGTTTATTTTTCTCCATCATGCCCTGATGGAGTTTTGGTTCCTTTTCACTGTCGCCTTTGGCTTGGCTTGCTCAGTTGGGGACACTAAAAATATGATTAAAGTTATTCAACTTATTATACAAATAAAATATATGAATTAGGTCTTATTTAATTCTATAAACTTAAATACTGATCTGCCAACATTGTCGCTATATGATAAATTAAAATAAGCTGATAACATCACTGTTTTCTCCAGAACGACTGTACAGCCAAATCTAATTTTGTCACAATATTATCCTGTTTGACACTGTGAAGCTGCTTTGACACAATCGTGATTGTAAAAGCGCTATATAAATAAAGTTGATTGATTGATTGATTGATTGAATTGCGTGACATAAAGTCAGAATTGCGTTTTATAACTCACAATTGTGAGAAAAAAGTCAAATTGTGAGATAAAAAGTGGAAAATATAGCTTCCATATATAGCTTCCATATAAGCTATAACAGTATATCAGTCAGTCATTTTTATTAGGTTAAACAGCGACTTGATAACGTTTTTAATTCAAGGCCCACCCACAATTGGTCTGGCCCATCCAAAACTGGAATCCTGCCTGAAATAACTAGATTTTCGTGTCAGTACATGTTTATTTTTAATGCGAACAATGTTCTGTCACTTTAATGCAGCAGTGCAGCACAGCAAAAAATAGACTTGGTACGGAAACGATCGCTGCACTGCTGCAGACGCAGCGCTCCTGGAACGGACTGACGGACCGCATCCGCGTGCAGTGTGAAAGCTGTCATCCGTTAACATGGGTACTGAAAAAAATATGCACCGCATGCAAAGGTTATTTTTTCGTAAACGAAAACTGAATTTAAGACTAAAACTATTGGTCAAAAAATATTTTCATAAACTGAAATAAAATTAAAAAATCTGAATAAATAAATAAAAAACTAAAACGAAACGAAACTAACTACTCTTAAAAAACTAACTGAAATAAAATAATAATTAGCAAAACTAAATATTCGTTTTCGTTATTAATAAGCTCTCTTTAATGTGGTGGAAAATCTGACTGTGGCGGTTGAGCGAGTGTCTGTATATTGCGCTACTGCGCGTGAAGTGATGTGAGGAGATTAACCGCTGTCCTGTGACGGCGTGCAGACAGGCAACACATCGCCAGTCCTAAACGGCAGTTCACATAGAATCAATGCGTCCGTGGCAGTGAAATGGGAAATAACACAAGGTAATGAGATGCACGTTGAACTTCTTTTAACTTAAGCTCACTGTTTTAGAATGCCGTTTCTTACGCAACGAGAGACGCAGGCCCAGAAGTCAGCAACTATAGTAAGTAGCAAGTACTAGCCTACTGTGCATTTGAGATTTCATGTTTGCATAATATTGACAGGCTCAAAGGTGTTATCATAATCATTTACATTATATTATATTATTATCTGTGTGGAGACATTTTCCCACAAAGTAGGGAATACCAGAACACACACACACACACACGTTTGTTTCACTATATAAGTGAGGACATTGCAAGGACTTCCATTGATTTTATATCAGGTTAATGATATTTTATATCCCCTAACCCAATCTCTATCCCTAAACCTACCCATCCCAAGAACGTGCAAAACGATAGATTTAAATAAAAACCGATTTTTTTTTGGCCGATTTATAAGCCTTTTTAGCTAGTGAGGACCAGTCAAATGTCCTTACTAGTCAGTTTTCATAATATTTTACTAGATAAGTAAGGACATTGGTCCCCATTACAATTATAGCACAACAAACACACACACACACACACACATAGAGCACAACAGTGTGTGTTGGCTGTATTCAGATGACTTTAGCTGTGGTCTTACACTGCTAGTCTACATTGTACTACTGAAGAAATTAAAATGAGCTTTTAATTGTTTAACAATATTTCATCTTTGTTATGAATGAGTTTGTCTGGAATTTATAATTTTTACTTTTATATTTTACATTGGATTTATTTTGTTCTTTAAGATAGATCCTCTGAGTATTAGCCTATGTCAAAAATATCAAATAGAATTTTTTAATATCAAAATATAATTTATTTCATTTTTAATCTCCAGATCGTTGTTTGTATAGGTCATAGTTTGACTCAAGCTTTTTTGCTCAAAGGTGAAGACCCAACTTTACTGCATGTTTTGTATGACCGTCCTGGGTTTAAACAATAATGCTCGTTTATCAAGTGATTTCACTTAAGGATGTTTAGTAAGATTAAACTCTAATCTGTGCAAACATTAAACTTTGCTGAAATTAAAAACATTGATTTGGTCTCTACACTTAATTATGGTAACTCTGCTAAACTATAATTACTAAAACTGAAACTAAATAAATAGAAACTAAATAGAAATGTATTTGCAAAATAAAAACTAAACTAAAACTAGCAAAACCATTTGTAAAACTAACTAAAACTAAACTGAAATTTGTAGCAAAATTGAAAACGATAATAAAATAAAAACTAATTTCAAAAAGCAAAACTATAATAACCTTGCCGCATACGCACTGCAGACGGAGTATGTGTGAAACGGACGTCAGTATAGGTTGAGCTGGAAAGAGATTGACGGATCTGAGCCTGGGAGGATCGATGTTTACACTTTTGGGAAAGATAAACCCAACTTGCAGAGATAAGTTAATCATTATAAATGCAGCCACAACTGACCAAAGCAGACAATGATAACTATTTATCTTTAAACAACGAAAACAATGTCTCAACATCATCATGGAAGACATTGCAAGAAGGATTAAACAAGTTCCAGTAAAAAGGGATCATACACTGATTAGACACAAAAACAATGCTTCCAAAAAACCAGGAGCACAAATGGGCTTCACAAAGATGACAAAGAGACAATAGAACAGATACTACCTTGTATATGATCATTGACTTGGCAACTTAACAACCATTTTCCTTTTGTCCTCGGGATCATTGTTGCGGTGACAAAAGTCGCAGGAAACAGACTAAGAACATCTGTGCGGTGCATGCGATCCATGAGAGTGTGTCCATGGAAATATGCGGAATGAATGTCAACTTCGTTGCCAATGCCGAAGAGATGCCAAGACACAGGACGCCCAACACACACTTTCAGTGATGGCAAATTCCCATAAACATACCCATTGATTGCTAATGGGAAAAAAACATGTTGAACAAATTACATAAAAGCATATGAGATTACACAAGTTTTATAATTAGATACAAAATAAAAACAAAAAACTGTAATTCTGCATATTATTCACTAAAATAATAACATTTGATCCTTTTGACAAACAACTGCAGAGAACTTGGGACATCAGAAAAAAAAAAGGAAAACTAAAACTAAACTTTTCTGAAGGCTTTTGTTCCAAAGTGGAACAGATACATGAAGGTACTTTCCATGGAAAAGTCAGTCATGTGTCATCAGCTAAAAATGACATCATAAAATTTTGTGTGCTTACTCCAGCAACAGACAATGGTAAACATTTGGTAAACAGCTGTAAACATTTTAAAACTAAAGATTTGACTTTTAATATATAAGATTTAATCACTTCTTGTAAACTGATTAAAAATGTAATGTAACAATCTTTGAGGTAAAAATCTACCAAACTCAACAATATAATTGTTTAAGCTGATCTATAATAAAAAAGAACATTACTCAGCAGAACACAAGGAAAAAATTCAACCTAGAGAAATACTGAGACTTACAGTGCATAAGGTTGGACTCTTTGAACTCTTCATCTGCGCTTTCCATAAGTTGTTTTGTTTCATCTGATTCAGAGCAAAATGTTTCAACATTTTCCTCCAGGTACCAGCTCAAGTTCTCATCAACCACACTGAACATCAAAATGAAATCTTCATCCACATCAGAGCGCTTATCGCTAGAGTTCAGTGTGCCTAAGATACAAAGAAAAGACTAAATATATAAAATGAGAAATAAAGAGGGAAAAATCATGTGAATTGAACTAGGAGGGAGAAGTGTTTGATGCTGAGAAGAGTTTGATGCTAAGAAGTAGTTGGTACTGTGAGATACTGTACAATCTTTTGTGGGTATTTTAAAGGGTTAGTTCACCCAAAAATGAAATGTCTGTCATTAACTCCTCACCCTAATGTCGTTCCTCACCCGCAAGACCTCTGTTCATCTTCACACAGTTTAATATAGTTTATATTTACTCCGACAGCGTACGCAAGTGTATGCACACTATACTGTCCATGTCCAGAAAGGGAATAAAAACATCCTCACAGTAGTCCATATGAGACATCAGTGGGTTAATTAGAGTCTCTTGAAGCATCAAAAATACATTTTGGTCCAAAAATATCAAAAAACAGAAAGATTCAAACGGCCATGAACCAGTGAATCGATCAATGATTTGGATCGCCAATGTCACGTGATTTCAGCTGTTTGACACGCGATCCGAACTGCTGAAATCACGTGACATTGGCGATCCAAATCATTGATCGATTCACTGGTTCATGGCCGTTTGAATCTTTATGTGGGGAATATGGAAGAGAAGACGATGCTGAATAAAGTCGTAGTTTTTGTTATTTTTGGACCAAAATGTATTTTGGATGCTTCAAGAGACTCTAATTAACCCACTGATGTCTCATATGGACTACTCTGATTATGTTTTTATTCCCTTTCTGGACATGGACAGTATAGTGTGCATACACTTGCATACGCTGTCGGAGTAAATATAAACTATCTTAAACTGTGTGTGAAGATGAACAGAGGTCTTACGGGTGAGGAACGACATTAGAGTGATACATACATTTCATTTTTGTGTGAACTAAGCCTTTAACTATAGGAAATTGATTCCATGCGTGAACAGTTTATCAGGGGTTGCGTGTGTACCTTACCTTTCTTGCAAGTGAGCAAAGCTCCTATAAGCCCTGATGCAATGTCTTTTGGTGCATCTCCATGTGAATGGTAAACCCAGGTGAGACAGCTGGCGTCTGCTTCAGTTGGGGCGTACTCTGGTTTGACCTCCCATGTGTACGTCCAGCTCTGACCAGGAGCCACTGCATCATCACTCTTATCATGACCAGAGGTGCCATCAGGATACAACGCTCCTAAAATACAGAGTAATGAATTCAAGTAAAAGCAAATTAGATTATCCAACCTGATTTATTTGAGGAGTCATAATGTGATTTGAGAATAGAGGACATTTATTGGAAAAAAAGATTTTCCTTGCTATTTTAAAATAAAAAGTTAAATTTTAAACAACATTATTTTCCTAGTTCACCCAGACATTTTAATGGATACTTGGTTTCCAAAATAGATCATGCTGAAATATTCATAACATGCATAACAACCCTGACTACATTACAATGTTTAACATTGAATAAGATTACACAATAATGCCTATTTAGCCTCCAGTCACTTCTGTCACAGTCATTGTAAAATAATAAGCAGGAGGTAGACAATTTAAAGTTGTACTTAAAGGGATAGTCCACCTAAAAATTTAAATTCTGCCATCATTTACTGCCAAGTTGTTTCAGACCTGTATGAATTTATTTGTTCTGCTGAACACAAAATAAGATTTTTTTTAAGAATGTCAGTAACCAAACAGTTTATGGTCCCCATTGACTTCCATTGTTTGTTTGTTTTAGTCAATGTGGACCATCACATGATGACAGCATTTTCATTTTTGGGTGAACTATCCCCTTAAGCTTATAAACAATTTTAAAATTAGTAAAAACTACTAAGTGGCAAATTGGTACAAGTTAACTGGATACAAACAAAAATGTTGTACCAAGGTTATACAAAGAGTTTGTTTGCATACTGACATCTTTAAAAAGCATTTGTATAACATACGTATAAATAAACAAAAACAAAATACTATAAGCCACTCATGTGGTGAAACTATGTTTGATAGCACATCTTTTAAGAGTTCACTATTTCAGGTATAACGATTATATTTGTCTTAAAGGGATATTTCACCCAAAAATATAAGTATGTATCATCCATAGACATTCTTCTTGCAGATGAATTAAATTCTGAGTTATATTCAAAAAGTCACATTTGTGTAAGAAAATTATCCATATTTAAAACTTTATAGACTAAAATAACTAGCTTCTGCTGGTGACCAATTATAAAGTTTGAAGAGCCAGGAAATTTTTTAATATAACTCCAATTTTATCTGTCTGAAAGAAGAAGGTCATATACACCATGGCTTAAGGGTGAGTAAACCTTTAAGGCATTTATGTGTTGCCCTTTGAACTGCTCAGTAATAACTTCCATTTTGAAACTTTGCTACATTCTTTTTGTTATTGCTCTGTAATTGGTTTACAGGATGTTGTGTGTAAAGAGACTAAACTGCTGTCCTAACTCAAAGATAAAGAAAGCGAGATAAGTACACAGCAAAAATTCCAGTGTTAAATTAACTCTCCTGAGAGTACATGTGAGACCACACTCAAGAGTGTTAAAGTGTTAAAATAAGAGTGTTAAAGTAACACTGAAGCAGTGTTAAAGTTAATAAGATAATTAACTGATTATTGGCAATTATTGAAGATACCTGATGATAACAAGCAGAATCACCAAATGAGAACATCACAATTCACAAGTGGACATATTTTCCATTTGTAATTGCAAAGCAACTCACAGACAAAGTGTGTTTATCCAAAAATCATAAAAACAAAATTAACAGATAATTAGATGTTGATGATTTATGGTTCATTTGAAGTCACCATTGTGGAGGGAAGTGTTTGCTTTAGTTGGGCTCTTGGTCCCCGTACGTGTGTTAGCGTTTCTGAGGCTGCTGTAACTGTGTGTGTGTGAAACACAAGAGTTTTGGTTGAGAAAGCAAAGCTAAAGTGACATCAGGTGTTGTCAGCTCCTTGTTGATGATAACTAAATCATCAGAAAATGTGCATCTGATTTTATGTTTTTATTTGCTTTAATAGTAATTTTTTTATAGCCTCTGCAGTATTGGCACCAATAGCCTTATCCTGAAGGATGATAAAGTACATACACCCAATGTTTTGAGAAAATATTTCCCATGATCACACACAGACATCAAGGTTTGGCCTATGTTTCACAACAACGGTGACAAAAAAACGCTTCCTGCTGCAATGCATGATGGGTGGCTTCGTAGTACAAAACTGATGCTTGATTGTCACCATTGTTGTGAATCATAGGCCAAATCTTGATATCTGTGTGTGACCATGGGAAATATTTTCTGAAAACATTGGGTACACATACTTTTTTTCTCATCCGTCAGGATAGGTGGTCCTTTTATTGCTATTGGTGCCAATAATGCAGATTCACAAGATTATAGAGGCTATAAACAAATAACTATTGTGTCAAACAAGGACACAAAAAACGACATCAGATGCTCACTTTCTGATGATTTAGTTATCATCAACAATGAGCTGACAACATCTGATGTCACATTAGCTTTGCTTTCTCAGCCACAACTCTTGTGTTTCACACATACAGTTACAGCAGCCTAAGAAACACTAACACACATACGGGGACCAAGAGCCCAACTAAAGCAAACGCTTCCCTCCACAATGGTGACTTCAAATGAACCATAAATCCTCAACATCTAAACCTCTGTTAATTCTCAGTAAGAGCTTCTGTAGACATCTGACTCTGACAGAAATAGTCAAAGTGTGTCTTATATCTGTGATTAAGGGCAGCACAGTGTCTCAGTGGGAAACACTGGCTCCTCACAACAAGAAGATCCTGGATTGAATCCTGAGCCAGAGAGTCTTTCCTTCAGGTCTGGTTTCTCTCATGATCCAAAAATGTGTGAATTACAGATGATAAGTTGTCTAAAGTGTCTAAAGGTGTGAGTGAAATTTCTTTTATTTTTATGATTTTCTGACAAACACACACTGTCTGAGTTGCTTTGCAATTACAAATGGAAAATATGTCCACTTGTGAATTGTGATGTTCTCATTTGGTGATTCTGCTTGTTATCATCAGGTATCTTCAATAATTGCCAATAATCAGTTAATTATCTTATTAACTTTAACACTGCTTCAGTGTTAATTTAACACTCTTATTTTAACACTTTAACACATCTCACATGTACTCTCAGGAGAGTTAATTTAACACTGGAGTTTTTGCTGTGTAGAAGAAAAGGAATGACGAAATAATAAATAAGGGAACGAGAGAGAGAGAGAGAGAGAGAGAGAGAGAGAGAGAGAGAGAGAGAGAGAGAGAGAGAGAGAGAGAGAGAGAGAGAGAGAGAGAGAGAGAGAGAGAGAGAGAGAGAGAGAGAGAGAGAGAGAGAGAGAGATTTTCTCCAACCTTCTGAATCCTTCTTATAGAAGACTCCGTGAGGGTGGAGAGAATAAGGCCTGCTTGCAAAGTTCTTCATATGCACCACCATGACATCATCGACCTCAGTCCGTAAAATAGGTCCAAGGAAGCCGAGCCACTCAGGTTTAGGTATCTCTCTCGAATAAGTGTCATCTGTGTACTGTCTGTACACTGCCTTTTTGTAAACACTCCCTATTCGGGTAGGGCCATTTGACAGGAAAACCGATGCATGTCTGTTACAGAGAGGGATTCAGGGAAACGCAAAGCAAGTCGTTTAGTTTAAATGATTCAACAATCGGATATGGTGTTATTACTAGGCCTTGTAAACAGATAAGGACCCATTTGCTATCAGAAGCAGACCACCACGCATTTTACAAGCTATCGTAGCTTGGCAGTAGCCTACAGTACTTAAAATAAAGTAAAGTTAAATTAAAAGTAGCCTAATTCAAATAATTAAATTAAAGTAAAAAAAAAAAAAAAAGTAATGTAAAATGTGACATGTTTACTATTACTGGTAAATGCGTAATGTGTCTGTTTGTAAAACACACGCATAGGCTACACACACACACACACACACTCACTTGTTTAGATCAATGCTTTGGTTGTTGATAAGGTTTCCGCGGGGTGCGTAATTCCAGTTTTCCTCTCTTATGCCGATATAATATGTCCTCTTGATGCATTCGGCGCGCTGCAACGTGATCACGGCCGCCACAAAAGCGCACACCACAGACTTCATCACTAGCCTATATGAAAACACACACACACTCACACGTGTATAACCAATATCCGACAACTCGGCATCACACAAAGCTCGCTGTCGGTGTACAAATGCCTAGCCCTGCTTTAAAAAAAAACCCCGTGAAACGAAACCGAAAGCGCGTCAGCTGGTGCGATAGCAATCAGCTGCTCTGAAAGAACCGGTTTTTCTCAGACAGAAGCGAAACTCGCTTGCTTTTAACAGAGCGCCTCTGTGAACTACACTTGCCAAGCGCGATGACTTGGCGTTCTGCTGTAAAGACAGACAAACATCCATTTGCTTTCAAGGGCGTTTTGAATGTACTGGACCATTTGCTCTTTTTATAAGGAAGCCCTTGTCAAAAAAATCCAATTGGAATTTCAGTTTATCTGTAGGATCTTATTGGATTTTAGAATCTTACTGGACTTTGGAATTTCACTTAGCCCTGTGATATATTTTAGTATTATTTTTTTTATTATTATAGCCTAAAAAAATTATAATTTATTTATAATAATAAATATTTTTTATTATAAACAAACACATATTTTATTATATGTTTGTTTGTTGGGGGGGGGGGGTAAATTAAAATGAAAACTAAATGACTTTCAAATCCCATGTACCAATATATTATCATTGAACACAGATAGCATATCAAATGTTTATAGAAATTGTCCACTTTTGTCCACTAATTGAGCTCATTTCTAATTGTTTGCCTGCTACAGGTCTCATAAAAGCTGGCATGGAGGCAACACATAACTGAAAAAGAAATAGTCTAATATAGACGCGCGTGATGTCATCGCCTTCCAGAAACAAGAGCGTAAACAAACGATGTCTGAAGCAGCGTGTTTTGTACTGGCTGTTGTATGTTTAGAAAAGCGGGAAAAAAAGAAAGAAAACCCGACCATGGACACGTTCCTGGCTTGCTGGAAGAGGACAGTAGGCTATGTGCTGTCAATCCTCCAAAGAGAACTTGAGGTAAAATATTGTTCTTTTCATATTAAATATTTTGTTATTAGCCAGTAGTAAAAGCTTGCCACCACAACGTATTTGTCTATTAAGCTTACATTTAAAGCAATGTTTTTTTTATTGATCACCAATGTAATTTAACACTTCTAATGTACAGAAGTACAATTTGTTATTTATGTAGCCTAACTAGTCACATTGGGTAATTGAGCCTTTAACAAAAAAATGTCAGTTCATTGGTTTAATGCCTTTGATTGATTCATAAGTAGAGTAAGTTGCACACATAAAAAATGCAATGCCATTTCCTTTGCATCAATAATAAATATTTTATATTATTAATATATTAATAATTGCATCAATAATTTTTTTTTTAATTATTTTGAAGGTTTGCATTATGTCCCTTATTTGAAGGATAAAGAAAGTTAAACATTGCTTTAGATTAAAGATAGATAGATATCGGCTTTCCAACGCTATAGGACAGTGACAGAAAGGGTTTTCGTGATCTGCTCAGGATGGATGTCGAGGATTTCAGCTACTTGCTTGGAAAAGTGACACCATTCATCCAAAGAAGGGACACAAAATTGAGAAGAGCCATCAGTGCAAGAATGTGGCTGTCACTAACCCCTATAGCTTCACAGACAAGGCTTAAACTAGTCTTATATTAGACTAAAATTCATGTTCGAGCTGTTTTAACTGAAAGTAACTTGCACTGACGTATCTTAAAAATGTCAATGCCATTGTTTTGTCTCAACATGCACACCAGTAAAAAAAATTACATTTAAGATTATAAAAGCTACCTATGTCCTAATAAATGTAATCCTGGTTTAATCTAAGCCATCTGTGAAAGCAGGCCATGGTGTATTATACAAATTATACACATTGCTCCCCTCCGTTTAGATCTCTGAGCTTCCAGTACAGGATCGGTCGTACACTGTAAAAAATTGTGCCGTAAAATAACGGTAATCTACTGGCAGCTGTGGTGCCAGCAATGTACTGTTAATTTACAGCCCTCTACTGTTTATATACAGCTCTCATTTTTTACAGTATTTTACCGTAATAATACCATGAAAGGAAACTTTTCATTTGGAAAACTGATTGCTTCAAACAGTTCTCATTTTAAAACAAGTATTTATAGGTGTTTGTATCGTAAAACTTCATTTGAGTCATTTCACACGTGTAAGGCGTAGTAGTAAAATGATTTAGAAACATGACTTTAAAGGGGGGGTGAAACACTCAGTTTCAGTCAATCTCATGTCAATCTTGAGTACCTATAGAGTAGTATTGCATCCTTCATATCTCCGAAAAGTCTTTAGTTTTATCATATTTATAAAAGAAATATAGGCTGTACCGAGTCTTTCTGGAAAAAACCGAGCGCCTGGAGGCGTATCGTGTGGGCGGAGCTAAAGAATGACAAGCGCGCAAAGCGGTGACGTCCTCAAGCATGGAGAAACCCATCTATCTCAGCTAATACAGATAATGATCCACAATCAAATCTGAGGGAGAAATAAATTGAACAGGAGAAACGGCAACAGCAGGACGTCCGTCTCTGTGGTATGTAAGTTACTGTATTTAATGGCCTCTCCACATTTCTGTGTCTTTACTCGCAGTTTATGAGGACATGATTCGGTTTATGGACTATTGTATGCGACTAGACCTTAGAAGTAGCAAGCAAAATGGTTTTGCACGTCAGAATACTGTAACGTTATACAGAGAACAACAATGGAGTAACCGTTAGCGCATTTGAATGACGAAGCACGCGATCGTGTCGTTTACTGATGTTTACTCATGCGACGGTAGCCAATAGCAGAGACATTTGAAGCAGTTTAAGTTAACTCACCGTCGAAGCTTTATCGCTGGGACCGCTCCGTCAGAAACACACTTCTTGGGTATGATTTGGTAAAGTCCTGTGACAGCAGTGGCGTGTAAATCCATTTTGAGACGCAACTGAAACGATGTTGTCAAGCTTCCCGTCATTTCTGCGTTCAAATCGGTTCAAATGCAGTGCTGCCTTCCCGGAATGCTGTGCTGAAGCGTTGAAGTCGCTCGACGTCACCCATAGGAATAAAGTGGAGCGCGGCGCCGTTCACGGACGACTGGATCTGCAGCTGAGAGACTGTTTACAGCGTGCTCTAGTCACGCGCGCGCGCACCCTACCGGGAGAAGAGCCCGTACGGCCCATACAAGGACCTTCCGCTCTTATTAACGTCAAATAGACCCATACTCGAAAAAAACTCGCCGAAACTTGTGAGAAACCGGAAGGAGTATTTTTGACACAGAAATACTCCATCAAACGTCCAACATTAGTTTTTGAAACTTTGTCTATGTTTAGGATGGGAATCCAAGTCTTTAACAGTGTAAAAAGCTCAGTATGCATGAAACAGCATTTCACCCCCCCTTTAACTTCAATCTTTGCGGTTCATTGTGAGCAATAGCACACAAGTATGTGATAAATTACTCAACAAATGGCTCATAACTGCATCAGCAAACACAGTCACTGCCGTTAAATAAAGCATCAGGCAACATATCATCAATGTTTCTCTGCTAATCGTGGACTGAAGCACAGGCTCTACTCTTCACCGCAATGGTAACCCACAAAACTAATGAATTCAACTAAAAGATCTCTTCTATATCATCTTGTGCAACAACACATAAACAGGTCATTTGAATATTTACTCTCATTATCAGTTACTGACTTTGCCCAACTTTTTTCTATTAACTTGCACTAATATTTCAGTGGAAATATATTGATTAATCTGGTAAATTGGACTGTTACGTTTTACAGTATATTACTGTTTTTCCTTGACATAACGGTAATCTACTGGCAGCTCTGGTTGCCAGTAAAGTGCCGTTTTTTACAGTACTTTTCCATAAAGGAATTTACAGTTGCTTACTGTTCAATTACGGTTCCCTCTGTGGGTTTTTTCATCTAACCCTTTTAACCCCACTGCAAAATCTTCAGTTTTAAATGAACACTGAAGAGTGTACACACTACAGAGTGTTAGAGTAATTTGAAGCATTGATGAAGTTCATGAGATAGTTAAGAGATTAATTAAATGATAACTGAGAACACCTGTTAACAAGAATCACTGAAGGACAGAGAAACACAAGAACTACAACTGACTTCAGCCACAGCTTTAGATGAAATCAACTGAAGATAAAAGAAGACATTAAATCTCTGAAGATCTCAGCAGAGGATTAAACAACTCCACAAACAGCATTACCAGCTTCACACATTACTAACCAGACTGACTTTATTTCTGTCAGACGACTACAGAAGCTCTTATTGAGAATTATCAGATCTTTAGGTGTTGATGTTTAATTGAAAATATTTAGTCACCATTAACGTGATCAGTGTTTGCTTCAGTTGGGCTCTTGGCCCTTGACTTTGTAATGATAGTTTTTCTTTGTCTGCTATAACTGTGTGTTCCCTTTCGAAAGGGAACTCGAGCTGCGTCAGCTGACGCTATGGGGAGCGCCTTAAGCGTGACCGGTGTCTGAGCTACTATCAAATCACAGCAATCCTATTGACCGGCGACAGCCTATGATGTCATCAAGGTGCGACCAGGAAGTATATAAGGGCGCCTTGCAAACATGACACCAGCATCTTTGTCTTCAGGGACTGTTTTTGTCTGAATGCTTCAAGTCAAAGGTAATCCAGATTCATTTATTTTCTGCCTGGGATTAAGAGCATGCACAGTCAAGCTCTTGTGGAGTCATTTGTTCGATTGTGTGTGATGTGGGCGAAGTTTTCAATCCGAAATCGCTCCGTTCTCGTCTAGCGCTCTTCCTGAGGGAAGAGCGTTTTTGCATCTGAGATTAGTGATGTGATCCCCGCTCACGCTGAGGCTGAGTGCGGATGCGCGTCAGAGTCCCTCGGATGGGGTCGCCAATCGCCGCGAGGGGACGTTTCCCTCCGGCGATCTAGCGACTGACGAGACTAATCACGAATGCTCGTAGGGATGGCTGGTGAGAAGGGAAATTAATTTCTCAGCCATCCTGACTGTGTATGCTGAGCCGATGGCTGTTATGAGCGCGCTGCATGCAGGCTGCGGCCGTCATGTGGGCGCATTAAAGGAGAGATCGCTCGTTTAAGCGGAACGATCGATTTCTCCCCGGCCATAAAACCGTCGGCTCAGTTGAGCTTTTCCATTCCTTCCTGATCTCCTGACTGAGATCGTGAGGGTATGGAAGAACCCATATTCAGTGTATTCACGGACATCAGCGGGTGTTAAATGCTGATGTTTGGAGGATGGGTGGATATGGGTATGTGTTCTAGCCCCGGATTGCTGTTAAGAATAATCTAAAAAGATCCGGGTAGGCGGGGGCACTAAGAGCTCCAACCCTGCCATCTGAGCTTCTTTCAACTATGTTTCAAGAAGTTTAGATGGCGGGGCATACACGGCAGCGGGTCAGCCCGGTGCTACTTTTACGCCGTGTCGGTGTTGCAAGTATACTGGGAAGACCTGCTGAGGGATCTCAATCAGGGAAAATACCCTGACCCACTGCGCAGCTGTGCGCCATATCAAAAAAGCGATAGCAGGGCCTGAGGGCCAGTGTCACAGAAGCGCGGGTGGTGGTGTCCGAGGACCCGCACACCGCTGAGATCCGGGTCCCAGGCAGGCGGGAGGCGTCACGGTATACGGACCAGTGACGGGGCCTGAGTGCCAACATCGTCTCTCATGCTCCCCGCGGTTAAGGGCGGGGCGCAAAGAGGCGGACTCCCACATAAGAGGAATAGTATCACAACGCTGTTGGCGTGAATGAAATATCCCTCCCTTAGGTGGGTGAGTTAAGAATTACATCTCATTTACTGCTCTTCTTCATTTTTCTCCCCAGGCGCTTCTTACATCTGGCCCTGAGGGGGGCCATGACGATGATACTCTAGACCCCGCCTGGCTGGGCTGTGAGAAGCGCACCCTCAGGCGGTTGCGCTCCTAAACATGCATACTGTGAGTAAAACTTATGTGTGGATATCGTCGCGCAGGAGGCGAGCTGGTAAGTCCCCCTTGTGAGGGAAACATTTATTATTTATGTTGTGTGAGACTTCATGCTCCCCGCCAAGGGTTTGGGGATCACAGTATCGATGGAGGACACCATAGGGCCCTGTAGTTCCCCTGTCCGGTGGCTAGAACGATTTTTTAGATGCCGTTATGTGGTATGTCTAGAGCTAGCTTTGCTAGGAGAGAATAGCCGCCATTGTATGTACAGCTGTGCGAACAGTTTTTTTGCCTTCTCTCTGTGTAATGAAGCAGTATTGAGGCAACCGCTCATTCTTGTAGGAATGTGCTGTTGTTTTAGGCGAGTGTGCTCTCCTAGTCAAACAGGAAGCTCTTAGCCACCCCAGGGTAAAGCGGTCAATGTTGCCCCTCGTGGAATTTCATAGACGGGAGGGTGAGTTTAGACTTACGCACAAACTACAGATTTATGTCTAGCCTCGCAGGGCTTGGACGGAGTATTATTGAGGTTTTTTCGCTCCCCCGAGCCGCGTATAATACTCTTATGTAGGCTGGCCCTCTCCGGGCCACTGCATCGGTTGGCCTAGGCTTTTGCGGGATGGGGGGCATTTCTTTCCAAAGAAGGAAAGTAATTATCGCCCGAGGCCCTCGGTTTGAATATTGCAGGGCATTTTCTTTCGCATCCCTAGTCAGCCTCCTCTTACATTAGAGTTGTCCGGCCAAGGCCCGCCCCCTTCTCTGCGTTTTGGGGTTTTTAGTAATGCAGGTTGGTGTGAAGCAGAATGAACAGCGACTTAGCCAGTGGTCGTGGGGCGGGGTTTGGCGTCCCACGCTTGTACGCGGGTGGGCTAGTTTTGCGAAAACCCCGCTTTCCAGAGCTTGTTGTGGCTGCCACCTTCTGGCGGCCCCTGGCCCCATCCTGGAGGATGTTGGGCCGGTGGGTAGCATATTTGTGAATATTTTTTGCCCTCTGCTCTGTGTCTTCTGCTCCACCTTTTAGGGCTCGGGTTGAGCTGCACTCGCAACCTGCGTGCTTCGTAATGGTTCGGTCGGATGCTCCCCTGGAAGCCGAAGCATTGCCATGGCTGACGCCCTAGCGTGAACAGTAGGCCGCTGCATGAAGGAAGAGCGGCCGCCCTGACGCAGGTGACGTAAGTTGTACTCCCCTCGCTTTGAAGGTCTAGGTACTTTCTGCTGAGTACACTGCTTGTGGCAATGTGTTTAGGCTATGTCTGTAGGCACTGCCGGATGGGACTGCGTCATCGCATGGAGGACCCCGTGAGCCTCCGGGATGAAGCCAGCCCCGGGAGGGGCATGGGCTACCAGCTGGCTGTGAGCAGCCAGCTTGGGCAGTCCTGGCAGTGGACTCTGAGCAGGAGGCCTCAGCAGGCCTCCTTGCGGGTGAGTCGCGACATCGGGCCAATGTGCGCCTGGGAGGAATATCCCCGACGATGTCGGCTTCAGCAGTACCTCGTCGACAAGCAGGACCATCATGGCCTCCCTGGGGTGATTCCCCAGGTGGTAACTGGATGTCTAGGTCTTCGTCAGCCAAGCAGACAGCCACTGTCAGCCCGACTTGGAGCGGCCAGCATTCATCCGACCTGCCAGCGAGCATTCGTCGCTGGCATGGCTACAAGCCCAGTTAGTAGGCCTCCCTAGGCCTCCCTGAGGGCCTGCTGGGGTGCAGCAGGCCTTGCCGGGCTTCCCTTGAGAGGGTATTCCCGTGCTTCAGGTGTTAGACGGCAGGTAGTAGGCCTCACCAGGCCTCCCTGAGGGCCTGCTGTGGTAGCAGTAAGCCTCGTCTGGCTTCCCCCAAGGGGTCGTTCCTGGGCTTCAGTCACTGGATGATAGGTAGTAGGCCTCGCGGGGCCTCCCTGAGGGCCTGCTGGGATGCAGCAGGCCTCATCTGGCTTCCCCTGAGGGGGTACTCCAGGGAACTAGCGCTGGATAACAGGTAGTAGGCCTCTTCAGGCCTCCCTGAGGGCTTGCTGAGGTACAGCAGGCCTCCTCTGGCCTCCCCTGAGGGGGTGTTCCTGGGCTCCAGTCACCAGATGGCAGGTAGCAGGCCTCACCAGGCCTCCCGGAGGGCCTGCTGGGTTGCAGCAGGCCTCATCTGGCTTCCCCTGAGGGGGTGATCCAGGGCCTCGGCCACTGGGTGACAGGGATTAGGCCTCGCTAGGCCTCCCGGAGGGTGAGCCCCGGTTCCTGGTTCCTATGACAGTGAGCATGGTTGCTAGCCAGGGCGGCTAGCATGGTCTGCTATCAGGTAGCAGGCCTCACCAGGCCTCCCTGAGGTCGTTCCCTGGTCTCAGTGCCGGCTACGAGTAGCCTGGCAAGTAGTAGGCCCTGCGGGGCCTCCCTGGGGGAATGAGTTCCTTGGACAGAGACACATAACTGGCTCAAGCTGACAGCTAGTGGTTACTGCCATCAGGCTTCGGCACCTGATGGCGGGCGCATACTCTAGCACGACAAGTTTACACTGCTGCTATGCGGTCCCTACAGGACAGGGACCTGCATAGGTTGCCTACAGCATGGTACCTACCAGGCAGGCTTAAGAGCTCCCCTCTTATGAGGGTTGTCTGTGAGCTTACGGCCGCCTGGGCCTGGTCAGTTGGTCGTAGGCCCCTCGGGGCCTCCCTGTGAGATCAGCCTGTAGGCCTTCTCAGGCCTCCTGAGCACCCCTGTAATGTATGTGCTCGGTAGATCCTAGGATCGAGCAGCTGACTCCCCTCGCTAGCAAGGGTGGGAAAGCACTACGCTGAGCGCTGTTCTCCAGGATAGCCCGTCTCTGAGTTCCGGCCTGAGGCGGACACTGCCAGTTCGCAGTCCCACAGCTTGATGCCTCTCCAGAGGCGAGTTTCCAGAGGCTCTGTTGTTAACAGACTGGGCTGGCAGACGGAAGCGTCCCGCATAGTGACGCCAGGTCAAGCCTCCCTGGTGGCATTCGGTGAAGTTCTTCCCGAATAGTGACTGGCTGGGGCGCCCTCGGGTCCCCTAGCCACATTCCCTTAAAGGAACCCCTTCTGTCGAACAGGTTGGTTCCAGGCCTTTGAGCGGCCGGGGTAGGGTACATGAAGGTGCCCCAAGGCCACAGCTCGGGCTATGACCGTAGGGAATGCTGTCACTGACAGCCTAATGTGACCAGAGGGGGAGTGGTTCAGGCATTTCAGTTGAATTTGCTTGTCCTGACAGTTGTCACTGCCAGTAGGCATGCACTCCCCTCGGCATGGCGGCGTGGGTATATCGTTCCCCATAGCGTCAGCTGACGCAGCTCGAGTTCCCTTTCGAAAGGGAACGTCCCCGGTTACGACTGTAACCTTAGTTCCCTGAGAACAGGGAACGAGACGCTGCGTCACTTTTGCCATGCCTCGGGGCCTGCCTGCGAACAGTCCCATCAGACGAAGAAGCTGGTGTCATGTTTGCAAGGCGCCCTTATATACTTCCTGGTCGCACCTTGATGACATCATAGGCTGTTGCCGGTCAATAGGATTGCTGTGATTTGATAGTAGCTCAGACACCGGTCACGCTGGAGGCGTTTCCCATAGCGTCAGCTGACGCAGCGTCTCGTTCACTGTTCTCAGGGAACTAAGGTTACAGTCGTAACCGGGGACGTTTCTTAAAGGGGGGGTGAAACACTCAGTTTCAGTCAGTGTCATGTCAATCTTGAGTACCTATAGAGTAGCATTTCATCCTGCATATCTCCGAAAAGTCTTTATTTTTTTAATAATTATATAAGAAAGATGCGCTGTTCCGAGTCTTTCCGAAAAAAGCCGAGCGGGTGGGGGCGTGTCGTGTGAGCGGAGCTAAATAATGACGTGTGCAGCAGCGCGCTGTGTGTTGAGTCGAGCGTCATCCCTAACAGCGGGAAAAAAACTTTATTCAAAATAAAAATATGGCTTTTAATCAGATACAGCCATACATCTATGATCCGGAATCAGACCCAGAGGCTGCAGTTGAACAGGAGCAGCAGCAAAAACGACTAGAGCAGGACGTCTGTATGTGGTAAGTTACAAGTTATACACTAACTATATAATATGCTTAGCGGCTTGTGTTATTTACATATTTATACTTGAATTATATCGTCGTATTTTTGTCTTTGAAGGTGTACATGTGGGAAGTGCAGTTGTGCACGTGTGTTTGTGTGTTTACGCGTGGTTTGTGTAGACAGTAAGCGGACTAAAAAAAACACAGACATTTGAAGCAGTCTCACTCACCCTTCTAACGTTGGGACTGCTCCATCCTTCAGCATTAGGCGATTGGGAAAATTCGGCGTCGAGCTGGGCCTTGTTTATGAAACAGTCGGCGCCGAAATGCAGCGAACAGATATAAACATTCGCGCAACTCAGTTGCTGATCCGGAAAAGCAAATTACATCCACTGTTGCCTTAACGCGGGGTTTTTGGCGAATCTGTGCAGGACTGTCTTGGTCTGGCAACCAAAAACCCACTTTTTTGGTGACATTGTTATGTGCTATGTGTAATTGTCACCTGTCCAGCATCCTACAAGCCAGCGCTTTGATGGGCGTAGGCTGTTGCTTTCGCTCTCTCCCTCGCTCTCTCTCATGCGCTTCCGGTAGAATTGTCCGTAAGGCCCATACAAGGAAATTCCGCCCCCATTAACGTCAATGGGGACGCATGATCTCAAAAAACTTGCCGAAACTTATGACTAACCGGAAGTAGTATTTTTGACAAAGAAATACTCCCATCAAACGTCCACCTTAACTTTTGAAACTTTGTCTATGTTTAGTATGGGATTCCAAGTCTTTAACAGTGTAAAAAGATCAGTATGCATGAAACAGCATTTCACCCCCCCTTTAAACACATTTATTGTAGCAAAAAGGCCAAGAAAAAAAATAGTCAGAAGTTATTGGCTATGTTTTGCTATAATTGAAATAGGATGTTTAGTTTGTTAATCTTGTCCAGTGTTTCTTCCCTAAACAAACCCATTCTTTTACAAACACATACATTTACCCTTATTTTATGTTATTAAACTGGGACCCTTCTGAAATTATCAACCACTGATTAGGAATTAGTTATGAATGATTAATAAAGTCATGATTTTAACCATTTGTTTGCTCTCTGCTGTCCTTTCGACTCACATAGAGATGAAGAATCAGCATCTCAACAATGGTGACAATCAATAAAAAAAAACTAACAGATCAACTCTGAACATCACAAAACACCACTTAAAGTCAACACAACAACAGCAGCAAAAATAAAGGCAAATAGTAAGAATTAAAGAAAATAACCAGGCTATTCAGCAGCATAATTTATTCGTGCCGAAATGCATGCTGGGAGTTTTGAGTGTCACCACGGCTAAGATTCATACGCCGATTCTTGATGTCTATGTGAGTCAGATTGGTTCAGATGTTTTGACCACAAGCTGTTCCCATGCTCTTCAAATTATCTGGTTGTTACAACACTGATGTTATAAAATTATAGGGTTCAATTTTACAATAAATTAAGCATCAGCTATATGTTTATAGATAAGACTTTTAAACTATTAGTGAGTTAAACCATTATTAAATAGTCAACATAACCTACTCATGTTCTTTTCCTCAGCTTTGCTTGCTATAACAAATGTATTGAAAACAGACCATTAAAGCAGCAAGAGAAAAAGTAATGTTATTGTGTCACTCTTCAAGAGCCCAACTAAAGCAAACACTGATCACCATAATGGTAACGTCAGAAGAAACAATCAAACATCATCTGATAATTCTCAATAAGAGCTTCTGTAGTCGTCTGACAGAAATAAAGTCAGTCTGGTTAGTAATGTGTGAAGCTGGTAATGCTGTTTGTGGAGTTGTTTAATCCTCTGATGAGATCTTCAGAGATTTAATGTCTTCTTTTATCTTCAGTTGGTGAAATCAACTTTCTTCTGTTGATGTTTCTCTTTCCTTCAGTGATAACAGCAGGTGTTCATCAGTGTCTGAATTCACTCTCTTCTTTCCTCTCTCTCTGTCGAGTGGTCTATATCAGTGAACTAGTGTTGGGAATAGTGAATAAGGTGATAGGGAGTGATTTTGAACACAGCCTCTGAGTGTCGACTTTAAGCGTGTTAATTCACAGTATATTACTGTTAGCTATTTTCTCGAAAATGACAAATATTACCCAGAATGCATTGTTTTCTACGGTATATTACTGTTTTAATGGAAAACAGCATTTTACTGTCAAAATGTGGCTGTTTTTTTACAGCATTTTTTACAGTGTAGTACTATCAGTGAGATACACTGTAAAAAATTATTGTGATTTCAACGGTCAAAGGTTGTAAAAATGCTACAGTTAAAAACTGTTATTTGGTTAACACAAAGTTTCCTTACTATATACGGTGAATAACTGCAATAGATCTAACCTTATGCCCGTGAAATTTACAGAAAAACAATGTAAAATCCCAACAGAAAATTATTGAAAACCCAAAAGCATATATTTTTTGTTTGAATCAGAGTGAACTTTTGTTAACTATTAAACAACATGTGATTATAATACATTTTATTTGATACAACTACAAATATTGGTAATAAAAACCTGTACGTTTTTTGAGAAAATACTGTAAAAACTATTTTGTTAATTTGACATGCAAATATTGTGACAATTAAAAATGTTGGCAGTTGTTTTTAAAAATGTAATTCACTTTACATGTTTATGCACTTAAAAATGTCTAAACATGTATTTGAATTGCATTTAAATGTTCCATGCATTTGGATTATTTAATTTTAACAAACAAATTAATCAACTTACTAAGAATCACTATCTAAGAATCAGTAATAAAAATCTTTTTTGTAAATCATTTATAAATTAAACAGGTAAGATTTATTTAATTATATTAATAAACTGAATGTGACTGATAAATCCCAGTTACATGTAAATTAAACAGTTAAGATTTATGTAATAGTACACTTCCTAGTGTTCATGTGTGTGCTCACTAATGAGCTAAAGTACTATTGAAGCAGTGTTGAAGTTAATGAGATAATTAAGAGATGATTGGGCATTAATGATGAACACCTGATGATAATGAGCAGAATCACTGAAGGGAAGAGAAACACGAGAACTACAACTGACTTCAGCCACAGCTTTAGATGAAATCAACTGAAGATAAAAGAAGGCATTAAATCTCTGAAGATCTCAGCAGAGGATTAAACAACTCCACAAACAGCATTCCCAGCTTCACACATTACTAACCAAACTGACTTTCTTGTTGTAATTTCTGTTTTAATTAAAATAATAGTTTTATTTGAAGTGACCATGATGGTGAGCAGTGTTTGCTTTAGTTGGGCTCTTGACCCTTGACTCTCCAACATTAGTTTTCTGGCTGCATGAACTGTGTTTATAAAGCACTGTTGTTATAGCATGGAAAGCCAAGCAAAAACATGGTCAGATGATTTGTCTCTTTGTTCATGATTATAAAATCATCACATAGTGATCACTGGTCATGTTCAGAGTCTAAGACTCTGTTTATGTGTTATTAATTTTGTTTTATCATAATAGTGGCCAGTTGATTCTATAGCATGAGCCCTGTTGTGGCAATCTAATATGCAGAATTAAAAAAAATAGTGCACAGAAAGTTTTAATCTACGGCAATTTTTAGACACAAACAGATATCAAGAATCAGTGTATGAATCTCAACAATGGTGACAATCAATGAAAAGTGCATGCTGGGTACCACCAATCAAAATTCTCCAATGGGTCCCAGCATGCATTGCGGCATGAATAAATTATGCATCTGAATTGTGATTATGTTTTTTATTTTTTTTGTCACCATTGTAGAGATGCACACACTGATTCTTGATGTCTGTGTTTGTCTAAACAATGCAGTAGATTAATCCTTTTTTTTTTTTTTGGTCCTGCAAATTGTTTGATTGCCACAACGATGCATCAGTTTATAATGTAAACCACAAGGCTTTTATTACGCATACTACACAATTAACACATTATCTCTATAATCAGAGCATTAGAATCTGAATGAGTTTAGTTATTCAGGCACTACATGATGATTACATAATCATCATTAAAGAGCCAAATCACCTGGCCATGGTTTTTGGCTTGCCATGCCATAACAAAAGTGCTTTATAAACACAGGTTAAGCAGCCAAAAAACTAATGTTGGAGAGTCAAGGGTCAAGAGCCCAACTAAAGCAAACACTGCTCACCATCATGGTGACTTCATATAAAACTATTAATTAATTGATGATTGAGCATTAGTGATGAACACCTGATGATAATGAGCAGAATCACTGAAGGGAAGAGAAACACGAGAACTACAGCTGACTTCAGCCACAGCTTTAGATGAAATCAACTGAAGATAAAATAAGCATTACAAACAGCATTACCAGCTTCACACATTACTAACCAGACTGACTTTCTTGTTGTAATTTCTGTTTTCATTAAAATATCTCATTAACTTCAACACTGCTTCAATGGTACTTTAACTCAGTAGTGAGCACACACATCAACACTAGGAAGTGTTCATTTAACATAGGCGTTTTCTGTGTACTTTTACATAATTCCTAACTGTTTCATTTACGTATAACTGGTTTTTATCAATCACCTTCAGTTTATTAATTTGTCTATGTAAAAATAATCCAAATGCATTGAAAATGTATATGCAGTTTACATACATAAATCTTATGCTTTACATTTTAATGTAATACTTACTGGTTTTCTATTTATTTTTAATTAAAAAAAAAAAAACTGTGCCTCTAACCACAGACTTGTACTTGTCCGTCTAATTTTGAATTTCATAGTGCGCATAGTTTCATAATTCTCTGGTAACCACAGCTGCCAGCGTTTTCCTGTAAAGATAACAGTTTTTTGTAGTTTTTTTTACAGTCTACACTTTTTACAGATCCCCATAAAATGAACGGTAAAAAACCGGCAGCTGTGGTTGCCAGAACTTTACCGTAAAAAATACGGCAGTAACGTTTAAGGTTTTACGGGACAGCAGCATATAATTTAAAGGTTTATAATGTAATAAATACGGTTAAAAACCATTTATTTTACAGTTCAAAACTGTATAATTTAAAGGTTTATACATTTTATTTTATTTTACAGTAAAACACCGTTAAATGTACAGTTTTTCGAAGTGAAAAAGAACAGGGCATTGTGTAATTAACAGTGAAAAACCGTAAATTGACATTCCCAGAATTCCCCACATGGCACTTCACATTTGATGCATTTTCATTGAATTAACTGTTTCTTCTTAGTTTTTTCTAATCACATATGTTCATTAAGGTTTTATGTTACATCTAATGTTGTTAAATTAATGTTTATTGCATTTTTAAAACATCATGTCTGTTACCATGATGGTGTTTGGTGTTTAGTGTTTGTGTGTGCACCTTCTATATGTTAATATTGTCCCTCCAAAAGCTGCGTGTGATGAGCTTTGATTCATCATGTGATTCTCATCACCACTGTAATTGGTGATTGTCAAATTATATAAAAGGAAAATAACAGATATTAGCATTTAAATAAGTCGGTAATTTAATATTTCAGTTCAATAAAATTTTTTTTTACCATTATTGTTTTATAGTGTACTGTGTACACATAATTATTTCAATATAAACTTTCAAATTATAGGGTTTTTAACTGTAAAATAAACCATTTTTAACCGTTATTACCACATTATAAACCTTTAAATTATATGCTGTTGTCCCGTAAAACCTAAAATGTTACTGCCGTATTTTTTACGGTAAAGTTCTGGCAACCAGAGCTGCCGTTTTTTTACCGTAAATTTGATGGGTATTTTTTTACAGTGTAGTAATGGAGACGTGTCAAGCCTTGTATGACGTCTTAAAGGATGATCATTAAAAGGTAAGGCATTTGATTTAAATAACAGACAATTGTACATTTCACAACAGTACAATCCCTGACAAAAGTCTTGTCGCAAAGTGCCGCTGAAATATATTTCTAATCAAGATTTTTTTTTTACAAGAAATGGCTCATTTTAATCCCACCAGCTTTTGTGATAATGTTTCAGTGAAAAACTAAACTTTCAAAAAGTATTCCAATATTCACAGCTTGGTAAAGCCCATTGAGTCAATTTTTGCAAAAACATAAGTGTTGTCACCTTGTCATATGAGCTTCACCTGTGACTAATAATGGGTCAATTAGGTCTCAAGTGTGTATAAAAAGAACCCCAGTACGCTAGACCTTCACATCAACTACAACTAGACCTCTGCAAACATGCCTAAGATTCACCCTGAGACTAAAGTTTTGATTATCAAGAGGCTGAAGACTAGATCCACAGCTGATGTGGCAGACACCTTCAATGTGTCTCAGCGTCAAGTACAGAGGATAAAAAAAATATTTGAAGAGACTGGAGACGTTTTTGACAAGCCCAGGTCAGGCAGACCCCGCAAGACAACTGCTCGAGAGGACCGTTTGTTGGCTCGAAAATCCAAGGCCAGCCCATTTTCCACTGCAGCAGAGCTCCACGAGACCTGGTCACCTGAAGTCCCTGTGTCAACCAGAACAGTTTGTAGGATTCTGTCTCAAAATGGCCTCCATGGTCGAATCAGTGCTCAGAAGCCAGCACTAAACAAAAGACAATTGAAAAACCGTGTGGCATTTGCCAAGGCCCACAGCCTGCTAAAAGGATGGATGCTGGAAAAGTGGGGTGGATTTTTCAGATGAATCTTCTGTCGAATTACACCACAGTCGCCACAAATATTGCAGGAGACCTACTGGAGCCAGAATGGGTCCGAGATTCACCCAGAAAACAGTGAAGTTTGCTGGCGGAAAAATCATGGTCTGGGGTTACATCCAGTATGGGGGTGTGCGAGAGATCTGCAGGGTGGAAGGCAACATCAATAGTCTAAAATACCAAGAAATCTTAGCTACCTCTTATATTCCCAACCATAAAAGAGGCCAAATTCTGCAGCAGGACGGTGCTCCATCGCATACTTCCATCTCCACATCAAAGTTCCTCAAGGCAAAGAAGATCAAGATGCTCCAGGATTGGCCAGCCCAGTCACCAGACATGAACATCATTGAGCATATGTGGGGTAGGATGAAGGAGGATGCATGGAAGACGAAACTAAAGAATATTGATGAACTCTGGGAGGCATGCAAGACTGCTAACTCTTAGCTATTCCTGATGACTTCATCAATAAATTGTATGAATCCTTGCCAAACCGCATGGATGCAGTCCTTCAAGCTCATGGAAGTCATACAAGATATTAAATTTGGATCTCACAGCACCACAACTTAATTTGCTGACATATTTTTGTATTTGCAGTAAATTTGTTCAATTTCTGTATAGGCGACAAAACTTTTGTCTTGCCAAAATTTGACCTTTCTGTCTTGATTAAATGATAAATATTTTTTCTGTGAAAATTATTTATTTCAGTGAATTAAACATCATTTGGGAGGGTTTTAGCTTTTCATATGAGCTATTTCTAACACCAATGAATTAAAGTCAGGTTAATATAAGGTATTTCTAGAAAATAGATAAGCGACAAGACTTTTGTCAGGGACTGTAGGTGGACAGAGAGCCCTTTAAAGGTGCTATCCCAAAACCAAGTGTTTTAACCAGTCAAAAACAGAGTAGATAATGGATTTCTAAATTAACGTATATTAATTTTAATGAAAAAATAAAATAAATAATTTCATGACTTCTGTTAAAATGTGAGAACATTACATTACATGTAATAATTATATATGTTGTTTATCTTTTCAGACTCCTACAATAGAGACAGAGTGGAGAAATGTGGCAATGAGGTTTCAAAACAAGTGGCAATTTCCTAATTGCTTAGGTGCCATAGATGGAAAGCACATCTACATCCAGCCACCAGCAAACTCTGGAAGTACTTACCACAACTACAAATCAAGATTTTCAGTTGTACTCATGGCAGTAGTCGATGCAGACTACAAATTTATTTATGCCAATGTTGGTGTACAAGGAAGGGTGTCAGATGGAGGAATATTTGGCCAGTCAGACCTCCGAGCTGCCATGGACAGAGATCTACTGAATGTCCCCCCTCCAGAGCCACTCCCAGGGAGTAACATAACTTTGCCCTATGCATTTGTTGGTGATGAAGCATTTCCTCTCCGAACTGACCTGATGAAGCCATACCCCTTCCGAAATCTGGACCATGGGCAGCGAATATTTCACTACAGGCTTTCACGGGCAAAGCGTACAGTTAAAAAATGCATTTGGAATTTTGTCCAATAGACTCCGTGTTTTTCTTTCCAACATTGCACTGGAGCCTGACAAAGTGACAATAGTGACACTAGCTGCACTCTCTGTGCACAACATCCTCAGGAAGAAGGCATCAGATGCGTACCTGCCTTCAGCATTTGCAGATGTAGAAGACGAAAATCACAACATGGTTCCCGGGACTTGGAGAAGGGAGGGAGAACTTCCCTCCGTGGCAGCTAGCGGTGCACGGAATGCCACAAACGCTGCCAAAATTCATCGCGACAATTTGAAGGCACATTTTCTTTCACCTGCTGGATCTGTTTCCTGGCAGGAAAATATGATTTAAACATACTGATACCAACTGCACTGAACAGTGTTAAACTAATATTTTAGATATAAGTATGTGTAAAAAAAAAAAAAAAAAAAAAAAATAGCAGAATGTGTAATGGTCAAAAGTATGATTTGTTTATTAAAAACACAAGATTAATTTTCTTTATTAACAACTTTTATTGACATTAAATAACTATTTTCATTACTCTTTACAAAAGTCTTCAATTTTTAATTTATTTTTTAAATATGCAAATATTGCAGAACAACATCAACATCGACTGCTAATAAAGTGACAAAAAAAACCCGGCAAAACCAACAATGGTGCGGCAGTCTAGATCCATAAAACAACAACAACAAAACAACACAGATCAAGACTTGACCTTACATCCCGTCTCTTTCCTGGTCATATGCCTCTTCTACCGCCCTGAGATAGCTCACTGGAGGTGTTACAGGGGGTACATGATTGGATGTGTTTTGGAAAGGGTTGATTGAAATTTGTGTGTCCCTGCCAATTTGTTTGGGGGCGTAAAGCTCGTGGGGGGTCTAATGCTAATCTGGCCTCATTTTCCTGTGCATCATACAACAGCATAAGGATGTTGCGACGCAATCTCATCTTGGTCCAGGGGTCTTTGATAAGTTTAATTTCGGTCACTACCTCTTTTCCGAATGTTTGATCAACATCCCTACTGGCATCTACTAATGACTCAGACACATTTTTTAAAATGTTAACTTTCTCCATTTCAAGTTCATCTGCTGATTTTTCTCTTGATTTTTGTTTGGCCTTGTAATTATTGATTGTGACCTTGTGATGCTGGTGAGATGAGGTTTCAAATGGGGTTTGTGGAGTGGAAAGTGTAGTTGTGTGGTGTGAGGTGGAGGTGGATGACTCAGACACATCCTCCTCTGTCTCCTGGTCTTCTCCACCCTCATCTGTGATGCTGTGTTCCAAGTCATCCAACTACGATAAAACAAGTTGTATAAAATATCAGGGATGATAAGTAATATACAATAAATGTCAAAGCAGATACTACAGATACTATGGAAAGCTCACAAATTTATTTACAAGTTAAAAAGAACTGTAACAACCAACTTACATTCAGTGTAGACTGAGACACCCGATGAACAACAAATGGTTGTAGAAACTGCAGGTTATTTAAAATCCATTTCTGTCTGGCAGTTAAATCTTTGTCGCCGCTGCCACTCGGCTTTGAATGGAGTACTTTTCCATATTGTGTTCTGAGGGAAGCAGCTTTTGTTTGGACCTCACCGACTGTAGGTAAGAAATTAGATTACAAATACAGTAGATTATTTATTTGTAATTCTCTCACACAAACACACACTCACTCACTCACAAAATCTCTTTCACACACAAACACACTCAGAGAATCTCTCACACAAAGAATCTCACTCACTCTCTGTCTCTCTCCCTCACACAAACACACAGAAACTCTCTCTCACAAACACACTTAACTATACATGATATGGAATATATATGATAAACATTAAGTGAATCGATTTAGAATTGCAAATGTTGACTGGACTAAAAAACAAGAATCCTGTCAATATTTTATAAAAGTTGACTGTGGCGAACACAATATTTTACACACAATATTTTGGTAAAAAAAAAAAACTAAATGAAAATAAAATGGTAAATAGATTTTTGTTTGTGCTGTTGAAATGAGCTGTTAGAAACATTTGATAATAGCCTATATCAGAACAATACTTGTGAAATTAGTATTTTCGATGTTTTGTTCATGATGGTATCTGCATTATAATGAGAGGTTGGATCCTACACTTACATATTACATATTTAATATACATATATAATTCATGAACATATGTAGTTAATTGTGGCATTTAATCTGCCTAATTTTAATGAATACGTACAATTTAAGAGCTTGTTGGACTACGTGGAAGGATCTATATTGCTCGTTTGATTTCGCGGAAGGATCTCTGGGGTACTTGTTTGATTTCGCAGAAGGATTGAGATCAAAAGGATTTTGCGTGTTTCACCAGAGAGGCAGCCGCAGCAATTCATGCGTCAGGTAAGTGTTAATGATTCAATTGCAGACAAATATGCCGAACATATTAGGCTTGTGTGGATATTTAACGTTAGAAGTGAAGTAAGAAGTAAATATATCCAAGGGAAATAGGGATTATTTAGGCCTAAGTGATGTCTACGTCAAGTTCACTCGTTATCGAATAAATTATTTACATTACGTTAATGTGAAATACTTGATTCTGATTGGTCAATCGCGCATTCTAGCGGTATGTTATTTCCAGATAACACCCGCTCATCCGGGTACTACGAGTTATCTTGACCGGCACTACTTCTGTGCTTAACGCTGGCGCCATCTTGTGGCTTAAACAGCCGTGGGTGACAATGGAAGACTTTAAGGCAGGTTTCCTTTATAACGTTTTTAATATAGATATTTTTCTTACACAAACGCATCGATTCGAATCAGAAGGCTCTATTAACCCATCGGAGCCGTGTGGAGCACGTTATTTGACGGACAGCTGCATTTTTATGGACTTCAAACACAACTACAACTACTGCTGGGATTAACGTCAGCCTGGACTTTTAAATATAACTCCGATTGTATTTGTCTGAAAGAAGAATGTCATATACACCTATGATAACTTGAGGGTGAGTAAATCATAGGCTTGGTTTCATTTTTGGGTGAACTAACCCTTTCAGCATTCATTTTCAACATTTAGCAATAGATAAAGGCTTAAAGCAGTTTGGAACTGTTTTTCTTCGCGGAAACTTTGCGTAAGAGCTAATACAATATTTAATCTCAAGACAATATTTTGTGTCTAATAATTATTTATTTGAGACTAGTAGCCATGTAATAAGCGGGATAATGTACACTCAGCCGGTTGTTATCGCAGAATAAACCCCTTCAGAGCGATGCATGATGATCACTCTGTCGGGGTTTATTCTGCGATAACAACCGGCTGGGTGTACATTAGGGATGTCCTCGACTAAGTATTTAGACGATCGAATCAGAATTGTCAAATCTCTCTATGGTCGACTGATAGTCGAATCATCTGTGTGTGTGAATGGGTTGGGAGGGGCACGACACTGTCAGCAGAAGGGTAAAACTATTTTTATTTTCCTTTACACACTGCACACAGCAACAACTTTTAATAAAGTGACCAAAACTGCCTGCCAACTGACCGATGAACTGACAATGGCTTTCTTATTCAGGTTTAAATAGCCTAAAAGGTAATGTGGTGGCTAAACATTAATAAACCGTTTTCTCATAACATGTTAAAGCCACGATTGAAATACAGAACATCACACAAATATATAAAAGAACATTTTGATAAATAAACCTAAAAAAATACCTGCCTAGAGAGAAAAGAACACTTTGAGTGCGTTTACATGCACGTTCTTAAGCCGATTGTGCCTAAAGGGGGTGAAGACATACACAAAGCTCAGCCCCACGCGCCTCAGGATCTCACTCACACCGCCACCTGACGCGCACATTATATACACGCGAGCTCAATTTTGAATTGACTGACAGATGAGCTGCATGAAAGCACTCTGTGCAGCAGGATTTTAAACAACTTCCTGAGAGGCCGCGGAAGGGCGCTGAATGCTACCGCCGGTGTGTGTACACTCATTGAACGTGTTCTAATTTTAAAAGGCGCGGTGCGAAGCTCCACGCCCTTAAAGGGCTCGCACACCGATGCTCAGCTCAGCACTGCGACACGTCTTTAAAATATTGAGCACCCCCATATTGCCAAAATGGTATGATCCTCGTTTCATAACACCCGCGAAGATTCGACCGTGAGATCGGTGGTCGAATCAGACTCTGCATATCGATGCATCGAATCTTCGACTATTCGGGGTCACCCCTAGTGTACATTATCCCTTACATATGTAATAATACATAATTTTGTTTTAAACTATAACACTATATTTTAGATTTAATCTCAGCGTGTTGTGCTATTGTGTCAGACAAACTTTCTCTCATTAGGCGCCAAGGTGCTGTGGTGATTTATATACGAGGAAATTTACTGAAACATGTCAAACGTGTAACTTAATGTAGGCCAAATAATGTATGCTATTTAGGGTTACCTGGTTGTGTTGAATGATTTTTCATGTTCCAACTTTTGAAATTGTCCCGTAAAGTTAAGGGAACAACATAACCACGAATACTATGATAAAATGGCGCTAATTTCATCGTCCTCACAAGTAGGATGAATTCTAAACAGCATGATAGAAAGAAAGCTATGTAGGCCGACCTTGCAATATAGGGTAAAAAAAAAAAAAACTTTACTTTGCAACTTTAGTTTAGTCACACATGCAAGTAAATCATTTATTAATCTTTTTTAATTTTAAATTTTAAATTTATTAATCTTTTTTATTAATCTTAATATTGATAAAATGTAGAAAGGATATAATTTGCTTTTTTTTTTATTAATTTTTCTCTTTCTTTCTCCAACAGGGTGTGACCAAGATATCCATTGATGCTTTGTCTTTGCAAAGTTTCTCATCCAAGCCAGTTAGTTCTTCTTAAAGGGATAGTTCACCAAAAAATGAAAATTCTGTCATTTTCCCTCATGTTGTTCCAAAACTGTATGAGTTTCTTTGTTCTGCTGAACACAAAATAAGATATTTGTAAAAATGTTTGTAACAAAGCAGATAGAGCAACCATTCACTAGTGTGTGTGTGTGTGTGTGGGGGGGGGGGGTACTATGTTAGTAAATGGTTGCTCTGTCTGCTTTGTTACAAACATTCTTCCAAATATCTTATTTTGTGTTCAGCAGAACAACGGAAATTAGCCAGGATTTGAACAACATGAGGGTAAATGACAGAATTTTTATTTTTGGTGAACTATCCATTTACCATCTGAAACACTGGCAAGTAGCAAGAATGCTCCACTGTATCTACTTTGACTGTGTGTATCTTCAAAACTAAAGGTGCATTAAAGGGGGGGTGAAACACTCAGTTTCAGTCAGTGTCATGTCAATCTTGAGTACCTATACACTGTAAAAAATTGTGTCGTAAAATAACGGTAATCTACTGGCAGCTGTGGTTCCAGCAATGTACAGTTAATTTACAGCCCTCTACTGTTTATATACAGCTCTCATTTTTTTTACAGTATTTTACCGTAATAATACCATGAAAGGTAACTTTTAATTTGGAAAACTGATCGCATCAAACAGTTCTCATTTTAAAACTAGTATTTATAGGTGTTTGTATCGTAAAACTTCATTTAAGTCATTTCACACGTGTAAGGTGTAGTAGTAAAATGATTTAGAAACATGAATTTAACTTCAGTCTTTGCGGTTCATTGTGAGCAATAGCACACACGTATGTGATAAATTACTCAACAAACAGCTCATAACTGCATCTGCAAACACAGTCACTGCTGTCAAATAAAGCATCAGTCGGGATATCATCAATGTTTCTCTGCTCATCCTGGACTGAAGCACAGGCTCTACTCTTCACAGCAATGGTAACCCACAAAACTAATGAATTCAACTAAAAGAGCTCTTCATATCATCTAGTGCAACAACACATAAACACAGGTCATTTGAATATTTACTCTCCTTATCAGTTACTGACTTTGCACAACTTTTTTCTATTAACTTGCACTAATATTTCAGTGAAAATATCTTGATTCATCTGGTAAATCTGACTGTTACGTTTTACAGTATATTACTGTTTTTCCTTGATTTAACAGTAATCTACTGGCAGCTCTGGTTCCAGTAAAGTGCCGTTTTTTACAGTACTTTTCCGTAAATGAATTTACAGTTTCTTACTGTTAATTTACGGTTCCCTGTGTGGGTTTTTTCATCTAACCCCTTTAACCCTTTTAACCCCACTGCAAAATCTTCAGTTTTAAATGAACACTGAAGAGTGTACACACTACAGAGTGTTAGAGTAATTGAAGCATTGATGAAGTTCATGAGATAATTAAGAGATTAATTAAGTGATAACTGAGAACACCTATTAACAAGAATCACTGAAGGACAGAGAAACACAAGAACTACAACTACAACACCACCTGACATTTCAAACTCAATTCAAATCTAACAGGCATTAATTTGGACACCTATAAAAATGTTTGACCATGTGCTCAAGGTTATACATATTTTTTTTTTTTAATCAAATACATATTTTAATAATAACAACACATTTTCAAAGTTTTCCAGCGGTCATACCGCCTGACATGATAAGTTGAATCAACCTCATCATTACTCAAAAATGTCAAATTATCTAATATTTATGGGAGGGTGACTAACCTTGTTACGGCATCAAAGGGGTCCTCTGGGGTCTTTTGTGTAATGTCATATGCTGTCACATGGTTTTCTTAAAGGAACATTGCATAAAATTGCATTTTTATGTCGGTCGCCCTCCTTGACATTTGGAGAAGTCAATTTTTCGGACAAAAGTTTTTAAAGTATTAAAACAGTTTTGAAATAGGACTGATACACCATTTTCCCTCATTTATAATGACTTTAACATAAAATCATGCCAAACTATTCAATTAAGAATTTTAATGACAAAATTGACCTTTTTATTGCAGTTTTGTTCTCTGGTTGCAGGTTCGGACAGTCGCACCGCCTGACATTTTTGGTCTTTCAAACACCAAAACTCAAAAACATCAATTGAATTTCAATAAAATAAAAAAGGTTTCTTATAAAGGAGATATTGTAGATCAGTTTGATATATGACATGTATTTATTAAAATTATGTTTAGAAAAATAAATCATTGGGACACAAAAAATACATGTCATGTCATTGACCCATATATATACTGTATGTATGCCACTTTAGCATAGCGATCACTTGAATATACATCTACGACGAGTTATCGTGCTAAAAACCTGGACCTTACTCCAGTAAAGTATAGATACCCAAAATTTCTACTTAAGTAAGGTAACGAAGTATTTGTACTTCGTTACTTGACACCTCTGCAACTGAGGAGGAACTTGAATGCTAATGGAAAACATCAACAAATACTTCTGCGCACTATGGGGCAAAATACATTTGTTAACAGCCTGTTAGTCAAGCGACTGGAAGTGTGTGTAGCTTGGACGGAAAGGAGTTCATAAAGCTACCTGAAGTTTACACTCAGCAAGAAATTCCAGTCAACAGGGAACATATCCCTACACTGTAAAATCCAACAGCTGTTCTTACTAAGTCTTTTTTAGTAAACTTTACTTAATGTCCAATAATTTGTTGAACTTACTTAAAACAATTTAGTAATCTGAACTATTTGCATGCTATGCCTTTGTTACTTAGAAAACTCAAGTAAACATTACTTGACTGGTTTGAGTACCATTTTGCCAAAGGAAAAAAAAAACAGTGGGCGGGCAAAAGGTTGAGGCGGGGCAATTCTAAATAGACTGTTCCCTCATTTCCTCCACTTCTGCAGTCATCGTTCTTCTTAGTTGCATTCACTCATTTTCCAGTAACCTTGAATATTATTAAAAATACAACTAAATACTTTGGGAAAGCGACACATAAGCTGACTTCATAAATTTATGTTGATTTCCTAAAATTTCTCACCATTATGGTGATCAGTGTTCCCTTTGGTTGGGCCCTTGGAACTTAATTTATATTACTATAATTCTCTTCCTATTGATGCAGCAACGCAACACGAAATCACAGTTATCTGATTTCAAAGAAAGGGAAGTAATAAGTGTATGTATGTATGTGTATATATATATACAAACAGACACACACATATATGCTTATCTAAATACATCTGTCTATATATATATATATATATATATGTAATGCCAATTAATGACCTTTTAACATTTCATTGCTAACACTTCGGACAAATTTTTAATTGTGTTAATATAATGCATCTATATTTGTGACAATATCCAACAATTGAGCATGTTTGAGTCACATATAGAATTCAACATTCAGCATACAAAACACAACAATGGTAACATTATTTTTTTACACTTAATAAATAAAACCATTACAAGTTAATTTGCTGTTTTTATTGGGGTTATACTGACAAAAGACAGCAAATAAAATGGTAAAATAAAGCCAAAAGTAATAAAACGGAGTTACGATTGCCCTGTGATTAATTTATTCGTGCTGCAGTGCATTCTGGGAGTACACTTCCTCAGCTCACAGATGAATTAAGTTGACACAACTTGAATGGTTTAAGTAAGAAAAACTTGATGCAATTAAGCTTACTTAATTGAGTGTTAAGTTCAGCTTACTTGAGAATTTTAAGGCAATCGGTTTGCATGGTTTTAACAAGTAAACTGGATTGCCTTTGAAGTAAAGTAAACTCAGTAATTCCAAGTTATATGCAGAAAACATCACCTTAGCACAACTTTCATAAATGAGTTAGGAATACTCACAAAGTGTATTTTACTTGAAATGATTTAGTTGATTAAAATAGTAATTCTGAGTAGTCTATACTAAGACAAGTACATCTAAAGTAAATGATTAAGTATACGATACAAATTTGATTTAAGTTACTGGTACTCTCTTGTAAGTGTACAATACTAGACAGGCTCTTGTTAGTTCTACATACTATTCCTATTTCACTTTACTTGGTTTTTTTTTTAAGGCAATCGGTTTGCATGCTTTTTTTAAGTAAGGTTTACTAATTGGATTTTACAGTGTATACAAGAAGATATTCGAAAATGGCCTTATCTTCAAGACATTGATATTCCCAACATTAATGCTGGAATTGACCTTCTGATTGGGATTAATGCACCCAAAGTGATGGAACCTTGGAGAATTATCAATAGCCAGGGTAATGGACCCTTTGCTATTAAAACACTGCTAGGTTGGGTGGTGAATGGACTTCTCCACAATGAGGAAGCATGCATCAACAAGCAAGGTCAGAAATATGTTCATGCACATCGGATTTCTGTTGAAAACCTGAGTGAACTTTTAATTCAGCAATACAACCATGATTTCCCAGAAAAGACTTTTGAGGAGACGAAACAAATGTCGGTAGAAGATCACAAATTCATGCAGATAATGGACAGCTCTGTTGAAATTTTGGATGGACATTATCAATTGCCATTGCCATCCAAGAAGGATAATCCTATGATGCCAAACAACCATCACATGGCAGAGCAACAAGCATTGTCTTTAAAAAGAAAGTTGCAAAGGAGTCTTGAGTTTCATAATGAGTATAGGGCATTCATGGAAACAGTCCTATCATGCGGATATGCTGAACCTGTACCCCAAGACCAGTTGATGCAGGAAAATGGAAAAGCGTGGTACATTCCACACCATGGTGTGTTTCACCCAAAGAAGGGGAGCTTGCGTGTGGTATTTGACTGCTCTGCAGCTTATCAGGGTGCCTCACTGAACACCGAACTCATTCAAGGTCCTAAGCTTACAAACAGCTTAATTGGGGTCTTAATCCGTTTCCGTCTTGACAACATCGCTATCATGGCTGATGTGGAGAAAATGTACTATCAAGTAAAGGTCCCATCTCATCATGTGAACTTCTTGCGCTTCCTTTGGTGGCCAAATGGGGACATTCGTCAGCCACTGAAAGAGTACAGAATTATTGTACATCTGTTTGGTGCAACATCATCGGCTAGCTGTGCAAATTATGCTTTAAAGAGGACAGCTGAGGATAACAAAGGGTGCTTCTCAGCTGATGCAGCTAGCACAGTTTAAAAAAGCTTCTATGTGGATGATATGTTAAAGTCAGTGGACACAGAGGACCATGCCATTAGACTTTGTAAAGAGCTGAAATCACTCTGTGCAACTGCACTGTAAAAAGTAATTGTTGAATCTACTAAAGAAAAACTTGTAAAATTAACTGATTTTGGAAAATTTGTTGATTTAACTTGAATATACTGAGTATTGTGAACTTTTAGGCGGATGCAATAGCTAAACTATGCAAGTTTAGTGCATTGTACTTAAGAATGTTGCGTGTGTTGTACTAAATGTTGACACTGTTAAATCCAACAGCTGTTCTTACTAAGACTTTTTAGTAAACTTACTTAATGTCCAATAATTAGAATTTACTTAAAACAATTTAGTAATCTGAACTGTTTACATGCTCTGCCTTTGTTACTTAGAAAACCCAAGTAAACATTACTTGACTGGTTTGAGTACCATTTTGCCAAAGGAAAAAAACACACACAAAAAACAGGTGGGCGGGCAAAAGGTTGAGGCGGGCCAATTCTTAATAGACTTTTCACTCATTTCCTCCACTGCAGTCATCGTTCTTCTTAGTTGCATTCACTCATTTTACAGTCATCTTGAATGTTATTGAAAATACAACTAAATACAGTGGCTAGATAGTTTGCTGGGCCTTACCACCTTGGTGAGAGTTTGCTGGGACCTCAGGGGTACATATGCCTTGAGCGGCCAGCAAACTTGTGCTTGCCAAGGCAGCACATATACTAAAATTGGATCGATACAGAGAAGATTAGCATGGCCCCTCCGAAAAAGAACCCAATGGATCTTCTCTGTGGGCCCCCTGTGCCCCCAAGGGCCCCTGGAAGCCTTCCAAGGCCATGGACTGCAAGCTGGTGACCCCAAAATGCCAATAGGATCACCTGTGGGGTCGTGGGGTGCTCATCCTGCTAAAATGAGAGAAATAAGTGAATTTGGGGTGAATTTGGGGGTGGGCCTTGGGGGTGGGCCTTAGGGGCGGGCTGAGGAAAGCATATTAAGTAGCCATGTGTCATTCCTGAGTCATGACATACGCATATTAAGTAGCCATGTGCTGTAGTACTGTCATGAATGAAGGAACCACATATCATATACAGGGCCTTTTATCATAAAATATATATATTTAAAAAAAAAAAAAACTATCTAAATGTTATTGTATTATATTTAAATAGTATTTTATTAGTATAATAGTATACATTTGTATAGTAATGCAAGTTTGAATGTGAATTGCAAAAAATGTCTTGTTCATACCATATAATTGAAATCATATTTAATGTACAATAAATTAGTTTAAAATATTATTATGTATTCCGTAGCCTTTCCAGTTTTTACTTTATGCATCAATGGTATTCAGGACCTTTTATATCGTAAATTGAATAATTATATTGTGTAAATAGTTAAATGCATGTTAAAATATATTCAAAAAAATTCTATCTATCTAAATGTTATTGTATTATATTTAAATAGTATTTTATTAGTATAATAGTATAAATTCTTTGTAAAATAATTCAAGTTTGAATGTAAATTGCAAAAAATGTCTTGTTTATACCATATAATTTAAATCATATTCAATGTATAATAAATTAGTTTAAAATATGTTAAACCTTTTGTTTTGTTTAAATAATATCGTATTGTATTATATTTAAATAGTACTGTATTGCAATGTAATTACTAAGGTATTGTAAAACCTTATACATGCTATTCAATATTTTTTTTGAGTCACTCATTCTTGGTATACTTTAAGTATTGCACAAATATCTAATGAAGCAGATATGTACACAGGCATTAGAAAAAGTAAAATGTATATTTATTTAAATATATATATATATATATATATATATATATATATATATATATATATATATATATATATATATATATATATATATATATATACAAACATATATGAACTCTAATATATATATATATATAATGAAGTATCCAAAAGAAAATAAACATATTTTGGAACAACTACATTTTGTGTCCTTGCTTATTTTCCGTCTCCTCTCTTTACTTCCTCCAACCACTGTGCCACTGTCTTACCAGAAACTGTAGCGCAGAAGTGAACACCCCTGAACTGACTGTGGCCAAATTCTTTAGTCTTTGGCTGGCCACACTTCTGGCAGATGAACTGCTGAGTCATTTGCCTTTTTCTGGTGTTCAAGCCTCGAGCTTCATCTGCTGCGGCTGCCTCTGCTAATTTTTTGCGGCGCCACGCTGTGGTCCTGGGCACCTTCTTCTCATTTGTTGCAGGTGCTCCTACAACAGGAAGGGGCCCAGTGGGCGTGGCAAGAGAAGCGCCATGTGAGGTAGCAGGTAGAGCTGCAGGTAGAGATGCAGTGGCAGAGTGGGCTGTGCCTGGAGGGACGCGAGGAGGTGTCGGTGAGGAGGAGGAGGAGGAGGAGGAGGCTGGCCTCGACACCGCGGTGCTGCCTTTCCGGAAGCATCCTCAGGCATTTCAAACATAAAGGAGGAGTGTCCGTGCTGGATGGCTTCCGGTAGTTTTAGCAGCACCGGCGGGAGCTGTTCAGGGGCCAGCAAAGGAGCAGTGAAAGGCTCGATGTCCTGCTGCAACACCTCCCTCTCCTGCTTTTTGGTCCTTGCATTGTGCCTATGAACAGAAAAGACAATATTTATTTATTTATCAATATTATTATGAATATGAAAACAGGCAGGCAATTATGAAAACATGAACAATTAATTAATGAACCTACCACCGGGAGACCGTGAGCTGATTAAGCTCAAACAGTTTTAATTTCGTTTGAGCCATGATACCGGGGCTGCCCAGGACTACATCACGAATCATCCTGTAGTCCTTGAGGATGGCAGCCCAACGGTTGACCCGGACTCCCGCGACGGTCTGACCAGCAGGGTAAATCCGGCACAGAGCCAGGCAGATGGCCTCCACTATACGGCTTGCGCTGGGCCACTGAGCCGGCCCACCTTCACCAAGGAAGCATCTGCAAAGTGAAAAAGGAGGAAAGTACGGTTAATCAGACTATTATACAGATAGCGGTCAAACAAGCGAATAACATTGGTTACGAGACTGGTTATGAAAATATGAAGCACTTTGGTAACTCTTTACTTTAAGGGACACCTTCATAATCACGACATGTTTTTATGCATCTTCATGACATCTCTCACCAAGTGTCAATTATAATTAAAATAATGAACGATTTAGGTTATGTCGCACACCCTTTCAAGTAAAGTGTTACCATAACGTTCAAGAGAGTCAAATGATAACGTAGACACAAAGACAGAAACCAGTACCTCTTCAGACTATCGGTGCCCGAGGTCACGTTGGTCTTAGAATGGCTGACCTTAAAGCGACCCTTCAATAGTCTGTCACGGTGGCGGGGGGGATAGATGAGCGGGCCCTTGTCATCATCCGAGAGGTTGTTCCACAGCATGATGATCTCGTTCACCTTACTCTGTGTAACGAACCCCTCTTTTCGCAGGGCAACCAGACTGTCAGCCAGCCTAACGACATGGTCATATCCAGGTTGGCCATCCGGTCCCACGCTCTCCTCCTGTACGTGGAAAAAAGAAAAGAGAGAGAGAGAAAAAAAAGACTCCTCTATTATAAAGGTAAAACATAAAATAAAAAATAAAAAAATTTTCTTCCCAAGACTGTACATCCACTCACTCGTATAGCTGTGAGACAATCCGCAGTCAGCCATTACACAGCATAAAATGTCAGTGCATACATTGTGTTTATGGGTAGTCATTTACCTGGCTCTGAGCGGACAAGGCAGCAGAGGAGGACTCCGCTGCAGGCAGACCCGCAGGTTGTTCCTGAAGGGAAGGCAGGCCATTGCCCTCGAGCTCCATAAATTCTATGGGCTCATCAGGGCATATGTCCTCGAACCCCTCATCCCCTTCCAAATCAACCTGTAGGTCTTCGTCCCGTATCCCATCAGGAATGTCGGGATCAGCACCGAAGTCCTCCTGAAATGCTCTGCTGGTCTGGGAATACAAGTATTCCACACCAATGAGCTCTCCTGTAGAAACAGTAGGGAAAAAAAAATGTTATCACATGAATGTTGTTTTAATTGCAAACGGGTGAAAAACAGCTAAAGTAAAATGTCTGCATGAACACAATACCTGTGTATTCACCAGGGCTGGTGTAGTCCTGAGCCAGCTTCAGACCCAGCAGCTGTTGGCTCAGCGCATTGCAGTACTGCAGCAGCGGGCCGCCATAGCAGATGTCCTGCCTACTGGCACCTTCGACTGCAGCGGCCCCGCGTGCCTCGTTCCACTGCACCAGTCCTTCCAACAGGTACATTTGAAAGTGCATGGCATTTGCACTTGTACCTAAAAAACAAATTCAGAAATGAAAACATATAATGCAAACACACACACACAAATAAAATCCAAATGCTTAATTTTGAGTAATGCACGAACCTGGCACGAAGCGATTCAAGTGCAGGTGGAACGACTCCAGGGATGTTGAGCCACGTGCACAGCGGTACGATGGTAGAAGGACCCCTTCCTTGGTCACCTGTCCCGTCTTCCTTCATCCTCTCCTGGTCGAGGAGCTTGATGCCCATGGTGTCCGTTGCCGCCCCGAAGTCTGCAAGCAGCTTTTTCGATAAGCCGCTTGGTCTCCTGGGCCCCCCGAGTGCGGCGACGGCAATGCTTTGCGAGTTCTTTGGCGGTGGGCTCGCCTCCCGTCGACCGCTTGGCCTCCTTTAGCCTCTCCACGTCTGACGCATCCCACTCAAAAATGCACGCGGTGAGGCGTTTCATAAAGGGGCCATAAAGCGGGTGGCTGTCTGTGGTCACTCCTACTGCAAACCTCCGCATGAAGTGCCACACATCCAGCCTGACGATCAGCTGGTCCCACTCTGTAAACATCGCCGCCGCCTTTCCTTTCCCGGTGGCCGAGCAGCAGTCCCGGTCAACGTAGAGGACTCGGGGAGGAGCCTCACCAGCTCTCCGGTAGCGCTCAATGAGTCCAGAGCACATGGGTAGCAGACCATCACCCTCCGCCTCAGTGAGGACACACACGAGGACCTGCCCAAACTCATTCCCCACATCCGTGACCCATGCCGCTGTTCCAGCAGCCTCACCAGCCAGCTTCTTGGTGACCTGAAATGGGATGAAAAGAAGTATTAACGTGGAAAGACCCGTCCGTCTGTTTAAATTGAATTAAATATAATTTTGTTACAGAAAAATCCACGAGAACAAACAGGTGTTCACCTAGCCTACACGTAGCTCTAGTAGTGGTCATGTTATGAGCGTGTGTCTTCTTACCTTCTTAGTGGAATCCATCTTAAGGATGGTTCCATATATAGATGTGACCCTGGCCTTTAGTTCCGGCAGCCGTGTCTGTACGTCTTTGGCGTAAACTGACAGCAGCCATGCCGGACAAGGCACAGGTGTCATCTGAGGCAGCTGGCCAGCGAGAGTGCTAGGGTCTGTGGCATGGTGGATGAACTTTCCAACAACAGAAAGATAATGGGTCGTCTGGGCAATCCACTGCTCCCTGTGCCTCACACAGAGGTTTCGGTATGCCGAAGTCGCACTGTTCCCCAATGAGCGCCCCCGCATCCACCTCACTATCTCCTTGTCACAGGACAGCCTGCACGATAAAAAAAAAAAACTAATGAGCACGAAAGACATTTTCTTGTGTTAAAACGTAAAATACATACAATAAAGTGTACCAACCTGTAGGTCAATACCGCTGGGAACATTTCCCTGTGGACAGGATCCAACTGGCCAAGAATATCCAGGGACCAGGCTGCCAGCTTCTTCTTGCAGGACCGGCACTCCAGGTACTCTGTAGCCATGAAGTACCAGCCACTGACATCCAAGACCCTCCTGACAGTCTTGTACATTCTGCATGCTGTCAGCGGAAAGCCAAGACGGTGACAGGTGGGCTGGGAGCAAAGCAGCCTGTATGACCACATGCGGTAAGGGACCCACAGGCACAGCTTGGCATGATAAAATGAGTCAGGTGATGATGGAGGCTGGGAATAAAGAGGACGGGGCCCAGGAGGATGCCACCAGAGACGCAAGTTTTTCGTCAGCGCCAGCCTGCCAGACTGGTCTCTGGTGGAAAGAGCCTTGCTGACCCACAGATGCTGCTCTTTGGGCAGGGTCTGTCTCAAGCCTTCAGGCAGCAACAGCTGTAAAGGGAAGAAAAATATCAAACGTGCGGGTCTGTTTTTTTTTCCTGCTGCTGATTTTGACTACCCACCCATCTGAGCATTTTACTTACTTCTTCTGTGGGCAGAGGCTGCTTTGCTGGCACAGCAGGTCCCGTGACAGAGGGCAGAGGTTCCGGCTGACTGGGTGACTGTTGAGTCACATCAGCTGCATGGCATTAAAAGGGAAAAGGAAATGAGATACATAGAAATGGCACCATCAGCGTTATTTTCTAGTACTACTATTTAACATTAGTCTTTTTGTGCTAAGATTAGTGATTGCAGCTGTAGCCATCCATTTAATGATTGGAAATGTGATGACAAAAAGATGATGATGATGATGATGATGATATTGATGAAAAGATTAGATGCCCAAAGCTGTGCAGGTTGGAAAAATGGCAGCCGTTTTGGGGGAGGGCGGCGGGTGGGGTGCAGTGGGTTTTAGAGTGTTAAAAAGGTGCGCTTAGATTTTATTTAAAGCAGGAAAAAGGAAGACTGCACGACGTTAGACGGCACGCCAAGAAGGTGTAATACACCTCATACCTTAATTGTTTCCAAAAACCTCCATCTGAAGGCTGATAATACATAATGAAACAGGTTATATAGTGTACATACACGCACAGTATTCTTAAATTCAACCACAGATTTAATCCCACGCTCACCCGGAACATCTATGTGGGCCGCTGCAGCCACCAGATCTTCATCAGATGGTTCCGGTGCAGAAGCAGAGGAGGCGGTGGTCACTGTTAATATCAGGATGAACTGAGTTAATCAAGTTGTCATTATATAGTGTTTAACACGATTCAAAGAAGGATGCAAAAAAAAAACAACAACAACAACAACAACAACAACAAAAAACAAACATTAAAGCTCCTCTAAAAGGACCGTCATCTCAAGTCATGTATTGGTTCAGTTCAGTTCAATAACTGTGTTAAGTTCATGCAAGAATTGTAATATAAACCCTAAAAATACAACACAAAGTCATGCCTGGAGGCGCTGATTTGGTCTGCATCTCAGCATCTCTCCTCCGGATGTACTTCTGCAAAAGTTCCATCTTCGTTCCAGGTCTGGCAACCTGCTTTTTCACCCACTTGATGAAGCTTGAAATGGAGAGACACATAATTAACTCAAGCCCCAACACTAACAGAGGATGCAGAAAGCAGAGAATGTTTAGAGATGTGAAGCCATACCCTTTTCTGTCACGGTCCGTCGCCTCGTAAATGTCCATGAAGGACACGGTGGCAAAGTTGCCGAATCCGACGAGAACCTGGTCTTCCTGGGCTGGTGTCCCATGTCCCTCTCTGACCCGGCGCTCGCGGATGGCAGCCACCATTTTAGGGAACAGGCCAGCGTACCGCAGCAACGCATCCTTGTTCCCCATGACAGCAGACTGGGTGGTGTCTCCGCCCTCACGCTCCCGCTGATGCACGGCCAGCACCATGGCTGCGTAACCAACGTCATTGGAGAGCAGCCATTTGAAGGTTTTGCCCCGGTACTGGCCAAACTGCAGGGCGCTCTCGCTAAGCACCAGCTGGTGATTAGACGAATCACCTCCCGCTGCCGCCACACGAGCGATGGCCTCCTCCTTGACCCTCGCCGCAGGCCAAGAGCGTCCCGGGGTGGGATTCTTCCTGTAGGCAGTGGAAAGAGCCGCTGCCTCAGGGGAGGGTTTGAGGGTCAGCTCACCGGTGGCCTCCAAGCGGAACGTAGCACTGTAATCCATGTCCTACAAGACACAAAATTAAAAAATGTTTAAAAAAAATGACACTGTGCTTTTAAAACACACAGAATACATTTGATTTTATTAAAAAAAAGTAAGTAGACCATTAAATATAAGGAATATGTTAGATGAGGTTTTTAATAATATATATATATATATATATATATATATATATATATATATATATATATATATATATATATATATATATATATATATATATAAATATATATATATATATATATATGTGATTCTTTGATATATATAAAAAGTTCAAAAGAACAGTATTTATCTGAATCAAGCATTTTTGAACATTGTACTACCATTTAAATGTTTTGATCCGGTAAGAATTTTATTTTATTTTTTTGGGGGAAAGAACTTAAAAGAAATGAATACATTCATTAAGCAGGGGGATGCATTACATTGATCAAGTGACAGCATAGACATTTAAAAAGCTTTACATTTCAGATAAATGCTGTTCTTTCGAACTTGGATCCATGAAATGTAAATTAAACCTTTTTTTATAAACTAAATAATACATAAATAAGACTTTTTACTTTATTTTATGGGGTATCTACAATTGTATCTACTCAAAAAGAGCAAAAGATAAAGTGGCATCACCACAGACACCTGTGTCCCCATCCCCCAGGCACAGGGCACAGGTTGGGGGGTCGTTTTTACACCCTGATTTTACCTGACAGACATGGTTTTACTACAGTACAACTATTTTACTACGACAACGCGTTCAATAAAACAATAGCCACGAAACAACCGACGCTTTACCGCGCGGTTCGTGTTTTGAACACGATGGATGTGGTAAAAAGACCGGTAAAATTCACTTGACAGGTACAGGTGAGGCGGACCACACGAAAAGCAAGCAAATCGTAGTAAAGCCGCACGCTCTTACCTCTTCGAGTCGAACAATTGAAGAAACAGAACTGAACGATGATGATGACGGGTTTGGAAATGTCACTAAAAGACGATGTTTGATGCTGACTGACGATCGATCGCTCGCACGCTCGCTCTCTCGCTGTCAAAAAAGCACTGAGGAGTGAGCGCCGTCTCCTGCCGAGCTGTCACGCCCACCGGCCAATCGGAGCGCAGGCAAAAGTGGAACACGAGCGAAGGACCAATGGCACACTACATGCAATGGCCATGTAGGGAAGGAAAAAAGTGGAACAGGTCTCCGACCAATGGCGTGGCAGACCGCTGGCCAATCAGGACGCCGAAAAAGTGGAACAAGTGGGACAAAGTGGGAGCGACGATCGCCCTGCACGGAGCGCAAGGATGACACGCAAATCCGTGAAGCGCTCCATATTTATGCAGCTGTGATCAAGGCCTGCTTCACAGGTCTAAAAGCATCCCCTCCTGCCACTCTTTATTTTCGTTTGTGTTCTCTTCCAAATCAGGAAAATTCTGTCAAGTTCTTCACTGCCTCAAGATCTCCATAGGATCAACTCCTCCTGCTGCAGATCGTGTCCAGTTACATCGAGTTTATACTCCCTTGACAAAGACATCAAAGGATGTTTCGTCTTTCTGCCAACTTTTTTTCTCACGAAAACGTAGAGGCCACGCCTTCTTCAGTGCTTGTACACTGGTACCATCGATAAGTCTGGCAACACCCTTCTTTCAGCAGATGCTCTAAGATATCATGGTGGAATTAGGCCATATGTCAACAAGGAAGCTTTAACATACCCTTTCCCTAAAATTATTGAGCTATTGCATATATCAGTGTGTGCAATAAGGTATATAGTGGCGAGATAGTTTGCTGGGCCTTACCACCTTGGTGAGAGCTTATTGGGACCTGAGGGGTATATATGCCTTGAGCGGCCAGCAAACTTGTGCTTGCTAAGGCAGCACATATACTAAAATTGGATCGATACAGAGAAGATTAGCATGGCCCCTGCGAAAGGATGACACGCAAATCTGTGAAGCGCTTCATATTTATGCAGCTGTGATCAAGGCCTGCTTCACAGGTCTAAAAGCATCCCCTCCTGCCACTCTTTATTTTCGTTTGTGTTCTCTTCCAAATCAGGAAAATTCTGTCAAGTTCTTCACTGCCTCAAGATCTCCATAGGATCAACTCCTCCTGCTGCAGATCGTGTCCAGTTACATCGAGTTTATACTCCCTTGACAAAGACATCAAAGGATATTTCGTCTTTCTGCCAAATTTTTTTCTCACAAAAACGTAGAGGCCACGCCTTCTTCAGTGCTTGTACACTGGTACCATCGATAAGTCTGACAACACCCTTCTTTCAGCAGATGCTCTATGATATCATGGTGGAATTAGGCCATATGTGAACAATGAAGCTTTAACATACCCTTTCCCTAAAATGATTGAGCTGTTGCATATATCAGTGTGTGCAATAAGGTATACAGTGTCGAGATAGTTTGCTGGGCCTTACCACCTTGGTGAGAGCTTGCTGGGACCTGAGGTGTACATATGCCTTGAGCGGCCAGCAAACTTGTGCTTGCTAAGGCAGCACATATACTAAAATTGGATCGATACAGAGAAGATTAGCATGGCCCCTGCGAAAGGATGACACGCAAATCCGTGAAGCGCTCCATATTTATGCAGCTGTGATCAAGGCCTGCTTCACAGGTCTAAAAGCATCCCCTCCTGCCACTCTTTATTTTCGTTTGTGTTCTCTTCCAAATCAGGAAAATTCTGTCAAGTCCTTCACTGCCTCAAGATCTCCATAGGATCAACTCCTCCTGCTGCAGATCGTGTCCAGTTACATCGAGTTTATACTCCCTTGACAAAGACATCAAAGGATGTTTCGTCTTTCTGCCAACTTTTTTTTCTCACGAAAACGTAGAGGCCACGCCTTCTTCAGTGCTTGTACACTGGTACCATCGATAAGTCTGACAACACCCTTCTTTCAGCAGATGCTCTATGATATCATGGTGGAATTAGGCCATATGTGAACAATGAAGCTTTAACATACCCTTTCCCTAAAATTATTGAGCTGTTGCATATATCAGTGTGTGCAATAAGGTATACAGTGGCGAGATAGTTTGCTGGGCCTTACCACCTTGGTGAGAGCTTACTGGGACCTGAGGGCTACATATGCCTTGAGCGGCCAGCAAACTTGTGCTTGCTAAGGCAGCACATATACTAAAATTGGATTGATACAGAGAAGACTAGCATGGCCCCTGCGAAAGGATGACACGCAAATCCGTGAAGCGCTCCATATTTATGCAGCTGTGATCAAGGCCTGCTTCACAGGTCTAAAAGCATCCCCTCCTGCCACTCTTTATTTTCGTTTGTGTTCTCTTCCAAATCAGGAAAATTCTGTCAAGTCCTTCACTGCCTCAAGATCTCCATAGGATCAACTCCTCCTGCTGCATATCGTGTCCAGTTACATCGAGTTTATACTCCCTTGACAAAGACATCAAATGATGTTTCGTCTTTCTGCCAACTTTTTTTCTCACGAAAACGTAGAGGCCACGCCTTCTTCAGTGCTTGTACACTGGTACCATCGATAAGTCTGACAACACCCTTCTTTCAGCAGATGCTCTATGATATCATGGTGGAATTAGGCCATATGTGAACAATGAAGCTTTAACATACCCTTTCCCTAAAATTATTGAGCTGTTGCATATATCAGTGTGTGCAATAAGGTATACAGTGTCGAGATAGTTTGCTGGGCCTTACCACCTTGGTGAGAGCTTGCTGGGACCTGAGGTGTACATATGCCTTGAGCGGCCAGCAAACTTGTGCTTGCTAAGGCAGCACATATACTAAAATTGGATCGATACAGAGAAGATTAGCATGGCCCCTGCGAAAGGATGACACGCAAATCCGTGAAGCGCTCCATATTTATGCAGCTGTGATCAAGGCCTGCTTCACAGGTCTAAAAGCATCCCCTCCTGCCACTCTTTATTTTCGTTTGTGTTCTCTTCCAAATCAGGAAAATTCTGTCAAGTCCTTCACTGCCTCAAGATCTCCATAGGATCAACTCCTCCTGCTGCAGATCGTGTCCAGTTACATCGAGTTTATACTCCCTTGACAAAGACATCAAAGGATGTTTCGTCTTTCTGCCAACTTTTTTTCTCACGAAAACGTAGAGGCCACGCCTTCTTCAGTGCTTGTACACTGGTACCATCGATAAGTCTGACAACACCCTTCTTTCAGCAGATGCTCTATGATATCATGGTGGAATTAGGCCATATGTGAACAATGAAGCTTTAACATACCCTTTCCCTAAAATTATTGAGCTGTTGCATATATCAGTGTGTGCAATAAGGTATACAGTGGCGAGATAGTTTGCTGGGCCTTACCACCTTGGTGAGAGCTTGCTGGGACCTGAGGGCTACATATGCCTTGAGCGGCCAGCAAACTCGTGCTTGCTAAGGCAGCACATATACTAAAATTGGATCGATACAGAGAAGATTAGCATGGCCCCTGCGAAAGGATGACACGCAAATCCGTGAACCGCTCCATATTTATGCAGCTGTGATCAAGGCCTGCTTCACAGGTCTAAAAGCATCCCCTCCTGCCACTCTTTATTTTCGTTTGTGTTCTCTTCCAAATCAGGAAAATTCTGTCAAGTCCTTCACTGCCTCAAGATCTCCATAGGATCAACTCCTCCTGCTGCATATCGTGTCCAGTTACATCGAGTTTATACTCCCTTGACAAAGACATCAAATGATGTTTCGTCTTTCTGCCCACTTTTTTTCTCACGAAAACGTAGAGGCCACGCCTTCTTCAGTGCTTGTACACTGGTACCATCGATAAGTCTGACAACACCCTTCTTTCAGCAGATGCTCTATGATATCATGGTGGAATTAGGCCATATGTGAACAATGAATCTTTAACATACCCTTTCCCTAAAATGATTGAGCTGTTGCATATATCAGTGTGTGCAATAAGGTATACAGTGTCGAGATAGTTTGCTGGGCCTTACCACCTTGGTGAGAGCTTGCTGGGACCTGAGGTGTACATATGCCTTGAGCGGCCAGCAAACTTGTGCTTGCTAAGGCAGCACATATACTAAAATTGGATCAATACAGAGAAGATTAGCATGGCCCCTGCGAAAGGATGACACGCAAATCCGTGAAGCGCTCCATATTTATGCAGCTGTGATCAAGGCCTGCTTCACAGGTCTAAAAGCATCCCCTCCTGCCACTCTTTATTTTCGTTTGTATTCTCTTCCAAATCAGGAAAATTCTGTCAAGTCCTTCACTGCCTCAAGATCTCCATAGGATCAACTCCTCCTGCTGCATATCGTGTCCAGTTACATCGAGTTTATACTCCCTTGACAAAGACATCAAAGGATGTTTCGTCTTTCTGCCAACTTTTTTTCTCACGAAAACGTAGAGGCCACGCCTTCTTCAGTGCTTGTACACTGGTACCATCGATAAGTCTGACAACACCCTTCTTTCAGCAGATGCTCTATGATATCATGGTGGAATTAGGCCATATGTGAACAATGAAGCTTTAACATACCCTTTCCCTAAAATTATTGAGCTGTTGCATATATCAGTGTGTGCAATAAGGTATACAGTGTCGAGATAGTTTGCTGGGCCTTACCACCTTGGTGAGAGCTTGCTGGGACCTGAGGTGTACATATGCCTTGAGCGGCCAGCAAACTTGTGCTTGCTAAGGCAGCACATATACTAAAATTGGATCGATACAGAGAAGATTAGCATGGCCCCTGCGAAAGGATGACACGCAAATCCGTGAAGCGCTCCATATTTATGCAGCTGTGATCAAGGCCTGCTTCACAGGTCTAAAAGCATCCCCTCCTGCCACTCTTTATTTTCGTTTGTGTTCTCTTCCAAATCAGGAAAATTCTGTCAAGTCCTTCACTGCCTCAAGATCTCCATAGGATCAACTCCTCCTGCTGCAGATCGTGTCCAGTTACATCGAGTTTATACTCCCTTGACAAAGACATCAAAGGATGTTTCGTCTTTCTGCCAACTTTTTTTCTCACGAAAACGTAGAGGCCACGCCTTCTTCAGTGCTTGTACACTGGTACCATCGATAAGTCTGACAACACCCTTCTTTCAGCAGATGCTCTATGATATCATGGTGGAATTAGGCCATATGTGAACAATGAAGCTTTAACATACCCTTTCCCTAAAATTATTGAGCTGTTGCATATATCAGTGTGTGCAATAAGGTATACAGTGGCGAGATAGTTTGCTGGGCCTTACCACCTTGGTGAGAGCTTGCTGGGACCTGAGGGCTACATATGCCTTGAGCGGCCAGCAAACTCGTGCTTGCTAAGGCAGCACATATACTAAAATTGGATCGATACAGAGAAGATTAGCATGGCCCCTGCGAAAGGATGACACGCAAATCCGTGAAGCGCTCCATATTTATGCAGCTGTGATCAAGGCCTGCTTCACAGGTCTAAAAGCATCCCCTCCTGCCACTCTTTATTTTCGTTTGTGTTCTCTTCCAAATCAGGAAAATTCTGTCAAGTCCTTCACTGCCTCAAGATCTCCATAGGATCAACTCCTCCTGCTGCATATCGTGTCCAGTTACATCGAGTTTATACTCCCTTGACAAAGACATCAAAGGATGTTTCGTCTTTCTGCCAACTTTTTTTCTCACGAAAACGTAGAGGCCACGCCTTCTTCAGTGCTTGTACACTGGTACCATCGATAAGTCTGACAACACCCTTCTTTCAGCAGATGCTCTATGATATCATGGTGGAATTAGGCCATATGTGAACAATGAAGCTTTAACATACCCTTTCCCTAAAATTATTGAGCTGTTGCATATATCAGTGTGTGCAATAAGGTATACAGTGGCGAGATAGTTTGCTGGGCCTTACCACCTTGGTGAGAGCTTGCTGGGACCTGAGGGCTACATATGCTTTGAGCGGCCAGCAAAGTTGTGCTTGCTAAGGCAGCACATATACTAAAATTGGATCGATACAGAGAAGATTAGCATGGCCCCTGCGAAAGGATGACACGCAAATCCGTGAAGCGCTCCGTGTTTATGCAGCTGTGATCAAGGCCTGCTTCACAGGTCTAAAAGCATCCCCTCCTGCCACTCTTTATTTTCGTTTGTGTTCTCTTCCAAATCAGGAAAATTCTGTCAAGTTCTTCACTACCTCAAGATCTCCATAGGATCAACTCCTCCTGCTGCATATCGTGTCCAGTTACATCGAGTTTATACTCCCTTGACAAAGACATCAAAGGATGTTTCGTCTTTCTGCCCACTTTTTTTCTCACGAAAACGTAGAGGCCACGCCTTCTTCAGTGCTTGTACACTGGTACCATGGATAAGTCTGACAACACCCTTCTTTCAGCAGATGCTCTATGATATCATGGTGGAATTAGGCCATATGTGAACAATGAATTTTAACATACCCTTTCCCTAAAATGATTGAGCTGTTGCATATATCAGTGTGTGCAATAAGGTATACAGTGTCGAGATAGTTTGCTGGGCCTTACCACCTTGGTGAGAGCTTGCTGGGACCTGAGGTGTACATATGCCTTGAGCGGCCAGCAAACTTGTGCTTGCTAAGGCAGCACATATACTAAAATTGGATCGATACAGAGAAGATTAGCATGGCCCCTGCGAAAGGATGACACGCAAATCCGTGAAGCGCTCCATATTTATGCAGCTGTGATCAAGGCCTGCTTCACAGGTCTAAAAGCATCCCCTCCTGCCACTCTTTATTTTCGTTTGTGTTCTCTTCCAAATCAGGAAAATTCTGTCAAGTCCTTCACTGCCTCAAGATCTCCATAGGATCAACTCCTCCTGCTGCAGATCGTGTCCAGTTACATCGAGTTTATACTCCCTTGACAAAGACATCAAATGATGTTTCGTCTTTCTGCCCACTTTTTTTCTCACGAAAACGTAGAGGCCACGCCTTCTTCAGTGCTTGTACACTGGTACCATCGATAAGTCTGACAACACCCTTCTTTCAGCAGATGCTCTATGATATCATGGTGGAATTAGGCCATATGTGAACAATGAATCTTTAACATACCCTTTCCCTAAAATTATTGAGCTGTTGCATATATCAGTGTGTGCAATAAGGTATACAGTGTCGAGATAGTTTGCTGGGCCTTACCACCTTGGTGAGAGCTTGCTGGGACCTGAGGTGTACATATGCCTTGAGCGGCCAGCAAACTTGTGCTTGCTAAGGCAGCACATATACTAAAATTGGATCGATACAGAGAAGATTAGCATGGCCCCTGCGAAAGGATGACACGCAAATCCGTGAAGTGCTCCATATTTATGCAGCTGTGATCAAGGCCTGCTTCACAGGTCTAAAAGCATCCCCTCCTGCCACTCTTTATTTTCGTTTGTGTTCTCTTCCAAATCAGGAAAATTCTGTCAAGTCCTTCACTGCCTCAAGATCTCCATAGGATCAACTCCTCCTGCTGCATATCGTGTCCAGTTACATCGAGTTTATACTCCCTTGACAAAGACATCAAAGGATGTTTCGTCTTTCTGCCAACTCTTTTTCTCACGAAAACGTAGAGGCCACGCCTTCTTCAGTGCTTGTACACTGGTACCATCGATAAGTCTGACAACACCCTTCTTTCAGCAGATGCTCTATGATATCATGGTGGAATTAGGCCATATGTGAACAATGAAGCTTTAACATACCCTTTCCCTAAAATTATTGAGCTGTTGCATATATCAGTGTGTGCAATAAGGTATACAGTGGCGAGATAGTTTGCTGGGCCTTACCACCTTGGTGAGAGCTTGCTGGGACCTGAGGGCTACATATGCCTTGAGCGGCCAGCAAAGTTGTGCTTGCTAAGGCAGCACATATACTAAATTGGATCGATACAGAGAAGATTAGCATGGCCCCTGCGAAAGGATGACACGCAAATCCGTGAAGCGCTCCATATTTATGCAGCTGTGATCAAGGCCTGCTTCACAGGTCTAAAAGCATCCCCTCCTGCCACTCTTTATTTTCGTTTGTGTTCTCTTCCAAATCAGGAAAATTCTGTCAAGTTCTTCACTGCCTCAAGATCTCCATAGGATCAACTCCTCCTGCTGCATATCGTGTCCAGTTACATCGAGTTTATACTCCCTTGACAAAGACATCAAATGATGTTTCGTCTTTCTGCCCACTTTTTTTCTCACGAAAACGTAGAGGCCACGCCTTCTTCAGTGCTTGTACACTGGTACCATCGATAAGTCTGACAACACCCTTCTTTCAGCAGATGCTCTATGATATCATGGTGGAATTAGGCCATATGTGAACAATGAATCCTTAACATACCCTTTCCCTAAAATTATTGAGCTGTTGCATATATCAGTGTGTGCAATAAGGTATACAGTGGCGAGATAGTTTGCTGGGCCTTACCACCTTGGTGAGAGCTTGCTGGGACCTGAGGGCTACATATGCCTTGAGCGGCCAGCAAACTTGTGCTTGCTAAGGCAGCACATATACTAAAATTGGATCGATACAGAGAAGATTAGCATGGCCCCTGCGAAAGGATGACACGCAAATCCGTGAAGCGCTCCATATTTATGCAGCTGTGATCAAGGCCTGCTTCACAGGTCTAAATGCATCCCCTCCTGCCACTCTTTATTTTCGTTTGTGTTCTCTTCCAAATCAGGAAAATTCTGTCAAGTTCTTCACTGCCTCAAGATCTCCATAGGATCAACTCCTCCTGCTGCATATCGTGTCCAGTTACATCGAGTTTATACTCCCTTGACAAAGACATCAAAGGATGTTTCGTCTTTCTGCCAACTTTTTTTCTCACGAAATGTAGAGGCCACGCCTTCTTCAGTGCTTGTACACTGGTACCATCGATAAGTCTGGCAACACCCTTCTTTCAGCAGATGCTCTAAGATATCATGGTGGAATTAGGCCATATGTCAACAAGGAAGCTTTAACATACCCTTTCCCTAAAATTATTGAGCTTTTGCATATATCAGTGTGTGCAATAAGGTATATAGTGGCGAGATAGTTTGCTGGGCCTTACCACCTTGGTGAGAGCTTATTGGGACCTGAGGGGTATATATGCCTTGAGCGGCCAGCAAACTTGTGCTTGCTAAGGCAGCACATATACTAAAATTGGATCGATACAGAGAAGATTAGCATGGCCCCTGCGAAAGGATGACACGCAAATCCGTGAAGCGCTCCATATTTATGCAGCTGTGATCAAGGCCTGCTTCACAGGTCTAAAAGCATCCCCTCCTGCCACTCTTTATTTTCGTTTGTGTTCTCTTCCAAATCAGGAAAATTCTGTCAAGTTCTTCACTGCCTCAAGATCTCCATAGGATCAACTCCTCCTGCTGCATATCGTGTCCAGTTACATCGAGTTTATACTCCCTTGACAAAGACATCAAATGATGTTTCGTCTTTCTGCCCACTTTTTTTCTCACGAAAACGTAGAGGCCACGCCTTCTTCAGTGCTTGTACACTGGTACCATCGATAAGTCTGACAACACCCTTCTTTCAGCAGATGCTCTATGATATCATGGTGGAATTAGGCCATATGTGAACAATGAAGCTTTAACATACCCTTTCCCTAAAATTATTGAGCTGTTGCATATATCAGTGTGTGCAATAAGGTATACAGTGTCGAGATAGTTTGCTGGGCCTTACCACCTTGGTGAGAGCTTGCTGGGACCTGAGGTGTACATATGCCTTGAGCGGCCAGCAAACTTGTGCTTGCTAAGGCAGCACATATACTAAAATTGGATCGATACAGAGAAGATTAGCATGGCCCCTGCGAAAGGATGACACGCAAATCCGTGAAGCGCTCCATATTTATGCAGCTGTGATCAAGGCCTGCTTCACAGGTCTAAAAGCATCCCCTCCTGCCACTCTTTATTTTCGTTTGTGTTCTCTTCCAAATCAGGAAAATTCTGTCAAGTCCTTCACTGCCTCAAGATCTCCATAGGATCAACTCCTCCTGCTGCATATCGTGTCCAGTTACATCGAGTTTATACTCCCTTGACAAAGACATCAAAGGATGTTTCGTCTTTCTGCCAACTCTTTTTCTCACGAAAACGTAGAGGCCACGCCTTCTTCAGTGCTTGTACACTGGTACCATCGATAAGTCTGACAACACCCTTCTTTCAGCAGATGCTCTATGATATCATGGTGGAATTAGGCCATATGTGAACAATGAATCTTTAACATACCCTTTCCCTAAAATGATTGAGCTGTTGCATATATCAGTGTGTGCAATAAGGTATACAGTGTCGAGATAGTTTGCTGGGCCTTACCACCTTGGTGAGAGCTTGCTGGGACCTGAGGTGTACATATGCCTTGAGCGGCCAGCAAACTTGTGCTTGCTAAGGCAGCACATATACTAAAATTGGATCGATACAGAGAAGATTAGCATGGCCCCTGCGAAAGGATGACACGCAAATCCGTGAAGCGCTCCATATTTATGCAGCTGTGATCAAGGCCTGCTTCACAGGTCTAAATGCATCCCCTCCTGCCACTCTTTATTTTCGTTTGTGTTCTCTTCCAAATCAGGAAAATTCTGTCAAGTTCTTCACTGCCTCAAGATCTCCATAGGATCAACTCCTCCTGCTGCATATCGTGTCCAGTTACATCGAGTTTATACTCCCTTGACAAAGACATCAAAGGATGTTTCGTCTTTCTGCCCACTTTTTTTCTCACGAAATGTAGAGGCCACGCCTTCTTCAGTGCTTGTACACTGGTACCATCGATAAGTCTGGCAACACCCTTCTTTCAGCAGATGCTCTAAGATATCATGGTGGAATTAGGCCATATGTCAACAAGGAAGCTTTAACATACCCTTTCCCTAAAATTATTGAGCTTTTGCATATATCAGTGTGTGCAATAAGGTATATAGTGGCGAGATAGTTTGCTGGGCCTTACCACCTTGGTGAGAGCTTATTGGGACCTGAGGGGTATATATGCCTTGAGCGGCCAGCAAACTTGTGCTTGCTAAGGCAGCACATATACTAAAATTGGATCGATACAGAGAAGATTAGCATGGCCCCTGCGAAAGGATGACACGCAAATCCGTGAAGCGCTCCATATTTATGCAGCTGTGATCAAGGCCTGCTTCACAGGTCTAAAAGCATCCCCTCCTGCCACTCTTTATTTTCGTTTGTGTTCTCTTCCAAATCAGGAAAATTCTGTCAAGTCCTTCACTGCCTCAAGATCTCCATAGGATCAACTCCTCCTGCTGCAGATCGTGTCCAGTTACATCGAGTTTATACTCCCTTGACAAAGACATCAAATGATGTTTCGTCTTTCTGCCCACTTTTTTTCTCACGAAAACGTAGAGGCCACGCCTTCTTCAGTGCTTGTACACTGGTACCATCGATAAGTCTGACAACACCCTTCTTTCAGCAGATGCTCTATGATATCATGGTGGAATTAGGCCATATGTGAACAATGAATCTTTAACATACCCTTTCCCTAAAATTATTGAGCTGTTGCATATATCAGTGTGTGCAATAAGGTATACAGTGTCGAGATAGTTTGCTGGGCCTTACCACCTTGGTGAGAGCTTGCTGGGACCTGAGGTGTACATATGCCTTGAGCGGCCAGCAAACTTGTGCTTGCTAAGGCAGCACATATACTAAAATTGGATCGATACAGAGAAGATTAGCATGGCCCCTGCGAAAGGATGACACGCAAATCCGTGAAGCGCTCCATATTTATGCAGCTGTGATCAAGGCCTGCTTCACAGGTCTAAAAGCATCCCCTCCTGCCACTCTTTATTTTCGTTTGTGTTCTCTTCCAAATCAGGAAAATTCTGTCAAGTCCTTCACTGCCTCAAGATCTCCATAGGATCAACTCCTCCTGCTGCATATCGTGTCCAGTTACATCGAGTTTATACTCCCTTGACAAAGACATCAAAGGATGTTTCGTCTTTCTGCCAACTCTTTTTCTCACGAAAACGTAGAGGCCACGCCTTCTTCAGTGCTTGTACACTGGTAACATCGATAAGTCTGACAACACCCTTCTTTCAGCAGATGCTCTATGATATCATGGTGGAATTAGGCCATATGTGAACAATGAAGCTTTAACATACCCTTTCCCTAAAATGATTGAGCTGTTGCATATATCAGTGTGTGCAATAAGGTATACAGTGGCGAGATAGTTTGCTGGGCCTTACCACCTTGGTGAGAGCTTGCTGGGACCTGAGGGCTACATATGCCTTGAGCGGCCAGCAAAGTTGTGCTTGCTAAGGCAGCACATATACTAAATTGGATCGATACAGAGAAGATTAGCATGGCCCCTGCGAAAGGATGACACGCAAATCCGTGAAGCGCTCCATATTTATGCAGCTGTGATCAAGGCCTGCTTCACAGGTCTAAAAGCATCCCCTCCTGCCACTCTTTATTTTCGTTTGTGTTCTCTTCCAAATCAGGAAAATTCTGTCAAGTTCTTCACTGCCTCAAGATCTCCATAGGATCAACTCCTCCTGCTGCATATCGTGTCCAGTTACATCGAGTTTATACTCCCTTGACAAAGACATCAAATGATGTTTCGTCTTTCTGCCCACTTTTTTTCTCACGAAAACGTAGAGGCCACGCCTTCTTCAGTGCTTGTACACTGGTACCATCGATAAGTCTGACAACACCCTTCTTTCAGCAGATGCTCTATGATATCATGGTGGAATTAGGCCATATGTGAACAATGAATCCTTAACATACCCTTTCCCTAAAATTATTGAGCTGTTGCATATATCAGTGTGTGCAATAAGGTATACAGTGGCGAGATAGTTTGCTGGGCCTTACCACCTTGGTGAGAGCTTGCTGGGACCTGAGGGCTACATATGCCTTGAGCGGCCAGCAAACTTGTGCTTGCTAAGGCAGCACATATACTAAAATTGGATCGATACAGAGAAGATTAGCATGGCCCCTGCGAAAGGATGACACGCAAATCCGTGAAGCGCTCCATATTTATGCAGCTGTGATCAAGGCCTGCTTCACAGGTCTAAATGCATCCCCTCCTGCCACTCTTTATTTTCGTTTGTGTTCTCTTCCAAATCAGGAAAATTCTGTCAAGTTCTTCACTGCCTCAAGATCTCCATAGGATCAACTCCTCCTGCTGCATATCGTGTCCAGTTACATCGAGTTTATACTCCCTTGACAAAGACATCAAAGGATGTTTCGTCTTTCTGCCAACTTTTTTTCTCACGAAATGTAGAGGCCACGCCTTCTTCAGTGCTTGTACACTGGTACCATCGATAAGTCTGGCAACACCCTTCTTTCAGCAGATGCTCTAAGATATCATGGTGGAATTAGGCCATATGTCAACAAGGAAGCTTTAACATACCCTTTCCCTAAAATTATTGAGCTTTTGCATATATCAGTGTGTGCAATAAGGTATATAGTGGCGAGATAGTTTGCTGGGCCTTACCACCTTGGTGAGAGCTTATTGGGACCTGAGGGGTATATATGCCTTGAGCGGCCAGCAAACTTGTGCTTGCTAAGGCAGCACATATACTAAAATTGGATCGATACAGAGAAGATTAGCATGGCCCCTGCGAAAGGATGACACGCAAATCCGTGAAGCGCTCCATATTTATGCAGCTGTGATCAAGGCCTGCTTCACAGGTCTAAAAGCATCCCCTCCTGCCACTCTTTATTTTCGTTTGTGTTCTCTTCCAAATCAGGAAAATTCTGTCAAGTTCTTCACTGCCTCAAGATCTCCATAGGATCAACTCCTCCTGCTGCATATCGTGTCCAGTTACATCGAGTTTATACTCCCTTGACAAAGACATCAAATGATGTTTCGTCTTTCTGCCCACTTTTTTTCTCACGAAAACGTAGAGGCCACGCCTTCTTCAGTGCTTGTACACTGGTACCATCGATAAGTCTGACAACACCCTTCTTTCAGCAGATGCTCTATGATATCATGGTGGAATTAGGCCATATGTGAACAATGAAGCTTTAACATACCCTTTCCCTAAAATTATTGAGCTGTTGCATATATCAGTGTGTGCAATAAGGTATACAGTGTCGAGATAGTTTGCTGGGCCTTACCACCTTGGTGAGAGCTTGCTGGGACCTGAGGTGTACATATGCCTTGAGCGGCCAGCAAACTTGTGCTTGCTAAGGCAGCACATATACTAAAATTGGATCGATACAGAGAAGATTAGCATGGCCCCTGCGAAAGGATGACACGCAAATCCGTGAAGCGCTCCATATTTATGCAGCTGTGATCAAGGCCTGCTTCACAGGTCTAAAAGCATCCCCTCCTGCCACTCTTTATTTTCGTTTGTGTTCTCTTCCAAATCAGGAAAATTCTGTCAAGTCCTTCACTGCCTCAAGATCTCCATAGGATCAACTCCTCCTGCTGCATATCGTGTCCAGTTACATCGAGTTTATACTCCCTTGACAAAGACATCAAAGGATGTTTTGTCTTTCTGCCAACTCTTTTTCTCACGAAAACGTAGAGGCCACGCCTTCTTCAGTGCTTGTACACTGGTACCATCGATAAGTCTGACAACACCCTTCTTTCAGCAGATGCTCTATGATATCATGGTGGAATTAGGCCATATGTGAACAATGAATCTTTAACATACCCTTTCCCTAAAATGATTGAGCTGTTGCATATATCAGTGTGTGCAATAAGGTATACAGTGTCGAGATAGTTTGCTGGGCCTTACCACCTTGGTGAGAGCTTGCTGGGACCTGAGGTGTACATATGCCTTGAGCGGCCAGCAAACTTGTGCTTGCTAAGGCAGCACATATACTAAAATTGGATCGATACAGAGAAGATTAGCATGGCCCCTGCGAAAGGATGACACGCAAATCCGTGAAGCGCTCCATATTTATGCAGCTGTGATCAAGGCCTGCTTCACAGGTCTAAATGCATCCCCTCCTGCCACTCTTTATTTTCGTTTGTGTTCTCTTCCAAATCAGGAAAATTCTGTCAAGTTCTTCACTGCCTCAAGATCTCCATAGGATCAACTCCTCCTGCTGCATATCGTGTCCAGTTACATCGAGTTTATACTCCCTTGACAAAGACATCAAAGGATGTTTCGTCTTTCTGCCAACTTTTTTTCTCACGAAATGTAGAGGCCACGCCTTCTTCAGTGCTTGTACACTGGTACCATCGATAAGTCTGGCAACACCCTTCTTTCAGCAGATGCTCTATGATATCATGGTGGAATTAGGCCATATGTCAACAAGGAAGCTTTAACATACCCTTTCCCTAAAATTATTGAGCTTTTGCATATATCAGTGTGTGCAATAAGGTATATAGTGGCGAGATAGTTTGCTGGGCCTTACCACCTTGGTGAGAGCTTATTGGGACCTGAGGGGTATATATGCCTTGAGCGGCCAGCAAACTTGTGCTTGCTAAGGCAGCACATATACTAAAATTGGATCGATACAGAGAAGATTAGCATGGCCCCTGCGAAAGGATGACACGCAAATCCGTGAAGCGCTCCATATTTATGCAGCTGTGATCAAGGCCTGCTTCACAGGTCTAAAAGCATCCCCTCCTGCCACTCTTTATTTTCGTTTGTGTTCTCTTCCAAATCAGGAAAATTCTGTCAAGTTCTTCACTGCCTCAAGATCTCCATAGGATCAACTCCTCCTGCTGCATATCGTGTCCAGTTACATCGAGTTTATACTCCCTTGACAAAGACATCAAATGATGTTTCGTCTTTCTGCCCACTTTTTTTCTCACGAAAACGTAGAGGCCACGCCTTCTTCAGTGCTTGTACACTGGTACCATCGATAAGTCTGACAACACCCTTCTTTCAGCAGATGCTCTATGATATCATGGTGGAATTAGGCCATATGTGAACAATGAAGCTTTAACATACCCTTTCCCTAAAATTATTGAGCTGTTGCATATATCAGTGTGTGCAATAAGATATACAGTGTCGAGATAGTTTGCTGGGCCTTACCACCTTGGTGAGAGCTTGCTGGGACCTGAGGTGTACATATGCCTTGAGCGGCCGGCAAACTTGTGCTTGCTAAGGCAGCACATATACTAAAATTGGATCGATACAGAGAAGATTAGCATGGCCCCTGCGAAAGAAAGACACGCAAATCCGTGAAGCGCTCCATATTTATGCAGCTGTGATCAAGGCCTGCTTCACAGGTCTAAAAGCATCCCCTCCTGCCACTCTTTATTTTCGTTTGTGTTCTCTTCCAAATCAGGAAAATTCTGTCAAGTTCTTCACTGCCTCAAGATCTCCATAGGATCAACTCCTCCTGCTGCATATCGTGTCCAGTTACATCGAGTTTATACTCCCTTGACAAAGACATCAAATGATGTTTCGTCTTTCTGCCCACTTTTTTTCTCACGAAAACATAGAGGCCACGCCTTCTTCAGTGCTTTACACTGGTACCATCGATAAGTCTGACAACACCCTTCTTTCAGCAGATGCTCTATGATATCATGGTGGAATTAGGCCATATGTGAACAATGAAGCTTTAACATACCCTTTCCCTAAAATGATTGAGCTGTTGCATATATCAGTGTGTGCAATAAGGTATACAGTGTCGAGATAGTTTGCACCTTGGTGAGAGCTTGCTGGGACCTGAGGTGTACATATGCCTTGAGCGGCCAGCAAACTTGTGCTTGCTAAGGCAGCACATATACTAAAATTGGATCGATACAGAGAAGATTAGCATGGCCCCTGCGAAAGGATGACACGCAAATCCGTGAAGCGCTCCATATTTATGCAGCTGTGATCAAGGCCTGCTTCACAGGTCTAAAAGCATCCCCTCCTGCCACTCTTTATTTTCGTTTGTGTTCTCTTCCAAATCAGGAAAATTCTGTCAAGTCCTTCACTGCCTCAAGATCTCCATAGGATCAACTCCTCCTGCTGCATATCGTGTCCAGTTACATCAAGTTTATATTCCCTTGACAAAGACATCAAAGGATGTTTCGTCTTTCTGCCAACTTTTTTCTCACGAAAACGTAGAGGCCACGCCTTCTTCAGTGCTTGTACACTGGTACCATCGATAAGTCTGACAACACCCTTCTTTCAGCAGATGCTCTATGATATCATGGTGGAATTAGGCCATATGTGAACAATGAAGCTTTAACATACCCTTTCCCTAAAATTATTGAGCTGTTGCATATATCAGTGTGTGCAATAAGGTATACAGTGGCAAGATAGTTTGCTGGGCCTTACCACCTTGGTGAGAGCTTGCTGGGACCTGAGGTGTACATATGCCTTGAGCGGCCAGCAAACTTGTGCTTGCTAAGGCAGCACATATACTAAAATTGGATCGATACAGAGAAGATTAGCATGGCCCCTGCGAAAGGATGACACGCAAATCCGTGAAGCGCTCCATATTTATGCAGCTGTGATCAAGGCCTGCTTCACAGGTCTAAAAGCATCCCCTCCTGCCACTCTTTATTTTCGTTTGTGTTCTCTTCCAAATCAGGAAAATTCTGTCAAGTCCTTCACTGCCTCAAGATCTCCATAGGATCAACTCCTCCTGCTGCATATCGTGTCCAGTTACATCGAGTTTATACTCCCTTGACAAAGACATCAAAGGATGTTTCGTCTTTCTGCCAACTCTTTTTCTCACGAAAACGTAGAGGCCACGCCTTCTTCAGTGCTTGTACACTGGTACCATCGATAAGTCTGACAACACCCTTCTTTCAGCAGATGCTCTATGATATCATGGTGGAATTAGGCCATATGTGAACAATGAAGCTTTAACATACCCTTTCCCTAAAATTATTGAGCTGTTGCATATATCAGTGTGTGCAATAAGGTATACAGTGGCGAGATAGTTTGCTGGGCCTTACCACCTTGGTGAGAGCTTGCTGGGACCTGAGGGCTACATATGCCTTGAGCGGCCAGCAAACTTGTGCTTGCTAAGGCAGCACATATACTAAAATTGGATCGATACAGAGAAGATTAGCATGGCCCCTGCGAAAGGATGACACGCAAATCCGTGAAGCGCTCCATATTTATGCAGCTGTGATCAAGGCCTGCTTCACAGGTCTAAAAGCATCCCCTCCTGCCACTCTTTATTTTCGTTTGTGTTCTCTTCCAAATCAGGAAAATTCTGTCAAGTCCTTCACTGCCTCAAGATCTCCATAGGATCAACTCCTCCTGCTGCATATCGTGTCCAGTTACATCGAGTTTATACTCCCTTGACAAAGACATCAAAGGATGTTTCGTCTTTCTGCCAACTCTTTTTCTCACGAAAACGTAGAGGCCACGCCTTCTTCAGTGCTTGTACACTGGTATCATCGATAAGTCTGACAACACCCTTCTTTCAGCAGATGCTCTATGATATCATGGTGGAATTAGGCCATATGTGAACAATGAATCTTTAACATACCCTTTCCCTAAAATGATTGAGCTGTTGCATATATCAGTGTGTGCAATAAGGTATACAGTGTCGAGATAGTTTGCTGGGCCTTACCACCTTGGTGAGAGCTTGCTGGGACCTGAGGTGTACATATGCCTTGAGCGGCCAGCAAACTTGTGCTTGCTAAGGCAGCACATATACTAAAATTGGATCGATACAGAGAAGATTAGCATGGCCCCTGCGAAAGGATGACACGCAAATCCGTGAAGCGCTCCATATTTATGCAGCTGTGATCAAGGCCTGCTTCACAGGTCTAAATGCATCCCCTCCTGCCACTCTTTATTTTCGTTTGTGTTCTCTTCCAAATCAGGAAAATTCTGTCAAGTTCTTCACTGCCTCAAGATCTCCATAGGATCAACTCCTCCTGCTGCATATCGTGTCCAGTTACATCGAGTTTATACTCCCTTGACAAAGACATCAAAGGATGTTTCGTCTTTCTGCCAACTTTTTTTCTCACGAAATGTAGAGGCCACGCCTTCTTCAGTGCTTGTACACTGGTACCATCGATAAGTCTGGCAACACCCTTCTTTCAGCAGATGCTCTATGATATCATGGTGGAATTAGGCCATATGTCAACAAGGAAGCTTTAACATACCCTTTCCCTAAAATTATTGAGCTTTTGCATATATCAGTGTGTGCAATAAGGTATATAGTGGCGAGATAGTTTGCTGGGCCTTACCACCTTGGTGAGAGCTTATTGGGACCTGAGGGGTATATATGCCTTGAGCGGCCAGCAAACTTGTGCTTGCTAAGGCAGCACATATACTAAAATTGGATCGATACAGAGAAGATTAGCATGGCCCCTGCGAAAGGATGACACGCAAATCCGTGAAGCGCTCCATATTTATGCAGCTGTGATCAAGGCCTGCTTCACAGGTCTAAAAGCATCCCCTCCTGCCACTCTTTATTTTCGTTTGTGTTCTCTTCCAAATCAGGAAAATTCTGTCAAGTTCTTCACTGCCTCAAGATCTCCATAGGATCAACTCCTCCTGCTGCATATCGTGTCCAGTTACATCGAGTTTATACTCCCTTGACAAAGACATCAAATGATGTTTCGTCTTTCTGCCCACTTTTTTTCTCACGAAAACGTAGAGGCCACGCCTTCTTCAGTGCTTGTACACTGGTACCATCGATAAGTCTGACAACACCCTTCTTTCAGCAGATGCTCTATGATATCATGGTGGAATTAGGCCATATGTGAACAATGAAGCTTTAACATACCCTTTCCCTAAAATTATTGAGCTGTTGCATATATCAGTGTGTGCAATAAGATATACAGTGTCGAGATAGTTTGCTGGGCCTTACCACCTTGGTGAGAGCTTGCTGGGACCTGAGGTGTACATATGCCTTGAGCGGCCGGCAAACTTGTGCTTGCTAAGGCAGCACATATACTAAAATTGGATCGATACAGAGAAGATTAGCATGGCCCCTGCGAAAGAAAGACACGCAAATCCGTGAAGCGCTCCATATTTATGCAGCTGTGATCAAGGCCTGCTTCACAGGTCTAAAAGCATCCCCTCCTGCCACTCTTTATTTTCGTTTGTGTTCTCTTCCAAATCAGGAAAATTCTGTCAAGTTCTTCACTGCCTCAAGATCTCCATAGGATCAACTCCTCCTGCTGCATATCGTGTCCAGTTACATCGAGTTTATACTCCCTTGACAAAGACATCAAATGATGTTTCGTCTTTCTGCCCACTTTTTTTCTCACGAAAACATAGAGGCCACGCCTTCTTCAGTGCTTTACACTGGTACCATCGATAAGTCTGACAACACCCTTCTTTCAGCAGATGCTCTATGATATCATGGTGGAATTAGGCCATATGTGAACAATGAAGCTTTAACATACCCTTTCCCTAAAATGATTGAGCTGTTGCATATATCAGTGTGTGCAATAAGGTATACAGTGTCGAGATAGTTTGCACCTTGGTGAGAGCTTGCTGGGACCTGAGGTGTACATATGCCTTGAGCGGCCAGCAAACTTGTGCTTGCTAAGGCAGCACATATACTAAAATTGGATCGATACAGAGAAGATTAGCATGGCCCCTGCGAAAGGATGACACGCAAATCCGTGAAGCGCTCCATATTTATGCAGCTGTGATCAAGGCCTGCTTCACAGGTCTAAAAGCATCCCCTCCTGCCACTCTTTATTTTCGTTTGTGTTCTCTTCCAAATCAGGAAAATTCTGTCAAGTCCTTCACTGCCTCAAGATCTCCATAGGATCAACTCCTCCTGCTGCATATCGTGTCCAGTTACATCAAGTTTATATTCCCTTGACAAAGACATCAAAGGATGTTTCGTCTTTCTGCCAACTTTTTTCTCACGAAAACGTAGAGGCCACGCCTTCTTCAGTGCTTGTACACTGGTACCATCGATAAGTCTGACAACACCCTTCTTTCAGCAGATGCTCTATGATATCATGGTGGAATTAGGCCATATGTGAACAATGAAGCTTTAACATACCCTTTCCCTAAAATGATTGAGCTGTTGCATATATCAGTGTGTGCAATAAGGTATACAGTGGCGAGATAGTTTGCTGGGCCTTACCACCTTGGTGAGAGCTTGCTGGGACCTGAGGGCTACATATGCCTTGAGCGGCCAGCAAAGTTGTGCTTGCTAAGGCAGCACATATACTAAATTGGATCGATACAGAGAAGATTAGCATGGCCCCTGCGAAAGGATGACACACAAATCCGTGAAGCGCTCCATATTTATGCAGCTGTGATCAAGGCCTGCTTCACAGGTCTAAAAGCATCCCCTCCTGCCACTCTTTATTTTCGTTTGTGTTCTCTTCCAAATCAGGAAAATTCTGTCAAGTTCTTCACTGCCTCAAGATCTCCATAGGATCAACTCCTCCTGCTGCATATCGTGTCCAGTTACATCGAGTTTATACTCCCTTGACAAAGACATCAAATGATGTTTCGTCTTTCTGCCCACTTTTTTTCTCACGAAAACGTAGAGGCCACGCCTTCTTCAGTGCTTGTACACTGGTACCATCGATAAGTCTGACAACACCCTTCTTTCAGCAGATGCTCTATGATATCATGGTGGAATTAGGCCATATGTGAACAATGAATCCTTAACATACCCTTTCCCTAAAATTATTGAGCTGTTGCATATATCAGTGTGTGCAATAAGGTATACAGTGGCGAGATAGTTTGCTGGGCCTTACCACCTTGGTGAGAGCTTGCTGGGACCTGAGGGCTACATATGCCTTGAGCGGCCAGCAAACTTGTGCTTGCTAAGGCAGCACATATACTAAAATTGGATTGATACAGAGAAGATTAGCATGGCCCCTGCGAAAGGATGACACGCAAATCCGTGAAGCGCTCCATATTTATGCAGCTGTGATCAAGGCCTGCTTCACAGGTCTAAATGCATCCCCTCCTGCCACTCTTTATTTTCGTTTGTGTTCTCTTCCAAATCAGGAAAATTCTGTCAAGTTCTTCACTGCCTCAAGATCTCCATAGGATCAACTCCTCCTGCTGCATATCGTGTCCAGTTACATCGAGTTTATACTCCCTTGACAAAGACATCAAAGGATGTTTCGTCTTTCTGCCAACTTTTTTTCTCACGAAATGTAGAGGCCACGCCTTCTTCAGTGCTTGTACACTGGTACCATCGATAAGTCTGGCAACACCCTTCTTTCAGCAGATGCTCTAAGATATCATGGTGGAATTAGGCCATATGTCAACAAGGAAGCTTTAACATACCCTTTCCCTAAAATTATTGAGCTTTTGCATATATCAGTGTGTGCAATAAGGTATATAGTGGCGAGATAGTTTGCTGGGCCTTACCACCTTGGTGAGAGCTTATTGGGACCTGAGGGGTATATATGCCTTGAGCGGCCAGCAAACTTGTGCTTGCTAAGGCAGCACATATACTAAAATTGGATCGATACAGAGAAGATTAGCATGGCCCCTGCGAAAGGATGACACGCAAATCCGTGAAGCGCTCCATATTTATGCAGCTGTGATCAAGGCCTGCTTCACAGGTCTAAAAGCATCCCCTCCTGCCACTCTTTATTTTCGTTTGTGTTCTCTTCCAAATCAGGAAAATTCTGTCAAGTTCTTCACTGCCTCAAGATCTCCATAGGATCAACTCCTCCTGCTGCATATCGTGTCCAGTTACATCGAGTTTATACTCCCTTGACAAAGACATCAAATGATGTTTCGTCTTTCTGCCCACTTTTTTTCTCACGAAAACGTAGAGGCCACGCCTTCTTCAGTGCTTGTACACTGGTACCATCGATAAGTCTGACAACACCCTTCTTTCAGCAGATGCTCTATGATATCATGGTGGAATTAGGCCATATGTGAACAATGAAGCTTTAACATACCCTTTCCCTAAAATTATTGAGCTGTTGCATATATCAGTGTGTGCAATAAGGTATACAGTGTCGAGATAGTTTGCTGGGCCTTACCACCTTGGTGAGAGCTTGCTGGGACCTGAGGTGTACATATGCCTTGAGCGGCCAGCAAACTTGTGCTTGCTAAGGCAGCACATATACTAAAATTGGATCGATACAGAGAAGATTAGCATGGCCCCTGCGAAAGGATGACACGCAAATCCGTGAAGCGCTCCATATTTATGCAGCTGTGATCAAGGCCTGCTTCACAGGTCTAAAAGCATCCCCTCCTGCCACTCTTTATTTTCGTTTGTGTTCTCTTCCAAATCAGGAAAATTCTGTCAAGTCCTTCACTGCCTCAAGATCTCCATAGGATCAACTCCTCCTGCTGCATATCGTGTCCAGTTACATCGAGTTTATACTCCCTTGACAAAGACATCAAAGGATGTTTCGTCTTTCTGCCAACTCTTTTTCTCACGAAAACGTAGAGGCCACGCCTTCTTCAGTGCTTGTACACTGGTACCATCGATAAGTCTGACAACACCCTTCTTTCAGCAGATGCTCTATGATATCATGGTGGAATTAGGCCATATGTGAACAATGAATCTTTAACATACCCTTTCCCTAAAATGATTGAGCTGTTGCATATATCAGTGTGTGCAATAAGGTATACAGTGTCGAGATAGTTTGCTGGGCCTTACCACCTTGGTGAGAGCTTGCTGGGACCTGAGGTGTACATATGCCTTGAGCGGCCAGCAAACTTGTGCTTGCTAAGGCAGCACATATACTAAAATTGGATCGATACAGAGAAGATTAGCATGGCCCCTGCGAAAGGATGACATGCAAATCCGTGAAGCGCTCCATATTTATGCAGCTGTGATCAAGGCCTGCTTCACAGGTCTAAAAGCATCCCCTCCTGCCACTCTTTATTTTCGTTTGTGTTCTCTTCCAAATCAGGAAAATTCTGTCAAGTCCTTCACTGCCTCAAGATCTCCATAGGATCAACTCCTCCTGCTGCATATCGTGTCCAGTTACATCGAGTTTATACTCCCTTGACAAAGACATCAAATGATGTTTCGTCTTTCTGCCCACTTTTTTTCTCACGAAAACATAGAGGCCACGCCTTCTTCAGTGCTTTACACTGGTACCATCGATAAGTCTGACAACACCCTTCTTTCAGCAGATGCTCTATGATATCATGGTGGAATTAGGCCATATGTGAACAATGAAGCTTTAACATACCCTTTCCCTAAAATGATTGAGCTGTTGCATATATCAGTGTGTGCAATAAGGTATACAGTGTCGAGATAGTTTGCACCTTGGTGAGAGCTTGCTGGGACCTGAGGTGTACATATGCCTTGAGCGGCCAGCAAACTTGTGCTTGCTAAGGCAGCACATATACTAAAATTGGATCGATACAGAGAAGATTAGCATGGCCCCTGCGAAAGGATGACACGCAAATCCGTGAAGCGCTCCATATTTATGCAGCTGTGATCAAGGCCTGCTTCACAGGTCTAAAAGCATCCCCTCCTGCCACTCTTTATTTTCGTTTGTGTTCTCTTCCAAATCAGGAAAATTCTGTCAAGTCCTTCACTGCCTCAAGATCTCCATAGGATCAACTCCTCCTGCTGCAGATCGTGTCCAGTTACATCGAGTTTATACTCCCTTGACAAAGACATCAAAGGATGTTTCGTCTTTCTGCCAACTCTTTTTCTCACGAAAACGTAGAGGCCACGCCTTCTTCAGTGCTTGTACACTGGTACCATCGATAAGTCTGACAACACCCTTCTTTCAGCAGATGCTCTATGATATCATGGTGGAATTAGGCCATATGTGAACAATGAAGCTTTAACATACCCTTTCCCTAAAATGATTGAGCTGTTGCATATATCAGTGTGTGCAATAAGGTATACAGTGGCGAGATAGTTTGCTGGGCCTTACCACCTTGGTGAGAGCTTGCTGGGACCTGAGGGCTACATATGCCTTGAGCGGCCAGCAAAGTTGTGCTTGCTAAGGCAGCACATATACTAAATTGGATCGATACAGAGAAGATTAGCATGGCCCCTGCGAAAGGATGACACACAAATCCGTGAAGCGCTCCATATTTATGCAGCTGTGATCAAGGCCTGCTTCACAGGTCTAAAAGCATCCCCTCCTGCCACTCTTTATTTTCGTTTGTGTTCTCTTCCAAATCAGGAAAATTCTGTCAAGTTCTTCACTGCCTCAAGATCTCCATAGGATCAACTCCTCCTGCTGCATATCGTGTCCAGTTACATCGAGTTTATACTCCCTTGACAAAGACATCAAATGATGTTTCGTCTTTCTGCCCACTTTTTTTCTCACGAAAACGTAGAGGCCACGCCTTCTTCAGTGCTTGTACACTGGTACCATCGATAAGTCTGACAACACCCTTCTTTCAGCAGATGCTCTATGATATCATGGTGGAATTAGGCCATATGTGAACAATGAATCCTTAACATACCCTTTCCCTAAAATTATTGAGCTGTTGCATATATCAGTGTGTGCAATAAGGTATACAGTGGCGAGATAGTTTGCTGGGCCTTACCACCTTGGTGAGAGCTTGCTGGGACCTGAGGGCTACATATGCCTTGAGCGGCCAGCAAACTTGTGCTTGCTAAGGCAGCACATATACTAAAATTGGATTGATACAGAGAAGATTAGCATGGCCCCTGCGAAAGGATGACACGCAAATCCGTGAAGCGCTCCATATTTATGCAGCTGTGATCAAGGCCTGCTTCACAGGTCTAAATGCATCCCCTCCTGCCACTCTTTATTTTCGTTTGTGTTCTCTTCCAAATCAGGAAAATTCTGTCAAGTTCTTCACTGCCTCAAGATCTCCATAGGATCAACTCCTCCTGCTGCATATCGTGTCCAGTTACATCGAGTTTATACTCCCTTGACAAAGACATCAAAGGATGTTTCGTCTTTCTGCCAACTTTTTTTCTCACGAAATGTAGAGGCCACGCCTTCTTCAGTGCTTGTACACTGGTACCATCGATAAGTCTGGCAACACCCTTCTTTCAGCAGATGCTCTAAGATATCATGGTGGAATTAGGCCATATGTCAACAAGGAAGCTTTAACATACCCTTTCCCTAAAATTATTGAGCTTTTGCATATATCAGTGTGTGCAATAAGGTATATAGTGGCGAGATAGTTTGCTGGGCCTTACCACCTTGGTGAGAGCTTATTGGGACCTGAGGGGTATATATGCCTTGAGCGGCCAGCAAACTTGTGCTTGCTAAGGCAGCACATATACTAAAATTGGATCGATACAGAGAAGATTAGCATGGCCCCTGCGAAAGGATGACACGCAAATCCGTGAAGCGCTCCATATTTATGCAGCTGTGATCAAGGCCTGCTTCACAGGTCTAAAAGCATCCCCTCCTGCCACTCTTTATTTTCGTTTGTGTTCTCTTCCAAATCAGGAAAATTCTGTCAAGTTCTTCACTGCCTCAAGATCTCCATAGGATCAACTCCTCCTGCTGCATATCGTGTCCAGTTACATCGATTTTATACTCCCTTGACAAAGACATCAAATGATGTTTCGTCTTTCTGCCCACTTTTTTTCTCACGAAAACGTAGAGGCCACGCCTTCTTCAGTGCTTGTACACTGGTACCATCGATAAGTCTGACAACACCCTTCTTTCAGCAGATGCTCTATGATATCATGGTGGAATTAGGCCATATGTGAACAATGAAGCTTTAACATACCCTTTCCCTAAAATTATTGAGCTGTTGCATATATCAGTGTGTGCAATAAGGTATACAGTGTCGAGATAGTTTGCTGGGCCTTACCACCTTGGTGAGAGCTTGCTGGGACCTGAGGTGTACATATGCCTTGAGCGGCCAGCAAACTTGTGCTTGCTAAGGCAGCACATATACTAAAATTGGATCGATACAGAGAAGATTAGCATGGCCCCTGCGAAAGGATGACACGCAAATCCGTGAAGCGCTCCATATTTATGCAGCTGTGATCAAGGCCTGCTTCACAGGTCTAAAAGCATCCCCTCCTGCCACTCTTTATTTTCGTTTGTGTTCTCTTCCAAATCAGGAAAATTCTGTCAAGTCCTTCACTGCCTCAAGATCTCCATAGGATCAACTCCTCCTGCTGCATATCGTGTCCAGTTACATCGAGTTTATACTCCCTTGACAAAGACATCAAAGGATGTTTCGTCTTTCTGCCAACTCTTTTTCTCACGAAAACGTAGAGGCCACGCCTTCTTCAGTGCTTGTACACTGGTACCATCGATAAGTCTGACAACACCCTTCTTTCAGCAGATGCTCTATGATATCATGGTGGAATTAGGCCATATGTGAACAATGAATCTTTAACATACCCTTTCCCTAAAATGATTGAGCTGTTGCATATATCAGTGTGTGCAATAAGGTATACAGTGTCGAGATAGTTTGCTGGGCCTTACCACCTTGGTGAGAGCTTGCTGGGACCTGAGGTGTACATATGCCTTGAGCGGCCAGCAAACTTGTGCTTGCTAAGGCAGCACATATACTAAAATTGGATCGATACAGAGAAGATTAGCATGGCCCCTGCGAAAGGATGACATGCAAATCCGTGAAGCGCTCCATATTTATGCAGCTGTGATCAAGGCCTGCTTCACAGGTCTAAAAGCATCCCCTCCTGCCACTCTTTATTTTCGTTTGTGTTCTCTTCCAAATCAGGAAAATTCTGTCAAGTCCTTCACTGCCTCAAGATCTCCATAGGATCAACTCCTCCTGCTGCATATCGTGTCCAGTTACATCGAGTTTATACTCCCTTGACAAAGACATCAAAGGATGTTTCGTCTTTCTGCCAACTTTTTTTCTCACGAAAACGTAGAGGCCACGCCTTCTTCAGTGCTTGTACACTGGTACCATCGATAAGTCTGACAACACCCTTCTTTCAGCAGATGCTCTATGATATCATGGTGGAATTAGGCCATATGTGAACAATGAAGCTTTAACATACCCTTTCCCTAAAATTATTGAGCTGTTGCATATATCAGTGTGTGCAATAAGGTATACAGTGGCGAGATAGTTTGCTGGGCCTTACCACCTTGGTGAGAGCTTGCTGGGACCTGAGGGCTACATATGCTTTGAGCGGCCAGCAAAGTTGTGCTTGCTAAGGCAGCACATATACTAAAATTGGATCGATACAGAGAAGATTAGCATGGCCCCTGCGAAAGGATGACACGCAAATCCGTGAAGCGCTCCGTGTTTATGCAGCTGTGATCAAGGCCTGCTTCACAGGTCTAAAAGCATCCCCTCCTGCCACTCTTTATTTTCGTTTGTGTTCTCTTCCAAATCAGGAAAATTCTGTCAAGTTCTTCACTGCCTCAAGATCTCCATAGGATCAACTCCTCCTGCTGCATATCGTGTCCAGTTACATCGAGTTTATACTCCCTTGACAAAGACATCAAAGGATGTTTCGTCTTTCTGCCCACTTTTTTTCTCACGAAAACGTAGAGGCCACGCCTTCTTCAGTGCTTGTACACTGGTACCATCGATAAGTCTGACAACACCCTTCTTTCAGCAGATGCTCTATGATATCATGGTGGAATTAGGCCATATGTGAACAATGAATTTTAACATACCCTTTCCCTAAAATGATTGAGCTGTTGCATATATCAGTGTGTGCAATAAGGTATACAGTGTCGAGATAGTTTGCTGGGCCTTACCACCTTGGTGAGAGCTTGCTGGGACCTGAGGTGTACATATGCCTTGAGCGGCCAGCAAACTTGTGCTTGCTAAGGCAGCACATATACTAAAATTGGATCGATACAGAGAAGATTAGCATGGCCCCTGCGAAAGGATGACACGCAAATCCGTGAAGCGCTCCATATTTATGCAGCTGTGATCAAGGCCTGCTTCACAGGTCTAAAAGCATCCCCTCCTGCCACTCTTTATTTTCGTTTGTGTTCTCTTCCAAATCAGGAAAATTCTGTCAAGTCCTTCACTGCCTCAAGATCTCCATAGGATCAACTCCTCCTGCTGCATATCGTGTCCAGTTACATCGAGTTTATACTCCCTTGACAAAGACATCAAATGATGTTTCGTCTTTCTGCCAACTTTTTTTCTCACGAAAACGTAGAGGCCACGCCTTCTTCAGTGCTTGTACACTGGTACCATCGATAAGTCTGACAACACCCTTCTTTCAGCAGATGCTCTATGATATCATGGTGGAATTAGGCCATATGTGAACAATGAAGCTTTAACATACCCTTTCCCTAAAATTATTGAGCTGTTGCATATATCAGTGTGTGCAATAAGGTATACAGTGTCGAGATAGTTTGCTGGGCCTTACCACCTTGGTGAGAGCTTGCTGGGACCTGAGGTGTACATATGCCTTGAGCGGCCAGCAAACTTGTGCTTGCTAAGGCAGCACATATACTAAAATTGGATCGATACAGAGAAGATTAGCATGGCCCCTGCGAAAGGATGACACGCAAATCCGTGAAGCGCTCCATATTTATGCAGCTGTGATCAAGGCCTGCTTCACAGGTCTAAAAGCATCCCCTCCTGCCACTCTTTATTTTCGTTTGTGTTCTCTTCCAAATCAGGAAAATTCTGTCAAGTCCTTCACTGCCTCAAGATCTCCATAGGATCAACTCCTCCTGCTGCAGATCGTGTCCAGTTACATCGAGTTTATACTCCCTTGACAAAGACATCAAAGGATGTTTCGTCTTTCTGCCAACTTTTTTTCTCACGAAAACGTAGAGGCCACGCCTTCTTCAGTGCTTGTACACTGGTACCATCGATAAGTCTGACAACACCCTTCTTTCAGCAGATGCTCTATGATATCATGGTGGAATTAGGCCATATGTGAACAATTAAGCTTTAACATACCCTTTCCCTAAAATTATTGAGCTGTTGCATATATCAGTGTGTGCAATAAGGTATACAGTGTCGAGATAGTTTGCTGGGCCTTACCACCTTGGTGAGAGCTTGCTGGGACCTGAGGGCTACATATGCCTTGAGCGGCCAGCAAACTTGTGCTTGCTAAGGCAGCACATATACTAAAATTGGATTGATACAGAGAAGATTAGCATGGCCCCTGCGAAAGGATGACACGCAAATCCGTGAAGCGCTCCATATTTATGCAGCTGTGATCAAGGCCTGCTTCACAGGTCTAAAAGCATCCCCTCCTGCCACTCTTTATTTTCGTTTGTGTTCTCTTCCAAATCAGGAAAATTCTGTCAAGTCCTTCACTGCCTCAAGATCTCCATAGGATCAACTCCTCCTGCTGCATATCGTGTCCAGTTACATCGAGTTTATACTCCCTTGACAAAGACATCAAATGATGTTTCGTCTTTCTGCCCACTTTTTTTCTCACGAAAACGTAGAGGCCACGCCTTCTTCAGTGCTTGTACACTGGTACCATCGATAAGTCTGACAACACCCTTCTTTCAGCAGATGCTCTATGATATCATGGTGGAATTAGGCCATATGTGAACAATGAATCTTTAACATACCCTTTCCCTAAAATGATTGAGCTGTTGCATATATCAGTGTGTGCAATAAGGTATACAGTGTCGAGATAGTTTGCTGGGCCTTACCACCTTGGTGAGAGCTTGCTGGGACCTGAGGTGTACATATGCCTTGAGCGGCCAGCAAACTTGTGCTTGCTAAGGCAGCACATATACTAAAATTGGATCAATACAGAGAAGATTAGCATGGCCCCTGCGAAAGGATGACACCCAAATCCGTGAAGCGCTCCATATTTATGCAGCTGTGATCAAGGCCTGCTTCACAGGTCTAAAAGCATCCCCTCCTGCCACTCTTTATTTTCGTTTGTGTTCTCTTCCAAATCAGGAAAATTCTGTCAAGTCCTTCACTGCCTCAAGATCTCCATAGGATCAACTCCTCCTGCTGCATATCGTGTCCAGTTACATCGAGTTTATACTCCCTTGACAAAGACATCAAAGGATGTTTCGTCTTTCTGCCAACTTTTTTTCTCACGAAAACGTAGAGGCCACGCCTTCTTCAGTGCTTGTACACTGGTACCATCGATAAGTCTGACAACACCCTTCTTTCAGCAGATGCTCTATGATATCATGGTGGAATTAGGCCATATGTGAACAATGAAGCTTTAACATACCCTTTCCCTAAAATTATTGAGCTGTTGCATATATCAGTGTGTGCAATAAGGTATACAGTGGCGAGATAGTTTGCTGGGCCTTACCACCTTGGTGAGAGCTTGCTGGGACCTGAGGGCTACATATGCTTTGAGCGGCCAGCAATGTTGTGCTTGCTAAGGCAGCACATATACTAAAATTGGATCGATACAGAGAAGATTAGCATGGCCCCTGCGAAAGGATGACACGCAAATCCGTGAAGCGCTCCGTGTTTATGCAGCTGTGATCAAGGCCTGCTTCACAGGTCTAAAAGCATCCCCTCCTGCCACTCTTTATTTTCGTTTGTGTTCTCTTCCAAATCAGGAAAATTCTGTCAAGTTCTTCACTACCTCAAGATCTCCATAGGATCAACTCCTCCTGCTGCATATCGTGTCCAGTTACATCGAGTTTATACTCCCTTGACAAAGACATCAAAGGATGTTTCGTCTTTCTGCCCACTTTTTTTCTCACGAAAACGTAGAGGCCACGCCTTCTTCAGTGCTTGTACACTGGTACCATCGATAAGTCTGACAACACCCTTCTTTCAGCAGATGCTCTATGATATCATGGTGGAATTAGGCCATATGTGAACAATGAATTTTAACATACCCTTTCCCTAAAATGATTGAGCTGTTGCATATATCAGTGTGTGCAATAAGGTATACAGTGTCGAGATAGTTTGCTGGGCCTTACCACCTTGGTGAGAGCTTGCTGGGACCTGAGGTGTACATATGCCTTGAGCGGCCAGCAAACTTGTGCTTGCTAAGGCAGCACATATACTAAAATTGGATCGATACAGAGAAGATTAGCATGGCCCCTGCGAAAGGATGACACGCAAATCCGTGAAGCGCTCCATATTTATGCAGCTGTGATCAAGGCCTGCTTCACAGGTCTAAAAGCATCCCCTCCTGCCACTCTTTATTTTCGTTTGTGTTCTCTTCCAAATCAGGAAAATTCTGTCAAGTCCTTCACTGCCTCAAGATCTCCATAGGATCAACTCCTCCTGCTGCATATCGTGTCCAGTTACATCGAGTTTATACTCCCTTGACAAAGACATCAAAGGATGTTTCGTCTTTCTGCCAACTTTTTTTCTCACGAAAACGTAGAGGCCACGCCTTCTTCAGTGCTTGTACACTGGTACCATCGATAAGTCTGACAACACCCTTCTTTCAGCAGATGCTCTATGATATCATGGTGGAATTAGGCCATATGTGAACAATGAAGCTTTAACATACCCTTTCCCTAAAAGTATTCAGCTGTTGCATATATCAGTGTGTGCAATAAGGTATACAGTGGCGAGATAGTTTGCTGGGCCTTACCACCTTGGTGAGAGCTTGCTGGGACCTGAGGGGTATATATGCCTTGAGCGGCCAGCAAACTTGTGCTTGCTAAGGCAGCACATATACTAAAATTGGATCGATACAGAGAAGATTAGCATGGCCCCTGCGAAAGGATGACACGCAAATCCGTGAAGCGCTCCATATTTATGCAGCTGTGATCAAGGCCTGCTTCACAGGTCTAAAAGCATCCCCTCCTGCCACTCTTTATTTTCGTTTGTGTTCTCTTCCAAATCAGGAAAATTCTGTCAAGTCCTTCACTGCCTCAAGATCTCCATAGGATCAACTCCTCCTGCTGCATATCGTGTCCAGTTACATCAAGTTTATACTCCCTTGACAAAGACATCAAAGGATGTTTCGTCTTTCTGCCAACTTTTTTTCTCACGAAAACGTAGAGGCCACGCCTTCTTCAGTGCTTGTACACTGGTACCATCGATAAGTCTGACAACACCCTTCTTTCAGCAGATGCTCTATGATATCATGGTGGAATTAGGCCATATGTGAACAATGAAGCTTTAACATACCCTTTCCCTAAAATGATTGAGCTGTTGCATATATCAGTGTGTGCAATAAGGTATACAGTGGCAAGATAGTTTGCTGGGCCTTACCACCTTGGTGAGAGCTTGCTGGGACCTGAGGTGTACATATGCCTTGAGCGGCCAGCAAACTTGTGCTTGCTAAGGCAGCACATATACTAAAATTGGATCGATACAGAGAAGATTAGCATGGCCCCTGCGAAAGGATGACACGCAAATCCGTGAAGCGCTCCATATTTATGCAGCTGTGATCAAGGCCTGCTTCACAGGTCTAAAAGCATCCCCTCCTGCCACTCTTTATTTTCGTTTGTGTTCTCTTCCAAATCAGGAAAATTCTGTCAAGTCCTTCACTGCCTCAAGATCTCCATAGGATCAACTCCTCCTGCTGCATATCGTGTCCAGTTACATCGAATTTATACTCCCTTGACAAAGACATCAAAGGATGTTTCGTCTTTCTGCCAACTCTTTTTCTCACGAAAACGTAGAGGCCACGCCTTCTTCAGTGCTTGTACACTGGTACCATTGATAAGTCTGACAACACCCTTCTTTCAGCAGATGCTCTATGATATCATGGTGGAATTAGGCCATATGTGAACAATGAAGCTTTAACATACCCTTTCCCTAAAATTATTGAGCTGTTGCATATATCAGTGTGTGCAATAAGGTATACAGTGGCGAGATAGTTTGCTGGGCCTTACCACCTTGGTGAGAGCTTGCTGGGACCTGAGGGCTACATATGCCTTGAGCGGCCAGCAAAGTTGTGCTTGCTAAGGCAGCACATATACTAAAATTGGATCGATACAGAGAAGATTAGCATGGCCCCTGCGAAAGGATGACACGCAAATCCGTGAAGCGCTCCATATTTATGCAGCTGTGATCAAGGCCTGCTTCACAGGTCTAAAAGCATCCCCTCCTGCCACTCTTTATTTTCGTTTGTGTTCTCTTCCAAATCAGGAAAATTCTGTCAAGTTCTTCACTGCCTCAAGATCTCCATAGGATCAACTCCTCCTGCTGCATATCGTGTCCAGTTACATCGAGTTTATACTCCCTTGACAAAGACATCAAATGATGTTTCGTCTTTCTGCCCACTTTTTTTCTCACGAAAACGTAGAGGCCACGCCTTCTTCAGTGCTTGTACACTGGTACCATCGATAAGTCTGACAACACCCTTCTTTCAGCAGATGCTCTATGATATCATGGTGGAATTAGGCCATATGTGAACAATGAATCCTTAACATACCCTTTCCCTAAAATGATTGAGCTGTTGCATATATCAGTGTGTGCAATAAGGTATACAGTGGCGAGATAGTTTGCTGGGCCTTACCACCTTGGTGAGAGCTTGCTGGGACCTGAGGGCTACATATGCCTTGAGCGGCCAGCAAACTTGTGCTTGCTAAGGCAGCACATATACTAAAATTGGATCGATACAGAGAAGATTAGCATGGCCCCTGCGAAAGGATGACACGCAAATCCGTGAAGCGCTCCATATTTATGCAGCTGTGATCAAGGCCTGCTTCACAGGTCTAAATGCATCCCCTCCTGCCACTCTTTATTTTCGTTTGTGTTCTCTTCCAAATCAGGAAAATTCTGTCAAGTTCTTCACTGCCTCAAGATCTCCATAGGATCAACTCCTCCTGCTGCATATCGTGTCCAGTTACATCGAGTTTATACTCCCTTGACAAAGACATCAAAGGATGTTTCGTCTTTCTGCCAACTTTTTTTCTCACGAAATGTAGAGGCCACGCCTTCTTCAGTGCTTGTACACTGGTACCATCGATAAGTCTGGCAACACCCTTCTTTCAGCAGATGCTCTAAGATATCATGGTGGAATTAGGCCATATGTCAACAAGGAAGCTTTAACATACCCTTTCCCTAAAATTATTGAGCTTTTGCATATATCAGTGTGTGCAATAAGGTATATAGTGGCGAGATAGTTTGCTGGGCCTTACCACCTTGGTGAGAGCTTATTGGGACCTGAGGGGTATATATGCCTTGAGCGGCCAGCAAACTTGTGCTTGCTAAGGCAGCACATATACTAAAATTGGATCGATACAGAGAAGATTAGCATGGCCCCTGCGAAAGGATGACACGCAAATCCGTGAAGCGCTCCATATTTATGCAGCTGTGATCAAGGCCTGCTTCACAGGTCTAAAAGCATCCCCTCCTGCCACTCTTTATTTTCGTTTGTGTTCTCTTCCAAATCAGGAAAGTTCTGTCAAGTTCTTCACTGCCTCAAGATCTCCATAGGATCAACTCCTCCTGCTGCATATCGTGTCCAGTTACATCGAGTTTATACTCCCTTGACAAAGACATCAAATGATGTTTCGTCTTTCTGCCCACTTTTTTTCTCACGAAAACGTAGAGGCCACGCCTTCTTCAGTGCTTGTACACTGGTACCATCGATAAGTCTGACAACACCCTTCTTTCAGCAGATGCTCTATGATATCATGGTGGAATTAGGCCATATGTGAACAATGAAGCTTTAACATACCCTTTCCCTAAAATTATTGAGCTGTTGCATATATCAGTGTGTGCAATAAGGTATACAGTGGCGAGATAGTTTGCTGGGCCTTACCACCTTGGTGAGAGCTTGCTGGGACCTGAGGTGTACATATGCCTTGAGCGGCCAGCAAACTTGTGCTTGCTAAGGCAGCACATATACTAAAATTGGATCGATACAGAGAAGATTAGCATGGCCCCTGCGAAAGGATGACACGCAAATCCGTGAAGCGCTCCATATTTATGCAGCTGTGATCAAGGCCTGCTTCACAGGTCTAAAAGCATCCCCTCCTGCCACTCTTTATTTTCGTTTGTGTTCTCTTCCAAATCAGGAAAATTCTGTCAAGTCCTTCACTGCCTCAAGATCTCCATAGGATCAACTCCTCCTGCTGCATATCGTGTCCAGTTACATCGAGTTTATACTCCCTTGACAAAGACATCAAAGGATGTTTCGTCTTTCTGCCAACTCTTTTTCTCACGAAAACGTAGAGGCCACGCCTTCTTCAGTGCTTGTACACTGGTACCATCGATAAGTCTGACAACACCCTTCTTTCAGCAGATGCTCTATGATATCATGGTGGAATTAGGCCATATGTGAACAATGAAGCTTTAACATACCCTTTCCCTAAAATTATTGAGCTGTTGCATATATCAGTGTGTGCAATAAGGTATACAGTGGCGAGATAGTTTGCTGGGCCTTACCACCTTGGTGAGAGCTTGCTGGGACCTGAGGGCTACATATGCCTTGAGCGGCCAGCAAAGTTGTGTTTGCTAAGGCAGCACATATACTAAAATTGGATCGATACAGAGAAGATTAGCATGGCCCCTGCGAAAGGATGACACGCAAATCCGTGAAGCGCTCCATATTTATGCAGCTGTGATCAAGGCCTGCTTCACAGGTCTAAAAGCATCCCCTCCTGCCACTCTTTATTTTCGTTTGTGTTCTCTTCCAAATCAGGAAAATTCTGTCAAGTCCTTCACTGCCTCAAGATCTCCATAGGATCAACTCCTCCTGCTCCATATCGTGTCCAGTTACATCGAGTTTATACTCCCTTGACAAAGACATCAAATGATGTTTCGTCTATCTGCCCACTTTTTTTCTCACGAAAACGTAGAGGCCACGCCTTCTTCAGTGCTTGTACACTGGTACCATCGATAAGTCTGACAACACCCTTCTTTCAGCAGATGCTCTATGATATCATGGTGGAATTAGGCCATATGTGAACAATGAATCTTTAACATACCCTTTCCCTAAAATTATTGAGCTGTTGCATATATCAGTGTGTGCAATAAGGTATACAGTGGCGAGATAGTTTGCTGGGCCTTACCACCTTGGTGAGAGCTTGCTGGGACCTGAGGGCTACATATGCCTTGAGCAGCCAGCAAACTTGTGCTTGCTAAGGCAGCACATATACTAAAATTGGATCGATACGGAGAAGATTAGCATGGCCCCTGCGAAAGGATGACACGCAAATCCGTGAAGCACTCCATATTTATGCAGCTGTGATCAAGGCTTGCTTCACAGGTCTAAATGCATCCCCTCCTGCCACTCTTTATTTTCGTTTGTGTTCTCTTCCAAATCAGGAAAATTCTGTCAAGTTCTTCACTGCCTCAAGATCTCCATAGGATCAACTCCTCCTGCTGCATATCGTGTCCAGTTACATCGAGTTTATACTCCCTTGACAAAGACATCAAAGGATGTTTCGTCTTTCTGCCAACTTTTTTTCTCACGAAATGTAGAGGCCACGCCTTCTTCAGTGCTTGTACACTGGTACCATCGATAAGTCTGGCAACACCCTTCTTTCAGCAGATGCTCTAAGATATCATGGTGGAATTAGGCCATATGTCAACAAGGAAACTTTAACATACCCTTTCCCTAAAATTATTGAGCTTTTGCATATATCAGTGTGTGCAATAAGGTATATAGTGGCGAGATAGTTTGCTGGGCCTTACCACCTTGGTGAGAGCTTATTGGGACCTGAGGGGTATATATGCCTTGAGCGGCCAGCAAACTTGTGCTTGCTAAGGCAGCACATATACTAAAATTGGATCGATACAGAGAAGATTAGCATGGCCCCTGCGAAAGGATGACACGCAAATCCGTGAAGCGCTCCATATTTATGCAGCTGTGATCAAGGCCTGCTTCACAGGTCTAAAAGCATCCCCTCCTGCCACTCTTTATTTTCGTTTGTGTTCTCTTCCAAATCAGGAAAATTCTGTCAAGTTCTTCACTGCCTCAAGATCTCCATAGGATCAACTCCTCCTGCTGCATATCGTGTCCAGTTACATCGAGTTTATACTCCCTTGACAAAGACATCAAATGATGTTTCGTCTTTCTGCCCACTTTTTTTCTCACGAAAACGTAGAGGCCACGCCTTCTTCAGTGCTTGTACACTGGTACCATCGATAAGTCTGACAACACCCTTCTTTCAGCAGATGCTCTATGATATCATGGTGGAATTAGGCCATATGTGAACAATGAATCCTTAACATACCCTTTCCCTAAAATGATTGAGCTGTTGCATATATCAGTGTGTGCAATAAGGTATACAGTGGCGAGATAGTTTGCTGGGCCTTACCACCTTGGTGAGAGCTTGCTGGGACCTGAGGGCTACATATGCCTTGAGCGGCCAGCAAACTTGTGCTTGCTAAGGCAGCACATATACTAAAATTGGATCGATACAGAGAAGATTAGCATGGCCCCTGCGAAAAGATGACACGCAAATCCGTGAAGCGCTCCATATTTATGCAGCTGTGATCAAGGCCTGCTTCACAGGTCTAAATGCATCCCCTCCTGCCACTCTTTATTTTCGTTTGTGTTCTCTTCCAAATCAGGAAAATTCTGTCAAGTTCTTCACTGCCTCAAGATCTCCATAGGATCAACTCCTCCTGCTGCATATTGTGTCCAGTTACATCGAGTTTATACTCCCTTGACAAAGACATCAAAGGATGTTTCGTCTTTCTGCCAACTTTTTTTCTCACGAAATGTAGAGGCCACGCCTTCTTCAGTGCTTGTACACTGGTACCATCGATAAGTCTGGCAACACCCTTCTTTCAGCAGATGCTCTAAGATATCATGGTGGAATTAGGCCATATGTCAACAAGGAAGCTTTAACATACCCTTTCCCTAAAATTATTGAGCTTTTGCATATATCAGTGTGTGCAATAAGGTATATAGTGGCGAGATAGTTTGCTGGGCCTTACCACCTTGGTGAGAGCTTGCTGGGACCTGAGGGCTACATATGCCTTGAGCGGCCAGAAAAGTTGTGCTTGCTAAGGCAGCACATATACTAAAATTGGATCGATACAGAGAAGATTAGCATGGCCCCTGCGAAAGGATGACACGCAAATCCGTGAAGCGCTCCATATTTATGCAGCTGTGATCAAGGCCTGCTTCACAGGTCTAAAAGCATCCCCTCCTGCCACTCTTTATTTTCGTTTGTGTTCTCTTCCAAATCAGGAAAATTCTGTCAAGTTCTTCACTGCCTCAAGATCTCCATAGGATCAACTCCTCCTGCTGCATATCGTGTCCAGTTACATCGAGTTTATACTCCCTTGACAAAGACATCAAATGATGTTTCGTCTTTCTGCCCACTTTTTTTCTCACGAAAACGTAGAGGCCACGCCTTCTTCAGTGCTTTACACTGGTACCATCGATAAGTCTGACAACACCCTTCTTTCAGCAGATGCTCTATGATATCATGGTGGAATTAGGCCATATGTGAACAATGAAGCTTTAACATACCCTTTCCCTAAAATGATTGAGCTGTTGCATATATCAGTGTGTGAAATAAGGTATACAGTGTCGAGATAGTTTGCACCTTGGTGAGAGCTTGCTGGGACCTGAGGTTTACATATGCCTTGAGCGGCCAGCAAAGTTGTGCTTGATAAGGCAGCACATATACTAAAATTGGATCGATACAGAGAAGATTAGCATGGCCCCTGCGAAAGGATGACACGCAAATCCGTGAAGCGCTCCATATTTATGCAGCTGTGATCAAGGCCTGCTTCACAGGTCTAAAAGCATCCTCTCCTGCCACTCTTTATTTTCGTTTGTGTTCTCTTCCAAATCAGGAAAATTCTGTCAAGTCCTTCACTGCCTCAAGATCTCCATAGGATCAACTCCTCCTGCTGCATATCGTGTCCAGTTACATCGAGTTTATACTCCCTTGACAAAGACATCAAAGGATGTTTCGTCTTTCTGCCAACTTTTTTTCTCACGAAAACGTAGAGGCCACGCCTTCTTCAGTGCTTGTACACTGGTACCATCGATAAGTCTGACAACACCCTTCTTTCAGCAGATGCTCTATGATATCATGGTGGAATTAGGCCATATGTGAACAATGAAGCTTTAACATACCCTTTCCCTAAAATTATTGAGCTGTTGCATATATCAGTGTGTGCAATAAGGTATACAGTGGCGAGATAGTTTGCTGGGCCTTACCACCTTGGTGAGAGCTTGCTGGGACCTGAGGGCTACATATGCCTTGAGCGGCCAGCAAACTTGTGCTTGCTAAGGCAGCACATATACTAAAATTGGATCGATACGGAGAAGATTAGCATGGCCCCTGCGAAAGGATGACATGCAAATCCGTGAAGCGCTCCATATTTATGCAGCTGTGATCAAGGCCTGCTTCACAGGTCTAAAAGCATCCCCTCCTGCCACTCTTTATTTTCGTTTGTGTTCTCTTCCAAATCAGGAAAATTCTGTCAAGTTTCTTCACTGCCTCAAGATCTCCATAGGATCAACTCCTCCTGCTGCATATCGTGTCCAGTTACATCGAGTTTATACTCCCTTGACAAAGACATCAAAGGATGTTTCGTCTTTCTGCCAACTTTTTTTCTCACGAAATGTAGAGGCCACGCCTTCTTCAGTGCTTGTACACTGGTACCATCGATAAGTCTGGCAACACCCTTCTTTCAGCAGATGCTCTAAGATATCATGGTGGAATTAGGCCATATGTCAACAAGGAAGCTTTAACATACCCTTTCCCTAAAATTATTGAGCTGTTGCATATATCAGTGTGTGCAATAAGGTATACAGTGTCGAGATAGTTTGCTGGGCCTTACCACCTTGGTGAGAGCTTGCTGGGACCTGAGGTGTACATATGCCTTGAGCGGCCAGCAAACTTGTGCTTGCTAAGGCAGCACATATACTAAAATTGGATCGATACAGAGAAGATTAGCATGGCCCCTGCGAAAGGATGACACGCAAATCCGTGAAGCGCTCCATATTTATGCAGCTGTGATCAAGGCCTGCTTCACAGGTCTAAAAGCATCCCCTCCTGCCACTCTTTATTTTCGTTTGTGTTCTCTTCCAAATCAGGAAAATTCTGTCAAGTCCTTCACTGCCTCAAGATCTCCATAGGATCAACTCCTCCTGCTGCATATCGTGTCCAGTTACATCGAGTTTATACTCCCTTGACAAAGACATCAAAGGATGTTTCGTCTTTCTGCCAACTCTTTTTCTCACGAAAACGTAGAGGCCACGCCTTCTTCAGTGCTTGTACACTGGTACCATCGATAAGTCTGACAACACCCTTCTTTCAGCAGATGCTCTATGATATCATGGTGGAATTAGGCCATATGTGAACAATGAAGCTTTAACATACCCTTTCCCTAAAATTATTTAGCTGTTGCATATATCAGTGTGTGCAATAAGGTATACAGTGGCGAGATAGTTTGCTGGGCCTTACCACCTTGGTGAGAGCTTGCTGGGACCTGAGGGCTACATATGCCTTGAGCGGCCAGAAAAGTTGTGCTTGCTAAGGCAGCACATATACTAAAATTGGATCGATACAGAGAAGATTAGCATGGCCCCTGCGAAAGGATGACACGCAAATCCGTGAAGCGCTCCATATTTATGCAGCTGTGATCAAGGCCTGCTTCACAGGTCTAAAAGCATCCCCTCCTGCCACTCTTTATTTTCGTTTGTGTTCTCTTCCAAATCAGGAAAATTCTGTCAAGTTCTTCACTGCCTCAAGATCTCCATAGGATCAACTCCTCCTGCTGCATATCGTGTCCAGTTACATCGAGTTTATACTCCCTTGACAAAGACATCAAATGATGTTTCGTCTTTCTGCCCACTTTTTTTCTCACGAAAACGTAGAGGCCACGCCTTCTTCAGTGCTTTACACTGGTACCATCGATAAGTCTGACAACACCCTTCTTTCAGCAGATGCTCTATGATATCATGGTGGAATTAGGCCATATGTGAACAATGAAGCTTTAACATACCCTTTCCCTAAAATGATTGAGCTGTTGCATATATCAGTGTGTGCAATAAGGTATACAGTGTCGAGATAGTTTGCACCTTGGTGAGAGCTTGCTGGGACCTGAGGTTTACATATGCCTTGAGCGGCCAGCAAAGTTGTGCTTGATAAGGCAGCACATATACTAAAATTGGATCGATACAGAGAAGATTAGCATGGCCCCTGCGAAAGGATGACACGCAAATCCGTGAAGCGCTCCATATTTATGCAGCTGTGATCAAGGCCTGCTTCACAGGTCTAAAAGCATCCTCTCCTGCCACTCTTTATTTTCGTTTGTGTTCTCTTCCAAATCAGGAAAATTCTGTCAAGTCCTTCACTGCCTCAAGATCTCCATAGGATCAACTCCTCCTGCTGCATATCGTGTCCAGTTACATCGAGTTTATACTCCCTTGACAAAGACATCAAAGGATGTTTCGTCTTTCTGCCAACTTTTTTTCTCACGAAAACGTAGAGGCCACGCCTTCTTCAGTGCTTGTACACTGGTACCATCGATAAGTCTGACAACACCCTTCTTTCAGCAGATGCTCTATGATATCATGGTGGAATTAGGCCATATGTGAACAATGAAGCTTTAACATACCCTTTCCCTAAAATTATTGAGCTGTTGCATATATCAGTGTGTGCAATAAGGTATACAGTGGCGAGATAGTTTGCTGGGCCTTACCACCTTGGTGAGAGCTTGCTGGGACCTGAGGGCTACATATGCCTTGAGCGGCCAGCAAACTTGTGCTTGCTAAGGCAGCACATATACTAAAATTGGATCGATACGGAGAAGATTAGCATGGCCCCTGCGAAAGGATGACATGCAAATCCGTGAAGCGCTCCATATTTATGCAGCTGTGATCAAGGCCTGCTTCACAGGTCTAAAAGCATCCCCTCCTGCCACTCTTTATTTTCGTTTGTGTTCTCTTCCAAATCAGGAAAATTCTGTCAAGTTTCTTCACTGCCTCAAGATCTCCATAGGATCAACTCCTCCTGCTGCATATCGTGTCCAGTTACATCGAGTTTATACTCCCTTGACAAAGACATCAAAGGATGTTTCGTCTTTCTGCCAACTTTTTTTCTCACGAAATGTAGAGGCCACGCCTTCTTCAGTGCTTGTACACTGGTACCATCGATAAGTCTGGCAACACCCTTCTTTCAGCAGATGCTCTAAGATATCATGGTGGAATTAGGCCATATGTCAACAAGGAAGCTTTAACATACCCTTTCCCTAAAATTATTGAGCTGTTGCATATATCAGTGTGTGCAATAAGGTATACAGTGTCGAGATAGTTTGCTGGGCCTTACCACCTTGGTGAGAGCTTGCTGGGACCTGAGGTGTACATATGCCTTGAGCGGCCAGCAAACTTGTGCTTGCTAAGGCAGCACATATACTAAAATTGGATCGATACGGAGAAGATTAGCATGGCCCCTGCGAAAGGATGACATGCAAATCCGTGAAGCGCTCCATATTTATGCAGCTGTGATCAAGGCCTGCTTCACAGGTCTAAAAGCATCCCCTCCTGCCACTCTTTATTTTCGTTTGTGTTCTCTTCCAAATCAGGAAAATTCTGTCAAGTTTCTTCACTGCCTCAAGATCTCCATAGGATCAACTCCTCCTGCTGCATATCGTGTCCAGTTACATCGAGTTTATACTCCCTTGACAAAGACATCAAAGGATGTTTCGTCTTTCTGCCAACTTTTTTTCTCACGAAATGTAGAGGCCACGCCTTCTTCAGTGCTTGTACACTGGTACCATCGATAAGTCTGGCAACACCCTTCTTTCAGCAGATGCTCTAAGATATCATGGTGGAATTAGGCCATATGTCAACAAGGAAGCTTTAACATACCCTTTCCCTAAAATTATTGAGCTGTTGCATATATCAGTGTGTGCAATAAGGTATACAGTGTCGAGATAGTTTGCTGGGCCTTACCACCTTGGTGAGAGCTTGCTGGGACCTGAGGTGTACATATGCCTTGAGCGGCCAGCAAACTTGTGCTTGCTAAGGCAGCACATATACTAAAATTGGATCGATACAGAGAAGATTAGCATGGCCCCTGCGAAAGGATGACACGCAAATCCGTGAAGCGCTCCATATTTATGCAGCTGTGATCAAGGCCTGCTTCACAGGTCTAAAAGCATCCCCTCCTGCCACTCTTTATTTTCGTTTGTGTTCTCTTCCAAATCAGGAAAATTCTGTCAAGTCCTTCACTGCCTCAAGATCTCCATAGGATCAACTCCTCCTGCTGCATATCGTGTCCAGTTACATCGAGTTTATACTCCCTTGACAAAGACATCAAATGATGTTTCGTCTTTCTGCCCACTTTTTTTCTCACGAAAACGTAGAGGCCACGCCTTCTTCAGTGCTTGTACACTGGTACCATCGATAAGTCTGACAACACCCTTCTTTCAGCAGATGCTCTGATATCATGGTGGAATTAGGCCATATGTGAACAATGAAGCTTTAACATACCCTTTCCCTAAAATTATTGAGCTGTTGCATATATCAGTGTGTGCAATAAGGTATACAGTGTCGAGATAGTTTGCTGGGCCTTACCACCTTGGTGAGAGCTTGCTGGGACCTGAGGTGTACATATGCCTTGAGCGGCCAGCAAACTTGTGCTTGCTAAGGCAGCACATATACTAAAATTGGATCGATACAGAGAAGATTAGCATGGCCCCTGCGAAAGGATGACACGCAAATCCGTGAAGCGCTCCATATTTATGCAGCTGTGATCAAGGCCTGCTTCACAGGTCTAAAAGCATCCCCTCCTGCCACTCTTTATTTTCGTTTGTGTTCTCTTCCAAATCAGGAAAATTCTGTCAAGTCCTTCACTGCCTCAAGATCTCCATAGGATCAACTCCTCCTGCTGCATATCGTGTCCAGTTACATCGAGTTTATACTCCCTTGACAAAGACATCAAAGGATGTTTCGTCTTTCTGCCCACTTTTTTTCTCACGAAAACGTAGAGGCCACGCCTTCTTCAGTGCTTGTACACTGGTACCATCGATAAGTCTGACAACACCCTTCTTTCAGCAGATGCTCTATGATATCATAGTGGAATTAGGCCATATGTGAACAATGAAGCTTTAACATACCCTTTCCCTAAAATTATTGAGCTGTTGCATATATCAGTGTGTGCAATAAGGTATACAGTGTCGAGATAGTTTGCTGGGCCTTACCACCTTGGTGAGAGCTTGCTGGGACCTGAGGTGTACATATGCCTTGAGCGGCCAGCAAACTTGTGCTTGCTAAGGCAGCACATATACTAAAATTGGATCGATACAGAGAAGATTAGCATGGCCCCTGCGAAAGGATGACACGCAAATCCGTGAAGCGCTCCATATTTATGCAGCTGTGATCAAGGCCTGCTTCACAGGTCTAAAAGCATCCCCTCCTGCCACTCTTTATTTTCGTTTGTGTTCTCTTCCAAATCAGGAAAATTCTGTCAAGTCCTTCACTGCCTCAAGATCTCCATAGGATCAACTCCTCCTGCTGCATATCGTGTCCAGTTACATCGAGTTTATACTCCCTTGACAAAGACATCAAAGGATGTTTCGTCTTTCTGCCAACTTTTTTTCTCACGAAAACGTAGAGGCCACGCCTTCTTCAGTGCTTGTACACTGGTACCATCGATAAGTCTGACAACACCCTTCTTTCAGCAGATGCTCTATGATATCATGGTGGAATTAGGCCATATGTGAACAATGAAGCTTTAACATACCCTTTCCCTAAAATTATTGAGCTGTTGCATATATCAGTGTGTGCAATAAGGTATACAGTGGCGAGATAGTTTGCTGGGCCTTACCACCTTGGTGAGAGCTTGCTGGGACCTGAGGGCTACATATGCCTTGAGCGGCCAGCAAACTTGTGCTTGCTAAGGCAGCACATATACTAAAATTGGATCGATACGGAGAAGATTAGCATGGCCCCTGCGAAAGGATGACATGCAAATCCGTGAAGCGCTCCATATTTATGCAGCTGTGATCAAGGCCTGCTTCACAGGTCTAAAAGCATCCCCTCCTGCCACTCTTTATTTTCGTTTGTGTTCTCTTCCAAATCAGGAAAATTCTGTCAAGTTTCTTCACTGCCTCAAGATCTCCATAGGATCAACTCCTCCTGCTGCATATCGTGTCCAGTTACATCGAGTTTATACTCCCTTGACAAAGACATCAAAGGATGTTTCGTCTTTCTGCCAACTTTTTTTCTCACGAAATGTAGAGGCCACGCCTTCTTCAGTGCTTGTACACTGGTACCATCGATAAGTCTGGCAACACCCTTCTTTCAGCAGATGCTCTAAGATATCATGGTGGAATTAGGCCATATGTCAACAAGGAAGCTTTAACATACCCTTTCCCTAAAATTATTGAGCTGTTGCATATATCAGTGTGTGCAATAAGGTATACAGTGTCGAGATAGTTTGCTGGGCCTTACCACCTTGGTGAGAGCTTGCTGGGACCTGAGGTGTACATATGCCTTGAGCGGCCAGCAAACTTGTGCTTGCTAAGGCAGCACATATACTAAAATTGGATCGATACAGAGAAGATTAGCATGGCCCCTGCGAAAGGATGACACGCAAATCCGTGAAGCGCTCCATATTTATGCAGCTGTGATCAAGGCCTGCTTCACAGGTCTAAAAGCATCCCCTCCTGCCACTCTTTATTTTCGTTTGTGTTCTCTTCCAAATCAGGAAAATTCTGTCAAGTCCTTCACTGCCTCAAGATCTCCATAGGATCAACTCCTCCTGCTGCATATCGTGTCCAGTTACATCGAGTTTATACTCCCTTGACAAAGACATCAAAGGATGTTTCGTCTTTCTGCCAACTCTTTTTCTCACGAAAACGTAGAGGCCACGCCTTCTTCAGTGCTTGTACACTGGTACCATCGATAAGTCTGACAACACCCTTCTTTCAGCAGATGCTCTATGATATCATGGTGGAATTAGGCCATATGTGAACAATGAAGCTTTAACATACCCTTTCCCTAAAATTATTTAGCTGTTGCATATATCAGTGTGTGCAATAAGGTATACAGTGGCGAGATAGTTTGCTGGGCCTTACCACCTTGGTGAGAGCTTGCTGGGACCTGAGGGCTACATATGCCTTGAGCGGCCAGAAAAGTTGTGCTTGCTAAGGCAGCACATATACTAAAATTGGATCGATACAGAGAAGATTAGCATGGCCCCTGCGAAAGGATGACACGCAAATCCGTGAAGCGCTCCATATTTATGCAGCTGTGATCAAGGCCTGCTTCACAGGTCTAAAAGCATCCCCTCCTGCCACTCTTTATTTTCGTTTGTGTTCTCTTCCAAATCAGGAAAATTCTGTCAAGTTCTTCACTGCCTCAAGATCTCCATAGGATCAACTCCTCCTGCTGCATATCGTGTCCAGTTACATCGAGTTTATACTCCCTTGACAAAGACATCAAATGATGTTTCGTCTTTCTGCCCACTTTTTTTCTCACGAAAACGTAGAGGCCACGCCTTCTTCAGTGCTTTACACTGGTACCATCGATAAGTCTGACAACACCCTTCTTTCAGCAGATGCTCTATGATATCATGGTGGAATTAGGCCATATGTGAACAATGAAGCTTTAACATACCCTTTCCCTAAAATGATTGAGCTGTTGCATATATCAGTGTGTGCAATAAGGTATACAGTGTCGAGATAGTTTGCACCTTGGTGAGAGCTTGCTGGGACCTGAGGTTTACATATGCCTTGAGCGGCCAGCAAAGTTGTGCTTGATAAGGCAGCACATATACTAAAATTGGATCGATACAGAGAAGATTAGCATGGCCCCTGCGAAAGGATGACACGCAAATCCGTGAAGCGCTCCATATTTATGCAGCTGTGATCAAGGCCTGCTTCACAGGTCTAAAAGCATCCTCTCCTGCCACTCTTTATTTTCGTTTGTGTTCTCTTCCAAATCAGGAAAATTCTGTCAAGTCCTTCACTGCCTCAAGATCTCCATAGGATCAACTCCTCCTGCTGCATATCGTGTCCAGTTACATCGAGTTTATACTCCCTTGACAAAGACATCAAAGGATGTTTCGTCTTTCTGCCAACTTTTTTTCTCACGAAAACGTAGAGGCCACGCCTTCTTCAGTGCTTGTACACTGGTACCATCGATAAGTCTGACAACACCCTTCTTTCAGCAGATGCTCTATGATATCATGGTGGAATTAGGCCATATGTGAACAATGAAGCTTTAACATACCCTTTCCCTAAAATTATTGAGCTGTTGCATATATCAGTGTGTGCAATAAGGTATACAGTGGCGAGATAGTTTGCTGGGCCTTACCACCTTGGTGAGAGCTTGCTGGGACCTGAGGGCTACATATGCCTTGAGCGGCCAGCAAACTTGTGCTTGCTAAGGCAGCACATATACTAAAATTGGATCGATACGGAGAAGATTAGCATGGCCCCTGCGAAAGGATGACATGCAAATCCGTGAAGCGCTCCATATTTATGCAGCTGTGATCAAGGCCTGCTTCACAGGTCTAAAAGCATCCCCTCCTGCCACTCTTTATTTTCGTTTGTGTTCTCTTCCAAATCAGGAAAATTCTGTCAAGTTTCTTCACTGCCTCAAGATCTCCATAGGATCAACTCCTCCTGCTGCATATCGTGTCCAGTTACATCGAGTTTATACTCCCTTGACAAAGACATCAAAGGATGTTTCGTCTTTCTGCCAACTTTTTTTCTCACGAAATGTAGAGGCCACGCCTTCTTCAGTGCTTGTACACTGGTACCATCGATAAGTCTGGCAACACCCTTCTTTCAGCAGATGCTCTAAGATATCATGGTGGAATTAGGCCATATGTCAACAAGGAAGCTTTAACATACCCTTTCCCTAAAATTATTGAGCTGTTGCATATATCAGTGTGTGCAATAAGGTATACAGTGTCGAGATAGTTTGCTGGGCCTTACCACCTTGGTGAGAGCTTGCTGGGACCTGAGGTGTACATATGCCTTGAGCGGCCAGCAAACTTGTGCTTGCTAAGGCAGCACATATACTAAAATTGGATCGATACAGAGAAGATTAGCATGGCCCCTGCGAAAGGATGACACGCAAATCCGTGAAGCGCTCCATATTTATGCAGCTGTGATCAAGGCCTGCTTCACAGGTCTAAAAGCATCCCCTCCTGCCACTCTTTATTTTCGTTTGTGTTCTCTTCCAAATCAGGAAAATTCTGTCAAGTCCTTCACTGCCTCAAGATCTCCATAGGATCAACTCCTCCTGCTGCATATCGTGTCCAGTTACATCGAGTTTATACTCCCTTGACAAAGACATCAAATGATGTTTCGTCTTTCTGCCCACTTTTTTTCTCACGAAAACGTAGAGGCCACGCCTTCTTCAGTGCTTGTACACTGGTACCATCGATAAGTCTGACAACACCCTTCTTTCAGCAGATGCTCTGATATCATGGTGGAATTAGGCCATATGTGAACAATGAAGCTTTAACATACCCTTTCCCTAAAATTATTGAGCTGTTGCATATATCAGTGTGTGCAATAAGGTATACAGTGTCGAGATAGTTTGCTGGGCCTTACCACCTTGGTGAGAGCTTGCTGGGACCTGAGGTGTACATATGCCTTGAGCGGCCAGCAAACTTGTGCTTGCTAAGGCAGCACATATACTAAAATTGGATCGATACAGAGAAGATTAGCATGGCCCCTGCGAAAGGATGACACGCAAATCCGTGAAGCGCTCCATATTTATGCAGCTGTGATCAAGGCCTGCTTCACAGGTCTAAAAGCATCCCCTCCTGCCACTCTTTATTTTCGTTTGTGTTCTCTTCCAAATCAGGAAAATTCTGTCAAGTCCTTCACTGCCTCAAGATCTCCATAGGATCAACTCCTCCTGCTGCATATCGTGTCCAGTTACATCGAGTTTATACTCCCTTGACAAAGACATCAAAGGATGTTTCGTCTTTCTGCCAACTCTTTTTCTCACGAAAACGTAGAGGCCACGCCTTCTTCAGTGCTTGTACACTGGTACCATCGATAAGTCTGACAACACCCTTCTTTCAGCAGATGCTCTATGATATCATAGTGGAATTAGGCCATATGTGAACAATGAAGCTTTAACATACCCTTTCCCTAAAATTATTGAGCTGTTGCATATATCAGTGTGTGCAATAAGGTATACAGTGGCAAGATAGTTTGCTGGGCCTTACCACCTTGGTGAGAGCTTGCTGGGACCTGAGGGCTACATATGCCTTGAGCGGCCAGCAAAGTTGTGCTTGCTAAGGCAGCACATATACTAAAATTGGATCGATACAGAGAAGATTAGCATGGCCCCTGCGAAAGGATGACACGCAAATCCGTGAAGCGCTCCATATTTATGCAGCTGTGATCAAGGCCTGCTTCACAGGTCTAAAAGCATCCCCTCCTGCCACTCTTTATTTTCGTTTGTGTTCTCTTCCAAATCAGGAAAATTCTGTCAAGTTCTTCACTGCCTCAAGATCTCCATAGGATCAACTCCTCCTGCTGCATATCGTGTCCAGTTACATCGAGTTTATACTCCCTTGACAAAGACATCAAATTATGTTTCGTCTTTCTGCCCACTTTTTTTCTCACGAAAACGTAGAGGCCACGCCTTCTTCAGTGCTTGTACACTGGTACCATCGATAAGTCTGACAACACCCTTCTTTCAGCAGATGCTCTATGATATCATGGTGGAATTAAGCCATATGTGAACAATGAAGCTTTAACATACCCTTTCCCTAAAATGATTGAGCTGTTGCATATATCAGTGTGTGCAATAAGGTATACAGTGTCGAGATAGTTTGCTGGGCCTTACCACCTTGGTGAGAGCTTGCTGGGACCTGAGGTGTACATATGCCTTGAGCGGCCGGCAAACTTGTGCTTGCTAAGGCAGCACATATACTAAAATTGGATCGATACAGAGAAGATTAGCATGGCCCCTGCGAAAGGATGACACGCAAATCCGTGAAGCGCTCCATATTTATGCAGCTGTGATCAAGGCCTGCTTCACAGGTCTAAAAGCATCCCCTCCTGCCACTCTTTATTTTCGTTTGTGTTCTCTTCCAATTCAGGAAAATTCTGTCAAGTTCTTCACTGCCTCAAGATCTCCATAGGATCAACTCCTCCTGCTGCATATCGTGTCCAGTTACATCGAGTTTATACTCCCTTGACAAAGACATCAAATGATGTTTCGTCTTTCTGCCCACTTTTTTTCTCACGAAAACATAGAGGCCACGCCTTCTTCAGTGCTTTACACTGGTACCATCGATAAGTCTGACAACACCCTTCTTTCAGCAGATGCTCTATGATATCATGGTGGAATTAGGCCATATGTGAACAATGAAGCTTTAACATACCCTTTCCCTAAAATGATTGAGCTGTTGCATATATCAGTGTGTGCAATAAGGTATACAGTGTCGAGATAGTTTGCACCTTGGTGAGAGCTTGCTGGGACCTGAGGTGTACATATGCCTTGAGCGGCCAGCAAAGTTGTGCTTGATAAGGCAGCACATATACTAAAATTGGTTCGATACAGAGAAGATTAGCATGGCCCCTGCGAAAGGATGACACGCAAATCCGTGAAGCGCTCCATATTTATGCAGCTGTGATCAAGGCCTGCTTCACAGGTCTAAAAGCATCCTCTCCTGCCACTCTTTATTTTCGTTTGTGTTCTCTTCCAAATCAGGAAAATTCTGTCAAGTCCTTCACTGCCTCAAGATCTCCATAGGATCAACTCCTCCTGCTGCATATCGTGTCCAGTTACATCGAGTTTATACTCCCTTGACAAAGACATCAAAGGATGTTTCGTCTTTCTGCCCACTTTTTTTCTCACGAAAACGTAGAGGCCACGCCTTCTTCAGTGCTTGTACACTGGTACCATCGATAAGTCTGACAACACCCTTCTTTCAGCAGATGCTCTAAGATATCATGGTGGAATTAGGCCATATGTCAACAAGGAAACTTTAACATACCCTTTCCCTAAAATTATTGAGCTTTTGCATATATCAGTGTGTGCAATAAGGTATATAGTGGCGAGATAGTTTGCTGGGCCTTACCACCTTGGTGAGAGCTTATTGGGACCTGAGGGGTATATATGCCTTGAGCGGCCAGCAAACTTGTGCTTGCTAAGGCAGCACATATACTAAAATTGGATCGATACAGAGAAGATTAGCATGGCCCCTGCGAAAGGATGACACGCAAATCCGTGAAGCGCTCCATATTTATGCAGCTGTGATCAAGGCCTGCTTCACAGGTCTAAAAGCATCCCCTCCTGCCACTCTTTATTTTCGTTTGTGTTCTCTTCCAAATCAGGAAAATTCTGTCAAGTTCTTCACTGCCTCAAGATCTCCATAGGATCAACTCCTCCTGCTGCATATCGTGTCCAGTTACATCGAGTTTATACTCCCTTGACAAAGACATCAAATGATGTTTCGTCTTTCTGCCCACTTTTTTTCTCACGAAAACGTAGAGGCCACGCCTTCTTCAGTGCTTGTACACTGGTACCATCGATAAGTCTGACAACACCCTTCTTTCAGCAGATGCTCTATGATATCATGGTGGAATTAGGCCATATGTGAACAATGAAGCTTTAACATACCCTTTCCCTAAAATGATTGAGCTGTTGCATATATCAGTGTGTGCAATAAGGTATACAGTGTCGAGATAGTTTGCTGGGCCTTACCACCTTGGTGAGAGCTTGCTGGGACCTGAGGTGTACATATGCCTTGAGCGCCGGCCAACTTGTGCTTGCTAAGGCAGCACATATACTAAAATTGGATCGATACAGAGAAGATTAGCATGGCCCCTGCGAAAGAAAGACACGCAAATCCGTGAAGCGCTCCATATTTATGCAGCTGTGATCAAGGCCTGCTTCACAGGTCTAAAAGCATCCCCTCCTGCCACTCTTTATTTTCGTTTGTGTTCTCTTCCAAATCAGGAAAATTCTGTCAAGTTCTTCAATGCCTCAAGATCTCCATAGGATCAACTCCTCCTGCTGCATATCGTGTCCAGTTACATCGAGTTTATACTCCCTTGACAAAGACATCAAATGATGTTTCGTCTTTCTGCCCACTTTTTTTCTCACGAAAACATAGAGGCCACGCCTTCTTCAGTGCTTTACACTGGTACCATCGATAAGTCTGACAACACCCTTCTTTCAGCAGATGCTCTATGATATCATGGTGGAATTAGGCCATATGTGAACAATGAAGCTTTAACATACCCTTTCCCTAAAATGATTGAGCTGTTGCATATATCAGTGTGTGCAATAAGGTATACAGTGTCGAGATAGTTTGCACCTTGGTGAGAGCTTGCTGGGACCTGAGGTGTACATATGCCTTGAGCGGCCAGCAAACTTGTGCTTGCTAAGGCAGCACATATACTAAAATTGGATCGATACAGAGAAGATTAGCATGGCCCCTGCGAAAGGATGACACGCAAATCCGTGAAGCGCTCCATATTTATGCAGCTGTGATCAAGGCCTGCTTCACAGGTCTAAAAGCATCCCCTCCTGCCACTCTTTATTTTCGTTTGTGTTCTCTTCCAAATCAGGAAAATTCTGTCAAGTTCTTCACTGCCTCAAGATCTCCATAGGATCAACTCCTCCTGCTGCATATCGTGTCCAGTTACATCGAGTTTATACTCCCTTGACAAAGACATCAAATGATGTTTCGTCTTTCTGCCCACTTTTTTTCTCACGAAAACGTAGAGGCCACGCCTTCTTCAGTGCTTGTACACTGGTACCATCGATAAGTCTGACAACACCCTTCTTTCAGCAGATGCTCTATGATATCATGGTGGAATTAGGCCATATGTGAACAATGAAGCTTTAACATACCCTTTCCCTAAAATGATTGAGCTGTTGCATATATCAGTGTGTGCAATAAGGTATACAGTGTCGAGATAGTTTGCTGGGCCTTACCACCTTGGTGAGAGCTTGCTGGGACCTGAGGTGTACATATGCCTTGAGCGCCGGCCAACTTGTGCTTGCTAAGGCAGCACATATACTAAAATTGGATCGATACAGAGAAGATTAGCATGGCCCCTGCGAAAGAAAGACACGCAAATCCGTGAAGCGCTCCATATTTATGCAGCTGTGATCAAGGCCTGCTTCACAGGTCTAAAAGCATCCCCTCCTGCCACTCTTTATTTTCGTTTGTGTTCTCTTCCAAATCAGGAAAATTCTGTCAAGTTCTTCAATGCCTCAAGATCTCCATAGGATCAACTCCTCCTGCTGCATATCGTGTCCAGTTACATCGAGTTTATACTCCCTTGACAAAGACATCAAATGATGTTTCGTCTTTCTGCCCACTTTTTTTCTCACGAAAACATAGAGGCCACGCCTTCTTCAGTGCTTTACACTGGTACCATCGATAAGTCTGACAACACCCTTCTTTCAGCAGATGCTCTATGATATCATGGTGGAATTAGGCCATATGTGAACAATGAAGCTTTAACATACCCTTTCCCTAAAATGATTGAGCTGTTGCATATATCAGTGTGTGCAATAAGGTATACAGTGTCGAGATAGTTTGCACCTTGGTGAGAGCTTGCTGGGACCTGAGGTGTACATATGCCTTGAGCGGCCAGCAAAGTTGTGCTTGATAAGGCAGCACATATACTAAAATTGGATCGATACAGAGAAGATTAGCATGGCCCCTGCGAAAGGATGACACACAAATCCGTGAAGCGCTCCATATTTATGCAGCTGTGATCAAGGCCTGCTTCACAGGTCTAAAAGCATCCCCTCCTGCCACTCTTTATTTTCGTTTGTGTTCTCTTCCAAATCAGGAAAATTCTGTCAAGTCCTTCACTGCCTCAAGATCTCCATAGGATCAACTCCTCCTGCTGCATATCGTGTCCAGTTACATCGAGTTTATACTCCCTTGACAAAGACATCAAAGGATGTTTCGTCTTTCTGCCAACTCTTTTTCTCACGAAAACGTAGAGGCCACGCCTTCTTCAGTGCTTGTACACTGGTACCATCGATAAGTCTGACAACACCCTTCTTTCAGCAGATGCTCTATGATATCATGGTGGAATTAGGCCATATGTGAACAATGAAGCTTTAACATACCCTTTCCCTAAAATTATTTAGCTGTTGCATATATCAGTGTGTGCAATAAGGTATACAGTGGCGAGATAGTTTGCTGGGCCTTACCACCTTGGTGAGAGCTTGCTGGGACCTGAGGGCTACATATGCCTTGAGCGGCCAGCAAAGTTGTGCTTGCTAAGGCAGCACATATACTAAAATTGGATCGATACAGAGAAGATTAGCATGGCCCCTGCGAAAGGATGACACGCAAATCCGTGAAGCGCTCCATATTTATGCAGCTGTGATCAAGGCCTGCTTCACAGGTCTAAAAGCATCCCCTCCTGCCACTCTTTATTTTCGTTTGTGTTCTCTTCCAAATCAGGAAAATTCTGTCAAGTTCTTCACTGCCTCAAGATCTCCATAGGATCAACTCCTCCTGCTGCATATCGTGTCCAGTTACATCGAGTTTATACTCCCTTGACAAAGACATCAAATGATGTTTCGTCTTTCTGCCCACTTTTTTTCTCACGAAAACGTAGAGGCCACGCCTTCTTCAGTGCTTTACACTGGTACCATCGATAAGTCTGACAACACCCTTCTTTCAGCAGATGCTCTATGATATCATGGTGGAATTAGGCCATATGTGAACAATGAAGCTTTAACATACCCTTTCCCTAAAATGATTGAGCTGTTGCATATATCAGTGTGTGCAATAAGGTATACAGTGTCGAGATAGTTTGCACCTTGGTGAAAGCTTGCTGGGACCTGAGGTTTACATATGCCTTGAGCGGCCAGCAAAGTTGTGCTTGATAAGGCAGCACATATACTAAAATTGGATCGATACAGAGAAGATTAGCATGGCCCCTGCGAAAGGATGACACGCAAATCCGTGAAGCGCTCCATATTTATGCAGCTGTGATCAAGGTCTGCTTCACAGGTCTAAAAGCATCCTCTCCTGCCACTCTTTATTTTCGTTTGTGTTCTCTTCCAAATCAGGAAAATTCTGTCAAGTCCTTCACTGCCTCAAGATCTCCATAGGATCAACTCCTCCTGCTGCATATCGTGTCCAGTTACATCGAGTTTATACTCCCTTGACAAAGACATCAAAGGATGTTTCGTCTTTCTGCCAACTTTTTTTTCTCACGAAAACGTAGAGGCCACGCCTTCTTCAGTGCTTGTACACTGGTACCATCGATAAGTCTGACAACACCCTTCTTTCAGCAGATGCTCTATGATATCATGGTGGAATTAGGCCATATGTGAACAATGAAGCTTTAACATACCCTTTCCCTAAAATTATTGAGCTGTTGCATATATCAGTGTGTGCAATAAGGTATACAGTGGCGAGATAGTTTGCTGGGCCTTACCACCTTGGTGAGAGCTTGCTGGGACCTGAGGGCTACATATGCCTTGAGCGGCCAGCAAAGTTGTGCTTGCTAAGGCAGCACATATACTAAAATTGGATCGATACAGAAAAGATTAGCATGGCCCCTGCGAAAGGATGACATGCAAATCCGTGAAGCGCTCCATATTTATGCAGCTGTGATCAAGGCCTGCTTCACAGGTCTAAAAGCATCCCCTCCTGCAACTCTTTATTTTCGTTTGTGTTCTCTTCCAAATCAGGAAAATTCTGTCAAGTTTCTTCACTGCCTCAAGATCTCCATAGGATCAACTCCTCCTGCTGCATATCGTGTCCAGTTACATCGAGTTTATACTCCCTTGACAAAGACATCAAAGGATGTTTCGTCTTTCTGCCAACTTTTTTTCTCACGAAATGTAGAGGCCACGCCTTCTTCAGTGCTTGTACACTGGTACCATCGATAAGTCTGGCAACACCCTTTTTTCAGCAGATGCTCTAAGATATCATGGTGGAATTAGGCCATATGTCAACAAGGAAGCTTTAACATACCCTTTCCCTAAAATTATTGAGCTGTTGCATATATCAGTGTGTGCAATAAGGTATACAGTGTCGAGATAGTTTGCTGGGCCTTACCACCTTGGTGAGAGCTTGCTGGGACCTGAGGTGTACATATGCCTTGAGCGGCCAGCAAACTTGTGCTTGCTAAGGCAGCACATATACTAAAATTGGATCGATACAGAGAAGATTAGCATGGCCCCTGCGAAAGGATGACACGCAAATCCGTGAAGCGCTCCATATTTATGCAGCTGTGATCAAGGCCTGCTTCACAGGTCTAAAAGCATCCTCTCCTGCCACTCTTTATTTTCGTTTGTGTTCTCTTCCAAATCAGGAAAATTCTGTCAAGTCCTTCACTGCCTCAAGATCTCCATAGGATCAACTCCTCCTGCTGCATATCGTGTCCAGTTACATCGAGTTTATACTCCCTTGACAAAGACATCAAAGGATGTTTCGTCTTTCTGCCAACTTTTTTTCTTACGAAAACGTAGAGGCCACGCCTTCTTCAGTGCTTGTACACTGGTACCATCGATAAGTCTGACAACACCCTTCTTTCAGCAGATGCTCTATGATATCATGGTGGAATTAGGCCATATGTGAACAATGAAGCTTTAACATACCCTTTCCCTAAAATTATTGAGCTGTTGCATATATCAGTGTGTGCAATAAGGTATACAGTGGCGAGATAGTTTGCTGGGCCTTACCACCTTGGTGAGAGCTTGGGACCTGAGGGCTACATATGCCTTGAGCGGCCAGCAAAGTTGTGCTTGCTAAGGCAGCACATATACTAAAATTGGATCGATACAGAGAAGATTAGCATGGCCCCTGCGAAAGGATGACATGCAAATCCGTGAAGCGCTCCATATTTATGCAGCTGTGATCAAGGCCTGCTTCACAGGTCTAAAAGCATCCCCTCCTGCAACTCTTTATTTTCGTTTGTGTTCTCTTCCAAATCAGGAAAATTCTGTCAAGTTTCTTCACTGCCTCAAGATCTCCATAGGATCAACTCCTCCTGCTGCATATCGTGTCCAGTTACATCGAGTTTATACTCCCTTGACAAAGACATCAAAGGATGTTTCGTCTTTCTGCCAACTTTTTTTCTCACGAAATGTAGAGGCCACGCCTTCTTCAGTGCTTGTACACTGGTACCATCGATAAGTCTGGCAACACCCTTCTTTCAGCAGATGCTCTAAGATATCATGGTGGAATTAGGCCATATGTCAACAAGGAAGCTTTAACATACCCTTTCCCTAAAATTATTGAGCTGTTGCATATATCAGTGTGTGCAATAAGGTATACAGTGTCGAGATAGTTTGCTGGGCCTTACCACCTTGGTGAGAGCTTGCTGGGACCTGAGGTGTACATATGCCTTGAGCGGCCAGCAAACTTGTGCTTGCTAAGGCAGCACATATACTAAAATTGGATCGATACAGAGAAGATTAGCATGGCCCCTGCGAAAGGATGACACGCAAATCCGTGAACCGCTCCATATTTATGCAGCTGTGATCAAGGCCTGCTTCACAGGTCTAAAAGCATCCCCTCCTGCCACTCTTTATTTTCGTTTGTGTTCTCTTCCAAATCAGGAAAATTCTGTCAAGTCCTTCACTGCCTCAAGATCTCCATAGGATCAACTCCTCCTGCTGCATATCGTGTCCAGTTACATCGAGTTTATACTCCCTTGACAAAGACATCAAATGATGTTTCGTCTTTCTGCCCACTTTTTTTCTCACGAAAACGTAGAGGCCACGCCTTCTTCAGTGCTTGTACACTGGTACCATCGATAAGTCTGACAACACCCTTCTTTCAGCAGATGCTCTATGATATCATGGTGGAATTAGGCCATATGTGAACAATGAAGCTTTAACATACCCTTTCCCTAAAATTATTGAGCTGTTGCATATATCAGTGTGTGCAATAAGGTATACAGTGTCGAGATAGTTTGCTGGGCCTTACCACCTTGGTGAGAGCTTGCTGGGACCTGAGGTGTACATATGCCTTGAGCGGCCAGCAAACTTGTGCTTGCTAGGGCAGCACATATACTAAAATTGGATCGATACAGAGAAGATTAGCATGGCCCCTGCGAAAGGATGACACGCAAATCCGTGAAGCGCTCCATATTTATGCAGCTGTGATCAAGGCCTGCTTCACAGGTCTAAAAGCATCCCCTCCTGCCACTCTTTATTTTCGTTTGTGTTCTCTTCCAAATCAGGAAAATTCTGTCAAGTCCTTCACTGCCTCAAGATCTCCATAGGATCAACTCCTCCTGCTGCATATCGTGTCCAGTTACATCGAGTTTATACTCCCTTGACAAAGACATCAAAGGATGTTTCGTCTTTCTGCCAACTCTTTTTCTCACGAAAACGTAGAGGCCACGCCTTCTTCAGTGCTTGTACACTGGTACCATCGATAAGTCTGACAACACCCTTCTTTCAGCAGATGCTCTATGATATCATAGTGGAATTAGGCCATATGTGAACAATGAAGCTTTAACATACCCTTTCCCTAAAATGATTGAGCTGTTGCATATATCAGTGTGTGCAATAAGGTATACAGTGTCGAGATAGTTTGCTGGGCCTTACCACCTTGGTGAGAGCTTGCTGGGACCTGAGGTGTACATATGCCTTGAGCGGCCGGCAAACTTGTGCTTGCTAAGGCAGCACATATACTAAAATTGGATCGATACAGAGAAGATTAGCATGGCCCCTGCGAAAGGATGGCACGCAAATCCGTGAAGCGCTCCATATTTATGCAGCTGTGATCAAGGCCTGCTTCACAGGTCTAAAAGCATCCCCTCCTGCCACTCTTTATTTTCGTTTGTGTTCTCTTCCAATTCAGGAAAATTCTGTCAAGTTCTTCACTGCCTCAAGATCTCCATAGGATCAACTCCTCCTGCTGCATATCGTGTCCAGTTACATCGAGTTTATACTCCCTTGACAAAGACATCAAATGATGTTTCGTCTTTCTGCCCACTTTTTTTCTCACGAAAACATAGAGGCCACGCCTTCTTCAGTGCTTTACACTGGTACCATCGATAAGTCTGACAACACCCTTCTTTCAGCAGATGCTCTATGATATCATGGTGGAATTAGGCCATATGTGAACAATGAAGCTTTAACATACCCTTTCCCTAAAATGATTGAGCTGTTGCATATATCAGTGTGTGCAATAAGGTATACAGTGTCGAGATAGTTTGCACCTTGGTGAGAGCTTGCTGGGACCTGAGGTGTACATATGCCTTGAGCGGCCAGCAAAGTTGTGCTTGATAAGGCAGCACATATACTAAAATTGGATCGATACAGAGAAGATTAGCATGGCCCCTGCGAAAGGATGACACGCAAATCCGTGAAGCGCTCCATATTTATGCAGCTGTGATCAAGGCCTGCTTCACAGGTCTAAAAGCATCCTCTCCTGCCACTCTTTATTTTCGTTTGTGTTCTCTTCAAAATCAGGAAAATTCTGTCAAGTCCTTCACTGCCTCAAGATCTCCATAGGATTAACTCCTCCTGCTGCATATCGTGTCCAGTTACATCGAGTTTATACTCCCTTGACAAAGACATCAAAGGATGTTTCGTCTTTCTGCCAACTTTTTTTCTCACGAAAACGTAGAGGCCACGCCTTCTTCAGTGCTTGTACACTGGTACCATCGATAAGTCTGACAACACCCTTCTTTCAGCAGATGCTCTATGATATCATGGTGGAATTAGGCCATATATGAACAATGAAGCTTTAACATACCCTTTCCCTAAAATTATTGAGCTGTTGCATATATCAGTGTGTGCAATAAGGTATACAGTGTCGAGATAGTTTGCTGGGCCTTACCACCTTGGTGAGAGCTTGCTGGGACCTGAGGTGTACATATGCCTTGAGCGGCGAGCAAACTTGTGCTTGCTAAGGCAGCACATATACTAAAATTGGATCTATACAGAGAAGATTAGCATGGCCACAGCGAAAGGATGACACGCAAATCCGTGAAGCGCTCCATATTTATGCAGCTGTGATCAAGGCCTGCTTCACAGGTCTAAAAGCATCCCCTCCTGCCACTCTTTATTTTCGTTTGTGTTCTCTTCCAAATCAGGAAAATTCTGTCAAGTTCTTCACTGCCTCAAGATCTCCATAGGATCAACTCCTCCTGCTGCATATCGTGTCCAGTTACATCGAGTTTATACTCCCTTGACAAAGACATCAAAGGATGTTTCGTCTTTCTGCCAACTTTTTTTCTCACGAAAACGTAGAGGCCACGCCTTCTTCAGTGCTTGTACACTGGTACCATCGATAAGTCTGACAACACCCTTCTTTCAGCAGATGCTCTATGATATCATGGTGGAATTAGGCCATATATGAACAATGAAGCTTTAACATACCCTTTCCCTAAAATTATTGAGCTGTTGCATATATCAGTGTGTGCAATAAGGTATACAGTGTCGAGATAGTTTGCTGGGCCTTACCACCTTGGTGAGAGCTTGCTGGGACCTGAGGTGTACATATGCCTTGAGCGGCCAGCAAACTTGTGCTTGCTAAGGCAGCACATATACTAAAATTGGATCTATACAGAGAAGATTAGCATGGCCACAGCGAAAGGATGACACGCAAATCCGTGAAGCGCTCCATATTTATGCAGCTGTGATCAAGGCCTGCTTCACAGGTCTAAAAGCATCCCCTCCTGCCACTCTTTATTTTCGTTTGTGTTCTCTTCCAAATCAGGAAAATTCTGTCAAGTTCTTCACTGCCTCAAGATCTCCATAGGATCAACTCCTCCTGCTGCATATCGTGTCCAGTTACATCGAGTTTATACTCCCTTGACAAAGACATCAAATGATGTTTCGTCTTTCTGCCCACTTTTTTTCTCACGAAAATGTAGAGGCCACGCCTTCTTCAGTGCTTGTACACTGGTACCATCGATAAGTCTGACAACACCCTTCTTTCAGCAGATGCTCTATGATATCATGGTGGAATTAGGCCATATGTGAACAATGAAGCTTTAACATACCCTTTCCCTAAAATGATTGAGCTGTTGCATATATCAGTGTGTGCAATAAGGTATACAGTGTCGAGATAGTTTGCTGGGCCTTACCACCTTGGTGAGAGCTTGCTGGGACCTGAGGTGTACATATGCCTTGAGCGGCCAGCAAAGTTGTGCTTGCTAAGGCAGCACATATACTAAAATTGGATCGATACAGAGAAGATTAGCATGGCCACAGCGAAAGGATGACACGCAAATCCGTGAAGCGCTCAATATTTATGCAGCTGTGATCAAGGCCTGCTTCACAGGTCTAAAAGCATCCCCTTCTGCCACTCTTTATTTTCGTTTGTGTTCTCTTCCAAATCAGGAAAATTCTGTCAAGTCCTTCACTGCCTCAAGATCTCCATAGGATCAACTCCTCCTGCTGCATATCGTGTCCAGTTACATCGAGTTTATACTCCCTTGACAAAGACATCAAAGGATGTTTCGTCTTTCTGCCAACTTTTTTTCTCACGAAAACGTAGAGGCCACGCCTTCTTCAGTGCTTGTACACTGGTACCATCGATAAGTCTGACAACACCCTTCTTTCAGCAGATGCTCTATGATATCATGTTGGAATTAGGCCATATGTGAACAATGAAGCTTTAACATACCCTTTCCCTAAAATTATTGAGCTGTTGTATATATCAGTGTGTGCAATAAGGTATATAGTGGCGAGATAGTTTGCTGGGCCTTACCACCTTGGTGAGAGCTTATTGGGACCTGAGGGGTATATATGCCTTGAGCGGCCAGCAAACTTGTGCTTGCTAAGGCAGCACATATACTAAAATTGGATCGATACAGAGAAGATTAGCATGGCCCCTGCGAAAGGATGACACACAAATCCGTGAAGCGCTCCATATTTATGCAGCTGTGATCAAGGCCTGCTTCACAGGTCTAAAAGCATCCCCTCCTGCCACTCTTTATTTTCGTTTGTGTTCTCTTCCAAATCAGGAAAATTCTGTCAAGTTCTTCACTGCCTCAAGATCTCCATAGGATCAACTCCTCCTGCTGCATATCGTGTCCAGTTACATCGAGTTTATACTCCCTTGACAAAGACATCAAATGATGTTTCGTCTTTCTGCCCACTTTTTTTCTCACGAAAACGTAGAGGCCACGCCTTCTTCAGTGCTTGTACACTGGTACCATCGATAAGTCTGACAACACCCTTCTTTCAGCAGATGCTCTGTGATATCATGGTGGAATTAGGCCATATGTGAACAATGAAGCTTTAACATACCCTTTCCCTAAAATGATTGAGCTGTTGCATATATCAGTGTGTGCAATAAGGTATACAGTGGCGAGATAGTTTGCTGGGCCTTACCACCTTGGTGAGAGCTTGCTGGGACCTGAGGTGTACATATGCCTTGAGCGGCCAGCAAAGTTGTGCTTGCTAAGGCAGCACATATACTAAAATTGGATCGATACAGAGAAGATTAGCATGGCCCCTGCGAAAGGATGACACGCAAATCCGTGAAGCGCTCCATATTTATGCAGCAGTGATCAAGGCCTGCTTCACAGGTCTAAAAGCATCCCCTCCTGCCACTCTTTATTTTCGTTTGTGTTCTCTTCCAAATCAGGAAAATTCTGTCAAGTTCTTCACTGCCTCAAGATCTCCATAGGATCAACTCCTCAGGTGCATATCGTGTCCAGTTACATCGAGTTTATACTCCCTTGACAAAGACATCAAAGGATGTTTCGTCTTTCTGCCCACTTTTTTTCTCACGAAAACGTAGAGGCCACGCCTTCTTCAGTGCTTGTACACTGGTACCATCGATAAGTCTGACAACACCCTTCTTTCAGCAGATGCTCTATGATATCATGGTGGAATTAGGCCATATGTGAACAATGAAGCTTTAACATACCCTTTCCCTAAAATGATTGAGCTGTTGCATATATCAGTGTGTGCAATAAGGTATACAGTGTCGAGATAGTTTGCTGGGCCTTACCACCTTGGTGAGAGCTTGCTGGGACTTGAGGTGTACATATGCCTTGAGCGGCCAGCAAAGTTGTGCTTGCTAAGGCAGCACATATACTAAAATTGGATCGATACAGAGAAGATTAGCATGGCCCCTGCGAAAGGATGACACGCAAATCCGTGAAGCGCTCCATATTTATGCAGCTGTGATCAAGGCCTGCTTCACAGGTCTAAAAGCATCCCCTCCTGCCACTCTTTATTTTCGTTTGTGTTCTCTTCCAAATCAGGAAAATTCTGTCAAGTCCTTCACTGCCTCAAGATCTCCATAGGATCAACTCCTCCTGCTGCATATCGTGTCCAGTTACATCGAGTTTATACTCCCTTGACAAAGACATCAAAGGATGTTTCGTCTTTCTGCCAACTTTTTTTCTCACGAAAACGTAGAGGCCACGCCTTCTTCAGTGCTTGTACACTGGTACCATCGATAAGTCTGACAACACCCTTCTTTCAGCAGATGCTCTATGATATCATGGTGGAATTAGGCCATATGTGAACAATGAAGCTTTAACATACCCTTTCCCTAAAATTATTGAGCTGTTGCATATATCAGTGTGTGCAATAAGGTATACAGTGTCGAGATAGTTTGCACCTTGGTGAGAGCTTGCTGGGACCTGAGGTGTACATATGCCTTGAGCGGCCAGCAAAGTTGTGCTTGATAAGGCAGCACATATACTAAAATTGGATCGATACAGAGAAGATTAGCATGGCCCCTGCGAAAGGATGACACGCAAATCCGTGAAGCGCTCCATATTTATGCAGCTGTGATCAAGGCCTGCTTCACAGGTCTAAAAGCATCCTCTCCTGCCACTCTTTATTTTCGTTTGTGTTCTCTTCCAAATCAGGAAAATTCTGTCAAGTCCTTCACTGCCTCAAGATCTCCATAGGATTAACTCCTCCTGCTGCATATCGTGTCCAGTTACATCGAGTTTATACTCCCTTGACAAAGACATCAAAGGATGTTTCGTCTTTCTGCCAACTTTTTTTCTCACGAAAACGTAGAGGCCACGCCTTCTTCAGTGCTTGTACACTGGTACCATCGATAAGTCTGACAACACCCTTCTTTCAGCAGATGCTCTATGATATCATGGTGGAATTAGGCCATATATGAACAATGAAGCTTTAACATACCCTTTCCCTAAAATTATTGAGCTGTTGCATATATCAGTGTGTGCAATAAGGTATACAGTGTCGAGATAGTTTGCTGGGCCTTACCACCTTGGTGAGAGCTTGCTGGGACCTGAGGTGTACATATGCCTTGAGCGGCCAGCAAACTTGTGCTTCCTAAGGCAGCACATATACTAAAATTGGATCTATACAGAGAAGATTAGCATGGCCACAGCGAAAGGATGACACGCAAATCCGTGAAGCGCTCCATATTTATGCAGCTGTGATCAAGGCCTGCTTCACAGGTCTAAAAGCATCCCCTCCTGCCACTCTTTATTTTCGTTTGTGTTCTCTTCCAAATCAGGAAAATTCTGTCAAGTCCTTCACTGCCTCAAGATCTCCATAGGATCAACTCCTCCTGCTGCATATCGTGTCCAGTTACATCAAGTTTATACTCCCTTGACAAAGACATCAAAGGATGTTTCGTCTTTCTGCCAACTTTTTTTCTCACGAAAACGTAGAGGCCACGCCTTCTTCAGTGCTTGTACACTGGTACCATCGATAAGTCTGACAACACCCTTCTTTCAGCAGATGCTCTATGATATCATGGTGGAATTAGGCCATATGTGAACAATGAAGCTTTAACATACCCTTTCCCTAAAATGATTGAGCTGTTGCATATATCAGTGTGTGCAATAAGGTATACAGTGTCGAGATAGTTTGCACCTTGGTGAGAGCTTGCTGGGACCTGAGGTGTACATATGCCTTGAGCGGCCAGCAAAGTTGTGCTTGATAAGGCAGCACATATACTAAAATTGTATCGATACAGAGAAGATTAGCATGGCCCCTGCGAAAGGATGACACGCAAATCCGTGAAGCGCTCCATATTTATGCAGCTGTGATCAAGGCCTGCTTCACAGGTCTAAAAGCATCCTCTCCTGCCACTCTTTATTTTCGTTTGTGTTCTCTTCCAAATCAGGAAAATTCTGTCAAGTCCTTCACTGCCTCAAGATCTCCATAGGATTAACTCCTCCTGCTGCATATCGTGTCCAGTTACATCGAGTTTATACTCCCTTGACAAAGACATCAAAGGATGTTTCGTCTTTCTGCCAACTTTTTTTCTCACGAAAACGTAGAGGCCACGCCTTCTTCAGTGCTTGTACACTGGTACCATCGATAAGTCTGACAACACCCTTCTTTCAGCAGATGCTCTATGATATCATGGTGGAATTAGGCCATATATGAACAATGAAGCTTTAACATACCCTTTCCCTAAAATGATTGAGCTGTTGCATATATCAGTGTGTGCAATAAGGTATACAGTGGCGAGATAGTTTGCTGGGCCTTACCACCTTGGTGAGAGCTTGCTGGGACCTGAGGTGTACATATGCCTTGAGCGGCCAGCAAACTTGTGCTTGCTAAGGCAGCACATATACTAAAATTGGATCGATACAGAGAAGATTAGCATGGCCCCTGCGAAAGGATGACACGCAAATCCGTGAAGCGCTCCATATTTATGCAGCAGTGATCAAGGCCTGCTTCACAGGTCTAAAAGCATCCCCTCCTGCCACTCTTTATTTTCGTTTGTGTTCTCTTCCAAATCAGGAAAATTCTGTCAAGTTCTTCACTGCCTCAAGATCTCCATAGGATCAACTCCTCAGGTGCATATCGTGTCCAGTTACATCGAGTTTATACTCCCTTGACAAAGACATCAAAGGATGTTTCGTCTTTCTGCCCACTTTTTTTCTCACGAAAACGTAGAGGCCACGCCTTCTTCAGTGCTTGTACACTGGTACCATCGATAAGTCTGACAACACCCTTCTTTCAGCAGATGCTCTATGATATCATGGTGGAATTAGGCCATATATGAACAATGAAGCTTTAACATACCCTTTCCCTAAAATTATTGAGCTGTTGCATATATCAAAGTGTGCAATAAGGTATACAGTGTCGAGATAGTTTGCTGGGCCTTACCACCTTGGTGAGAGCTTGCTGGGACCTGAGGTGTACATATGCCTTGAGCGGCCAGCAAACTTGTGCTTCCTAAGGCAGCACATATACTAAAATTGGATCTATACAGAGAAGATTAGCATGGCCACAGCGAAAGGATGACACGCAAATCCGTGAAGCGCTCCATATTTATGCAGCTGTGATCAAGGCCTGCTTCACAGGTCTAAAAGCATCCCCTCCTGCCACTCTTTATTTTCGTTTGTGTTCTCTTCCAAATCAGGAAAATTCTGTCAAGTCCTTCACTGCCTCAAGATCTCCATAGGATCAACTCCTCCTGCTGCATATCGTGTCCAGTTACATCAAGTTTATACTCCCTTGACAAAGACATCAAAGGATGTTTCGTCTTTCTGCCAACTTTTTTTCTCACGAAAACGTAGAGGCCACGCCTTCTTCAGTGCTTGTACACTGGTACCATCGATAAGTCTGACAACACCCTTCTTTCAGCAGATGCTCTATGATATCATGGTGGAATTAGGCCATATGTGAACAATGAAGCTTTAACATACCCTTTCCCTAAAATGATTGAGCTGTTGCATATATCAGTGTGTGCAATAAGGTATACAGTGTCGAGATAGTTTGCACCTTGGTGAGAGCTTGCTGGGACCTGAGGTGTACATATGCCTTGAGCGGCCAGCAAAGTTGTGCTTGATAAGGCAGCACATATACTAAAATTGTATCGATACAGAGAAGATTAGCATGGCCCCTGCGAAAGGATGACACGCAAATCCGTGAAGCGCTCCATATTTATGCAGCTGTGATCAAGGCCTGCTTCACAGGTCTAAAAGCATCCTCTCCTGCCACTCTTTATTTTCGTTTGTGTTCTCTTCCAAATCAGGAAAATTCTGTCAAGTCCTTCACTGCCTCAAGATCTCCATAGGATTAACTCCTCCTGCTGCATATCGTGTCCAGTTACATCGAGTTTATACTCCCTTGACAAAGACATCAAAGGATGTTTCGTCTTTCTGCCAACTTTTTTTCTCACGAAAACGTAGAGGCCACGCCTTCTTCAGTGCTTGTACACTGGTACCATCGATAAGTCTGACAACACCCTTCTTTCAGCAGATGCTCTATGATATCATGGTGGAATTAGGCCATATATGAACAATGAAGCTTTAACATACCCTTTCCCTAAAATTATTGAGCTGTTGCATATATCAGTGTGTGCAATAAGGTATACAGTGTCGAGATAGTTTGCTGGGCCTTACCACCTTGGTGAGAGCTTATTGGGACCTGAGGGGTATATATGCCTTGAGCGGCCAGCAAAATTGTGCTTGCTAAGGCAGCACATATACTAAAATTGGATCTATACAGAGAAGATTAGCATGGCCACGGCGAAAGGATGACACGCAAATCCGTGAAGCGCTCCATATTTATGCAGCTGTGATCAAGGCCTGCTTCACAGGTCTAAAAGCATCCCCTCCTGCCACTCTTTATTTTCGTTTGTGTTCTCTTCCAAATCAGGAAAATTCTGTCAAGTTCTTCACTGCCTCAAGATCTCCATAGGATCAACTCCTCCTGCTGCATATCGTGTCCAGTTACATCGAGTTTATACTCCCTTGACAAAGACATCAAAGGATGTTTCGTCTTTCTGCCAACTTTTTTTCTCACGAAAACGTAGAGGCCGCGCCTTCTTCAGTGCTTGTACACTGGTACCATCGATAAGTCTGACAACACCCTTCTTTCAGCAGATGCTCTATGATATCATGGTGGAATTAGGCCATATATGAACAATGAAGCTTTAACATACCCTTTCCCTAAAATTATTGAGCTGTTGCATATATCAGTGTGTGCAATAAGGTATACAGTGTCGAGATAGTTTGCTGGGCCTTACCACCTTGGTGAGAGCTTGCTGGGACCTGAGGTGTACATATGCCTTGAGCGGCCAGCAAACTTGTGCTTGCTAAGGCAGCACATATACTAAAATTGAAACGATACAGAGAAGATTAGCATGGCCCCTGCGAAAGGATGACACGCAAATCCGTGAAGCGCTCCATATTTATGCAGCTGTGATCAAGGCCTGCTTCACAGGTCTAAAAGCATCCCCTCCTGCCACTCTTTATTTTCGTTTGTGTTCTCTTCCAAATCAGGAAAATTCTGTCAAGTCCTTCACTGCCTCAAGATCTCCATAGGATCAACTCCTCCTGCTGCATATCGTGTCCAGTTACATCGAGTTTATACTCCCTTGACAAAGACATCAAAGGATGTTTCGTCTTTCTGCCAACTTTTTTTCTCACGAAAACGTAGAGGCCACGCCTTCTTCAGTGCTTGTACACTGGTACCATCGATAAGTCTGACAACACCCTTCTTTCAGCAGATGCTCTATGATATCATGTTGGAATTAGGCCATATGTGAACAATGAAGCTTTAACATACCCTTTCCCTAAAATTATTGAGCTGTTGCATATATCAGTGTGTGCAATAAGGTATATAGTGGCGAGATAGTTTGCTGGGCCTTACCACCTTGGTGAGAGCTTATTGGGACCTGAGGGGTATATATGCCTTGAGCGGCCAGCAAACTTGTGCTTGCTAAGGCAGCACATATACTAAAATTGAATCGATACAGAGAAGATTAGCATGGCCCCTGCGAAAGGATGACACGCAAATCCGTGAAGCGCTCCATATTTATGCAGCTGTGATCAAGGCCTGCTTCACAGGTCTAAAAGCATCCCCTCCTGCCACTCTTTATTTTCGTTTGTGTTCTCTTCCAAATCAGGAAAATTCTGTCAAGTTCTTCACTGCCTCAAGATCTCCATAGGATCAACTCCTCCTGCTGCATATCGTGTCCAGTTACATCGAGTTTATACTCCCTTGACAAAGACATCAAAGGATGTTTCGTCTTTCTGCCAACTTTTTTTCTCACGAAAACGTAGAGGCCACGCCTTCTTCAGTGCTTGTACACTGGTACCATCGATAAGTCTGACAACACCCTTCTTTCAGCAGATGCTCTATGATATCATGGTGGAATTAGGCCATATGTGAACAATGAAGCTTTAACATACCCTTTCCCTAAAATGATTGAGCTGTTGCATATATCAGTGTGTGCAATAAGGTATACAGTGTCGAGATAGTTTGCACCTTGGTGAGAGCTTGCTGGGACCTGAGGTGTACATATGCCTTGAGCGGCCAGCAAAGTTGTGCTTGATAAGGCAGCACATATACTAAAATTGGATCGATACAGAGAAGATTAGCATGGCCCCTGCGAAAGGATGACACGCAAATCCGTGAAGCGCTCCATATTTATGCAGCTGTGATCAAGGCCTGCTTCACAGGTCTAAAAGCATCCTCTCCTGCCACTCTTTATTTTCGTTTGTGTTCTCTTCCAAATCAGGAAAATTCTGTCAAGTCCTTCACTGCCTCAAGATCTCCATAGGATTAACTCCTCCTGCTGCATATCGTGTCCAGTTACATCGAGTTTATACTCCCTTGACAAAGACATCAAAGGATGTTTCGTCTTTCTGCCAACTTTTTTTCTCACGAAAACGTAGAGGCCACGCCTTCTTCAGTGCTTGTACACTGGTACCATCGATAAGTCTGACAACACCCTTCTTTCAGCAGATGCTCTATGATATCATGGTGGAATTAGGCCATATATGAACAATGAAGCTTTAACATACCCTTTCCCTAAAATTATTGAGCTGTTGCATATATCAGTGTGTGCAATAAGGTATACAGTGTCGAGATAGTTTGCTGGGCCTTACCACCTTGGTGAGAGCTTGCTGGGACCTGAGGTGTACATATGCCTTGAGCGGCCAGCAAACTTGTGCTTGCTAAGGCAGCACATATACTAAAATTGGATCTATACAGAGAAGATTAGCATGGCCACAGCGAAAGGATGACACGCAAATCCGTGAAGCGCTCCATATTTATGCAGCTGTGATCAAGGCCTGCTTCACAGGTCTAAAAGCATCCCCTCCTGCCACTCTTTATTTTCGTTTGTGTTCTCTTCCAAATCAGGAAAATTCTGTCAAGTTCTTCACTGCCTCAAGATCTCCATAGGATCAACTCCTCCTGCTGCATATCGTGTCCAGTTACATCGAGTTTATACTCCCTTGACAAAGACATCAAAGGATGTTTCGTCTTTCTGCCAACTTTTTTTCTCACGAAAACGTAGAGGCCACGCCTTCTTCAGTGCTTGTACACTGGTACCATCGATAAGTCTGACAACACCCTTCTTTCAGCAGATGCTCTATGATATCATGGTGGAATTAGGCCATATGTGAACAATGAAGCTTTAACATACCCTTTCCCTAAAATGATTGAGCTGTTGCATATATCAGTGTGTGCAATAAGGTATACAGTGTCGAGATAGTTTGCACCTTGGTGAGAGCTTGCTGGGACCTGAGGTGTACATATGCCTTGAGCGGCCAGCAAAGTTGTGCTTGATAAGGCAGCACATATAATAAAATTGGATCGATACAGAGAAGATTAGCATGGCCCCTACGAAAGGATGACACGCAAATCCGTGAAGCGCTCCATATTTATGCAGCTGTGATCAAGGCCTGCTTCACAGGTCTAAAAGCATCCTCTCCTGCCACTCTTTATTTTCGTTTGTGTTCTCTTCCAAATCAGGAAAATTCTGTCAAGTTCTTCACTGCCTCAAGATCTCCATAGGATTAACTCCTCCTGCTGCATATCGTGTCCAGTTACATCGAGTTTATACTCCCTTGACAAAGACATCAAAGGATGTTTCGTCTTTCTGCCAACTTTTTTTCTCACGAAAACGTAGAGGCCACGCCTTCTTCAGTGCTTGTACACTGGTAACATCGATAAGTCTGACAACACCCTTCTTTCAGCAGATGCTCTATGATATCATGGTGGAATTAGGCCATATATGAACAATGAAGCTTTAACATACCCTTTCCCTAAAATTATTGAGCTGTTGCATATATCAGTGTGTGCAATAAGGTATACAGTGTCGAGATAGTTTGCTGGGCCTTACCACCTTGGTGAGAGCTTGCTGGGACCTGAGGTGTACATATGCCTTGAGCGGCCAGCAAACTTGTGCTTGCTAAGGCAGCACATATACTAAAATTGGATCTATACAGAGAAGATTAGCATGGCCACAGCGAAAGGATGACACGCAAATCCGTGAAGCGCTCCATATTTATGCAGCTGTGATCAAGGCCTGCTTCACAGGTCTAAAAGCATCCCCTCCTGCCACTCTTTATTTTCGTTTGTGTTCTCTTCCAAATCAGGAAAATTCTGTCAAGTCCTTCACTGCCTCAAGATCTCCATAGGATCAACTCCTCCTGCTGCAGATCGTGTCCAGTTACATCGAGTTTATACTCCCTTGACAAAGACATCAAAGGATGTTTCGTCTTTCTGCCAACTTTTTTTCTCACGAAAACGTAGAGGCCACGCCTTCTTCAGTGCTTGTACACTGGTTCCATCGATAAGTCTGACAACACCCTTCTTTCAGCAGATGCTCTATGATATCATGGTGGAATTAGGCCATATGTGAACAATGAAGCTTTAACATACCCTTTCCCTAAAATGATTGAGCTGTTGCATATATCAGTGTGTGCAATAAGGTATACAGTGGCGAGATAGTTTGCTGGGCCTTACCACCTTGGTGAGAGCTTATTGGGACCTGAGGGGTATATATGCCTTGAGCGGCCAGCAAACTTGTGCTTGCTAAGGCAGCACATATACTAAAATTGGATCGATACAGAGAAGATTAGCATGGCCCCTGCGAAAGGATGACACGCAAATCCGTGAAGCGCTCCATATTTATGCAGCTGTGATCAAGGCCTGCTTCACAGGTCTAAAAGCATCCCCTCCTGCCACTCTTTATTTTCGTTTGTGTTCTCTTCCAAATCAGGAAAATTCTGTCAAGTTCTTCACTGCCTCAAGATCTCCATAGGATCAACTCCTCCTGCTGCATATCGTGTCCAGTTACATCGAGTTTATACTCCCTTGACAAAGACATCAAATGATGTTTCGTCTTTCTGCCCACTTTTTTTCTCACGAAAACGTAGAGGCCACGCCTTCTTCAGTGCTTGTACACTGGTACCATCGATAAGTCTGACAACACCCTTCTTTCAGCAGATGCTCTATGATATCATGGTGGAATTAGGCCATATGTGAACAATGAAGCTTTAACATACCCTTTCCCTAAAATGATTGAGCTGTTGCATATATCAGTGTGTGCAATAAGGTATACAGTGGCGAGATAGTTTGCTGGGCCTTACCACCTTGGTGAGAGCTTGCTGGGACCTGAGGTGTACATATGCCTTGAGCGGCCAGCAAAGTTGTGCTTGCTAAGGCAGCACATATACTAAAATTGGATCGATACAGAGAAGATTAGCATGGCCCCTGCGAAAAGGATGACACGCAAATCCGTGAAGCGCTCCATATTTATGCAGCTGTGATCAAGGCCTGCTTCACAGGTCTAAAAGCATCCCCTCCTGCCACTCTTTATTTTCGTTTGTGTTCTCTTCCAAATCAGGAAAATTCTGTCAAGTTCTTCACTGCCTCAAGATCTCCATAGGATCAACTCCTCCTGCTGCATATCGTGTCCAGTTACATCGAGTTTATACTCCCTTGACAAAGACATCAAAGGATGTTTCGTCTTTCTGCCCACTTTTTTTCTCACGAAAACGTAGAGGCCACGCCTTCTTCAGTGCTTGTACACTGGTACCATCGATAAGTCTGACAACACCCTTCTTTCAACAGATGCTCTATGATATCATGGTGGAATTAGGCCATATGTGAACAATGAAGCTTTAACATACCCTTTCCCTAAAATGATTGAGCTGTTGCATATATCAGTGTGTGCAATAAGGTATACAGTGTCGAGATAGTTTGCTGGGCCTTACCACCTTGGTGAGAGCTTGCTGGGACTTGAGGTGTACATATGCCTTGAGCGGCCAGCAAAGTTGTGCTTGCTAAGGCAGCACATATACTAAAATTGGATCGATACAGAGAAGATTAGCATGGCCCCTGCGAAAGGATGACACGCAAATCCGTGAAGCGCTCCATATTTATGCAGCTGTGATCAAGGCCTGCTTCACAGGTCTAAAAGCATCCCCTCCTGCCACTCTTTATTTTCGTTTGTGTTCTCTTCCAAATCAGGAAAATTCTGTCAAGTCCTTCACTGCCTCAAGATCTCCATAGGATCAACTCCTCCTGCTGCATATTGTGTCCAGTTACATCGAGTTTATACTCCCTTGACAAAGACATCAAAGGATGTTTCGTCTTTCTGCCAACTTTTTTTCTCACGAAAACGTAGAGGCCACGCCTTCTTCAGTGCTTGTACACTGGTACCATCGATAAGTCTGACAACACCCTTCTTTCAGCAGATGCTCTATGATATCATGTTGGAATTAGGCCATATGTGAACAATGAAGCTTTAACATACCCTTTCCCTAAAATTATTGAGCTGTTGCATATATCAGTGTGTGCAATAAGGTATATAGTGGCGAGATAGTTTGCTGGGCCTTACCACCTTGGTGAGAGCTTATTGGGACCTGAGGGGTATATATGCCTTGAGCGGCCAGCAAACTTGTGCTTGCTAAGGCAGCACATATACTAAAATTGGATCGATACAGAGAAGATTAGCATGGCCCCTGCGAAAGGATGACACGCAAATCCGTGAAGCGCTCCATATTTATGCAGCTGTGATCAAGGCCTGCTTCACAGGTCTAAAAGCATCCCCTCCTGCCACTCTTTATTTTCGTTTGTGTTCTCTTCCAAATCAGGAAAATTCTGTCAAGTTCTTCACTGCCTCAAGATCTCCATAGGATCAACTCCTCCTGCTGCATATCGTGTCCAGTTACATCGAGTTTATACTCCCTTGACAAAGACATCAAAGGATGTTTCGTCTTTCTGCCAACTTTTTTTCTCACGAAAACGTAGAGGCCACGCCTTCTTCAGTGCTTGTACACTGGTACCATCGATAAGTCTGACAACACCCTTCTTTCAGCAGATGCTCTATGATATCATGGTGGAATTAGGCCATATGTGAACAATGAAGCTTTAACATACCCTTTCCCTAAAATTATTGAGCTGTTGCATATATCAGTGTGTGCAATAAGGTATACAGTGGCGAGATAGTTTGCTGGGCCTTACCACCTTGGTGAGAGCTTGCTGGGACCTGAGGGCTACATATGCCTTGAGCGGCCAGCAAAGTTGTGCTTGCTAAGGCAGCACATATACTAAAATTGGATCGATACAGAGAAGATTAGCATGGCCACAGCGAAAGGATGACACGCAAATCCGTGAAGCGCTCCATGTTTATGCAGCTGTGATCAAGGCCTGCTTCACAGGTCTAAAAGCATCCCCTCCTGCCACTCTTTATTTTCGTTTGTGTTCTCTTCCAAATCAGGTATATTCTGTCAAGTTCTTCACTGCCTCAAGATCTCCATAGGATCAACTCCTCCTGCTGCATATCGTGTCCAGTTACATCGAGTTTATACTCCCTTGACAAAGACATCAAAGGATGTTTCGTCTTTCTGCCCACTTTTTTTTCTCACGAAAACGTAGAGGCCACGCCTTCTTCAGTGCTTGTACACTGGTACCATCGATAAGTCTGACAACACCCTTCTTTCAGCAGATGCTCTATGATATCATGGTGGAATTAGGTCATATGTGAACAATGAAGCTTTAACATACCCTTTCCCTAAAATGATTGAGCTGTTGCATATATCAGTGTGTGCAATAAGGTATACAGTGGCGAGATAGTTTGCTGGGCCTTACCACCTTGGTGAGAGCTTATTGGGACCTGAGGGGTATATATGCCTTGAGCGGCCAGCAAACTTGTGCTTGCTAAGGCAGCACATATACTAAAATTGGATCGATACAGAGAAGATTAGCATGGCCCCTGCGAAAGGATGACACGCAAATCCGTGAAGCGCTCCATATTTATGCAGCTGTGATCAAGGCCTGCTTCACAGGTCTAAAAGCATCCCCTCCTGCCACTCTTTATTTTCGTTTGTGTTCTCTTCCAAATCAGGAAAATTCTGTCAAGTTCTTCACTGCCTCAAGATCTCCATAGGATCAACTCCTCCTGCTGCATATCGTGTCCAGTTACATCGAGTTTATACTCCCTTGACAAAGACATCAAATGATGTTTCGTCTTTCTGCCCACTTTTTTTCTCACGAAAACGTAGAGGCCACGCCTTCTTCAGTGCTTGTACACTGGTACCATCGATAAGTCTGACAACACCCTTCTTTCAGCAGATGCTCTATGATATCATGGTGGAATTAGGCCATATGTGAACAATGAAGCTTTAACATACCCTTTCCCTAAAATGATTGAGCTGTTGCATATATCAGTGTGTGCAATAAGGTATACAGTGTCGAGATAGTTTGCTGGGCCTTACCACCTTGGTGAGAGCTTGCTGGGACTTGAGGTGTACATATGCCTTGAGCGGCCAGCAAAGTTGTGCTTGCTAAGGCAGCACATATACTAAAATTGGATCGATACAGAGAAGATTAGCATGGCCCCTGCGAAAGGATGACACGCAAATCCGTGAAGCGCTCCATATTTATGCAGCTGTGATCAAGGCCTGCTTCACAGGTCTAAAAGCATCCCCTCCTGCCACTCTTTATTTTCGTTTGTGTTCTCTTCCAAATCAGGAAAATTCTGTCAAGTCCTTCACTGCCTCAAGATCTCCATAGGATCAACTCCTCCTGCTGCATATCGTGTCCAGTTACATCGAGTTTATACTCCCTTGACAAAGACATCAAAGGATGTTTCGTCTTTCTGCCAACTTTTTTTCTCACGAAAACGTAGAGGCCACGCCTTCTTCAGTGCTTGTACACTGGTACCATCGATAAGTCTGACAACACCCTTCTTTCAGCAGATGCTCTATGATATCATGTTGGAATTAGGCCATATGTGAACAATGAAGCTTTAACATACCCTTTCCCTAAAATTATTGAGCTGTTGCATATATCAGTGTGTGCAATAAGGTATATAGTGGCGAGATAGTTTGCTGGGCCTTACCACCTTGGTGAGAGCTTATTGGGACCTGAGGGGTATATATGCCTTGAGCGGCCAGCAAACTTGTGCTTGCTAAGGCAGCACATATACTAAAATTGGATCGATACAGAGAAGATTAGCATGGCCCCTGCGAAAGGATGACACGCAAATCCGTGAAGCGCTCCATATTTATGCAGCTGTGATCAAGGCCTGCTTCACAGGTGTAAAAGCATCCCCTCCTGCCACTCTTTATTTTCGTTTGTGTTCTCTTCCAAATCAGGAAAATTCTGTCAAGTTCTTCACTGCCTCAAGATCTCCATAGGATCAACTCCTCCTGCTGCATATCGTGTCCAGTTACATCGAGTTTATACTCCCTTGACAAAGACATCAAAGGATGTTTCGTCTTTCTGCCAACTTTTTTTCTCACGAAAACGTAGAGGCCACGCCTTCTTCAGTGCTTGTACACTGGTACCATCGATAAGTCTGACAACACCCTTCTTTCAGCAGATGCTCTATGATATCATGGTGGAATTAGGCCATATGTGAACAATGAAGCTTTAACATACCCTTTCCCTAAAATATTGAGCTGTTGCATATATCAGTGTGTGCAATAAGGTATACAGTGGCGAGATAGTTTGCTGGGCCTTACCACCTTGGTGAGAGCTTGCTGGGACCTGAGGGCTACATATGCCTTGAGCGGCCAGCAAAGTTGTGCTTGCTAAGGCAGCACATATACTAAAATTGGATCGATACAGAGAAGATTAGCATGGCCACAGCGAAAGGATGACACGCAAATCCGTGAAGCGCTCCATGTTTATGCAGCTGTGATCAAGGCCTGCTTCACAGGTCTAAAAGCATCCCCTCCTGCCACTCTTTATTTTCGTTTGTGTTCTCTTCCAAATCAGGTATATTCTGTCAAGTTCTTCACTGCCTCAAGATCTCCATAGGATCAACTCCTCCTGCTGCATATCGTGTCCAGTTACATCGAGTTTATACTCCCTTGACAAAGACATCAAAGGATGTTTCGTCTTTCTGCCCACTTTTTTTTCTCACGAAAACGTAGAGGCCACGCCTTCTTCAGTGCTTGTACACTGGTACCATCGATAAGTCTGACAACACCCTTCTTTCAGCAGATGCTCTATGATATCATGGTGGAATTAGGCCATATGTGAACAATGAATTTTAACATACCCTTTCCCTAAAATGATTGAGCTGTTGCATATATCAGTGTGTGCAATAAGGTATACAGTGTCGAGATAGTTTGCTGGGCCTTACCACCTTGGTGAGAGCTTGCTGGGACCTGAGGTGTACATATGCCTTGAGCGGCCAGCAAACTTGTGCTTGATAAGGCAGCACATATACTAAAATTGGATCGATACAGGGAAGATTAGCATGGCCCCTGCGAAAGGATGACACGCAAATCCGTGAAGCGCTCCATATTTATGCAGCTGTGATCAAGGCCTGCTTCACAGGTCTAAAAGCATCCCCTCCTGCCACTCTTTATTTTCGTTTTTGTTCTCTTCCAAATCAGGAAAATTCTGTCAAGTCCTTCACTGCCTCAAGATCTCCATAGGATCAACTCCTCCTGCTGCATATCGTGTCCAGTTACATCGAGTTTATACTCCCTTGACAAAGACATCAAAGGATGTTTCGTCTTTCTGCCAACTTTTTTTCTCACGAAAACGTAGAGGCCACGCCTTCTTCAGTGCTTGTACACTGGTACCATCGATAAGTCTGACAACACCCTTCAGCAGATGCTCTATGATATCATGGTGGAATTAGGCCATATGTGAACAATGAAGCTTTAACATACCCTTTCCCTAAAATGATTGAGCTGTTGCATATATCAGTGTGTGCAATAAGGTATACAGTGTCGAGATAGTTTGCTGGGCCTTACCACCTTGGTGAGAGCTTGCTGGGACCTGAGGTGTACATATGCCTTGAGCGGCCAGCAAAGTTGTGCTTGCTAAGGCAGCACATATACTAAAATTGGATCGATACAGAGAAGATTAGCATGGCCCCTGCGAAAGGATGACTCGCAAATCCGTGAAGCGCTCCATATTTATGCAGCTGTGATCAAGGCCTGCTTCACAGGTCTAAAAGCATCCCCTCCTGCCACTCTTTATTTTCGTTTGTGTTCTCTTCCAAATCAGGAAAATTCTGTCAAGTCCTTCACTGCCTCAAGATCTCCATAGGATCAACTCCTCCTGCTGCATATCGTGTCCAGTTACATCGAGTTTATACTCCCTTGACAAAGACATCAAAGGATGTTTCGTCTTTCTGCCAACTTTTTTTCTCACGAAAACGTAGAGGCCACGCCTTCTTCAGTGCTTGTACACTGGTACCATCGATAAGTCTGACAACACCCTTCTTTCAGCAGATGCTCTATGATATCATGTTGGAATTAGGCCATATGTGAACAATGAAGCTTTAACATACCCTTTCCCTAAAATTATTGAGCTGTTGCATATATCAGTGTGTGCAATAAGGTATATAGTGGCGAGATAGTTTGCTGGGCCTTACCACCTTGGTGAGAGCTTATTGGGACCTGAGGGGTATATATGCCTTGAGCGGCCAGCAAACTTGTGCTTGCTAAGGCAGCACATATACTAAAATTGGATCGATACAGAGAAGATTAGCATGGCCCCTGCGAAAGGATGACATGCAAATCCGTGAAGCGCTCCATATTTATGCAGCTGTGATCAAGGCCTGCTTCACAGGTCTAAAAGCATCCCCTCCTGCCACTCTTTATTTTCGTTTGTGTTCTCTTCCAAATCAGGAAAATTCTGTCAAGTTCTTCACTGCCTCAAGATCTCCATAGGATCAACTCCTCCTGCTGCATATCGTGTCCAGTTACATCGAGTTTATACTCCCTTGACAAAGACATCAAAGGATGTTTCGTCTTTCTGCCAACTTTTTTTCTCACGAAAACGTAGAGGCCACGCCTTCTTCAGTGCTTGTACACTGGTACCATCGATAAGTCTGACAACACCCTTCTTTCAGCAGATGCTCTATGATATCATGGTGGAATTAGGCCATATGTGAACAATGAAGCTTTAACATACCCTTTCCCTAAAATTATTGAGCTGTTGCATATATCAGTGTGTGCAATAAGGTATACAGTGGCGAGATAGTTTGCTGGGCCTTACCACCTTGGTGAGAGCTTGCTGGGACCTGAGGGCTACATATGCCTTGAGCGGCCAGCAAAGTTGTGCTTGCTAAGGCAGCACATATACTAAAATTGGATCGATACAGAGAAGATTAGCATGGCCCCTGCGAAAGGATGACACGCAAATCCGTGAAGCGCTCCATATTTATGCAGCTGTGATCAAGGCCTGCTTCACAGGTCTAAAAGCATCCCCTCCTGCCACTCTTTATTTTCGTTTGTGTTCTCTTCCAAATCAGGAAAATTCTGTCAAGTTCTTCACTGCCTCAAGATCTCCATAGGATCAACTCCTCCTGCTGCATATCGTGTCCAGTTACATCGAGTTTATACTCCCTTGACAAAGACATCAAATGATGTTTCGTCTTTCTGCCCACTTTTTTTCTCACGAAAACGTAGAGGCCACGCCTTCTTCAGTGCTTGTACACTGGTACCATCGATAAGTCTGACAACACCCTTCTTTCAGCAGATGCTCTATGATATCATGGTGGAATTAGGCCATATGTGAACAATGAAGCTTTAACATACCCTTTCCCTAAAATGATTGAGCTGTTGCATATATCAGTGTGTGCAATAAGGTATACAGTGGCGAGATAGTTTGCTGGGCCTTACCACCTTGGTGAGAGCTTGCTGGGACCTGAGGTGTACATATGCCTTGAGCGGCCAGCAAACTTGTGCTTGATAAGGCAGCACATATACTAAAATTGGATCGATACAGGGAAGATTAGCATGGCCCCTGCGAAAGGATGACACGCAAATCCGTGAAGCGCTCCATATTTATGCAGCTGTGATCAAGGCCTGCTTCACAGGTCTAAAAGCATCCCCTCCTGCCACTCTTTATTTTCGTTTTTGTTCTCTTCCAAATCAGGAAAATTCTGTCAAGTCCTTCACTGCCTCAAGATCTCCATAGGATCAACTCCTCCTGCTGCATATCGTGTCCAGTTACATCGAGTTTATACTCCCTTGACAAAGACATCAAAGGATGTTTCGTCTTTCTGCCAACTTTTTTTCTCACGAAAACGTAGAGGCCACGCCTTCTTCAGTGCTTGTACACTGGTACCATCGATAAGTCTGACAACACCCTTCTTTCAGCAGATGCTCTATGATATCATGGTGGAATTAGGCCATATGTGAACAATGAAGCTTTAACATACCCTTTCCCTAAAATGATTGAGCTGTTGCATATATCAGTGTGTGCAATAAGGTATACAGTGTCGAGATAGTTTGCTGGGCCTTACCACCTTGGTGAGAGCTTGCTGGGACCTGAGGTGTACATATGCCTTGAGCGGCCAGCAAAGTTGTGCTTGCTAAGGCAGCACATATACTAAAATTGGATCGATACAGAGAAGATTAGCATGGCCCCTGCGAAAGGATGACACGCAAATCCGTGAAGCGCTCCATATTTATGCAGCTGTGATCAAGGCCTGCTTCACAGGTCTAAAAGCATCCCCTCCTGCCACTCTTTATTTTCGTTTGTGTTCTCTTCCAAATCAGGAAAATTCTGTCAAGTCATTCACTGCCTCAAGATCTCCATAGGATCAACTCCTCCTGCTGCATATCGTGTCCAGTTACATCGAGTTTATACTCCCTTGACAAAGACATCAAAGGATGTTTCGTCTTTCTGCCAACTTTTTTTCTCACGAAAACGTAGAGGCCACGCCTTCTTCAGTGCTTGTACACTGGTACCATCGATAAGTCTGACAACACCCTTCTTTCAGCAGATGCTCTATGATATCATGTTGGAATTAGGCCATATGTGAACAATGAAGCTTTAACATACCCTTTCCCTAAAATTATTGAGCTGTTGCATATATCAGTGTGTGCAATAAGGTATATAGTGGCGAGATAGTTTGCTGGGCCTTACCACCTTGGTGAGAGCTTATTGGGACCTGAGGGGTATATATGCCTTGAGCGGCCAGCAAACTTGTGCTTGCTAAGGCAGCACATATACTAAAATTGGATCGATAGAGAGAAGATTAGCATGGCCCCTGCGAAAGGATGACACGCAAATCCGTGAAGCGCTCCATATTTATGCAGCTGTGATCAAGGCCTGCTTCACAGGTCTAAAAGCATCCCCTCCTGCCACTCTTTATTTTCGTTTGTGTTCTCTTCCAAATCAGGAAAATTCTGTCAAGTTCTTCACTGCCTCAAGATCTCCATAGGATCAACTCCTCCTGCTGCATATCGTGTCCAGTTACATCGAGTTTATACTCCCTTGACAAAGACATCAAATGATGTTTCGTCTTTCTGCCCACTTTTTTTCTCACGAAAACGTAGAGGCCACGCCTTCTTCAGTGCTTGTACACTGGTACCATCGATAAGTCTGACAACACCCTTCTTTCAGCAGATGCTCTATGATATCATGGTGGAATTAGGCCATATGTGAACAATGAAGCTTTAACATACCCTTTCCCTAAAATGATTGAGCTGTTGCATATATCAGTGTGTGCAATAAGGTATACAGTGGCGAGATAGTTTGCTGGGCCTTACCACCTTGGTGAGAGCTTGCTGGGACCTGAGGTGTACATATGCCTTGAGCGGCCAGCAAAGTTGTGCTTGCTAAGGCAGCACATATACTAAAATTGGATCGATACAGAGAAGATTAGCATGGCCCCTGCGAAAGGATGACACGCAAATCTGTGAAGCGCTCCATATTTATGCAGCTGTGATCAAGGCCTGCTTCACAGGTCTAAAAGCATCCCCTCCTGCCACTCTTTATTTTCGTTTGTGTTCTCTTCCAAATCAGGAAAATTCTGTCAAGTTCTTCACTGCCTCAAGATCTCCATAGGATCAACTCCTCCTGCTGCATATCGTGTCCAGTTACATCGAGTTTATACTCCCTTGACAAAGACATCAAAGGATGTTTCGTCTTTCTGCCCACTTTTTTTCTCACGAAAACGTAGAGGCCACGCCTTCTTCAGTGCTTGTACACTGGTACCATCGATAAGTCTGACAACACCCTTCTTTCAGCAGATGCTCTATGATATCATGGTGGAATTAGGCCATATGTGAACAATGAAGCTTTAACATACCCTTTCCCTAAAATGATTGAGCTGTTGCATATATCAGTGTGTGCAATAAGGTATACAGTGTCGAGATAGTTTGCTGGGCCTTACCACCTTGGTGAGAGCTTGCTGGGACTTGAGGTGTACATATGCCTTGAGCGGCCAGCAAAGTTGTGCTTGCTAAGGCAGCACATATACTAAAATTGGATCGATACAGAGAAGATTAGCATGGCCCCTGTGAAAGGATGACACGCAAATCCGTGAAGCGCTCCATATTTATGCAGCTGTGATCAAGGCCTGCTTCACAGGTCTAAAAGCAAACTTGTGCTTGCTAAGGCAGCACATATACTAAAATTGGATCGATACAGAGAAGATTAGCATGGCCCCTGCGAAAGGATGACACGCAAATCCGTGAAGCGCTCCATATTTATGCAGCTGTGATCAAGGCCTGCTTCACAGGTCTAAAAGCATCCCCTCCTGCCACTCTTTATTTTCGTTTGTGTTCTCTTCCAAATCAGGAAAATTCTGTCAAGTTCTTCACTGCCTCAAGATCTCCATAGGATCAACTCCTCCTGCTGCATATCGTGTCCAGTTACATCGAGTTTATACTCCCTTGACAAAGACATCAAATGATGTTTCGTCTTTCTGCCCACTTTTTTTCTCACGAAAACGTAGAGGCCACGCCTTCTTCAGTGCTTGTACACTGGTACCATCGATAAGTCTGACAACACCCTTCTTTCAGCAGATGCTCTATGATATCATGGTGGAATTAGGCCATATGTGAACAATGAAGCTTTAACATACCCTTTCCCTAAAATGATTGAGCTGTTGCATATATCAGTGTGTGCAATAAGGTATACAGTGGCGAGATAGTTTGCTGGGCCTTACCACCTTGGTGAGAGCTTGCTGGGACCTGAGGTGTACATATGCCTTGAGCGGCCAGCAAAGTTGTGCTTGCTAAGGCAGCACATATACTAAAATTGGATCGATACAGAGAAGATTAGCATGGCCCCTGCGAAAGGATGACACGCAAATCTGTGAAGCGCTCCATATTTATGCAGCTGTAATCAAGGCCTGCTTCACAGGTCTAAAAGCATCCCCTCCTGCCACTCTTTATTTTCGTTTGTGTTCTCTTCCAAATCAGGAAAATTCTGTCAAGTTCTTCACTGCCTCAAGATCTCCATAGGATCAACTCCTCCTGCTGCATATCGTGTCCAGTTACATCGAGTTTATACTCCCTTGACAAAGACATCAAAGGATGTTTCGTCTTTCTGCCCACTTTTTTTCTCACGAAAACGTAGAGGCCACGCCTTCTTCAGTGCTTGTACACTGGTACCATCGATAAGTCTGACAACACCCTTCTTTCAGCAGATGCTCTATGATATCATGGTGGAATTAGGCCATATGTGAACAATGAAGCTTTAACATACCCTTTCCCTAAAATGATTGAGCTGTTGCATATATCAGTGTGTGCAATAAGGTATACAGTGTCGAGATAGTTTGCTGGGCCTTACCACCTTGGTGAGAGCTTGCTGGGACTTGAGGTGTACATATGCCTTGAGCGGCCAGCAAAGTTGTGCTTGCTAAGACAGCACATATACTAAAATTGGATCGATACAGAGAAGATTAGCATGGCCCCTGTGAAAGGATGACACGCAAATCCGTGAAGCGCTCCATATTTATGCAGCTGTGATCAAGGCCTGCTTCACAGGTCTAAAAGCATCCCCTCCTGCCACTCTTTATTTTCGTTTGTGTTCTCTTCCAAATCAGGAAAATTCTGTCAAGTTCTTTACTGCCTCAAGATCTCCATAGGATCAACTCCTCCTGCTGCATATCGTGTCCAGTTACATCGAGTTTATACTCCCTTGACAAAGACATCAAAGGATGTTTCGTCTTTCTGCCAACTTTTTTTCTCACGAAAACGTAGAGGCCACGCCTTCTTCAGTGCTTGTACACTGGTACCATCGATAAGTCTGACAACACCCTTCTTTCAGCAGATGCTCTATGATATCATGGTGGAATTAGGCCATATGTGAACAATGAAGCTTTAACATACCCTTTCCCTAAAATTATTGAGCTGTTGCATATATCAGTGTGTGCAATAAGGTATACAGTGGCGAGATAGTTTGCTGGGCCTTACCACCTTGGTGAGAGCTTGCTGGGACCTGAGGGCTACATATGCCTTGAGCGGCCAGCAAAGTTGTGCTTGCTAAGGCAGCACATATACTAAAATTGGATCGATACAGAGAAGATTAGCATGGCCCCTGCGAAAGGATGACACGCAAATCCGTGAAGCGCTCCATATTTATGCAGCTGTGATCAAGGCCTGCTTCACAGGTCTAAAAGCATCCCCTCCTGCCACTCTTTATTTTCGTTTGTGTTCTCTTCCAAATCAGGAAAATTCTGTCAAGTTCTTCACTGCCTCAAGATCTCCATAGGATCAACTCCTCCTGCTGCATATCGTGTCCAGTTACATCGAGTTTATACTCCCTTGACAAAGACATCAAATGATGTTTCGTCTTTCTGCCCACTTTTTTTCTCACGAAAACGTAGAGGCCACGCCTTCTTCAGTGCTTGTACACTGGTACCATCGATAAGTCTGACAACACCCTTCTTTCAGCAGATGCTCTATGATATCATGGTGGAATTAGGCCATATGTGAACAATGAAGCTTTAACATACCCTTTCCCTAAAATGATTGAGCTGTTGCATATATCAGTGTGTGCAATAAGGTATACAGTGGCGAGATAGTTTGCTGGGCCTTACCACCTTGGTGAGAGCTTGCTGGGACCTGAGGTGTACATATGCCTTGAGCGGCCAGCAAAGTTGTGCTTGCTAAGGCAGCACATATACTAAAATTGGATCGATACAGAGAAGATTAGCATGGCCCCTGCGAAAGGATGACACGCAAATCTGTGAAGCGCTCCATATTTATGCAGCTGTGATCAAGGCCTGCTTCACAGGTCTAAAAGCATCCCCTCCTGCCACTCTTTATTTTCGTTTGTGTTCTCTTCCAAATCAGGAAAATTCTGTCAAGTTCTTCACTGCCTCAAGATCTCCATAGGATCAACTCCTCCTGCTGCATATCGTGTCCAGTTACATCGAGTTTATACTCCCTTGACAAAGACATCAAAGGATGTTTCGTCTTTCTGCCCACTTTTTTTCTCACGAAAACGTAGAGGCCACGCCTTCTTCAGTGCTTGTACACTGGTACCATCGATAAGTCTGACAACACCCTTCTTTCAGCAGATGCTCTATGATATCATGGTGGAATTAGGCCATATGTGAACAATGAAGCTTTAACATACCCTTTCCCTAAAATGATTGAGCTGTTGCATATATCAGTGTGTGCAATAAGGTATACAGTGTCGAGATAGTTTGCTGGGCCTTACCACCTTGGTGAGAGCTTATTGGGACCTGAGGGGTATATATGCCTTGAGCGGCCAGCAAACTTGTGCTTGCTAAGGCAGCACATATACTAAAATTGGATCGATACAGAGAAGATTAGCATGGCCCCTGCGAAAGGATGACACGCAAATCCGTGAAGCGCTCCATATTTATGCAGCTGTGATCAAGGCCTGCTTCACAGGTCTAAAAGCATCCCCTCCTGCCACTCTTTATTTTCGTTTGTGTTCTCTTCCAAATCAGGAAAATTCTGTCAAGTCCTTCACTGCCTCAAGATCTCCATAGGATCAACTCCTCCTGCTGCATATCGTGTCCAGTTACATCGAGTTTATACTCCCTTGACAAAGACATCAAAGGATGTTTCGTCTTTCTGCCAACTTTTTTTCTCACGAAAACGTAGAGGCCACGCCTTCTTCAGTGCTTGTACACTGGTACCATCGATAAGTCTGACAACACCCTTCTTTCAGCAGATGCTCTATGATATCATGGTGGAATTAGGCCATATGTGAACAATAAAGCTTTAACATACCCTTTCCCTAAAATTATTGAGCTGTTGCATATATCAGTGTGTGCAATAAGGTATACAGTGGCGAGATAGTTTGCTGGGCCTTACCACCTTGGTGAGAGCTTGCTGGGACCTGAGGGCTAAATATGCCTTGAGCCGCCTGCAAAGTTGTGCTTGCTAAGGCAGCACATATACTAAAATTGGATCGATACAGAGAAGATTAGCATGGCCCCTGCGAAAGGATGACACGCAAATCCGTGAAGCGCTCCATGTTTATGCAGCTGTGATCAAGGCCTGCTTCACAGGTCTAAAAGCATCCCCTCCTGCCACTCTTTATTTTTGTTTGTGTTCTCTTCCAAATCAGGAAAATTCTGTCAAGTTCTTCACTGCCTCAAGATCTCCATAGGATCAACTCCTCCTGCTGCATATCGTGTCCAGTTACATCGAGTTTATACTCCCTTGACAAAGACATCAAAGGATGTTTCTGCCCACTTTTTTTCTCACGAAAACGTAGAGGCCACGCCTTCTTCAGTGCTTGTACACTGGTACCATCGATAAGTCTGACAACACCCTTCTTTCAGCAGATGCTCTATGATATCATGGTGGAATTAGGCCATATGTGAACAATGAATTTTAACATACCCTTTCCCTAAAATGATTGAGCTGTTGCATATATCAGTGTGTGCAATAAGGTATACAGTGTCGAGATAGTTTGCTGGGCCTTACCACCTTGGTGAGAGCTTGCTGGGACCTGAGGTGTACATATGCCTTGAGCGGCCAACAAAGTTGTGCTTGCTAAGGCAGCACATATACTAAAATTGGATCGATACAGAGAAGATTAGCATGGCCCCTGCGAAAGGATGACACGCAAATCCGTGAAGCGCTCCATGTTTATGCAGCTGTGATCAAGGCCTGCTTCACAGGTCTAAAAGCATCCCCTCCTGCCACTCTTTATTTTCGTTTGTGTTCTCTTCCAAATCAGGAAAATTCTGTCAAGTCCTTCACTGCCTCAAGATCTCCATAGGATCAACTCCTCCTGCTGCATATCGTGTCCAGTTACATCGAGTTTATACTCCCTTGACAAAGACATCAAAGGATGTTTCGTCTTTCTGCCCACTTTTTTTCTCACGAAAACGTAGAGGCCACGCCTTCTTCAGTGCTTGTACACTGGTACCATCGATAAGTCTGACAACACCCTTCTTTCAGCAGATGCTCTATGATATCATGGTGGAATTAGGCCATATGTGAACAATGAAGCTTTAACATACCCTTTCCCTAAAATGATTGAGCTGTTGCATATATCAGTGTGTGCAATAAGGTATACAGTGGCGAGATAGTTTGCTGGGCCTTACCACCTTGGTGAGAGCTTGCTGGGACCTGAGGGCTACATATGCCTTGAGCGGCCAGCAAACTTGTGCTTGCTAAGGCAGCACATATACTAAAATTGGATCGATACAGAGAAGATTAGCATGGCCCCTGCGAAAGGATGACACGCAAATCCGTGAAGCGCTCCATATTTATGCAGCTGTGATCAAGGCCTGCTTCACAGGTCTAAAAGCATCCCCTCCTGCCACTCTTTATTTTCGTTTGTGTTCTCTTCCAAATCAGGAAAATTCTGTCAAGTCCTTCACTGCCTCAAGATCTCCATAGGATCAACTCCTCCTGCTGCATATCGTGTCCAGTTACATCGAGTTTATACTCCCTTGACAAAGACATCAAAGGATGTTTCGTCTTTCTGCCAACTTTTTTTCTCACGAAAACGTAGAGGCCACGCCTTCTTCAGTGCTTGTACACTGGTACCATCGATAAGTCTGACAACACCCTTCTTTCAGCAGATGCTCTATGATATCATGGTGGAATTAGGCCATATGTGAACAATGAAGCTTTAACATACCCTTTCCCTAAAATGATTGAGCTGTTGCATATATCAGTGTGTGCAATAAGGTATACAGTGTCGAGATAGTTTGCTGGGCCTTACCACCTTGGTGAGAGCTTGCTGGGACCTGAGGTGTACATATGCCTTGAGCGGCCAGCAAAGTTGTGCTTGCTAAGGCAGCACATATACTAAAATTGGATCGATACAGAGAAGATTAGCATGGCCCCTGCGAAAGGATGACACGCAAATCCGTGAAGCGCTCCATATTTATGCAGCTGTGATCAAGGCCTGCTTCACAGGTCTAAAAGCATCCCCTCCTGCCACTCTTTATTTTCGTTTGTGTTCTCTTCCAAATCAGGAAAATTCTGTCAAGTCCTTCACTGCCTCAAGATCTCCATAGGATCAACTCCTCCTGCTGCATATCGTGTCCAGTTACATCGAGTTTATACTCCCTTGACAAAGACATCAAAGGATGTTTCGTCTTTCTGCCAACTTTTTTTCTCACGAAAACGTAGAGGCCACGCCTTCTTCAGTGCTTGTACACTGGTACCATCGATAAGTCTGACAACACCCTTCTTTCAGCAGATGCTCTATGATATCATGTTGGAATTAGGCCATATGTGAACAATGAAGCTTTAACATACCCTTTCCCTAAAATTATTGAGCTGTTGCATATATCAGTGTGTGCAATAAGGTATATAGTGGCGAGATAGTTTGCTGGGCCTTACCACCTTGGTGAGAGCTTATTGGGACCTGAGGGGTATATATGCCTTGAGCGGCCAGCAAACTTGTGCTTGCTAAGGCAGCACATATACTAAAATTGGATCGATACAGAGAAGATTAGCATGGCCCCTGCGAAAGGATGACACGCAAATCCGTGAAGCGCTCCATATTTATGCAGCTGTGATCAAGGCCTGCTTCACAGGTCTAAAAGCATCCCCTCCTGCCACTCTTTATTTTCGTTTGTGTTCTCTTCCAAATCAGGAAAATTCTGTCAAGTTCTTCACTGCCTCAAGATCTCCATAGGATCAACTCCTCCTGCTGCATATCGTGTCCAGTTACATCGAGTTTATACTCCCTTGACAAAGACATCAAATGATGTTTCGTCTTTCTGCCCACTTTTTTTCTCACGAAAACGTAGAGGCCACGCCTTCTTCAGTGCTTGTACACTGGTACCATCGATAAGTCTGACAACACCCTTCTTTCAGCAGATGCTCTATGATATCATGGTGGAATTAGGCCATATGTGAACAATGAAGCTTTAACATACCCTTTCCCTAAAATGATTGAGCTGTTGCATATATCAGTGTGTGCAATAAGGTATACAGTGGCGAGATAGTTTGCTGGGCCTTACCACCTTGGTGAGAGCTTGCTGGGACCTGAGGTTACATATGCCTTGAGCGGCCAGCAAAGTTGTGCTTGCTAAGGCAGCACATATACTAAAATTGGATCGATACAGAGAAGATTAGCATGGCCCCTGCGAAAGGATGACACGCAAATCTGTGAAGCGCTCCATATTTATGCAGCTGTGATCAAGGCCTGCTTCACAGGTCTAAAAGCATCCCCTCCTGCCACTCTTTATTTTCGTTTGTGTTCTCTTCCAAATCAGGAAAATTCTGTCAAGTTCTTCACTGCCTCAAGATCTCCATAGGATCAACTCCTCCTGCTGCATATCGTGTCCAGTTACATCGAGTTTATACTCCCTTGACAAAGACATCAAAGGATGTTTCGTCTTTCTGCCCACTTTTTTTCTCACGAAAACGTAGAGGCCACGCCTTCTTCAGTGCTTGTACACTGGTACCATCGATAAGTCTGACAACACCCTTCTTTCAGCAGATGCTCTATGATATCATGGTGGAATTAGGCCATATGTGAACAATGAAGCTTTAACATACCCTTTCCCTAAAATGATTGAGCTGTTGCATATATCAGTGTGTGCAATAAGGTATACAGTGTCGAGATAGTTTGCTGGGCCTTACCACCTTGGTGAGAGCTTGCTGGGACTTGAGGTGTACATATGCCTTGAGCGGCCAGCAAAGTTGTGCTTGCTAAGGCAGCACATATACTAAAATTGGATCGATACAGAGAAGATTAGCATGGCCCCTGTGAAAGGATGACACGCAAATCCGTGAAGCGCTCCATATTTATGCAGCTGTGATCAAGGCCTGCTTCACAGGTCTAGAAGCATCCCCTCCTGCCACTCTTTATTTTCGTTTGTGTTCTCTTCCAAATCAGGAAAATTCTGTCAAGTCCTTCACTGCCTCAAGATCTCCATAGGATCAACTCCTCCTGCTGCATATCGTGTCCAGTTACATCGAGTTTATACTCCCTTGACAAAGACATCAAAGGATGTTTCGTCTTTCTGCCAACTTTTTTTCTCACGAAAACGTAGAGGCCACGCCTTCTTCAGTGCTTGTACACTGGTACCATCGATAAGTCTGACAACACCCTTCTTTCAGCAGATGCTCTATGATATCATGTTGGAATTAGGCCATATGTGAACAATGAAGCTTTAACATACCCTTTCCCTAAAATTATTGAGCTGTTGCATATATCAGTGTGTGCAATAAGGTATATAGTGGCGAGATAGTTTGCTGGGCCTTACCACCTTGGTGAGAGCTTATTGGGACCTGAGGGGTATATATGCCTTGAGCGGCCAGCAAACTTGTGCTTGCTAAGGCAGCACATATACTAAAATTGGATCGATACAGAGAAGATTAGCATGGCCCCTGCGAAAGGATGACACGCAAATCCGTGAAGCGCTCCATATTTATGCAGCTGTGATCAAGGCCTGCTTCACAGGTCTAAAAGCATCCCCTCCTGCCACTCTTTATTTTCGTTTGTGTTCTCTTCCAAATCAGGAAAATTCTGTCAAGTTCTTTACTGCCTCAAGATCTCCATAGGATCAACTCCTCCTGCTGCATATCGTGTCCAGTTACATCGAGTTTATACTCCCTTGACAAAGACATCAAAGGATGTTTCGTCTTTCTGCCAACTTTTTTTCTCACGAAAACGTAGAGGCCACGCCTTCTTCAGTGCTTGTACACTGGTACCATCGATAAGTCTGACAACACCCTTCTTTCAGCAGATGCTCTATGATATCATGGTGGAATTAGGCCATATGTGAACAATGAAGCTTTAACATACCCTTTCCCTAAAATTATTGAGCTGTTGCATATATCAGTGTGTGCAATAAGGTATACAGTGGCGAGATAGTTTGCTGGGCCTTACCACCTTGGTGAGAGCTTGCTGGGACCTGAGGGCTACATATGCCTTGAGCGGCCAGCAAAGTTGTGCTTGCTAAGGCAGCACATATACTAAAATTGGATCGATACAGAGAAGATTAGCATGGCCCCTGCGAAAGGATGACACGCAAATCCGTGAAGCGCTCCATATTTATGCAGCTGTGATCAAGGCCTGCTTCACAGGTCTAAAAGCATCCCCTCCTGCCACTCTTTATTTTCGTTTGTGTTCTCTTCCAAATCAGGAAAATTCTGTCAAGTTCTTCACTGCCTCAAGATCTCCATAGGATCAACTCCTCCTGCTGCATATCGTGTCCAGTTACATCGAGTTTATACTCCCTTGACAAAGACATCAAATGATGTTTCGTCTTTCTGCCCACTTTTTTTCTCACGAAAACGTAGAGGCCACGCCTTCTTCAGTGCTTGTACACTGGTACCATCGATAAGTCTGACAACACCCTTCTTTCAGCAGATGCTCTATGATATCATGGTGGAATTAGGCCATATGTGAACAATGAAGCTTTAACATACCCTTTCCCTAAAATGATTGAGCTGTTGCATATATCAGTGTGTGCAATAAGGTATACAGTGGCGAGATAGTTTGCTGGGCCTTACCACCTTGGTGAGAGCTTGCTGGGACCTGAGGTGTACATATGCCTTGAGCGGCCAGCAAAGTTGTGCTTGCTAAGGCAGCACATATACTAAAATTGGATCGATACAGAGAAGATTAGCATGGCCCCTGCGAAAGGATGACACGCAAATCTGTGAAGCGCTCCATGTTTATGCAGCTGTGATCAAGGCCTGCTTCACAGGTCTAAAAGCATCCCCTCCTGCCACTCTTTATTTTCGTTTGTGTTCTCTTCCAAATCAGGAAAATTCTGTCAAGTTCTTCACTGCCTCAAGATCTCCATAGGATCAACTCCTCCTGCTGCATATCGTGTCCAGTTACATCGAGTTTATACTCCCTTGACAAAGACATCAAAGGATGTTTCGTCTTTCTGCCCACTTTTTTTCTCACGAAAACGTAGAGGCCACGCCTTCTTCAGTGCTTGTACACTGGTACCATCGATAAGTCTGACAACACCCTTCTTTCAGCAGATGCTCTATGATATCATGGTGGAATTAGGCCATATGTGAACAATGAAGCTTTAACATACCCTTTCCCTAAAATGATTGAGCTGTTGCATATATCAGTGTGTGCAATAAGGTATACAGTGTCGAGATAGTTTGCTGGGCCTTACCACCTTGGTGAGAGCTTATTGGGACCTGAGGGGTATATATGCCTTGAGCGGCCAGCAAACTTGTGCTTGCTAAGGCAGCACATATACTAAAATTGGATCGATACAGAGAAGATTAGCATGGCCCCTGCGAAAGGATGACACGCAAATCCGTGAAGCGCTCCATATTTATGCAGCTGTGATCAAGGCCTGCTTCACAGGTCTAAAAGCATCCCCTCCTGCCACTCTTTATTTTCGTTTGTGTTCTCTTCCAAATCAGGAAAATTCTGTCAAGTCCTTCACTGCCTCAAGATCTCCATAGGATCAACTCCTCCTGCTGCATATCGTGTCCAGTTACATCGAGTTTATACTCCCTTGACAAAGACATCAAAGGATGTTTCGTCTTTCTGCCAACTTTTTTTCTCACGAAAACGTAGAGGCCACGCCTTCTTCAGTGCTTGTACACTGGTACCATCGATAAGTCTGACAACACCCTTCTTTCAGCAGATGCTCTATGATATCATGTTGGAATTAGGCCATATGTGAACAATGAAGCTTTAACATACCCTTTCCCTAAAATTATTGAGCTGTTGCATATATCAGTGTGTGCAATAAGGTATATAGTGGCGAGATAGTTTGCTGGGCCTTACCACCTTGGTGAGAGCTTATTGGGACCTGAGGGGTATATATGCCTTGAGCGGCCAGCAAACTTGTGCTTGCTAAGGCAGCACATATACTAAAATTGGATCGATACAGAGAAGATTAGCATGGCCCCTGCGAAAGGATGACACGCAAATCCGTGAAGCGCTCCATATTTATGCAGCTGTGATCAAGGCCTGCTTCACAGGTCTAAAAGCATCCCCTCCTGCCACTCTTTATTTTCGTTTGTGTTCTCTTCCAAATCAGGAAAATTCTGTCAAGTTCTTTACTGCCTCAAGATCTCCATAGGATCAACTCCTCCTGCTGCATATCGTGTCCAGTTACATCGAGTTTATACTCCCTTGACAAAGACATCAAAGGATGTTTCGTCTTTCTGCCAACTTTTTTTCTCACGAAAACGTAGAGGCCACGCCTTCTTCAGTGCTTGTACACTGGTACCATCGATAAGTCTGACAACACCCTTCTTTCAGCAGATGCTCTATGATATCATGGTGGAATTAGGCCATATGTGAACAATGAAGCTTTAACATACCCTTTCCCTAAAATTATTGAGCTGTTGCATATATCAGTGTGTGCAATAAGGTATACAGTGGCGAGATAGTTTGCTGGGCCTTACCACCTTGGTGAGAGCTTGCTGGGACCTGAGGGCTACATATGCCTTGAGCGGCCAGCAAAGTTGTGCTTGCTAAGGCAGCACATATACTAAAATTGGATCGATACAGAGAAGATTAGCATGGCCCCTGCGAAAGGATGACACGCAAATCCGTGAAGCGCTCCATATTTATGCAGCTGTGATCAAGGCCTGCTTCACAGGTCTAAAAGCATCCCCTCCTGCCACTCTTTATTTTCGTTTGTGTTCTCTTCCAAATCAGGAAAATTCTGTCAAGTTCTTCACTGCCTCAAGATCTCCATAGGATCAACTCCTCCTGCTGCATATCGTGTCCAGTTACATCGAGTTTATACTCCCTTGACAAAGACATCAAATGATGTTTCGTCTTTCTGCCCACTTTTTTTCTCACGAAAACGTAGAGGCCACGCCTTCTTCAGTGCTTGTACACTGGTACCATCGATAAGTCTGACAACACCCTTCTTTCAGCAGATGCTCTATGATATCATGGTGGAATTAGGCCATATGTGAACAATGAAGCTTTAACATACCCTTTCCCTAAAATGATTGAGCTGTTGCATATATCAGTGTGTGCAATAAGGTATACAGTGGCGAGATAGTTTGCTGGGCCTTACCACCTTGGTGAGAGCTTGCTGGGACCTGAGGTGTACATATGCCTTGAGCGGCCAGCAAAGTTGTGCTTGCTAAGGCAGCACATATACTAAAATTGGATCGATACAGAGAAGATTAGCATGGCCCCTGCGAAAGGATGACACGCAAATCTGTGAAGCGCTCCATGTTTATGCAGCTGTGATCAAGGCCTGCTTCACAGGTCTAAAAGCATCCCCTCCTGCCACTCTTTATTTTCGTTTGTGTTCTCTTCCAAATCAGGAAAATTCTGTCAAGTTCTTCACTGCCTCAAGATCTCCATAGGATCAACTCCTCCTGCTGCATATCGTGTCCAGTTACATCGAGTTTATACTCCCTTGACAAAGACATCAAAGGATGTTTCGTCTTTCTGCCCACTTTTTTTCTCACGAAAACGTAGAGGCCACGCCTTCTTCAGTGCTTGTACACTGGTACCATCGATAAGTCTGACAACACCCTTCTTTCAGCAGATGCTCTATGATATCATGGTGGAATTAGGCCATATGTGAACAATGAAGCTTTAACATACCCTTTCCCTAAAATGATTGAGCTGTTGCATATATCAGTGTGTGCAATAAGGTATACAGTGTCGAGATAGTTTGCTGGGCCTTACCACCTTGGTGAGAGCTTATTGGGACCTGAGGGGTATATATGCCTTGAGCGGCCAGCAAACTTGTGCTTGCTAAGGCAGCACATATACTAAAATTGGATCGATACAGAGAAGATTAGCATGGCCCCTGCGAAAGGATGACACGCAAATCCGTGAAGCGCTCCATATTTATGCAGCTGTGATCAAGGCCTGCTTCACAGGTCTAAAAGCATCCCCTCCTGCCACTCTTTATTTTCGTTTGTGTTCTCTTCCAAATCAGGAAAATTCTGTCAAGTCCTTCACTGCCTCAAGATCTCCATAGGATCAACTCCTCCTGCTGCATATCGTGTCCAGTTACATCGAGTTTATACTCCCTTGACAAAGACATCAAAGGATGTTTCGTCTTTCTGCCAACTTTTTTTCTCACGAAAACGTAGAGGCCACGCCTTCTTCAGTGCTTGTACACTGGTACCATCGATAAGTCTGACAACACCCTTCTTTCAGCAGATGCTCTATGATATCATGGTGGAATTAGGCCATATGTGAACAATAAAGCTTTAACATACCCTTTCCCTAAAATTATTGAGCTGTTGCATATATCAGTGTGTGCAATAAGGTATACAGTGGCGAGATAGTTTGCTGGGCCTTACCACCTTGGTGAGAGCTTGCTGGGACCTGAGGGCTAAATATGCCTTGAGCGGCCTGCAAAGTTGTGCTTGCTAAGGCAGCACATATACTAAAATTGGATCGATACAGAGAACATTAGCATGGCCCCTGCGAAAGGATGACACGCAAATCCGTGAAGCGCTCCATGTTTATGCAGCTGTGATCAAGGCCTGCTTCACAGGTCTAAAAGCATCCCCTCCTGCCACTCTTTATTTTTGTTTGTGTTCTCTTCCAAATCAGGAAAATTCTGTCAAGTTCTTCACTGCCTCAAGATCTCCATAGGATCAACTCCTCCTGCTGCATATCGTGTCCAGTTACATCGAGTTTATACTCCCTTGACAAAGACATCAAAGGATGTTTCTGCCCACTTTTTTTCTCACGAAAACGTAGAGGCCACGCCTTCTTCAGTGCTTGTACACTGGTACCATCGATAAGTCTGACAACACCCTTCTTTCAGCAGATGCTCTATGATATCATGGTGGAATTAGGCCATATGTGAACAATGAATTTTAACATACCCTTTCCCTAAAATGATTGAGCTGTTGCATATATCAGTGTGTGCAATAAGGTATACAGTGTCGAGATAGTTTGCTGGGCCTTACCACCTTGGTGAGAGCTTGCTGGGACCTGAGGTGTACATATGCCTTGAGCGGCCAACAAAGTTGTGCTTGCTAAGGCAGCACATATACTAAAATTGGATCGATACAGAGAAGATTAGCATGGCCCCTGCGAAAGGATGACACGCAAATCCGTGAAGCGCTCCATGTTTATGCAGCTGTGATCAAGGCCTGCTTCACAGGTCTAAAAGCATCCCCTCCTGCCACTCTTTATTTTCGTTTGTGTTCTCTTCCAAATCAGGAAAATTCTGTCAAGTCCTTCACTGCCTCAAGATCTCCATAGGATCAACTCCTCCTGCTGCATATCGTGTCCAGTTACATCGAGTTTATACTCCCTTGACAAAGACATCAAAGGATGTTTCGTCTTTCTGCCCACTTTTTTTCTCACGAAAACGTAGAGGCCACGCCTTCTTCAGTGCTTGTACACTGGTACCATCGATAAGTCTGACAACACCCTTCTTTCAGCAGATGCTCTATGATATCATGGTGGAATTAGGCCATATGTGAACAATGAATTTTAACATACCCTTTCCCTAAAATGATTGAGCTGTTGCATATATCAGTGTGTGCAATAAGGTATACAGTGTCGAGATAGTTTGCTGGGCCTTACCACCTTGGTGAGAGCTTGCTGGGACCTGAGGTGTACATATGCCTTGAGCGGCCAGCAAACTTGTGCTTGCTAAGGCAGCACATATACTAAAATTGGATCGATACAGAGAAGATTAGCATGGCCCCTGCGAAAGGATGACACGCAAATCCGTGAAGCGCTCCATATTTATGCAGCTGTGATCAAGGCCTGCTTCACAGGTCTAAAAGCATCCCCTCCTGCCACTCTTTATTTTCGTTTGTGTTCTCTTCCAAATCAGGAAAATTCTGTCAAGTCCTTCACTGCCTCAAGATCTCCATAGGATCAACTCCTCCTGCTGCATATCGTGTCCAGTTACATCGAGTTTATACTCCCTTGACAAAGACATCAAAGGATGTTTCGTCTTTCTGCCCACTTTTTTTCTCACGAAAACGTAGAGGCCACGCCTTCTTCAGTGCTTGTACACTGGTACCATCGATAAGTCTGACAACACCCTTCTTTCAGCAGATGCTCTATGATATCATGGTGGAATTAGGCCATATGTGAACAATGAAGCTTTAACATACCCTTTCCCTAAAATGATTGAGCTGTTGCATATATCAGTGTGTGCAATAAGGTATACAGTGGCGAGATAGTTTGCTGGGCCTTACCACCTTGGTGAGAGCTTGCTGGGACCTGAGGGCTACATATGCCTTGAGCGGCCAGCAAACTTGTGCTTGCTAAGGCAGCACATATACTAAAATTGGATCGATACAGAGAAGATTAGCATGGCCCCTGCGAAAGGATGACACGCAAATCCGTGAAGCGCTCCATATTTATGCAGCTGTGATCAAGGCCTGCTTCACAGGTCTAAAAGCATCCCCTCCTGCCACTCTTTATTTTCGTTTGTGTTCTCTTCCAAATCAGGAAAATTCTGTCAAGTCCTTCACTGCCTCAAGATCTCCATAGGATCAACTCCTCCTGCTGCATATCGTGTCCAGTTACATCGAGTTTATACTCCCTTGACAAAGACATCAAAGGATGTTTCGTCTTTCTGCCAACTTTTTTTCTCACGAAAACGTAGAGGCCACGCCTTCTTCAGTGCTTGTACACTGGTACCATCGATAAGTCTGACAACACCCTTCTTTCAGCAGATGCTCTATGATATCATGGTGGAATTAGGCCATATGTGAACAATGAAGCTTTAACATACCCTTTCCCTAAAATGATTGAGCTGTTGCATATATCAGTGTGTGCAATAAGGTATACAGTGGCGAGATAGTTTGCTGGGCCTTACCACCTTGGTGAGAGCTTGCTGGGACCTGAGGGCTACATATGCCTTGAGCGGCCAGCAAACTTGTGCTTGCTAAGGCAGCACATATACTAAAATTGGATCGATACAGAGACGTTTAGCATGGCCCCTGCGAAAGGATGACACGCAAATCCGTGAAGCGCTCCATATTTATGCAGCTGTGATCAAGGCCTGCTTCACAGGTCTAAAAGCTTCCCCTCCTGCCACTCCTTATTTTCGTTTGTGTTCTCTTCCAAATCAGGAAAATTCTGTCAAGTCCTTCACTGCCTCAAGATCTCCATAGGATCAACTCCTCCTGCTGCATATCGTGTCCAGTTACATCGAGTTTATACTCCCTTGACAAAGACATCAAAGGATGTTTCGTCTTTCTGCCAACTTTTTTTCTCACGAAAACGTAGAGGCCACGCCTTCTTCAGTGCTTGTACACTGGTACCATCGATAAGTCTGACAACACCCTTCTTTCAGCAGATGCTCTATGATATCATGGTGGAATTAGGCCATATGTGAACACTGAAGCTTTAACATACCCTTTCCCTAAAATTATTGAGCTGTTGCATATATCAGTGTGTGCAATAAGGTATACAGTGGCGAGATAGTTTGCTGGGCCTTACCACCTTGGTGAGAGCTTGCTGGGACCTGAGGGCTACATATGCCTTGAGCGGCCAGCATACTTGTGCTTGCTAAGGCAGCACATATACTAAAATTGGATCGATACAGAGAAGATTAGCATGGCCCCTGCGAAAGGATGACACGCAAATCCGTGAAGTGCTCCATATTTATGCAGCTGTGATCAAGGCCTGCTTCACAGGTCCTCCTGCCACTCTTTATTTTCGTTTGTGTTCTCTTCCAAATCAGGAAAATTCTGTCAAGTCCTTCACTGCCTCAAGATCTCCATAGGATCAACTCCTCCTGCTGCATATCGTGTCCAGTTACATCGAGTTTATACTCCCTTGACAAAGACATCAAAGGATGTTTCGTCTTTCTGCCAACTTTTTTTCTCACGAAAACGTAGAGGCCACGCCTTCTTCAGTGCTTGTACACTGGTACCATCGATAAGTCTGACAACACCCTTCTTTCAGCAGATGCTCTATGATATCATGGTGGAATTAGGCCATATGTGAACAATGAAGCTTTAACATACCCTTTCCCTAAAATTATTCAGCTGTTGCATATATCAGTGTGTGCAATAAGGTATACAGTGGCGAGATAGTTTGCTGGGCCTTACCACCTTGGTGAGAGCTTGCTGGGACCTGAGGGGTATATATGCCTTGAGCGGCCAGCAAACTTGTGCTTGCTAAGGCAGCACATATACTAAAATTGGATCGATACAGAGAAGATTAGCATGGCCCCTGCGAAAGGATGACACGCAAATCCGTGAAGCGCTCCATATTTATGCAGCTGTGATCAAGGCCTGCTTCACAGGTCTAAAAGCTTCCCCTCCTGCCACTCCTTATTTTCGTTTGTGTTCTCTTCCAAATCAGGAAAATTCTGTCAAGTCCTTCACTGCCTCAAGATCTCCATAGGATCAACTCCTCCTGCTGCATATCGTGTCCAGTTACATCGAGTTTATACTCCCTTGACAAAGACATCAAAGGATGTTTCGTCTTTCTGCCAACTTTTTTTCTCACGAAAACGTAGAGGCCACGCCTTCTTCAGTGCTTGTACACTGGTACCATCGATAAGTCTGACAACACCCTTCTTTCAGCAGATGCTCTATGATATCATGGTGGAATTAGGCCATATGTGAACACTGAAGCTTTAACATACCCTTTCCCTAAAATTATTGAGCTGTTGCATATATCAGTGTGTGCAATAAGGTATACAGTGGCGAGATAGTTTGCTGGGCCTTACCACCTTGGTGAGAGCTTGCTGGGACCTGAGGGCTACATATGCCTTGAGCGGCCAGCAAACTTGTGCTTGCTAAGGCAGCACATATACTAAAATTGGATCGATACAGAGAAGATTAGCATGGCCCCTGCGAAAGGATGACACGCAAATCCGTGAAGTGCTCCATATTTATGCAGCTGTGATCAAGGCCTGCTTCACAGGTCCTCCTGCCACTCTTTATTTTCGTTTGTGTTCTCTTCCAAATCAGGAAAATTCTGTCAAGTCCTTCACTGCCTCAAGATCTCCATAGGATCAACTCCTCCTGCTGCATATCGTGTCCAGTTACATCGAGTTTATACTCCCTTGACAAAGACATCAAAGGATGTTTCGTCTTTCTGCCAACTTTTTTTCTCACGAAAACGTAGAGGCCACGCCTTCTTCAGTGCTTGTACACTGGTACCATCGATAAGTCTGACAACACCCTTCTTTCAGCAGATGCTCTATGATATCATGGTGGAATTAGGCCATATGTGAACAATGAAGCTTTAACATACCCTTTCCCTAAAATTATTCAGCTGTTGCATATATCAGTGTGTGCAATAAGGTATACAGTGGCGAGATAGTTTGCTGGGCCTTACCACCTTGGTGAGAGCTTGCTGGGACCTGAGGGGTATATATGCCTTGAGCGGCCAGCAAACTTGTGCTTGCTAAGGCAGCACATATACTAAAATTGGATCGATACAGAGAAGATTAGCATGGCCCCTGCGAAAGGATGACACGCAAATCCGTGAAGCGCTCCATATTTATGCAGCTGTGATCAAGGCCTGCTTCACAGGTCTAAAAGCATCCCCTCCTGCCACTCTTTATTTTCGTTTGTGTTCTCTTCCAAATCAGGAAAATTCTGTCAAGTCCTTCACTGCCTCAAGATCTCCATAGGATCAACTCCTCCTGCTGCATATCGTGTCCAGTTACATCGAGTTTATACTCCCTTGACAAAGACATCAAAGGATGTTTCGTCTTTCTGCCAACTTTTTTTCTCACGAAAACGTAGAGGCCACGCCTTCTTCAGTGCTTGTACACTGGTACCATCGATAAGTCTGACAACACCCTTCTTTCAGCAGATGCTCTATGATATCATGGTGGAATTAGGCCATATGTGAACAATGAATCTTTAACATACCCTTTCCCTAAAATGATTGAGCTGTTGCATATATCAGTGTGTGCAATAAGGTATACAGTGTCGAGATAGTTTGCTGGGCCTTACCACCTTGGTGAGAGCTTGCTGGGACCTGAGGGCTACATATGCCTTGAGCGGCCAGCAAACTTGTGCTTGCTAAGGCAGCACATATACTAAAATTGGATCGATACAGAGAAGATTAGCATGGCCCCTGCGAAAGGATGACACGCAAATCCGTGAAGCGCTCCATATTTATGCAGCTGTGATCAAGGCCTGCTTCACAGGTCTAAAAGCATCCCCTCCTGCCACTCTTTATTTTCGTTTGTGTTCTTTTCCAAATCAGGAAAATTCTGTCAAGTCCTTCACTGCCTCAAGATCTCCATAGGATCAACTCCTCCTGCTGCATATCGTGTCCAGTTACATCGAGTTTATACTCCCTTGACAAAGACATCAAAGGATGTTTCGTCTTTCTGCCAACTTTTTTTCTCACGAAAACGTAGAGGCCATGCCTTCTTCAGTGCTTGTACACTGGTACCATCGATAAGTCTGACAACACCCTTCTTTCAGCAGATGCTCTATGATATCATGGTGGAATTAGGCCATATGTGAACAATGAAGCTTTAACATACCCTTTCCCTAAAATTATTGAGCTGTTGCATATATCAGTGTGTGCAATAAGGTATACAGTGGCAAGATAGTTTGCTGGGCCTTACCACCTTGGTGAGAGCTTGCTGGGACCTGAGGGCTACATATGCCTTGAGCGGCCTGCAAAGTTGTGCTTGCTAAGGCAGCACATATACTAAAATTGGATCGATACAGAGAAGATTAGCATGGCCCCTGCGAAAGGATGACACGCAAATCCGTGAAGCGCTCCATATTTATGCAGCTGTGATCAAGGCCTGCTTCACAGGTCTAAAAGCATCCCCTCCTGCCACTCTTTATTTTTGTTTGTGTTCTCTTCCAAATCAGGAAAATTCTGTCAAGTTCTTCACTGCCTCAAGATCTCCATAGGATCAACTCCTCCTGCTGCATATCGTGTCCAGTTACATCGAGTTTATACTCCCTTGACAAAGACATCAAAGGATGTTTCGTCTTTCTGCCCACTTTTTTTCTCACGAAAACGTAGAGGCCACGCCTTCTTCAGTGCTTGTACACTGGTACCATCGATAAGTCTGACAACACCCTTCTTTCAGCAGATGCTCTATGATATCATGGTGGAATTAGGCCATATGTGAACAATGAATTTTAACATACCCTTTCCCTAAAATGATTGAGCTGTTGCATATATCAGTGTGTGCAATAAGGTATACAGTGTCGAGATAGTTTGCTGGGCCTTACCACCTTGGTGAGAGCTTGCTGGGACCTGAGGTGTACATATGCCTTGAGCGGCCAGCAAACTTGTGCTTGCTAAGGCAGCACATATACTAAAATTGGATCGATACAGAGAAGATTAGCATGGCCCCTGCGAAAGGATGACACGCAAATCCGTGAAGCGCTCCATATTTATGCAGCTGTGATCAAGGCCTGCTTCACAGGTCTAAAAGCATCCCCTCCTGCCACTCTTTATTTTCGTTTGTGTTCTCTTCCAAATCAGGAAAATTCTGTCAAGTCCTTCACTGCCTCAAGATCTCCATAGGATCAACTCCTCCTGCTGCATATCGTGTCCAGTTACATCGAGTTTATACTCCCTTGACAAAGACATCAAAGGATGTTTCGTCTTTCTGCCAACTTTTTTTCTCACGAAAACGTAGAGGCCACGCCTTCTTCAGTGCTTGTACACTGGTACCATCGATAAGTCTGACAACACCCTTCTTTCAGCAGATGCTCTATGATATCATGGTGGAATTAGGCCATATGTGAACAATGAAGCTTTAACATACCCTTTCCCTAAAATTATTGAGCTGTTGCATATATCAGTGTGTGCAATAAGGTATACAGTGGCGAGATAGTTTGCTGGGCCTTACCACCTTGGTGAGAGCTTGCTGGGACCTGAGGGCTACATATGCCTTGAGCGGCCAGCAAACTTGTGCTTGCTAAGGCAGCACATATACTAAAATTGGATCGATACAGAGAAGATTAGCATGGCCCCTGCGAAAGGATGACACGCAAATCCGTGAAGCGCTTCATATTTATGCAGCTGTGATCAAGGCCTGCTTCACAGGTCTAAAAGCATCCCCTCCTTCAACTCTTTATTTTCGTTTGTGTTCTCTTCCAAATCAGGAAAATTCTGTCAAGTCCTTCACTGCCTCAAGATCTCCATAGGATCAACTCCTCCTGCTGCAGATTGTGTCCAGTTACATCGAGTTTATACTCCCTTGACAAAGACATCAAAGGATGTTTCGTCTTTCTGCCAACTTGTTTCTCACGAAAACGTAGAGGCCACGCCTTCTTCAGTGCTTGTACACTGTTACCATCGATAAGTCTGGCAACACCCTTCTTTCAGCAGATGCTCTAAGATATCATGGTGGAATTAGGCCATATGTCAACAAGCTTTAACATACCCTTTCCCTAAAATTATTGAGCTATTGCATATATCAGTGTGTGCAATAAGGTATACAGTGGCGAGATAGTTTGCTGGGCCTTACCACCTTGGTGAGAGCTTGCTGGGACCTGAGGGCTACATATGCCTTGAGTGGCCCGGAAAGTTGTGCTTGCTAAGGCAGCACAAATACTAAAATTGGATCGATACAGAGAAGATTAGCATGGCCCCTGCGAAAGGATGACACGCAAATCCGTGAAGCGCTTCACATTTATGCAGCTGTGATCAAGGCCTGCTTCACAGGTCTAAAAGCATCCCCTCCTGCAACTCTTTATTTTCGTTTGTGTTCTCTTCCAAATCAGGAAAATTCTGTCAAGTCCTTCACTGCCTCAAGATCTCCATAGGATCAACTCCTCCTGCTGCAGATTGTGTCCAGTTACATCAAGTTTATACTCCCTTGACAAAGACATCAAAGGATGTTTCGTCTTTCTGCCAACTTGTTTCTCACGAAAACGTAGAGGCCACGCCTTCTTCAGTGCTTGTACACTGTTACCATCGATAAGTCTGGCAACACCCTTCTTTCAGCAGATGCTCTAAGATATCATGGTGGAATTAGGCCATATGTCAACAAGGAAGCTTTAACATACCCTTTCCCTAAAATTATTGAGCTATTGCATATATCAGTGTGTGCAATAAGGTATACAGTGGCGAGATAGTTTGCTGGGCCTTACCACCTTGGTGAGAGCTTGCTGGGACCTGAGGGCTACATATGCCTTGAGCGGCCAGCAAACTTGTGCTTGCTAAGGCAGCACATATACTAAAATTGGATTGATACAGAGAAGATTAACATGGCCCCTGAAAAAGGATGACATGGAAATCCGTGAAGTGCTCCATATTTATGCAGCTGTGATCAAGGCCTGCTTCACAGGTCTAAAAGCATCCCCTCCTGCAACTCTTTATTTTCGTTTGTGTTCTCATCCAAATCAGGAAAATTCTGTCAAGTCCTTCACTGCCTCAAGATCTCCATAGGATCAACTCCTCCTGCTGCATATCGTGTCCAGTTACATCGAGTTTATACTCCCTTGACAAAGACATCAAAGGATGATTCGTCTTTCTGCCAACTTTTTTTCTCACGAAAACGTAGAGGCCACGCCTTCTTCAGTGCTTGTACACTGGTACCATCGATAAGTCTGGCAACACCCTTCTTTCAGCAGATGCTCTAAGATATCATGGTGGAATTAGGCCATATGTCAACAAGGAAGCTTTAACATACCCTTTCCCTAAAATTATTGAGCTATTGCATATATCAGTGTGTGCAATAAGGTATACAGTGGCGAGATAGTTTGCTGGGCCTTACAACCTTGGTGAGAGCTTGCTGGGACCTGAGGGCTACATATGCCTTGAGTGGCCCGGAAAGTTGTGCTTGCTAAGGCAGCACATATACTAAAATTGGATCGATACAGAGAAGATTAGCATGGCCCCTGCGAAAGGATGACACGCAAATCCGTGAAGCGCTTCATATTTATGCAGCTGTGATCAAGGCCTGCTTCACAGGTCTAAAAGCATCCCCTCCTGCAACTCTTTATTTTCGTTTGTGTTCTCTTCCAAATCAGGAAAATTCTGTCAAGTCCTTCACTGCCTCAAGATCTCCATAGGATCAACTCCTCCTGCTGCATATCGTGTCCAGTTACATCGAGTTTATACTCCCTTGACAAAGACATCAAAGGATGTTTCGTCTTTCTGCCAACTTTTTTTCTCACGAAAACGTAGAGGCCACGCCTTCTTCAGTGCTTGTACACTGGTACCATCGATAAGTCTGACAACACCCTTCTTTCAGCAGATGCTCTATGATATCATGGTGGAATTAGGCCATATGTGAACAATGAAGCTTTAACATACCCTTTCCCTAAAATGATTGAGCTGTTGCATATATCAGTGTGTGCAATAAGGTATACAGTGGCGAGATAGTTTACTGGGCCTTACCACCTTGGTGAGAGCTTGCTGGGACCTGAGGGCTACATATGCCTTGAGCGGCCAGCAAACTTGTGCTTGCTAAGGCAGCACATATACTAAAATTGGATCGATACAGAGAAGATTAGCATGGCCCCTGCGAAAGGATGACACGCAAATCCGTGAAGTGCTCCATATTTATGCAGCTGTGATCAAGGCCTGCTTCACAGGTCTAAATGCATCCCCTCCTGCCACTCTTTATTTTCGTTTGTGTTCTCTTCCAAATCAGGAAAATTCTGTCAAGTCCTTCACTGCCTCAAGATCTCCATAGGATCAACTCCTCCTGCTGCATATCGTGTCCAGTTACATCGAGTTTATACTCCCTTGACAAAGACATCAAAGGATGTTTCGTCTTTCTGCCAACTTTTTTTCTCACGAAAACGTAGAGGCCACGCCTTCTTCAGTGCTTGTACACTGGTACCATCGATAAGTCTGGCAACACCCTTCTTTCAGCAGATGTTCTAAGATATCATGGTGGAATTAGGCCATATGTGAACAATGAAGCTTTAACATACCCTTTCCCTAAAATTATTGAGCTGTTGCATATATCAGTGTGTGCAATAAGGTATACAGTGGCGAGATAGTTTGCTGGGCCTTACCACCTTGGTGAGAGCTTGCTGGGACCTGAGGGCTACATATGCCTTGAGTGGCCAGCAAAGTTGTGCTTGCTAAGGCAGCACATATACTAAAATTGGATCGATACAGAGAAGATTAGCATGGCCCCTGCGAAAGGATGACACGCAAATCCGTGAAGCGCTTCATATTTATGCAGCTGTGATCAAGGCCTGCTTCACAGGTCTAAAAGCATCCCCTCCTGCAACTCTTTATTTTCATTTGTGTTCTCATCCAAATCAGGAAAATTCTGTCAAGTCCTTCACTGCCTCAAGATCTCCATAGGATCAACTCCTCCTGCTGCATATCGTGTCCAGTTACATCGAGTTTATACTCCCTTGACAAAGACATCAAAGGATGTTTCGTCTTTCTGCCAACTTGTTTCTCACGAAAACGTAGAGGCCACGCCTTCTTCAGTGCTTGTACACTGTTACCATCGATAAGTCTGGCAACACCCTTCTTTCAGCAGATGCTCTAAGATATCATGGTGGAATTAGGCCATATGTCAACAAGCTTTAACATACCCTTTCCCTAAAATTATTGAGCTGTTGCATATATCAGTGTGTGCAATAAGGTATACAGTGGCGAGATAGTTTGCTGGGCCTTACCACCTTGGTGAGAGCTTGCTGGGACCTGAGGGCTACATATGCCTTGAGCGGCCAGCAAACTTGTGCTTGCTAAGGCAGCACATATACTAAAATTGGATCGATACAGAGAAGATTAGCATGGCCCCTGCGAAAGGATGACACGCAAATCCGTGAAGCGCTCCATATTTATGCAGCTGTGATCAAGGCCTGCTTCACAGGTCTAAAAGCATCCCCTCCTGCCACTCTTTATTTTCGTTTGTGTTCTCTTCCAAATCAGGAAAATTCTGTCAAGTCCTTCACTGCCTCAAGATCTCCATAGGATCAACTCCTCCTGCTGCAGATTATGTCCAGTTACATCGAGTTTATACTCCCTTGACAAAGACATCAAAGGATGATTCGTCTTTCTGCCAACTTTTTTTCTCACGAAATGTAGAGGCCACGCCTTCTTCAGTGCTTGTACACTGGTACCATCGATAAGTCTGACAACACCCTTCTTTCAGCAGATGCTCTATGATATCATGGTGAAATTAGGCCATATGTGAACAATGAAGCTTTAACATACCCTTTCCCTAAAATTATTGAGCTGTTGCATATATCAGTGTGTGCAATAAGGTATACAGTGGCGAGATAGTTTGCTGGGCCTTACCACCTTGGTGAGAGTTTGCTATGACCTGAGGTGTACATATGCCTTGAGCGGCCAGCAAACTTGTGCTTGCTAAGGCAGCACATATACTAAAATTGGATCGATACAGAGAAGATTACCATGGCCCCTGCGAAAGGATGACACGCAAATCCGTGAAGCGCTCCATATTTATGCAGCTGTGATCAAGGCCTGCTTCACAGGTCTAAAAGCATCCCCTCCTGCCACTCCTTATTTTCGTTTGTGTTCTCTTCCAAATCAAGAAAATTCTGTCAAGTCCTTCACTGCCTCAAGATCTCCATAGGATCAACTCCTCCTGCTGCATATCGTGTCCAGTTACATCGAGTTTATACTCCCTTGACAAAGACATCAAAGGATGTTTCGTCTTTCTGCCAACTTTTTTTCTCACGAAAACGTAGAGGCCATGCCTTCTTCAGTGCTTGTACACTGGTACCATCGATAAGTCTGACAACACCCTTCTTTCAGCAGATGCTCTATGATATCATGGTGGAATTAGGCCATATGTGAACAATGAAGCTTTAACATACCCTTTCCCTAAAATTATTGAGCTGTTGCATATATCAGTGTGTGCAATAAGGTATACAGTGGCGAGATAGTTTGCTGGGCCTTACCACCTTGGTGAGAGCTTGCTGGGACCTGAGGGCTACATATGCCTTGAGCCGCCAGCAAACTTGTGCTTGCTAAGGCAGCACATATACTAAAATTGGATCGATACAGAGAAGATTAGCATGGCCCCTGCGAAAGGATGACACGGAAATCCGTGAAGCGCTTCATATTTATGCAGCTGTGATCAAGGCCTGCTTCACAGGTCTAAAAGCATCCCCTCCTGCAACTCTTTATTTTCGTTTGTGTTCTCTTCCAAATCAGGAAAATTCTGTCAAGTCCTTCACTGCCTCAAGATCTCCATAGGATCAACTCCTCCTGCTGCAGATTGTGTCCAGTTACATCGAGTTTATACTCCCTTGACAAAGACATCAAAGGATGTTTCGTCTTTCTGCCAACTTGTTTCTCACGAAAACGTAGAGGCCACGCCTTCTTCAGTGCTTGTACACTGTTACCATCGATAAGTCTGGCAACACCCTTCTTTCAGCAGATGCTCTAAGATATCATGGTGGAATTAGGCCATATGTCAACAAGCTTTAACATACCCTTTCCCTAAAATTATTGAGCTATTGCATATATCAGTGTGTGCAATAAGGTATACAGTGGCGAGATAGTTTGCTGGGCCTTACCACCTTGGTGAGAGCTTGCTGGGACCTGAGGGCTACATATGCCTTGAGTGGCCCGGAAAGTTGTGCTTGCTAAGGCAGCACAAATACTAAAATTGGATCGATACAGAGAAGATTAGCATGGCCCCTGCGAAAGGATGACATGGAAATCCGTGAAGTGCTCCATATTTATGCAGCTGTGATCAAGGCCTGCTTCACAGGTCTAAAAGCATCCCCTCCTGCAACTCTTTATTTTCGTTTGTGTTCTCATCCAAATCAGGAAAATTCTGTCAAGTCCTTCACTGCCTCAAGATCTCCATAGGATCAACTCCTCCTGCTGCATATCGTGTCCAGTTACATCGAGTTTATACTCCCTTGACAAAGACATCAAAGGATGATTCGTCTTTCTGCCAACTTTTTTTCTCACGAAAACGTAGAGGCCACGCCTTCTTCAGTGCTTGTACACTGGTACCATCGATAAGTCTGGCAACACCCTTCTTTCAGCAGATGTTCTAAGATATCATGGTGGAATTAGGCCATATGTGAACAATGAAGCTTTAACATACCCTTTCCCTAAAATTATTGAGCTGTTGCATATATCAGTGTGTGCAATAAGGTATACAGTGGCGAGATAGTTTGCTGGGCCTTACAACCTTGGTGAGAGCTTGCTGGGACCTGAGGGCTACATATGCCTTGAGTGGCCCGGAAAGTTGTGCTTGCTAAGGCAGCACATATACTAAAATTGGATCGATACAGAGAAGATTAGCATGGCCCCTGCGAAAGGATGACACGCAAATCCGTGAAGCGCTTCATATTTATGCAGCTGTGATCAAGGCCTGCTTCACAGGTCTAAAAGCATCCCCTCCTTCAACTCTTTATTTTCGTTTGTGTTCTCTTCCAAATCAGGAAAATTCTGTCAAGTCCTTCACTGCCTCAAGATCTCCATAGGATCAACTCCTCCTGCTGCAGATTGTGTCCAGTTACATCGAGTTTATACTCCCTTGACAAAGACATCAAAGGATGTTTCGTCTTTCTGCCAACTTGTTTCTCACGAAAACGTAGAGGCCACGCCTTCTTCAGTGCTTGTACACTGTTACCATCGATAAGTCTGGCAACACCCTTCTTTCAGCAGATGCTCTAAGATATCATGGTGGAATTAGGCCATATGTCAACAAGCTTTAACATACCCTTTCCCTAAAATTATTGAGCTATTGCATATATCAGTGTGTGCAATAAGGTATACAGTGGCGAGATAGTTTGCTGGGCCTTACCACCTTGGTGAGAGCTTGCTGGGACCTGAGGGCTACATATGCCTTGAGTGGCCCGGAAAGTTGTGCTTGCTAAGGCAGCACAAATACTAAAATTGGATCGATACAGAGAAGATTAGCATGGCCCCTGCGAAAGGATGACACGCAAATCCGTGAAGCGCTTCATATTTATGCAGCTGTGATCAAGGCCTGCTTCACAGGTCTAAAAGCATCCCCTCCTGCAACTCTTTATTTTCGTTTGTGTTCTCTTCCAAATCAGGAAAATTCTGTCAAGTCCTTCACTGCCTCAAGATCTCCATAGGATCAACTCCTCCTGCTGCAGATTGTGTCCAGTTACATCAAGTTTATACTCCCTTGACAAAGACATCAAAGGATGTTTCGTCTTTCTGCCAACTTGTTTCTCACGAAAACGTAGAGGCCACGCCTTCTTCAGTGCTTGTACACTGTTACCATCGATAAGTCTGGCAACACCCTTCTTTCAGCAGATGCTCTAAGATATCATGGTGGAATTAGGCCATATGTCAACAAGGAAGCTTTAACATACCCTTTCCCTAAAATTATTGAGCTATTGCATATATCAGTGTGTGCAATAAGGTATACAGTGGCGAGATAGTTTGCTGGGCCTTACCACCTTGGTGAGAGCTTGCTGGGACCTGAGGGCTACATATGCCTTGAGCGGCCAGCAAACTTGTGCTTGCTAAGGCAGCACATATACTAAAATTGGATTGATACAGAGAAGATTAACATGGCCCCTGAAAAAGGATGACATGGAAATCCGTGAAGTGCTCCATATTTATGCAGCTGTGATCAAGGCCTGCTTCACAGGTCTAAAAGCATCCCCTCCTGCAACTCTTTATTTTCGTTTGTGTTCTCATCCAAATCAGGAAAATTCTGTCAAGTCCTTCACTGCCTCAAGATCTCCATAGGATCAACTCCTCCTGCTGCATATCGTGTCCAGTTACATCGAGTTTATACTCCCTTGACAAAGACATCAAAGGATGATTCGTCTTTCTGCCAACTTTTTTTCTCACGAAAACGTAGAGGCCACGCCTTCTTCAGTGCTTGTACACTGGTACCATCGATAAGTCTGGCAACACCCTTCTTTCAGCAGATGCTCTAAGATATCATGGTGGAATTAGGCCATATGTCAACAAGGAAGCTTTAACATACCCTTTCCCTAAAATTATTGAGCTATTGCATATATCAGTGTGTGCAATAAGGTATACAGTGGCGAGATAGTTTGCTGGGCCTTACAACCTTGGTGAGAGCTTGCTGGGACCTGAGGGCTACATATGCCTTGAGTGGCCCGGAAAGTTGTGCTTGCTAAGGCAGCACATATACTAAAATTGGATCGATACAGAGAAGATTAGCATGGCCCCTGCGAAAGGATGACACGCAAATCCGTGAAGCGCTTCATATTTATGCAGCTGTGATCAAGGCCTGCTTCACAGGTCTAAAAGCATCCCCTCCTGCAACTCTTTATTTTCGTTTGTGTTCTCTTCCAAATCAGGAAAATTCTGTCAAGTCCTTCACTGCCTCAAGATCTCCATAGGATCAACTCCTCCTGCTGCATATCGTGTCCAGTTACATCGAGTTTATACTCCCTTGACAAAGACATCAAAGGATGTTTCGTCTTTCTGCCAACTTTTTTTCTCACGAAAACGTAGAGGCCACGCCTTCTTCAGTGCTTGTACACTGGTACCATCGATAAGTCTGACAACACCCTTCTTTCAGCAGATGCTCTATGATATCATGGTGGAATTAGGCCATATGTGAACAATGAAGCTTTAACATACCCTTTCCCTAAAATGATTGAGCTGTTGCATATATCAGTGTGTGCAATAAGGTATACAGTGGCGAGATAGTTTACTGGGCCTTACCACCTTGGTGAGAGCTTGCTGGGACCTGAGGGCTACATATGCCTTGAGCGGCCAGCAAACTTGTGCTTGCTAAGGCAGCACATATACTAAAATTGGATCGATACAGAGAAGATTAGCATGGCCCCTGCGAAAGGATGACACGCAAATCCGTGAAGTGCTCCATATTTATGCAGCTGTGATCAAGGCCTGCTTCACAGGTCTAAATGCATCCCCTCCTGCCACTCTTTATTTTCGTTTGTGTTCTCTTCCAAATCAGGAAAATTCTGTCAAGTCCTTCACTGCCTCAAGATCTCCATAGGATCAACTCCTCCTGCTGCATATCGTGTCCAGTTACATCGAGTTTATACTCCCTTGACAAAGACATCAAAGGATGTTTCGTCTTTCTGCCAACTTTTTTTCTCACGAAAACGTAGAGGCCACGCCTTCTTCAGTGCTTGTACACTGGTACCATCGATAAGTCTGGCAACACCCTTCTTTCAGCAGATGTTCTAAGATATCATGGTGGAATTAGGCCATATGTGAACAATGAAGCTTTAACATACCCTTTCCCTAAAATTATTGAGCTGTTGCATATATCAGTGTGTGCAATAAGGTATACAGTGGCGAGATAGTTTGCTGGGCCTTACCACCTTGGTGAGAGCTTGCTGGGACCTGAGGGCTACATATGCCTTGAGTGGCCAGCAAAGTTGTGCTTGCTAAGGCAGCACATATACTAAAATTGGATCGATACAGAGAAGATTAGCATGGCCCCTGCGAAAGGATGACACGCAAATCCGTGAAGCGCTTCATATTTATGCAGCTGTGATCAAGGCCTGCTTCACAGGTCTAAAAGCATCCCCTCCTGCAACTCTTTATTTTCATTTGTGTTCTCTTCCAAATCAGGAAAATTCTGTCAAGTCCTTCACTGCCTCAAGATCTCCATAGGATCAACTCCTCCTGCTGCAGATTGTGTCCAGTTACATCGAGTTTATACTCCCTTGACAAAGACATCAAAGGATGTTTCGTCTTTCTGCCAACTTGTTTCTCACGAAAACGTAGAGGCCACGCTTTCTTCAGTGCTTGTACACTGTTACCATCGATAAGTCTGGCAACACCCTTCTTTCAGCAGATGCTCTAAGATATCATGGTGGAATTAGGCCATATGTCAACAAGGAAGCTTTAACATACCCTTTCCCTAAAATTATTGAGCTATTGCATATATCAGTGTGTGCAATAAGGTATACAGTGGCGAGATAGTTTGCTGGGCCTTACCACCTTGGTGAGAGCTTGCTGGGACCTGAGGCCTACATATGCCTTGAGTGGCCAGCAAAGTTGTGCTTGCTAAGGCAGCACATATACTAAAATTGGATCGATACAGACAAGATTAACATGGCCCCTGAAAAAGGATGACATGGAAATCCGTGAAGTGCTCCATATTTATGCAGCTGTGATCAAGGCCTGCTTCACAGGTCTAAAAGCATCCCCTCCTGCAACTCTTTATTTTCGTTTGTGTTCTCATCCAAATCAGGAAAATTCTGTCAAGTCCTTCACTGCCTCAAGATCTCCATAGGATCAACTCCTCCTGCTGCATATCGTGTCCAGTTACATCGAGTTTATACTCCCTTGACAAAGACATCAAAGGATGTTTCGTCTTTCTGCCAACTTGTTTCTCACGAAAACGTAGAGGCCACGCCTTCTTCAGTGCTTGTACACTGTTACCATCGATAAGTCTGGCAACACCCTTCTTTCAGCAGATGCTCTAAGATATCATGGTGGAATTAGGCCATATGTCAACAAGCTTTAACATACCCTTTCCCTAAAATTATTGAGCTATTGCATATATCAGTGTGTGCAATAAGGTATACAGTGGCGAGATAGTTTGCTGGGCCTTACCACCTTGGTGAGAGCTTGCTGGGACCTGAGGGCTACATATGCCTTGAGTGGCCCGGAAAGTTGTGCTTGCTAAGGCAGCACAAATACTAAAATTGGATCGATACAGAGAAGATTAACATGGCCCCTGAAAAAGGATGACATGGAAATCCGTGAAGTGCTCCATATTTATGCAGCTGTGATCAAGGCCTGCTTCACAGGTCTAAAAGCATCCCCTCCTGCAACTCTTTATTTTCGTTTGTGTTCTCATCCAAATCAGGAAAATTCTGTCAAGTCCTTCACTGCCTCAAGATCTCCATAGGATCAACTCCTCCTGCTGCATATCGTGTCCAGTTACATCGAGTTTATACTCCCTTGACAAAGACATCAAAGGATGATTCGTCTTTCTGCCAACTTTTTTTCTCACGAAAACGTAGAGGCCACGCCTTCTTCAGTGCTTGTACACTGGTACCATCGATAAGTCTGGCAACACCCTTCTTTCAGCAGATGCTCTAAGATATCATGGTGGAATTAGGCCATATGTCAACAAGGAAGCTTTAACATACCCTTTCCCTAAAATTATTGAGCTATTGCATATATCAGTGTGTGCAATAAGGTATACAGTGGCAAGATAGTTTGCTGGGCCTTACAACCTTGGTGAGAGCTTGCTGGGACCTGAGGGCTACATATGCCTTGAGTGGCCCGGAAAGTTGTGCTTGCTAAGGCAGCACATATACTAAAATTGGATCGATACAGAGAAGATTAGCATGGCCCCTGCGAAAGGATGACACGCAAATCCGTGAAGCGCTTCATATTTATGCAGCTGTGATCAAGGCCTGCTTCACAGGTCTAAAAGCATCCCCTCCTGCAACTCTTTATTTTCGTTTGTGTTCTCTTCCAAATCAGGAAAATTCTGTCAAGTCCTTCACTGCCTCAAGATCTCCATAGGATCAACTCCTCCTGCTGCATATCGTGTCCAGTTACATCGAGTTTATACTCCCTTGACAAAGACATCAAAGGATGTTTCGTCTTTCTGCCAACTTTTTTTCTCACGAAAACGTAGAGGCCACGCCTTCTTCAGTGCTTGTACACTGGTACCATCGATAAGTCTGACAACACCCTTCTTTCAGCAGATGCTCTATGATATCATGGTGGAATTAGGCCATATGTGAACAATGAAGCTTTAACATACCCTTTCCCTAAAATGATTGAGCTGTTGCATATATCAGTGTGTGCAATAAGGTATACAGTGGCGAGATAGTTTACTGGGCCTTACCACCTTGGTGAGAGCTTGCTGGGACCTGAGGGCTACATATGCCTTGAGCGGCCAGCAAACTTGTGCTTGCTAAGGCAGCACATATACTAAAATTGGATCGATACAGAGAAGATTAGCATGGCCCCTGCGAAAGGATGACACGCAAATCCGTGAAGTGCTCCATATTTATGCAGCTGTGATCAAGGCCTGCTTCACAGGTCTAAATGCATCCCCTCCTGCCACTCTTTATTTTCGTTTGTGTTCTCTTCCAAATCAGGAAAATTCTGTCAAGTCCTTCACTGCCTCAAGATCTCCATAGGATCAACTCCTCCTGCTGCATATCGTGTCCAGTTACATCGAGTTTATACTCCCTTGACAAAGACATCAAAGGATGTTTCGTCTTTCTGCCAACTTTTTTTCTCACGAAAACGTAGAGGCCACGCCTTCTTCAGTGCTTGTACACTGGTACCATCGATAAGTCTGGCAACACCCTTCTTTCAGCAGATGTTCTAAGATATCATGGTGGAATTAGGCCATATGTGAACAATGAAGCTTTAACATACCCTTTCCCTAAAATTATTGAGCTGTTGCATATATCAGTGTGTGCAATAAGGTATACAGTGGCGAGATAGTTTGCTGGGCCTTACCACCTTGGTGAGAGCTTGCTGGGACCTGAGGGCTACATATGCCTTGAGTGGCCAGCAAAGTTGTGCTTGCTAAGGCAGCACATATACTAAAATTGGATCGATACAGAGAAGATTAGCATGGCCCCTGCGAAAGGATGACACGCAAATCCGTGAAGCGCTTCATATTTATGCAGCTGTGATCAAGGCCTGCTTCACAGGTCTAAAAGCATCCCCTCCTGCAACTCTTTATTTTCATTTGTGTTCTCTTCCAAATCAGGAAAATTCTGTCAAGTCCTTCACTGCCTCAAGATCTCCATAGGATCAACTCCTCCTGCTGCAGATTGTGTCCAGTTACATCGAGTTTATACTCCCTTGACAAAGACATCAAAGGATGTTTCGTCTTTCTGCCAACTTGTTTCTCACGAAAACGTAGAGGCCACGCTTTCTTCAGTGCTTGTACACTGTTACCATCGATAAGTCTGGCAACACCCTTCTTTCAGCAGATGCTCTAAGATATCATGGTGGAATTAGGCCATATGTCAACAAGGAAGCTTTAACATACCCTTTCCCTAAAATTATTGAGCTATTGCATATATCAGTGTGTGCAATAAGGTATACAGTGGCGAGATAGTTTGCTGGGCCTTACCACCTTGGTGAGAGCTTGCTGGGACCTGAGGCCTACATATGCCTTGAGTGGCCAGCAAAGTTGTGCTTGCTAAGGCAGCACATATACTAAAATTGGATCGATACAGAGAAGATTAACATGGCCCCTGAAAAAGGATGACATGGAAATCCGTGAAGTGCTCCATATTTATGCAGCTGTGATCAAGGCCTGCTTCACAGGTCTAAAAGCATCCCCTCCTGCAACTCTTTATTTTCGTTTGTGTTCTCATCCAAATCAGGAAAATTCTGTCAAGTCCTTCACTGCCTCAAGATCTCCATAGGATCAACTCCTCCTGCTGCATATCGTGTCCAGTTACATCGAGTTTATACTCCCTTGACAAAGACATCAAAGGATGATTCGTCTTTCTGCCAACTTTTTTTCTCACGAAAACGTAGAGGCCACGCCTTCTTCAGTGCTTGTACACTGGTACCATCGATAAGTCTGGCAACACCCTTCTTTCAGCAGATGCTCTAAGATATCATGGTGGAATTAGGCCATATGTCAACAAGGAAGCTTTAACATACCCTTTCCCTAAAATTATTGAGCTATTGCATATATCAGTGTGTGCAATAAGGTATACAGTGGCGAGATAGTTTGCTGGGCCTTACAACCTTGGTGAGAGCTTGCTGGGACCTGAGGGCTACATATGCCTTGAGTGGCCCGGAAAGTTGTGCTTGCTAAGGCAGCACATATACTAAAATTGGATCGATACAGAGAAGATTAGCATGGCCCCTGCGAAAGGATGACACGCAAATCCGTGAAGCGCTTCATATTTATGCAGCTGTGATCAAGGCCTGCTTCACAGGTCTAAAAGCATCCCCTCCTGCAACTCTTTATTTTCGTTTGTGTTCTCTTCCAAATCAGGAAAATTCTGTCAAGTCCTTCACTGCCTCAAGATCTCCATAGGATCAACTCCTCCTGCTGCATATCGTGTCCAGTTACATCGAGTTTATACTCCCTTGACAAAGACATCAAAGGATGTTTCGTCTTTCTGCCAACTTTTTTTCTCACGAAAACGTAGAGGCCACGCCTTCTTTAGTGCTTGTACACTGGTACCATCGATAAGTCTGACAACACCCTTCTTTCAGCAGATGCTCTATGATATCATGGTGGAATTAGGCCATATGTGAGCAATGAAGCTTTAACATACCCTTTCCCTAAAATGATTGAGCTGTTGCATATATCAGTTTGTGCAATAAGGTATACAGTGGCGAGATAGTTTGCTGGGCCTTACCACCTTGGTGAGAGCTTGCTGGGACCTGAGGGCTACATATGCCTTGAGCGGCCAGCAAACTTGTGCTTGCTAAGGCAGCACATATACTAAAATTGGATCGATACAGAGAAGATTAGCATGGCCCCTGCGAAAGGATGACACGCAAATCCGTGAAGTGCTCCATATTTATGCAGCTGTGATCAAGGCCTGCTTCACAGGTCTAAATGCATCCCCTCCTGCCACTCTTTATTTTCGTTTGTGTTCTCTTCCAAATCAGGAAAATTCTGTCAAGTCCTTCACTGCCTCAAGATCTCCATAGGATCAACTCCTCCTGCTGCATATCGTGTCCAGTTACATCGAGTTTATACTCCCTTGACAAAGACATCAAAGGATGTTTCGTCTTTCTGCCAACTTTTTTTCTCACGAAAACGTAGAGGCCACGCCTTCTTCAGTGCTTATACACTGGTACCATCGATAAGTCTGGCAACACCCTTCTTTCAGCAGATGTTCTAAGATATCATGGTGGAATTAGGCCATATGTGAACAATGAAGCTTTAACATACCCTTTCCCTAAAATTATTGAGCTGTTGCATATATCAGTGTGTGCAATAAGGTATACAGTGGCGAGATAGTTTGCTGGGCCTTACCACCTTGGTGAGAGCTTGCTGGGACCTGAGGGCTACATATGCCTTGAGTGGCCAGCAAAGTTGTGCTTGCTAAGGCAGCACATATACTAAAATTGGATCGATACAGAGAAGATTAGCATGGCCCCTGCGAAAAAGAACCGGGCCAATCTTCTCTGTTGGGCCCAATGTGGCCCATACGCACCTGAGCCACGCCCATTCACTAGAGTGGCTCTCCTCGGTGAACCCAAGCCCCACCCATTCACCTGAGCCCTGCCCCCTGACCCACCCCTTCACCTGAGCCCTGCCCCCTGACCCATCCCCTCACCTGAGCCCTGCCCCCTGGCCTATAGTCACTCCACAGGGTGAAATGTTGACCAGATCAGATCAACATGGCAAGAAAGATGAGATGGCCTCCAGTGCTCTGCAAAAGAGACCAGCAACGGAGGGAGAACTTGAGAGAGAAGTTAGCGAAGAACCTGGAGAACACTTCTCTGCGTGCTTTCAAAGGAGGATCACAAAAGATCACAAATGCAGCATCACAATTCAGTAAACCACACTGGCCTCCTGTTATTTCTCAGGAGGAAAAGGAGAGGAGGAAAAAATTCAGGGAGAGCCTGGAGGGAGAGCCTGAAGCTGCTGCTCCATCAACAAGCCAGCAGTGGCCTCCAAAGATGGAAACTGTGAAAGTATCAGGTAAGATCTTTAAACAATAAATCAATGTATGTATGTAAAGGAATGAACTCGTATGAAAGTATGTCTGAAATAACTTTTATTTTTGTCTTTACAGTTCCTCCGTGTGCATCGTCTGTGCTCCCTCCTCCTCCAGCTGTGGCTGATGCAGCAGCCCTTAGCAGAGTTCCAAGGGCCACTGCGTGGAGACGGAAGAAGAGGGCCGAAGAAGACAGAAAGGCCCTGAAGTTTGGTAAAGCGACAGCGCGCCGAACTGATCCAAAAGGGTATCCCTGTCGGCAATGTGGACAGCCCAAAAGGCTTGAGTTTGGCCATAGCTTTTTTAGAGGAAAGCATTTCTGTGCCACAGCCGAGGGAAGGACCGTCTCCGAGTGGCTTTCTGAACAAAAAAGACAAGCTGCTGCAGATAACGTCCGAGATGTTCCTCGGACGACTGCTTGGAGGAGGAAGAAAGCGGAAGAGAAAGGCCTTTCTCCAAAAAAGGAGAGAAAAACATTAACCTGTAGCCTCTGCCAGCAACCGAAAACAAAGCAATATGGTCACTCCAGGTACGGTGGTAAAGCCTTCTGCAGTTCATACGAAGGAAAGACTGTGGAACTGTGGTTGGCAGAGCAACGGGCTCTTGCTCCTCTTGAATAAGGATTTTTTTAAATGTTTTTTTGTTTAATTAATCTTTATCTTTTTTGTTTGTTCATTTTGTTATGATGCTTCCGATGCAAAATGTTTTTGTTTTGTTTGAATATTTCCATGAAGCATTTTGTTTACATATTTATTTTTTTCCTAATGTAAAAACTACGTAATAAATATTTTATTATCTTTGTTAATTTTGTTGTACTTTTTTGCTTTAATATTTCCAGTAAACATTTTGCTTACACACATATATACTTTATTTTTTCCTAATGGGAACTTTTTTAATAAATAATTTATTATCATTGTTTAATTCTGTTGTACTTTTTCTGCAATTTGCTTGTGCTTTAATATTTGCAATAAGCATTTGTGAACTATTCAATAAATATTTTTTTGCGTTAACATTTGCATTAAGCATTGTGTTTACATTTAAATATATTTTTATCCTTTATTTATTTTTTTCCTAATCTGAACTATTTAATAAATATTGTGTTTGTAAATTTGTTGTCAATTTTCTGCTGTAATTTTTTTGTGTGAACTATTTAATAGATTAAAAAAAAAAATTGATAAAAAAACAAACAAACAAACAAACAACAACAACAAAAAAAACCTGACTGACTGACTGACTGGGTTATTAAGGGTTAGAATTGCTATTAAGTGCATACATTTATAATCAAGTTTATTTTCCAAAAATTTATATAACAAAATAGGAAGATTCAATTTTTTTTGTGTGAACTATTTAATAAATAAAAAACAAACAAACAAAAACACTGACTGACTGACTGACTGACTGACTGACTGACTGGGTTATTAAGGGTTAGAATTGCTATTAAGTGCATACATTTATAATCAAGTTTATTTTCCAAAAATGTATATAACAATGTATTTAAAAAAAAAGGAAGATTAGAATGCTAATGCATAATTTAAAAACAATTACACATAAATAAAAGACAATGAACTGACCTTTATGAAGGCAAATAAATGAAGGAAGAGCAATTTTTGATTATTTACATGAACTTTATTAAACACGAACACAGAATAAATAAAAATCAAATAAAAAATAGTAATAAAATTATATATATCTCTCTCTCTCTCTCTCTCTCTCTCTCTCTCTCTCTCTCTCTCTCTCTCTCTCTCTATATATATATATATATATATATATATATATTTCACAGTGAAGGATTTCCCTTGCTTTTTTCCTGCAGCCACTCCTCCAGTGTCTTTCCCTCTGCTGTGGCACAGAAGAAAAATGTGCCCACCCTGGTGTGCCCAAACTCCTTTCTCCTGGGCTGCCCACATCGACTGCACGTGTAGTCTTTTCGTGGCGGTTGCTGTGGAGGGGGCAGCCCTTGCCTTTGGGCCGAAAGTGCTGCTGCCTTTCTCTTCCTCCACTGTGTGGTTCTGCTCATGGATGTAGCAGTCACTGGTGGAGGAGTAGAGAGGGAAGCAGCCGGCCGAGGAGCAGAGAGGTCAATCGGCAGAGGAGCAGAGGGGGCAGCTGATGGTGGAGCAGAGAGGGCAGCTGATGGTGGAGCAGAGAGGGCAGCTGATGGTGGAGCAGAGAGGGCAACTGATGAAGGGGGAGGGGGTCGCTGTCCACGTCTTATGACCCGACCTGACATGTCGGGGTTGTTAATGTAGGGGAAAGGGTTCAGTGCTGGCATTGATGTTGTAGTGTTGGGTACAGGAAGCTGGGAGTCATGGATCATTTTGATTGGAGGCAACGGAACACTCAGCGCCAGCACATGGGTTTCTAGCTTTTTTAAGTAGTTGTTGTGCCTGTTTGAAATGACACAAATAATAGGATGAATATAATATAAGAATTCTAAAATGACTTTTATAGCTGTCTTTCAAAGAAACTACTTACCAGAGCGAAAGCGTTCGCTGGTTGACCTCAAACAGCTGAATTTTTGACCGTCCCCTCAGTGCTGGGCAGTTCCCCACCAGCCTTCTTATGGCCTGGTAGTCCTGCAGAATGGCAGCCCAGCGGTTCAGGGAAACACCCCACTTCACCTGCCCCGCTGGATGAATGGAGCAGAGCTCCAGACATACTGCCTCTACAGTCCTACTGATGTTAGGCCACTGCGAAGGTCCCGAGCCCTGTCCCAGCACACACCTGTACAATAAAAAGTGGATTACAAAGCATTAAAAAAAAGCATAGTCATTTATATTTTTATAGCTCATTGTGAAAACGTTTAACCTACCGCTTCAGGCTCTCCTTGCCAGAACAGGTAGAGGTCTTGGAGTGGGTGGCCTTGAACCTGCCTTGCACAAGTCTCGCCTTGTGTCTCGCCGGATAGGAAACGGCCTGCCTGTCACTGTCCGGCAGTCTGCCCCAGAGCCGAACAATTTCAGCGGCTTCCCTATCCGAGACACAAGGCCTTTCTCTGAGCCCGACAAGGTATCTGGCCAGCTCCACCACTCTGTCGTACCCCGGAGTCCCGTCTGGCCCTCTGCACACCTAACAAGATGAAAGAAGATCAGTTAGTATGAATGAAAAAGTCCTCCAAGTTATGCCATGGATGCTTGCTTGCATACATACATCTTCTCTGGGCTCTGGTGCCGGGTCCTGGGAGGACTGAGAGGGTGAACCCAGGGGCAAGCGTATAGCTTCCTTGGTCGACGCCAAAGATAGAGGAGAGATGGTGTGGTCCTGCTCCTCTGACTCATCCCCAAATCCCTCATCTTCAGCATCTCCCAAGTCCTCTGGGATTCCCTCAGGCAGATCTGGGTTCCGCCCAAAGTTCTCCCTGAACTCCCAGGACTGCTGCGAGCACAGGTACTCCACCCCGATGAGCTCGCCTGACAAAAGAAAATTTAAAAGAAAACAAGGTTGTAAATCAGAAGTCTGTGCATTACAAACAAACAACCAAGCCTGGCATTATAGACACGTACCTGTGTACGGTCCTGGCTTAGAGTAGTCTTGTACAAGACTACAGCCAAGGAGACGCTGGCTGAGCTCATTGAGGCTGTGCTGGAACGAACCACTGTAGCAGCGCAGCGTCGGCGGAGCACCATGATTGACGGCGGTAGCAGCGCGGTCCTCGTTCCACCGCTCCAAACCCTCAAGCAGATAAGCGTGGAAATTTTCCAGGTTAGCGCTCGTTCCTGTTTAAAAACAAAACATGAGACATTAATTAACACAAATGTATAATTACAAATGCCATGACATGGGCTATCACAAAAACACACTTTGAGGAGCATGCGTGCAATCTTACCGGGTATGAAGCGGTTGAGGTGGTTGTGGAAGGACTCCAGGGAAGTGGACCCCCGTGCGCAGCGGTAGACAGGAAGTGTGAGCCCTCCCTTCGTAATACTTCCTGTCTGGGTGTACAGCTGCAATCCAGGGGGGTCCTGGAGGCAGGGAAGATGGCGCCTTTGAGTGGCCCAGATGACGTCCATCCTCTCCTGGTCCACCAAGGGGATGCCCATGGTCTCCGTGGCGTCCTTGAAGGCCTCCAGAATCGCACCGATCAGCTGCTCCGTCTCCTCCACGCCACGTGTGCAGCGTCGACAGTGCCGTGCCAGCTGTTTGGAGGTGAGCCTGTCGGTCAGCTGCTCTTCGGTGAGGCCCGTGATGCCCTGCCCTTGCTCCAGCTCCCTCCTGTTCGCCTCCCTCAGCAGGGCCACATCTCCCTCGTCCCAGGCGAAAATGCAGGCAGAGAGCTTTGCCATGAACAGGCCGTAGAGTGGGTGGCTGTCGGTGTGCAGGCCTGCAGTGAAGCGCCGCATGAAGTGCCACACGTCCAGACGAACCACCAGATCACTCCAGCCGCTGAACATGGCAGCTGCTCTTGATGTGCCCACAGCAGAGCAGCAGTCTCTGTCCACGTAAAGGAGCGTGGGGGGAGCGACTCCAGCCGCCTCGTACCTCCTCACCAGGCCTGTGGTCATGGGCAGCAGTCCCTGACCCTCATGTGAGGTGAGCACAGACATTAGGACCTGTCCGTGCTCATTGCCCACATTGCTGACCCAGGCCGCGGTCCCAGCTGCAGCTCCAGCCAGTTTTTTGGTCACCTGTTGTCATAAAACAAAATTCAATGAACACCAAAAAATGCCTTACACGTACAAAGTATTAAATCTATATATGTACAGTAGTATTTAAAATAATCTGTGATTAATACGTTACCTTTTTCGTTGAGTCCATTTTCAGTATGGACCCAAAGACAGAGGTGACCCTGGCCTTTAGCTCAGTATACCGGGACCGGACATCCTCGGCATGGACGTAGAGCAGCCACTTGGCAGTTGGTACGGGCGGCTTTGGAGGTGGAGGTGTTAAGGGCCGTGTGATGGTGGCCTGGAACCGGTCACACGCAGACAGGTACAGCAGGGTCCTCTCCATCCAGTCCTCACTATGCTGTTCGCATAGTTTGTGATACAGCATTGTGGTGCTGTTGCCGAGGGAACGCTCCCTCATCAACTTCACCACATGCATATCACAGGAGAACCTGTTAAAAATAAACAGACAAAGTTTATTAAATTTTATTCAAAGGATTGGTCGTCCACATATTCTGTGAATAAAAGCTTCACAGACACACTTTCATGGCAGACACAGTGTCTAGTGGAAAATTTCAAAAGAAAGATGTGGCTCTCTCTCTCACACACACACACACACACACACACACACACACACACACACACACACACACACACACACACACACACACACACACACACACACACACACACACACTCCTAAATAAGGGGTCACTAACTCCTGAACAGGGGGATGGGTGCAGGTGTTCAGAGTTTCACACCTTTGAAAGTTCAAGTTAAAGTTCAGTTGGGGGGAGGATTGGTCGTTCACACATTCTGTGAATAAAAGCTTCACAGGCAGACACAGCGTCTTTCATGGCAGACACAGTGTCTTGTGGAAAAATTTCAAAAGAAAGATGTGGCTTGTTTTGTGTAATGTTAACACTTTACAATAAGGTCTCATTTGTTAACATTAGTCAAATGTATTAACAAACATGAACTAACCATGCTCAATACATTTGTATTTGTTAATCTTTAGTTTGTTCATGTTATTTTACACTGCATTAACTAATGGTAACAGATACAACTTTTGATTTTAAACATGTGTCAGTAAATGAACATTGGAATTAACATTAACAAAGATTAATAAAAAAATTATGTAGAAGTGCAGGTCGTAATTAGTTCATGTAAACTAATGACCCGAGTAATTTACATGTAATACATTCTCAAAAGTACTAAAATAAAAAAAATTAACAAGTAATTTAAGTTGCATTATTGTCACTAACATCTTAATTTCACCTGCCTATATATTTATGCCTATAATAAGAATTATTTTTTCGTGACTCACCGGTAAGTGAGGATAGCTGGGAACATCTTGCGGTGAGCCGGATCCAGCTGGTCCAGAATGTCAAGGGACCACGCGGCCAGCTTTTTATGGCAGCGCTGACACTCCAGGTATTCCGTCGCCAGAAAATACCAGCCGTAAAGGTTCAACACCCGCCTCACTGTCTTGTATAGCCCACAAGCTGTCAGTCGCTGACCAAGCTGTCTGCAGTCTGGCATGCTGCAGATCAGCTTGTAGGACCACATCCTGTAGGGCATCCACAAGCACAGAGGCCAGGTGAAGAACACGTCCGGCGACGCTGGAGGCTGATGATACTGCAGACGTGGCTGGGGAGGAAACCACCACATCTGCAGGTTATCTGTCAGCACCGCCCTCCCACCCTGGCTTCGGAAGAGAGCGCGGCCAATCCACTCATGCTGTTCTTGAGGGAGGGAACGCTTCCAGGCCTCAGGGAGAACAACCTATACATAAAAGAAAAATTGGATATATGAATAATAACAAATTAGTAAATTAATAATAACAACAATACTACTACTACTAATAATAATAATAATAATAACAATATGTTCAGATTATATATTATCTAAATAAATATAAGCACACTGAAAACTGTACCTCAGAAGCCACTGACACCAGCCTTTGTGCGGCTCTTTGCTCTAAGCGAGGTGAGCGTATCGGCGTATAAGGTGGTGGTGGAAGTACTGTGAGGAACACATCATTTTAATTTTGAAAATTAGTGATTTTATAATTTTCTGTTTGAAGACAATCAGGTGAGCATGATTTTTTATTTTTTTTATCCACACAAAAGAAAACAAAAAACACTCACCATGTGGCTCCACCTCCAAGGCTGAAGCCAGGAGGTCATCGTCTGTTGGCTCTGAGGGCAGAAAATTGACAAAGTTATTCATATAATTACATACATTAGAGTGTGCATCGATTAATGCCACGTATAGATCTAAAAAACTCACCCTGTGCTGTGGCTGGCTGGGAATGGAAGCTTTGTGTGGGGGGAGGACATGGGGCAGCAAGCTGGGATGCCGAAGAAGAGGAGGACGACCTTTTTTTCCTTGGCTCTGAGGGCAGAAAATTGACAAAGTTATTCATATAATTACATACATTAGAGTGTGCATCGATTAATGCCACGTATAGATCTAAAAAACTCACCCTGTGCTGTGGCTGGCTGGGAATGGAAGCTTTGTGTGGGGGGAGGACATGGGGCAGCAAGCTGGGATGCCGAAGAAGAGGAGGACGACCTTTTTTTCCTTGGCTCTGAGGGCAGAAAATTGACAAAGTTATTCATATAATTACATACATTAGAGTGTGCATCGATTAATGCCACGTATAGATCTAAAAAAAACTCACGATGGTCCCTCTGCAGGATGTACTTTTTCAATGCATCCATCTTGCTGCCTGCGCTGGTGCGCTGGTTCCTTATGAACTCCACATAGCTAGAAACAATAATATATTCATGATAAGAGTAAAATAAATGCAAAACAGCATACAATTAACACGCAAGCAGAAGTGTATATTACCTTTTCCTCTCCCTGTCCTTGGCCTCATAGAGCTCCTTATAGGTGCTCTTCCTGTGGGCCCCAAAGTCCACCAGACAGTCACCCTCACAGCCAGGCAGCGTGCCCTCTCTCTGCCTGCGCACTTTGATGGCCTCTGCAACCTTCTTAAATGCGCAGGCATATTGGAGAAAGACATCCTTGTTGACCATGAGGGGACCTCTGTCCAGTCTGCCAGCGTCACGCTCCCGCTGATGCCCAGACAGGATCATGAGGGAGTAGCCAAGGTCATTCTCCAACAACCACTTGAAGGTTCTCCCCCTGTATTGTCCAAACTGGATGGCACTTTGACTGGCCACCAGCAGTTCATCAAAGGGATCCCCTCCACCGTCGATAACCCTGACCTTGGCCTCCCCCAGCACAACCTCAGGGTAAACTGGTACAAAGGGCACCCCTTTAGCCACTTGAGAAAGGTGCATTTTCTCTACTGTGGCTGCTTTTTTAGAGGGCCTCAGCACTAGCTCTCCAGCCTCCAAACGCAAGTTGGGCTTACTCTCCATTCTGTAACAGTAAACCAATGCAAGCAATGCACCAGTTGTTATGAAAAACAATTCACTGACAACAAAGTACACAAAATAAGTAATATGGAAAATACAGTATACACATAAAAAAAAAAAAAAAACATTATTCAGGATTTGTAGATTTTATAATGATTTTATAATGAAATCTATTTTTAGGTGGGTTATACGTCATCATAACTTTATACTAAAGGCTTTATTTTTTTCTCCCTTCGGAAAAAATCTGCATGAATTTCACCTGTTGTTATGAAAATCAATTCACTGACAACAAAGTACACAAAATAAGTACTATGGAAAATACAGTATACACATTAAAAAAAACATTATTCAGGATTTGTAGATTTTATAATGAAATATATTTTTAGGTGGGTTAAACGTCGTCATAACTTTATACTAAATCCTTTTTTTTCTCTTTTTTTTCCCCCTTCTGAAAAAATCTGCACAAAGAATTACTTTTTATACAGGGATCTATTTTTAGGAGAGTACTTTTTATACCGGACTCTATTTCTATACCGGAATCTATTTTTAGGAAAGTTCTTTTTATACCGGAATCTATTTTTAGGTCATCATAACTTCGGCTCACCACACATCGTTTTTTCTCTTTTTTTCCCCCTTCATCCGTCGGAAAATGCATACATAGATGAAATTCTTACTATTTAGAAAAACGAACGAGAGTACTTTTTATACCGGACTCTATTTCTATACCGGAATCTATTTTTAGGAAAGTTCTTTTTATACCGGAATCTATTTTTAGGTCATCATAACTTCGGCTCACCACACATCTTTTTTTCTCTTTTTCTTCCCCCCCTTGATCCGTCGGAAAATGCATACATAGATGAAATTCTTACTATTTAGAAAAACGAACAATATGTTGACTGACGTAATCCGGAAACATGGTTAAAAATAAAAATAAAAAAATGCATGCCGATCGCAGTTTGCAGAGGTTCGTTTAAAAAAAAAAAACGTGTGTTTTGCAGAGTTTTGTTAATTCGAAGTGACTAAAACAGCAAGACGGTGTCCGAATCTATTTTTAGGCGGATTAAACGCAATCATAACTTTACGGCTCACTACACATCTCTTTCTCTTCTCCCTTCGAAAAATGCATTCATGCATTAAACACACGCATAGATAAAATGCGTATTATATGCCCATTTAGAAAAACGAGACACATAAAACGCGAGAAAGAGTAAAAAACAGGATGACTTACGTGATCCGGAAAAATGCAGGATGACGAAAAAAAATGCAGATTGGTTGTCAGATTGTCAAAAAGTGCAGAGGGTGGCTTATTTTTAAAAAAATCCTTCGTGTTTTGTAAAGTTTTGTTGATTTAGAAGTGACTAAAACAGCAAGACGGCGTTTCTGACGGATGCTGAGAGTGTGACGACGAAAGCGCAGGTGGCGAGGTCTCGGCCAATGCGAGCAACGAGCGCCTCTGAAACAATTCAACGAGCCAATGGGGCGAGGGAAACACAGGCGGGACTTGGTGAAACAATTCGTCCGGCAGCCAATCAGGGAGTGAAACGATTTGCAACGTTTCACCGAAGATCCGTTTCGGCTAAGCGCAAGGATGACACGCAAATCCGTGAAGCGCTTCATATTTATGCAGCTGTGATCAAGGCCTGCTTCACAGGTCTAAAAGCATCCCCTCCTGCAACTCTTTATTTTCGTTTGTGTTCTCTTCCAAATCAGGAAAATTCTGTCAAGTCCTTCACTGCCTCAAGATCTCCATAGGATCAACTCCTCCTGCTGCAGATTGTGTCCAGTTACATCGAGTTTATACTCCCTTGACAAAGACATCAAAGGATGATTCGTCTTTCTGCCAACTTTTTTTCTCACGAAATGTAGAGGCCACGCCTTCTTCAGTGCTTGTACACTGGTACCATCGATAAGTCTGACAACACCCTTCTTTCAGCAGATGCTCTATGATATCATGGTGGAATTAGGCCATATGTGAACAATGAAGCTTTAACATACCCTTTCCCTAAAATTATTGAGCTGTTGCATATATCAGTGTGTGCATATATCAGTGTCCAAATCAGGAAAATTCTGTCAAGTCCTTCACTGCCTCAAGATCTCCATAGGATCAACTCCTCCTGCTGCAGATTGTGTCCAGTTACATCGAGTTTATACTCCCTTGACAAAGACATCAAAGGATGATTCGTCTTTCTGACAACTTTTTTTCTCACGAAAACGTAGAGGCCACGCCGTAGAGGCCACGTGCCATACAGTGGCGCGATAGTTTGCTGGGCCTTACCACCTTGGTGAGAGCTTGCTGGGACCTGAGGTGTACATATGCCTTGAGCGGCCAGCAAACTTGTGCTTGCTAAGGCAGCACATATACTAAAATTGGATCGATACAGAGAAGATTAGCATGGCCCCTGCGAAAGGATGACACGCAAATCCGTGAAGCGCTCCATATTTATGCAGCTGTGATCAAGGCCTGCTTCACAGGTCTAAAAGCATCCCCTCCTGCCACTCCTTATTTTCGTTTGTGTTCTCTTCCAAATCAGGAAAATTCTGTCAAGTCCTTCACTGCCTCAAGATCTCCATAGGATCAACTCCTCCTGCTGCATATCGTGTCCAGTTACATCGAGTTTATACTCCCTTGACAAAGACATCAAAGGATGTTTCGTCTTTCTGCCAACTTTTTTTCTCACGAAAACGTAGAGGCCATGCCTTCTTCAGTGCTTGTACACTGGTACCATCGATAAGTCTGACAACACCCTTCTTTCAGCAGATGCTCTATGATATCATGGTGGAATTAGGCCATATGTGAACAATGAAGCTTTAACATACCCTTTCCCTAAAATTATTGAGCTGTTGCATATATCAGTGTGTGCATATATCAGTGTCCAAATCAGGAAAATTCTGTCAAGTCCTTCACTGCCTCAAGATCTCCATAGGATCAACTCCTCCTGCTGCAGATTGTGTCCAGTTACATCGAGTTTATACTCCCTTGACAAAGACATCAAAGGATGATTCGTCTTTCTGACAACTTTTTTTCTCACGAAAACGTTGAGGCCACGCCTTCTTCAGTGCTTGTACACTGGTACCATCGATAAGTCTGGCAACACCCTTCTTTCAGCAGATGTTCTAAGATATCATGGTGGAATTAGGCCATACGTGAACAATGAAGCTTTAACATACCCTTTCCCTAAAATTATTGAGCTGTTGCATATATCAGTGTGTGCAATAAGGTATACAGTGGCGCGATAGTTTGCTGGGCCTTACCACCTTGGTGAGAGCTTGCTGGGACCTGAGGTGTACATATGCCTTGAGCGGCCAGCAAACTTGTGCTTGCTAAGGCAGCACATATACTAAAATTGGATCGATACAGAGAAGATTAGCATGGCCCCTGCGAAAGGATGACACGCAAATCCGTGAAGCGCTCCATATTTATGCAGCTGTGATCAAGGCCTGCTTCACAGGTCTAAAAGCATCCCCTCCTGCAACTCTTTATTTTCGTTTGTGTTCTCTTCCAAATCAGGAAAATTCTGTCAAGTCCTTCACTGCCTCAAGATCTCCATAGGATCAACTCCTCCTGCTGCAGATTGTGTCCAGTTACATCGAGTTTATACTCCCTTGACAAAGACATCAAAGGATGATTCGTCTTTCTGCCAACTTTTTTTCTCACGAAATGTAGAGGCCACGCCTTCTTCAGTGCTTGTACACTGGTACCATCGATAAGTCTGACAACACCCTTCTTTCAGCAGATGCTCTATGATATCATGGTGGAATTAGGCCATATGTGAACAATGAAGCTTTAACATACCCTTTCCCTAAAATTATTGAGCTGTTGCATATATCAGTGTGTGCATATATCAGTGTCCAAATCAGGAAAATTCTGTCAAGTCCTTCACTGCCTCAAGATCTCCATAGGATCAACTCCTCCTGCTGCAGATTGTGTCCAGTTACATCGAGTTTATACTCCCTTGACAAAGACATCAAAGGATGATTCGTCTTTCTGACAACTTTTTTTCTCACGAAAACGTAGAGGCCACGCCTTCTTCAGTGCTTGTACACTGGTACCATCGATAAGTCTGACAACACCCTTCTTTCAGCAGATGCTCTATGATATCATGGTGGAATTAGGCCATATGTGAACAATGAAGCTTTAACATACCCTTTCCCTAAAATTATTGAGCTGTTGCATATATCAGTGTGTGCATATATCAGTGTCCAAATCAGGAAAATTCTGTCAAGTCCTTCACTGCCTCAAGATCTCCATAGGATCAACTCCTCCTGCTGCAGATTGTGTCCAGTTACATCGAGTTTATACTCCCTTGACAAAGACATCAAAGGATGATTCGTCTTTCTGACAACTTTTTTTCTCACGAAAACGTAGAGGCCACGCCTTCTTCAGTGCTTGTACACTGGTACCATCGATAAGTCTGGCAACACCCTTCTTTCAGCAGATGTTCTAAGATATCATGGTGGAATTAGGCCATACGTGAACAATGAAGCTTTAACATACCCTTTCCCTAAAATTATTGAGCTGTTGCATATATCAGTGTGTGCAATAAGGTATACAGTGGCGCGATAGTTTGCTGGGCCTTACCACCTTGGTGAGAGCTTGCTGGGACCTGAGGTGTACATATGCCTTGAGCGGCCAGCAAACTTGTGCTTGCTAAGGCAGCACATATACTAAAATTGGATCGATACAGAGAAGATTAGCATGGCCCCTGCGAAAGGATGACACGCAAATCCGTGAAGCGCTCCATATTTATGCAGCTGTGATCAAGGCCTGCTTCACAGGTCTAAAAGCATCCCCTCCTGCAACTCTTTATTTTCGTTTGTGTTCTCTTCCAAATCAGGAAAATTCTGTCAAGTCCTTCACTGCCTCAAGATCTCCATAGGATCAACTCCTCCTGCTGCAGATTGTGTCCAGTTACATCGAGTTTATACTCCCTTGACAAAGACATCAAAGGATGATTCGTCTTTCTGCCAACTTTTTTTCTCACGAAATGTAGAGGCCACGCCTTCTTCAGTGCTTGTACACTGGTACCATCGATAAGTCTGACAACACCCTTCTTTCAGCAGATGCTCTATGATATCATGGTGGAATTAGGCCATATGTGAACAATGAAGCTTTAACATACCCTTTCCCTAAAATTATTGAGCTGTTGCATATATCAGTGTGTGCATATATCAGTGTCCAAATCAGGAAAATTCTGTCAAGTCCTTCACTGCCTCAAGATCTCCATAGGATCAACTCCTCCTGCTGCAGATTGTGTCCAGTTACATCGAGTTTATACTCCCTTGACAAAGACATCAAAGGATGATTCGTCTTTCTGACAACTTTTTTTCTCACGAAAACGTAGAGGCCACGCCTTCTTCAGTGCTTGTACACTGGTACCATCGATAAGTCTGGCAACACCCTTCTTTCAGCAGATGTTCTAAGATATCATGGTGGAATTAGGCCATACGTGAACAATGAAGCTTTAACATACCCTTTCCCTAAAATTATTGAGCTGTTGCATATATCAGTGTGTGCAATAAGGTATACAGTGGCGCGATAGTTTGCTGGGCCTTACCACCTTGGTGAGAGCTTGCTGGGACCTGAGGTGTACATATGCCTTGAGCGGCCAGCAAACTTGTGCTTGCTAAGGCAGCACATATACTAAAATTGGATCGATACAGAGAAGATTAGCATGGCCCCTGCGAAAGGATGAAACGCAAATCCGTGAGGCGCTCCATATTTATGCAGCTGTGATCAAGGCCTGCTTCACAGGTCTAAAAGCATCCCCTCCTGCCACTCCTTATTTTCGTTTGTGTTCTCTTCCAAATCAGGAAAATTCTGTCAAGTCCTTCACTGCCTCAAGATCTCCATAGGATCAACTCCTCCTGCTGCATATCGTGTCCAGTTACATCGAGTTTATACTCCCTTGACAAAGACATCAAAGGATGTTTCGTCTTTCTGCCAACTTTTTTTCTCACGAAAACGTAGAGGCCACGCCTTCTTCAGTGCTTGTACACTGGTACCATCGATAAGTCTGACAACACCCTTCTTTCAGCAGATGCTCTATGATATCATGGTGGAATTAGGCCATATGTGAACAATGAAGCTTTAACATACCCTTTCCCTAAAATTATTGAGCTGTTGCATATATCAGTGTGTGCATATATCAGTGTCCAAATCAGGAAAATTCTGTCAAGTCCTTCACTGCCTCAAGATCTCCATAGGATCAACTCCTCCTGCTGCAGATTGTGTCCAGTTACATCGAGTTTATACTCCCTTGACAAAGACATCAAAGGATGATTCGTCTTTCTGACAACTTTTTTTCTCACGAAAACGTAGAGGCCACGCCTTCTTCAGTGCTTGTACACTAGTACCATCGATAAGTCTGGCAACACCCTTCTTTCAGCAGATGTTCTAAGATATCATGGTGGAATTAGGCCATACGTGAACAATGAAGCTTTAACATACCCTTTCCCTAAAATTATTGAGCTGTTGCATATATCAGTGTGTGCAATAAGGTATACAGTGGCGCGATAGTTTGCTGGGCCTTACCACCTTGGTGAGAGCTTGCTGGGACCTGAGGTGTACATATGCCTTGAGCGGCCAGCAAACTTGTGCTTGCTAAGGCAGCACATATACTAAAATTGGATCGATACAGAGAAGATTAGCATGGCCCCTGCGAAAGGATGACACGCAAATCCGTGAAGCGCTCCATATTTATGCAGCTGTGATCAAGGCCTGCTTCACAGGTCTAAAAGCATCCCCTCCTGCAACTCTTTATTTTCGTTTGTGTTCTCTTCCAAATCAGGAAAATTCTGTCAAGTCCTTCACTGCCTCAAGATCTCCATAGGATCAACTCCTCCTGCTGCAGATTGTGTCCAGTTACATCGAGTTTATACTCCCTTGACAAAGACATCAAAGGATGATTCGTCTTTCTGCCAACTTTTTTTCTCACGAAATGTAGAGGCCACGCCTTCTTCAGTGCTTGTACACTGGTACCATCGATAAGTCTGACAACACCCTTCTTTCAGCAGATGCTCTATGATATCATGGTGGAATTAGGCCATATGTGAACAATGAAGCTTTAACATACCCTTTCCCTAAAATTATTGAGCTGTTGCATATATCATTGTGTGCATATATCAGTGTCCAAATCAGGAAAATTCTGTCAAGTCCTTCACTGCCTCAAGATCTCCATAGGATCAACTCCTCCTGCTGCAGATTGTGTCCAGTTACATCGAGTTTATACTCCCTTGACAAAGACATCAAAGGATGATTCGTCTTTCTGACAACTTTTTTTCTCACGAAAACGTAGAGGCCACGCCTTCTTCAGTGCTTGTACACTGGTACCATCGATAAGTCTGGCAACACCCTTCTTTCAGCAGATGTTCTAAGATATCATGGTGGAATTAGGCCATACGTGAACAATGAAGCTTTAACATACCCTTTCCCTAAAATTATTGAGCTGTTGCATATATCAGTGTGTGCAATAAGGTATACAGTGGCGCGATAGTTTGCTGGGCCTTGCTGGGACCTGAGGTGTACATATGCCTTGAGCGGCCAGCAAACTTGTGCTTGCTAAGGCAGCACATATACTAAAATTGGATCGATACAGAGAAGATTAGCATGGCCCCTGCGAAAGGATGACACGCAAATCCGTGAGGCGCTCCATATTTATGCAGCTGTGATCAAGGCCTGCTTCACAGGTCTAAAAGCATCCCCTCCTGCCACTCCTTATTTTCGTTTGTGTTCTCTTCCAAATCAGGAAAATTCTGTCACGTCCTTCACTGCCTCAAGATCTCCATAGGATCAACTCCTCCTGCTGCAGATTGTGTCCAGTTACATCGAGTTTATACTCCCTTGACAAAGACATCAAAGGATGATTCGTCTTTCTGCCAACTTTTTTTCTCACGAAAACGTAGAGGCCACGCCTTCTTCAGTGCTTGTACACTGGTACCATCGATAAGTCTGGCAACACCCTTCTTTCAGCAGATGTTCTAAGATATCATGGTGGAATTAGGCCATACGTGAACAAGGAAGCTTTAACATACCCTTTCCCTAAAATTATTGAGCTGTTGCATATATCAGTGTGTGCAATAAGGTAAACAGTGGCAAGATAGTTTGCTGGGCCTTACCACCTTGGTGAGAGCTTGCTGGGACCTGAGGTGTACATTTGCCTTGAGCGGCCAGCAAACTTGTGCTTGCTAAGGCAGCACATATACTAAAATTGGATCGATACAGAGAAGATTAGCATGGCCCCTGCGAAAGGATGACACGCAAATCCGTGAAGCGCTCCATATTTATGCAGCTGTGATCAAGGCCTGCTTCACAGGTCTAAAAGCATCCCCTCCTGCCACTCTTTATTTTCGTTTGTGTTCTCTTCCAAATCAGGAAAATTCTGTCAAGTCCTTCACTGCCTCAAGATCTCCATAGGATCAACTCCTCCTGCTGCATATCGTGTCCAGTTACATCGAGTTTATACTCCCTTGACAAAGACATCAAAGGATGTTTCGTCTTTCTGCCAACTTTTTTTCTCACGAAAACGTAGAGGCCACGCCTTCTTCAGTGCTTGTACACTGGTACCATCGATAAGTCTGACAACACCCTTCTTTCAGCAGATGCTCTATGATATCATGGTGGAATTAGGCCATATGTGAACAATGAAGCTTTAACATACCCTTTCCCTAAAATTATTGAGCTGTTGCATATATCAGTGTGTGCAATAAGGTATACAGTGGCGAGATACTTTGCTGGGCCTTACCACCTTGGTGAGAGCATGCTGGGACCTGAGGGCTACATATGCCTTGAGCGGCCAGCAAACTTGTGCTTGCTAAGGCAGCACATATACTAAAATTGGATTGATACAGAGAAGATTAACATGGCCCCTGAAAAAGGATGACATGGAAATCCGTGAAGTGCTCCATATTTATGCAGCTGTGATCAAGGCCTGCTTCACAGGTCTAAAAGCATCCCCTCCTGCAACTCTTTATTTTCGTTTGTGTTTTCTTCCAAATCAGGAAAATTCTGTCAAGTCCTTCACTGCCTCAAGATCTCCATAGGATCAACTCCTCCTGCTGCAGATTGTGTCCAGTTACATCGAGTTTATACTCCCTTGACAAAGACATCAAAGGATGATTCGTCTTTCTGACAACTTTTTTTCTCACGAAAACGTAGAGGCCACGCCTTCTTCAGTGCTTGTACACTGGTACCATCGATAAGTCTGGCAACACCCTTCTTTCAGCAGATGTTCTAAGATATCATGGTGGAATTAGGCCATACGTGAACAATGAAGCTTTAACATACCCTTTCCCTAAAATTATTGAGCTGTTGCATATATCAGTGTGTGCAATAAGGTATACAGTGGCGCGATAGTTTGCTGGGCCTTACCACCTTGGTGAGAGCTTGCTGGGACCTGAGGTGTACATATGCCTTGAGCGGCCAGCAAACTTGTGCTTGCTAAGGCAGCACATATACTAAAATTGGATCGATACAGAGAAGATTAGCATGGCCCCTGCGAAAGGATGACACGCAAATCCGTGAAGCGCTCCATATTTATGCAGCTGTGATCAAGGCCTGCTTCACAGGTCTAAAAGCATCCCCTCCTGCAACTCTTTATTTTCGTTTGTGTTCTCTTCCAAATCAGGAAAATTCTGTCAAGTCCTTCACTGCCTCAAGATCTCCATAGGATCAACTCCTCCTGCTGCAGATTGTGTCCAGTTACATCGAGTTTATACTCCCTTGACAAAGACATCAAAGGATGATTCGTCTTTCTGCCAACTTTTTTTCTCACGAAATGTAGAGGCCACGCCTTCTTCAGTGCTTGTACACTGGTACCATCGATAAGTCTGACAACACCCTTCTTTCAGCAGATGCTCTATGATATCATGGTGGAATTAGGCCATATGTGAACAATGAAGCTTTAACATACCCTTTCCCTAAAATTATTGAGCTGTTGCATATATCAGTGTGTGCATATATCAGTGTCCAAATCAGGAAAATTCTGTCAAGTCCTTCACTGCCTCAAGATCTCCATAGGATCAACTCCTCCTGCTGCAGATTGTGTCCAGTTACATCGAGTTTATACTCCCTTGACAAAGACATCAAAGGATGATTCGTCTTTCTGACAACTTTTTTTCTCACGAAAACGTAGAGGCCACGCCTTCTTCAGTGCTTGTACACTGGTACCATCGATAAGTCTGGCAACACCCTTCTTTCAGCAGATGTTCTAAGATATCATGGTGGAATTAGGCCATACGTGAACAATGAAGCTTTAACATACCCTTTCCCTAAAATTATTGAGCTGTTGCATATATCAGTGTGTGCAATAAGGTATACAGTGGCGCGATAGTTTGCTGGGCCTTACCACCTTGGTGAGAGCTTGCTGGGACCTGAGGTGTACATATGCCTTGAGCGGCCAGCAAACTTGTGCTTGCTAAGGCAGCACATATACTAAAATTGGATCGATACAGAGAAGATTAGCATGGCCCCTGCGAAAGGATGAAACGCAAATCCGTGAGGCGCTCCATATTTATGCAGCTGTGATCAAGGCCTGCTTCACAGGTCTAAAAGCATCCCCTCCTGCCACTCCTTATTTTCGTTTGTGTTCTCTTCCAAATCAGGAAAATTCTGTCAAGTCCTTCACTGCCTCAAGATCTCCATAGGATCAACTCCTCCTGCTGCATATCGTGTCCAGTTACATCGAGTTTATACTCCCTTGACAAAGACATCAAAGGATGTTTCGTCTTTCTGCCAACTTTTTTTCTCACGAAAACGTAGAGGCCACGCCTTCTTCAGTGCTTGTACACTGGTACCATCGATAAGTCTGACAACACCCTTCTTTCAGCAGATGCTCTATGATATCATGGGGGAATTAGGCCATATGTGAACAATGAAGCTTTAACATACCCTTTCCCTAAAATTATTGAGCTGTTGCATATATCAGTGTGTGCATATATCAGTGTCCAAATCAGGAAAATTCTGTCAAGTCCTTCACTGCCTCAAGATCTCCATAGGATCAACTCCTCCTGCTGCAGATTGTGTCCAGTTACATCGAGTTTATACTCCCTTGACAAAGACATCAAAGGATGATTCGTCTTTCTGACAACTTTTTTTCTCACGAAAACGTAGAGGCCACGCCTTCTTCAGTGCTTGTACACTAGTACCATCGATAAGTCTGGCAACACCCTTCTTTCAGCAGATGTTCTAAGATATCATGGTGGAATTAGGCCATACGTGAACAATGAAGCTTTAACATACCCTTTCCCTAAAATTATTGAGCTGTTGCATATATCAGTGTGTGCAATAAGGTATACAGTGGCGCGATAGTTTGCTGGGCCTTACCACCTTGGTGAGAGCTTGCTGGGACCTGAGGTGTACATATGCCTTGAGCGGCCAGCAAACTTGTGCTTGCTAAGGCAGCACATATACTAAAATTGGATCGATACAGAGAAGATTAGCATGGCCCCTGCGAAAGGATGACACGCAAATCCGTGAAGCGCTCCATATTTATGCAGCTGTGATCAAGGCCTGCTTCACAGGTCTAAAAGCATCCCCTCCTGCAACTCTTTATTTTCGTTTGTGTTCTCTTCCAAATCAGGAAAATTCTGTCAAGTCCTTCACTGCCTCAAGATCTCCATAGGATCAACTCCTCCTGCTGCAGATTGTGTCCAGTTACATCGAGTTTATACTCCCTTGACAAAGACATCAAAGGATGATTCGTCTTTCTGCCAACTTTTTTTCTCACGAAAACGTAGAGGCCACGCCTTCTTCAGTGCTTGTACACTGGTACCATCGATAAGTCTGGCAACACCCTTCTTTCAGCAGATGTTCTAAGATATCATGGTGGAATTAGGCCATACGTGAACAAGGAAGCTTTAACATACCCTTTCCCTAAAATTATTGAGCTGTTGCATATATCAGTGTGTGCAATAAGGTAAACAGTGGCAAGATAGTTTGCTGGGCCTTACCACCTTGGTGAGAGCTTGCTGGGACCTGAGGTGTACATTTGCCTTGAGCGGCCAGCAAACTTGTGCTTGCTAAGGCAGCACATATACTAAAATTGGATCGATACAGAGAAGATTAGCATGGCCCCTGCGAAAGGATGACACGCAAATCCGTGAAGCGCTCCATATTTATGCAGCTGTGATCAAGGCCTGCTTCACAGGTCTAAAAGCATCCCCTCCTGCCACTCTTTATTTTCGTTTGTGTTCTCTTCCAAATCAGGAAAATTCTGTCAAGTCCTTCACTGCCTCAAGATCTCCATAGGATCAACTCTTCCTGCTGCAGATTGTGTCCAGTTACATCGAGTTTATACTCCCTTGACAAAGACATCAAAGGATGTTTCGTCTTTCTGCCAACTTTTTTTCTCACGAAAACGTAGAGGCCACGCCTTCTTCAGTGCTTGTACACTGGTACCATCGATAAGTCTGACAACACCCTTCTTTCAGCAGATGCTCTATGATATCATGGTGGAATTAGGCCATATATGAACAATGAAGCTTTAACATACCCTTTCCCTAAAATTATTGAGCTGTTGCATATATCAGTGTGTGCAATAAGGTATACAGTGGCGAGATAGTTTGCTGGGCCTTACCACCTTGGTGAGAGCTTGCTGGGACCTGAGGGCTACATATGCCTTGAGTGGCCAGCAAAGTTGTGCTTGCTAAGGCAGCACATATACTAAAATTGGTTCGATACAGAGAAGATTAGCATGGCCCCTGCGAAAGGATGACACGCAAATCCGTGAAGCGCTCCATATTTATGCAGCTGTGATCAAGGCCTGCTTCACAGGTCTAAAAGCATCCCCTCCTGCAACTCTTTATTTTCGTTTGTGTTCTCTTCCAAATCAGGAAAATTCTGTCAAGTCCTTCACTGCCTCAAGATCTCCATAGGATCAACTCCTCCTGCTGCAGATTGTGTCCAGTTACATCGAGTTTATACTCCCTTGACAAAGACATCAAAGGATGTTTCGTCTTTCTGCCAACTTTTTTCTCACGAAAACGTAGAGGCCACGCCTTCTTCAGTGCTTGTACACTGTTACCATCGATAAGTCTGGCAACACCCTTCTTTCAGCAGATGCTCTAAGATATCATGGTGGAATTAGACAATATGTCAACAAGGAAGCTTTAACATACCCTTTCCCTAAAATTATTGAGCTGTTGCATATATCAGTGTGTGCAATAAGGTATACAGTGGCGAGATAGTTTGCTGGGGCTTACCACCTTGGTGAGAGCTTGCTGGGACCTGAGGGCTACATATGCCTTGAGCGGCCAGCAAACTTGTGCTTGCTAAGGCAGCACATATACTAAAATTGGATCGATACAGAGAAGATTAGCATGGCCCCTGCGAAAGGATGACACGCAAATCCGTGAAGCGCTCCATATTTATGCAGCTGTGATCAAGGCCTGCTTCACAGGTCTAAAAGCATCCCCTCCTGCCACTCCTTATTTTCGTTTGTGTTCTCTTCCAAATCAGGAAAATTCTGTCAAGTCCTTCACTGCCTCAAGATCTCCATAGGATCAACTCCTCCTGCTGCATATCGTGTCCAGTTACATCGAGTTTATACTCCCTTGACAAAGACATCAAAGGATGTTTCGTCTTTCTGCCAACTTTTTTTCTCACGAAAACGTAGAGGCCACGCCTTCTTCAGTGCTTGTACACTGGTACCATCGATAAGTCTGACAACACCCTTCTTTCAGCAGATGCTCTATGATATCATGGTGGAATTAGGCCATATGTGAACAATGAAGCTTTAACATACCCTTTCCCTAAAATTATTGAGCTGTTGCATATATCAGTGTGTGCAATAAGGTATACAGTGGCGAGATACTTTGCTGGGCCTTACCACCTTGGTGAGAGCATGCTGGGACCTGAGGGCTACATATGCCTTGAGCGGCCAGCAAACTTGTGCTTGCTAAGGCAGCACATATACTAAAATTGGATTGATACAGAGAAGATTAACATGGCCCCTGAAAAAGGATGACATGGAAATCCGTGAAGTGCTCCATATTTATGCAGCTGTGATCAAGGCCTGCTTCACAGGTCTAAAAGCATCCCCTCCTGCAACTCTTTATTTTCGTTTGTGTTTTCTTCCAAATCAGGAAAATTCTGTCAAGTCCTTCACTGCCTCAAGATCTCCATAGGATCAACTCCTCCTGCTGCAGATTGTGTCCAGTTACATCGAGTTTATACTCCCTTGACAAAGACATCAAAGGATGATTCGTCTTTCTGCCAACTTTTTTTCTCACGAAAACGTAGAGGCCACGCCTTCTTCAGTGCTTGTACACTGGTACCATCGATAAGTCTGGCAACACCCTTCTTTCAGCAGATGTTCTAAGATATCATGGTGGAATTAGGCCATACGTGAACAAGGAAGCTTTAACATACCCTTTCCCTAAAATTATTGAGCTGTTGCATATATCAGTGTGTGCAATAAGGTAAACAGTGGCAAGATAGTTTGCTGGGCCTTACCACCTTGGTGAGAGCTTGCTGGGACCTGAGGTGTACATTTGCCTTGAGCGGCCAGCAAACTTGTGCTTGCTAAGGCAGCACATATACTAAAATTGGATCGATACAGAGAAGATTAGCATGGCCCCTGCGAAAGGATGACACGCAAATCCGTGAAGCGCTCCATATTTATGCAGCTGTGATCAAGGCCTGCTTCACAGGTCTAAAAGCATCCCCTCCTGCCACTCTTTATTTTCGTTTGTGTTCTCTTCCAAATCAGGAAAATTCTGTCAAGTCCTTCACTGCCTCAAGATCTCCATAGGATCAACTCCTCCTGCTGCAGATTGTGCCCAGTTACATCGAGTTTATACTCCCTTGACAAAGACATCAAAGGATGTTTCGTCTTTCTGCCTACTTTTTTTCTCACGAAAACGTAGAGGCCACGCCTTCTTCAGTGCTTGTACACTGGTACCATCGATAAGTCTGACAACACCCTTCTTTCAGCAGATGCTCTATGATATCATGGTGGAATTAGGCCATATATGAACAATGAAGCTTTAACATACCCTTTCCCTAAAATTATTGAGCTGTTGCATATATCAGTGTGTGCAATAAGGTATACAGTGGCGAGATAGTTTGCTGGGCCTTACCACCTTGGTGAGAGCTTGCTGGGACCTGAGGGCTACATATGCCTTGAGTGGCCAGCAAAGTTGTGCTTGCTAAGGCAGCACATATACTAAAATTGGTTCGATACAGAGAAGATTAGCATGGCCCCTGCGAAAGGATGACACGCAAATCCGTGAAGCGCTCCATATTTATGCAGCTGTGATCAAGGCCTGCTTCACAGGTCTAAAAGCATCCCCTCCTGCAACTCTTTATTTTCGTTTGTGTTCTCTTCCAAATCAGGAAAATTCTGTCAAGTCCTTCACTGCCTCAAGATCTCCATAGGATCAACTCCTCCTGCTGCAGATTGTGTCCAGTTACATCGAGTTTATACTCCCTTGACAAAGACATCAAAGGATGTTTCGTCTTTCTGCCAACTTTTTCTCACGAAAACGTAGAGGCCACGCCTTCTTCAGTGCTTGTACACTGTTACCATCGATAAGTCTGGCAACACCCTTCTTTCAGCAGATGCTCTAAGATATCATGGTGGAATTAGACAATATGTCAACAAGGAAGCTTTAACATACCCTTTCCCTAAAATTATTGAGCTATTGCATATATCAGTGTGTGCAATAAGGTATATAGTGGCGAGATAGTTTGCTGGGCCTTACCACCTTGGTGAGAGCTTATTGGGACCTGAGGGGTATATATGCCTTGAGCGGCCAGCAAACGTGTGCTTGCTAAGGCAGCACATATACTAAAATTGGATCGATACAGAGAAGATTAGCATGGCCCCTGCGAAAAGATGACACGCAAATCCGTGAAGCGCTCCATATTTATGCAGCTGTGATCAAGGCCTGCTTCACAGGTCTAAAAGCATCCCCTCCTGCCACTCTTTATTTTCGTTTGTGTTCTCTTCCAAATCAGGAAAGTTCTTCACTGCCTCAAGATCTCCATAGGATCAACTCCTCCTGCTGCATATCGTGTCCAGTTACATCGAGTTTATACTCCCTTGACAAAGACATCAAAGGATGTTTCGTCTTTCTGCCAACTTTTTTTCTCACGAAAACGTAGAGGCCACGCCTTCTTCAGTGCTTGTACACTGTTACCATCGATAAGTCTGGCAACACCCTTCTTTCAGCAGATGCTCTAAGATATCATGGTGGAGTTAGGCCATATGTCAACAAGGAAGCTTTAACATACCCTTTCCCTAAAATTATTGAGCTGTTGCATATATCAGTGTGTGCAATAAGGTATACAGTGTCGAGATAGTTTGCTGGGCCTTACCACCTTGGTGAGAGCTTGCTGGGACCTGAGGTGTACATATGCCTTGAGCGGCCAGCAAACTTGTGCTTGCTAAGGCAGCACATATACTAAAATTGGATCTATACAGAGAAGATTAGCATGGCCCCTGCGAAAGGATGACACGCAAATCTGTGAAGCGCTCCATATTTATGCAGCTGTGATCAAGGCCTGCTTCACAGGTCTAAAAGCATCCCCTCCTGCCACTCCTTATTTTCGTTTGTGTTCTCTTCCAAATCAGGAAAATTCTGTCAAGTCCTTCACTGCCTCAAGATCTCCATAGGATCAACTCCTCCTGCTGCATATCGTGTCCAGTTACATCGAGTTTATACTCCCTTGACAAAGACATCAAAGGATGTTTCGTCTTTCTGCCAACTTTTTTTCTCACGAAAACGTAGAGGCCACACCTTCTTCAGTGCTTGTACACTGGTACCATCGATAAGTCTGACAACACCCTTCTTTCAGCAGATGCTCTATGATATCATGGTGGAATTAGGCCATATGTGAACAATGAAGCTTTAACATACCCTTTCCCTAAAATTATTGAGGTGTTGCATATATCAGTGTGTGCAATAAGGTATACAGTGGCGAGATACTTTGCTGGGCCTTACCACCTTGGTGAGAGCATGCTGGGACCTGAGGGCTACATATGCCTTGAGCGGCCAGCAAACTTGTGCTTGCTAAGGCAGCACATATACTAAAATTGGATTGATACAGAGAAGATTAACATGGCCCCTGAAAAAGGATGACATGGAAATCCGTGAAGTGCTCCATATTTATGCAGCTGTGATCAAGGCCTGCTTCACAGGTCTAAAAGCATCCCCTCCTGCAACTCTTTATTTTCGTTTGTGTTCTCTTCCAAATCAGGAAAATTCTGTCAAGTCCTTCACTGCCTCAAGATCTCCATAGGATCAACTCCTCCTGCTGCAGATTGTGTCCAGTTACATCGAGATTATACTCCCTTGACAAAGACATCAAAGGATGATTCGTCTTTCTGCCAACTTTTTTTCTCACGAAAACGTAGAGGCCACGCCTTCTTCAGTGCTTGTACACTGGTACCATCGATAAGTCTGGCAACACCCTTCTTTCAGCAGATGTTCTAAGATATCATGGTGGAATTAGGCCATACGTGAACAAGGAAGCTTTAACATACCCTTTCCCTAAAATTATTGAGCTGTTGCATATATCAGTGTGTGCAATAAGGTAAACAGTGGCAAGATAGTTTGCTGGGCCTTACCACCTTGGTGAGAGCTTGCTGGGACCTGAGGTGTACATTTGCCTTGAGCGGCCAGCAAACTTGTGCTTGCTAAGGCAGCACATATACTAAAATTGGATCGATACAGAGAAGATTAGCATGGCCCCTGCGAAAGGATGACACGCAAATCCGTGAAGCGCTCCATATTTATGCAGCTGTGATCAAGGCCTGCTTCACAGGTCTAAAAGCATCCCCTCCTGCCACTCTTTATTTTCGTTTGTGTTCTCTTCCAAATCAGGAAAATTCTGTCAAGTCCTTCACTGCCTCAAGATCTCCATAGGATCAACTCCTCCTGCTGCAGATTGTGTCCAGTTACATCGAGTTTATACTCCCTTGACAAAGACATCAAAGGATGTTTCGTCTTTCTGCCAACTTTTTTTCTCACGAAAACGTAGAGGCCACGCCTTCTTCAGTGCTTGTACACTGGTACCATCGATAAGTCTGACAACACCCTTCTTTCAGCAGATGCTCTATGATATCATGGTGGAATTAGGCCATATATGAACAATGAAGCTTTAACATACCCTTTCCCTAAAATTATTGAGCTGTTGCATATATCAGTGTGTGCAATAAGGTATACAGTGGCGAGATAGTTTGCTGGGCCTTACCACCTTGGTGAGAGCTTGCTGGGACCTGAGGGCTACATATGCCTTGAGTGGCCAGCAAAGTTGTGCTTGCTAAGGCAGCACATATACTAAAATTGGTTCGATACAGAGAAGATTAGCATGGCCCCTGCGAAAGAATGACACGCAAATCCGTGAAGCGCTCCATATTTATGCAGCTGTGATCAAGGCCTGCTTCACAGGTCTAAAAGCATCCCCTCCTGCAACTCTTTATTTTCGTTTGTGTTCTCTTCCAAATCAGGAAAATTCTGTCAAGTCCTTCACTGCCTCAAGATCTCCATAGGATCAACTCCTCCTGCTGCAGATTGTGTCCAGTTACATCGAGTTTATACTCCCTTGACAAAGACATCAAAGGATGTTTCGTCTTTCTGCCAACTTTTTCTCACGAAAACGTAGAGGCCACGCCTTCTTCAGTGCTTGTACACTGTTACCATCGATAAGTCTGGCAACACCCTTCTTTCAGCAGATGCTCTAAGATATCATGGTGGAATTAGACAATATGTCAACAAGGAAGCTTTAACATACCCTTTCCCTAAAATTATTGAGCTGTTGCATATATCAGTGTGTGCATATATCAGTGTCCAAATCAGGAAAATTCTGTCAAGTCCTTCACTGCCTCAAGATCTCCATAGGATCAACTCCTCCTGCTGCAGATTGTGTCCAGTTACATCGAGTTTATACTCCCTTGACAAAGACATCAAAGGATGATTCGTCTTTCTGACAACTTTTTTTCTCACGAAAACGTAGAGGCCACGCCTTCTTCAGTGCTTGTACACTGGTACCATCGATAAGTCTGACAACACCCTTCTTTCAGCAGATGCTCTATGATATCATGGTGGAATTAGGCCATATGTGAACAATGAAGCTTTAACATACCCTTTCCCTAAAATTATTGAGCTGTTGCATATATCAGTGTGTGCATATATCAGTGTCCAAATCAGGAAAATTCTGTCAAGTCCTTCACTGCCTCAAGATCTCCATAGGATCAACTCCTCCTGCTGCAGATTGTGTCCAGTTACATCGAGTTTATACTCCCTTGACAAAGACATCAAAGGATGATTCGTCTTTCTGACAACTTTTTTTCTCACGAAAACGTAGAGGCCACGCCTTCTTCAGTGCTTGTACACTGGTACCATCGATAAGTCTGGCAACACCCTTCTTTCAGCAGATGTTCTAAGATATCATGGTGGAATTAGGCCATACGTGAACAATGAAGCTTTAACATACCCTTTCCCTAAAATTATTGAGCTGTTGCATATATCAGTGTGTGCAATAAGGTATACAGTGGCGCGATAGTTTGCTGGGCCTTACCACCTTGGTGAGAGCTTGCTGGGACCTGAGGTGTACATATGCCTTGAGCGGCCAGCAAACTTGTGCTTGCTAAGGCAGCACATATACTAAAATTGGATCGATACAGAGAAGATTAGCATGGCCCCTGCGAAAGGATGACACGCAAATCCGTGAAGCGCTCCATATTTATGCAGCTGTGATCAAGGCCTGCTTCACAGGTCTAAAAGCATCCCCTCCTGCAACTCTTTATTTTCGTTTGTGTTCTCTTCCAAATCAGGAAAATTCTGTCAAGTCCTTCACTGCCTCAAGATCTCCATAGGATCAACTCCTCCTGCTGCAGATTGTGTCCAGTTACATCGAGTTTATACTCCCTTGACAAAGACATCAAAGGATGATTCGTCTTTCTGCCAACTTTTTTTCTCACGAAATGTAGAGGCCACGCCTTCTTCAGTGCTTGTACACTGGTACCATCGATAAGTCTGACAACACCCTTCTTTCAGCAGATGCTCTATGATATCATGGTGGAATTAGGCCATATGTGAACAATGAAGCTTTAACATACCCTTTCCCTAAAATTATTGAGCTGTTGCATATATCAGTGTGTGCATATATCAGTGTCCAAATCAGGAAAATTCTGTCAAGTCCTTCACTGCCTCAAGATCTCCATAGGATCAACTCCTCCTGCTGCAGATTGTGTCCAGTTACATCGAGTTTATACTCCCTTGACAAAGACATCAAAGGATGATTCGTCTTTCTGACAACTTTTTTTCTCACGAAAACGTAGAGGCCACGCCTTCTTCAGTGCTTGTACACTGGTACCATCGATAAGTCTGGCAACACCCTTCTTTCAGCAGATGTTCTAAGATATCATGGTGGAATTAGGCCATACGTGAACAATGAAGCTTTAACATACCCTTTCCCTAAAATTATTGAGCTGTTGCATATATCAGTGTGTGCAATAAGGTATACAGTGGCGCGATAGTTTGCTGGGCCTTACCACCTTGGTGAGAGCTTGCTGGGACCTGAGGTGTACATATGCCTTGAGCGGCCAGCAAACTTGTGCTTGCTAAGGCAGCACATATACTAAAATTGGATCGATACAGAGAAGATTAGCATGGCCCCTGCGAAAGGATGAAACGCAAATCCGTGAGGCGCTCCATATTTATGCAGCTGTGATCAAGGCCTGCTTCACAGGTCTAAAAGCATCCCCTCCTGCCACTCCTTATTTTCGTTTGTGTTCTCTTCCAAATCAGGAAAATTCTGTCAAGTCCTTCACTGCCTCAAGATCTCCATAGGATCAACTCCTCCTGCTGCATATCGTGTCCAGTTACATCGAGTTTATACTCCCTTGACAAAGACATCAAAGGATGTTTCGTCTTTCTGCCAACTTTTTTTCTCACGAAAACGTAGAGGCCACGCCTTCTTCAGTGCTTGTACACTGGTACCATCGATAAGTCTGACAACACCCTTCTTTCAGCAGATGCTCTATGATATCATGGTGGAATTAGGCCATATGTGAACAATGAAGCTTTAACATACCCTTTCCCTAAAATTATTGAGCTGTTGCATATATCAGTGTGTGCATATATCAGTGTCCAAATCAGGAAAATTCTGTCAAGTCCTTCACTGCCTCAAGATCTCCATAGGATCAACTCCTCCTGCTGCAGATTGTGTCCAGTTACATCGAGTTTATACTCCCTTGACAAAGACATCAAAGGATGATTCGTCTTTCTGACAACTTTTTTTCTCACGAAAACGTAGAGGCCACGCCTTCTTCAGTGCTTGTACACTAGTACCATCGATAAGTCTGGCAACACCCTTCTTTCAGCAGATGTTCTAAGATATCATGGTGGAATTAGGCCATACGTGAACAATGAAGCTTTAACATACCCTTTCCCTAAAATTATTGAGCTGTTGCATATATCAGTGTGTGCAATAAGGTATACAGTGGCGCGATAGTTTGCTGGGCCTTACCACCTTGGTGAGAGCTTGCTGGGACCTGAGGTGTACATATGCCTTGAGCGGCCAGCAAACTTGTGCTTGCTAAGGCAGCACATATACTAAAATTGGATCGATACAGAGAAGATTAGCATGGCCCCTGCGAAAGGATGACACGCAAATCCGTGAAGCGCTCCATATTTATGCAGCTGTGATCAAGGCCTGCTTCACAGGTCTAAAAGCATCCCCTCCTGCAACTCTTTATTTTCGTTTGTGTTCTCTTCCAAATCAGGAAAATTCTGTCAAGTCCTTCACTGCCTCAAGATCTCCATAGGATCAACTCCTCCTGCTGCAGATTGTGTCCAGTTACATCGAGTTTATACTCCCTTGACAAAGACATCAAAGGATGATTCGTCTTTCTGCCAACTTTTTTTCTCACGAAATGTAGAGGCCACGCCTTCTTCAGTGCTTGTACACTGGTACCATCGATAAGTCTGACAACACCCTTCTTTCAGCAGATGCTCTATGATATCATGGTGGAATTAGGCCATATGTGAACAATGAAGCTTTAACATACCCTTTCCCTAAAATTATTGAGCTGTTGCATATATCATTGTGTGCATATATCAGTGTCCAAATCAGGAAAATTCTGTCAAGTCCTTCACTGCCTCAAGATCTCCATAGGATCAACTCCTCCTGCTGCAGATTGTGTCCAGTTACATCGAGTTTATACTCCCTTGACAAAGACATCAAAGGATGATTCGTCTTTCTGACAACTTTTTTTCTCACGAAAACGTAGAGGCCACGCCTTCTTCAGTGCTTGTACACTGGTACCATCGATAAGTCTGGCAACACCCTTCTTTCAGCAGATGTTCTAAGATATCATGGTGGAATTAGGCCATACGTGAACAATGAAGCTTTAACATACCCTTTCCCTAAAATTATTGAGCTGTTGCATATATCAGTGTGTGCAATAAGGTATACAGTGGCGCGATAGTTTGCTGGGCCTTGCTGGGACCTGAGGTGTACATATGCCTTGAGCGGCCAGCAAACTTGTGCTTGCTAAGGCAGCACATATACTAAAATTGGATCGATACAGAGAAGATTAGCATGGCCCCTGCGAAAGGATGACACGCAAATCCGTGAGGCGCTCCATATTTATGCAGCTGTGATCAAGGCCTGCTTCACAGGTCTAAAAGCATCCCCTCCTGCCACTCCTTATTTTCGTTTGTGTTCTCTTCCAAATCAGGAAAATTCTGTCACGTCCTTCACTGCCTCAAGATCTCCATAGGATCAACTCCTCCTGCTGCAGATTGTGTCCAGTTACATCGAGTTTATACTCCCTTGACAAAGACATCAAAGGATGATTCGTCTTTCTGCCAACTTTTTTTCTCACGAAAACGTAGAGGCCACGCCTTCTTCAGTGCTTGTACACTGGTACCATCGATAAGTCTGGCAACACCCTTCTTTCAGCAGATGTTCTAAGATATCATGGTGGAATTAGGCCATACGTGAACAAGGAAGCTTTAACATACCCTTTCCCTAAAATTATTGAGCTGTTGCATATATCAGTGTGTGCAATAAGGTAAACAGTGGCAAGATAGTTTGCTGGGCCTTACCACCTTGGTGAGAGCTTGCTGGGACCTGAGGTGTACATTTGCCTTGAGCGGCCAGCAAACTTGTGCTTGCTAAGGCAGCACATATACTAAAATTGGATCGATACAGAGAAGATTAGCATGGCCCCTGCGAAAGGATGACACGCAAATCCGTGAAGCGCTCCATATTTATGCAGCTGTGATCAAGGCCTGCTTCACAGGTCTAAAAGCATCCCCTCCTGCCACTCTTTATTTTCGTTTGTGTTCTCTTCCAAATCAGGAAAATTCTGTCAAGTCCTTCACTGCCTCAAGATCTCCATAGGATCAACTCCTCCTGCTGCATATCGTGTCCAGTTACATCGAGTTTATACTCCCTTGACAAAGACATCAAAGGATGTTTCGTCTTTCTGCCAACTTTTTTTCTCACGAAAACGTAGAGGCCACGCCTTCTTCAGTGCTTGTACACTGGTACCATCGATAAGTCTGACAACACCCTTCTTTCAGCAGATGCTCTATGATATCATGGTGGAATTAGGCCATATGTGAACAATGAAGCTTTAACATACCCTTTCCCTAAAATTATTGAGCTGTTGCATATATCAGTGTGTGCAATAAGGTATACAGTGGCGAGATACTTTGCTGGGCCTTACCACCTTGGTGAGAGCATGCTGGGACCTGAGGGCTACATATGCCTTGAGCGGCCAGCAAACTTGTGCTTGCTAAGGCAGCACATATACTAAAATTGGATTGATACAGAGAAGATTAACATGGCCCCTGAAAAAGGATGACATGGAAATCCGTGAAGTGCTCCATATTTATGCAGCTGTGATCAAGGCCTGCTTCACAGGTCTAAAAGCATCCCCTCCTGCAACTCTTTATTTTCGTTTGTGTTTTCTTCCAAATCAGGAAAATTCTGTCAAGTCCTTCACTGCCTCAAGATCTCCATAGGATCAACTCCTCCTGCTGCAGATTGTGTCCAGTTACATCGAGTTTATACTCCCTTGACAAAGACATCAAAGGATGATTCGTCTTTCTGACAACTTTTTTTCTCACGAAAACGTAGAGGCCACGCCTTCTTCAGTGCTTGTACACTGGTACCATCGATAAGTCTGGCAACACCCTTCTTTCAGCAGATGTTCTAAGATATCATGGTGGAATTAGGCCATACGTGAACAATGAAGCTTTAACATACCCTTTCCCTAAAATTATTGAGCTGTTGCATATATCAGTGTGTGCAATAAGGTATACAGTGGCGCGATAGTTTGCTGGGCCTTACCACCTTGGTGAGAGCTTGCTGGGACCTGAGGTGTACATATGCCTTGAGCGGCCAGCAAACTTGTGCTTGCTAAGGCAGCACATATACTAAAATTGGATCGATACAGAGAAGATTAGCATGGCCCCTGCGAAAGGATGACACGCAAATCCGTGAAGCGCTCCATATTTATGCAGCTGTGATCAAGGCCTGCTTCACAGGTCTAAAAGCATCCCCTCCTGCAACTCTTTATTTTCGTTTGTGTTCTCTTCCAAATCAGGAAAATTCTGTCAAGTCCTTCACTGCCTCAAGATCTCCATAGGATCAACTCCTCCTGCTGCAGATTGTGTCCAGTTACATCGAGTTTATACTCCCTTGACAAAGACATCAAAGGATGATTCGTCTTTCTGCCAACTTTTTTTCTCACGAAATGTAGAGGCCACGCCTTCTTCAGTGCTTGTACACTGGTACCATCGATAAGTCTGACAACACCCTTCTTTCAGCAGATGCTCTATGATATCATGGTGGAATTAGGCCATATGTGAACAATGAAGCTTTAACATACCCTTTCCCTAAAATTATTGAGTTGTTGCATATATCAGTGTGTGCATATATCAGTGTCCAAATCAGGAAAATTCTGTCAAGTCCTTCACTGCCTCAAGATCTCCATAGGATCAACTCCTCCTGCTGCAGATTGTGTCCAGTTACATCGAGTTTATACTCCCTTGACAAAGACATCAAAGGATGATTCGTCTTTCTGACAACTTTTTTTCTCACGAAAACGTAGAGGCCACGCCTTCTTCAGTGCTTGTACACTGGTACCATCGATAAGTCTGGCAACACCCTTCTTTCAGCAGATGTTCTAAGATATCATGGTGGAATTAGGCCATACGTGAACAATGAAGCTTTAACATACCCTTTCCCTAAAATTATTGAGCTGTTGCATATATCAGTGTGTGCAATAAGGTATACAGTGGCGCGATAGTTTGCTGGGCCTTACCACCTTGGTGAGAGCTTGCTGGGACCTGAGGTGTACATATGCCTTGAGCGGCCAGCAAACTTGTGCTTGCTAAGGCAGCACATATACTAAAATTGGATCGATACAGAGAAGATTAGCATGGCCCCTGCGAAAGGATGAAACGCAAATCCGTGAGGCGCTCCATATTTATGCAGCTGTGATCAAGGCCTGCTTCACAGGTCTAAAAGCATCCCCTCCTGCCACTCCTTATTTTCGTTTGTGTTCTCTTCCAAATCAGGAAAATTCTGTCAAGTCCTTCACTGCCTCAAGATCTCCATAGGATCAACTCCTCCTGCTGCATATCGTGTCCAGTTACATCGAGTTTATACTCCCTTGACAAAGACATCAAAGGATGTTTCGTCTTTCTGCCAACTTTTTTTCTCACGAAAACGTAGAGGCCACGCCTTCTTCAGTGCTTGTACACTGGTACCATCGATAAGTCTGACAACACCCTTCTTTCAGCAGATGCTCTATGATATCATGGTGGAATTAGGCCATATGTGAACAATGAAGCTTTAACATACCCTTTCCCTAAAATTATTGAGCTGTTGCATATATCAGTGTGTGCATATATCAGTGTCCAAATCAGGAAAATTCTGTCAAGTCCTTCACTGCCTCAAGATCTCCATAGGATCAACTCCTCCTGCTGCAGATTGTGTCCAGTTACATCGAGTTTATACTCCCTTGACAAAGACATCAAAGGATGATTCGTCTTTCTGACAACTTTTTTTCTCACGAAAACGTAGAGGCCACGCCTTCTTCAGTGCTTGTACACTAGTACCATCGATAAGTCTGGCAACACCCTTCTTTCAGCAGATGTTCTAAGATATCATGGTGGAATTAGGCCATACGTGAACAATGAAGCTTTAACATACCCTTTCCCTAAAATTATTGAGCTGTTGCATATATCAGTGTGTGCAATAAGGTATACAGTGGCGCGATAGTTTGCTGGGCCTTACCACCTTGGTGAGAGCTTGCTGGGACCTGAGGTGTACATATGCCTTGAGCGGCCAGCAAACTTGTGCTTGCTAAGGCAGCACATATACTAAAATTGGATCGATACAGAGAAGATTAGCATGGCCCCTGCGAAAGGATGACACGCAAATCCGTGAAGCGCTCCATATTTATGCAGCTGTGATCAAGGCCTGCTTCACAGGTCTAAAAGCATCCCCTCCTGCAACTCTTTATTTTCGTTTGTGTTCTCTTCCAAATCAGGAAAATTCTGTCAAGTCCTTCACTGCCTCAAGATCTCCATAGGATCAACTCCTCCTGCTGCAGATTGTGTCCAGTTACATCGAGTTTATACTCCCTTGACAAAGACATCAAAGGATGATTCGTCTTTCTGCCAACTTTTTTTCTCACGAAAACGTAGAGGCCACGCCTTCTTCAGTGCTTGTACACTGGTACCATCGATAAGTCTGGCAACACCCTTCTTTCAGCAGATGTTCTAAGATATCATGGTGGAATTAGGCCATACGTGAACAAGGAAGCTTTAACATACCCTTTCCCTAAAATTATTGAGCTGTTGCATATATCAGTGTGTGCAATAAGGTAAACAGTGGCAAGATAGTTTGCTGGGCCTTACCACCTTGGTGAGAGCTTGCTGGGACCTGAGGTGTACATTTGCCTTGAGCGGCCAGCAAACTTGTGCTTGCTAAGGCAGCACATATACTAAAATTGGATCGATACAGAGAAGATTAGCATGGCCCCTGCGAAAGGATGACACGCAAATCCGTGAAGCGCTCCATATTTATGCAGCTGTGATCAAGGCCTGCTTCACAGGTCTAAAAGCATCCCCTCCTGCCACTCTTTATTTTCGTTTGTGTTCTCTTCCAAATCAGGAAAATTCTGTCAAGTCCTTCACTGCCTCAAGATCTCCATAGGATCAACTCTTCCTGCTGCAGATTGTGTCCAGTTACATCGAGTTTATACTCCCTTGACAAAGACATCAAAGGATGTTTCGTCTTTCTGCCAACTTTTTTTCTCACGAAAACGTAGAGGCCACGCCTTCTTCAGTGCTTGTACACTGGTACCATCGATAAGTCTGACAACACCCTTCTTTCAGCAGATGCTCTATGATATCATGGTGGAATTAGGCCATATATGAACAATGAAGCTTTAACATACCCTTTCCCTAAAATTATTGAGCTGTTGCATATATCAGTGTGTGCAATAAGGTATACAGTGGCGAGATAGTTTGCTGGGCCTTACCACCTTGGTGAGAGCTTGCTGGGACCTGAGGGCTACATATGCCTTGAGTGGCCAGCAAAGTTGTGCTTGCTAAGGCAGCACATATACTAAAATTGGTTCGATACAGAGAAGATTAGCATGGCCCCTGCGAAAGGATGACACGCAAATCCGTGAAGCGCTCCATATTTATGCAGCTGTGATCAAGGCCTGCTTCACAGGTCTAAAAGCATCCCCTCCTGCAACTCTTTATTTTCGTTTGTGTTCTCTTCCAAATCAGGAAAATTCTGTCAAGTCCTTCACTGCCTCAAGATCTCCATAGGATCAACTCCTCCTGCTGCAGATTGTGTCCAGTTACATCGAGTTTATACTCCCTTGACAAAGACATCAAAGGATGTTTCGTCTTTCTGCCAACTTTTTTCTCACGAAAACGTAGAGGCCACGCCTTCTTCAGTGCTTGTACACTGTTACCATCGATAAGTCTGGCAACACCCTTCTTTCAGCAGATGCTCTAAGATATCATGGTGGAATTAGACAATATGTCAACAAGGAAGCTTTAACATACCCTTTCCCTAAAATTATTGAGCTGTTGCATATATCAGTGTGTGCAATAAGGTATACAGTGGCGAGATAGTTTGCTGGGGCTTACCACCTTGGTGAGAGCTTGCTGGGACCTGAGGGCTACATATGCCTTGAGCGGCCAGCAAACTTGTGCTTGCTAAGGCAGCACATATACTAAAATTGGATCGATACAGAGAAGATTAGCATGGCCCCTGCGAAAGGATGACACGCAAATCCGTGAAGCGCTCCATATTTATGCAGCTGTGATCAAGGCCTGCTTCACAGGTCTAAAAGCATCCCCTCCTGCCACTCCTTATTTTCGTTTGTGTTCTCTTCCAAATCAGGAAAATTCTGTCAAGTCCTTCACTGCCTCAAGATCTCCATAGGATCAACTCCTCCTGCTGCATATCGTGTCCAGTTACATCGAGTTTATACTCCCTTGACAAAGACATCAAAGGATGTTTCGTCTTTCTGCCAACTTTTTTTCTCACGAAAACGTAGAGGCCACGCCTTCTTCAGTGCTTGTACACTGGTACCATCGATAAGTCTGACAACACCCTTCTTTCAGCAGATGCTCTATGATATCATGGTGGAATTAGGCCATATGTGAACAATGAAGCTTTAACATACCCTTTCCCTAAAATTATTGAGCTGTTGCATATATCAGTGTGTGCAATAAGGTATACAGTGGCGAGATACTTTGCTGGGCCTTACCACCTTGGTGAGAGCATGCTGGGACCTGAGGGCTACATATGCCTTGAGCGGCCAGCAAACTTGTGCTTGCTAAGGCAGCACATATACTAAAATTGGATTGATACAGAGAAGATTAACATGGCCCCTGAAAAAGTATGACATGGAAATCCGTGAAGTGCTCCATATTTATGCAGCTGTGATCAAGGCCTGCTTCACAGGTCTAAAAGCATCCCCTCCTGCAACTCTTTATTTTCGTTTGTGTTTTCTTCCAAATCAGGAAAATTCTGTCAAGTCCTTCACTGCCTCAAGATCTCCATAGGATCAACTCCTCCTGCTGCAGATTGTGTCCAGTTACATCGAGTTTATACTCCCTTGACAAAGACATCAAAGGATGATTCGTCTTTCTGCCAACTTTTTTTCTCACGAAAACGTAGAGGCCACGCCTTCTTCAGTGCTTGTACACTGGTACCATCGATAAGTCTGGCAACACCCTTCTTTCAGCAGATGTTCTAAGATATCATGGTGGAATTAGGCCATACGTGAACAAGGAAGCTTTAACATACCCTTTCCCTAAAATTATTGAGCTGTTGCATATATCAGTGTGTGCAATAAGGTAAACAGTGGCAAGATAGTTTGCTGGGCCTTACCACCTTGGTGAGAGCTTGCTGGGACCTGAGGTGTACATTTGCCTTGAGCGGCCAGCAAACTTGTGCTTGCTAAGGCAGCACATATACTAAAATTGGATCGATACAGAGAAGATTAGCATGGCCCCTGCGAAAGGATGACACGCAAATCCGTGAAGCGCTCCATATTTATGCAGCTGTGATCAAGGCCTGCTTCACAGGTCTAAAAGCATCCCCTCCTGCCACTCTTTATTTTCGTTTGTGTTCTCTTCCAAATCAGGAAAATTCTGTCAAGTCCTTCACTGCCTCAAGATCTCCATAGGATCAACTCCTCCTGCTGCAGATTGTGTCCAGTTACATCGAGTTTATACTCCCTTGACAAAGACATCAAAGGATGTTTCGTCTTTCTGCCTACTTTTTTTCTTACGAAAACGTAGAGGCCACGCCTTCTTCAGTGCTTGTACACTGGTACCATCGATAAGTCTGACAACACCCTTCTTTCAGCAGATGCTCTATGATATCATGGTGGAATTAGGCCATATATGAACAATGAAGCTTTAACATACCCTTTCCCTAAAATTATTGAGCTGTTGCATATATCAGTGTGTGCAATAAGGTATACAGTGGCGAGATAGTTTGCTGGGCCTTACCACCTTGGTGAGAGCTTGCTGGGACCTGAGGGCTACATATGCCTTGAGTGGCCAGCAAAGTTGTGCTTGCTAAGGCAGCACATATACTAAAATTGGTTCGATACAGAGAAGATTAGCATGGCCCCTGCGAAAGGATGACACGCAAATCCGTGAAGCGCTCCATATTTATGCAGCTGTGATCAAGGCCTGCTTCACAGGTCTAAAAGCATCCCCTCCTGCAACTCTTTATTTTCGTTTGTGTTCTCTTCCAAATCAGGAAAATTCTGTCAAGTCCTTCACTGCCTCAAGATCTCCATAGGATCAACTCCTCCTGCTGCAGATTGTGTCCAGTTACATCGAGTTTATACTCCCTTGACAAAGACATCAAAGGATGTTTCGTCTTTCTGCCAACTTTTTCTCACGAAAACGTAGAGGCCACGCCTTCTTCAGTGCTTGTACACTGTTACCATCGATAAGTCTGGCAACACCCTTCTTTCAGCAGATGCTCTAAGATATCATGGTGGAATTAGACAATATGTCAACAAGGAAGCTTTAACATACCCTTTCCCTAAAATTATTGAGCTATTGCATATATCAGTGTGTGCAATAAGGTATATAGTGGCGAGATAGTTTGCTGGGCCTTACCACCTTGGTGAGAGCTTATTGGGACCTGAGGGGTATATATGCCTTGAGCGGCCAGCAAACGTGTGCTTGCTAAGGCAGCACATATACTAAAATTGGATCGATACAGAGAAGATTAGCATGGCCCCTGCGAAAAGATGACACGCAAATCCGTGAAGCGCTCCATATTTATGCAGCTGTGATCAAGGCCTGCTTCACAGGTCTAAAAGCATCCCCTCCTGCCACTCTTTATTTTCGTTTGTGTTCTCTTCCAAATCAGGAAAGTTCTTCACTGCCTCAAGATCTCCATAGGATCAACTCCTCCTGCTGCATATCGTGTCCAGTTACATCGAGTTTATACTCCCTTGACAAAGACATCAAAGGATGTTTCGTCTTTCTGCCAACTTTTTTTCTCACGAAAACGTAGAGGCCACGCCTTCTTCAGTGCTTGTACACTGTTACCATCGATAAGTCTGGCAACACCCTTCTTTCAGCAGATGCTCTAAGATATCATGGTGGAGTTAGGCCATATGTCAACAAGGAAGCTTTAACATACCCTTTCCCTAAAATTATTGAGCTGTTGCATATATCAGTGTGTGCAATAAGGTATACAGTGGCGAGATAGTTTGCTGGGCCTTACCACCTTGGTGAGAGCTTGCTGGGACCTGAGGGCTACATATGCCTTGAGTGGCCAGCAAAGTTGTGCTTGCTAAGGCAGCACATATACTAAAATTGGTTCGATACAGAGAAGATTAGCATGGCCCCTGCGAAAGGATGACACGCAAATCCGTGAAGCGCTCCATATTTATGCAGCTGTGATCAAGGCCTGCTTCACAGGTCTAAAAGCATCCCCTCCTGCAACTCTTTATTTTCGTTTGTGTTCTCTTCCAAATCAGGAAAATTCTGTCAAGTCCTTCACTGCCTCAAGATCTCCATAGGATCAACTCCTCCTGCTGCAGATTGTGTCCAGTTACATCGAGTTTATACTCCCTTGACAAAGACATCAAAGGATGTTTCGTCTTTCTGCCAACTTTTTCTCACGAAAACGTAGAGGCCACGCCTTCTTCAGTGCTTGTACACTGTTACCATCGATAAGTCTGGCAACACCCTTCTTTCAGCAGATGCTCTAAGATATCATGGTGGAATTAGACAATATGTCAACAAGGAAGCTTTAACATACCCTTTCCCTAAAATTATTGAGCTATTGCATATATCAGTGTGTGCAATAAGGTATATAGTGGCGAGATAGTTTGCTGGGCCTTACCACCTTGGTGAGAGCTTATTGGGACCTGAGGGGTATATATGCCTTGAGCGGCCAGCAAACGTGTGCTTGCTAAGGCAGCACATATACTAAAATTGGATCGATACAGAGAAGATTAGCATGGCCCCTGCGAAAAGATGACACGCAAATCCGTGAAGCGCTCCATATTTATGCAGCTGTGATCAAGGCCTGCTTCACAGGTCTAAAAGCATCCCCTCCTGCCACTCTTTATTTTCGTTTGTGTTCTCTTCCAAATCAGGAAAGTTCTTCACTGCCTCAAGATCTCCATAGGATCAACTCCTCCTGCTGCATATCGTGTCCAGTTACATCGAGTTTATACTCCCTTGACAAAGACATCAAAGGATGTTTCGTCTTTCTGCCAACTTTTTTTCTCACGAAAACGTAGAGGCCACGCCTTCTTCAGTGCTTGTACACTGTTACCATCGATAAGTCTGGCAACACCCTTCTTTCAGCAGATGCTCTAAGATATCATGGTGGAGTTAGGCCATATGTCAACAAGGAAGCTTTAACATACCCTTTCCCTAAAATTATTGAGCTGTTGCATATATCAGTGTGTGCAATAAGGTATACAGTGTCGAGATAGTTTGCTGGGCCTTACCACCTTGGTGAGAGCTTGCTGGGACCTGAGGTGTACATATGCCTTGAGCGGCCAGCAAACTTGTGCTTGCTAAGGCAGCACATATACTAAAATTGGATCTATACAGAGAAGATTAGCATGGCCCCTGCGAAAGGATGACACGCAAATCTGTGAAGCGCTCCATATTTATGCAGCTGTGATCAAGGCCTGCTTCACAGGTCTAAAAGCATCCCCTCCTGCCACTCCTTATTTTCGTTTGTGTTCTCTTCCAAATCAGGAAAATTCTGTCAAGTCCTTCACTGCCTCAAGATCTCCATAGGATCAACTCCTCCTGCTGCATATCGTGTCCAGTTACATCGAGTTTATACTCCCTTGACAAAGACATCAAAGGATGTTTCGTCTTTCTGCCAACTTTTTTTCTCACGAAAACGTAGAGGCCACACCTTCTTCAGTGCTTGTACACTGGTACCATCGATAAGTCTGACAACACCCTTCTTTCAGCAGATGCTCTATGATATCATGGTGGAATTAGGCCATATGTGAACAATGAAGCTTTAACATACCCTTTCCCTAAAATTATTGAGGTGTTGCATATATCAGTGTGTGCAATAAGGTATACAGTGGCGAGATACTTTGCTGGGCCTTACCACCTTGGTGAGAGCATGCTGGGACCTGAGGGCTACATATGCCTTGAGCGGCCAGCAAACTTGTGCTTGCTAAGGCAGCACATATACTAAAATTGGATTGATACAGAGAAGATTAACATGGCCCCTGAAAAAGGATGACATGGAAATCCGTGAAGTGCTCCATATTTATGCAGCTGTGATCAAGGCCTGCTTCACAGGTCTAAAAGCATCCCCTCCTGCAACTCTTTATTTTCGTTTGTGTTCTCTTCCAAATCAGGAAAATTCTGTCAAGTCCTTCACTGCCTCAAGATCTCCATAGGATCAACTCCTCCTGCTGCAGATTGTGTCCAGTTACATCGAGATTATACTCCCTTGACAAAGACATCAAAGGATGATTCGTCTTTCTGCCAACTTTTTTTCTCACGAAAACGTAGAGGCCACGCCTTCTTCAGTGCTTGTACACTGGTACCATCGATAAGTCTGGCAACACCCTTCTTTCAGCAGATGTTCTAAGATATCATGGTGGAATTAGGCCATACGTGAACAAGGAAGCTTTAACATACCCTTTCCCTAAAATTATTGAGCTGTTGCATATATCAGTGTGTGCAATAAGGTAAACAGTGGCAAGATAGTTTGCTGGGCCTTACCACCTTGGTGAGAGCTTGCTGGGACCTGAGGTGTACATTTGCCTTGAGCGGCCAGCAAACTTGTGCTTGCTAAGGCAGCTCATATACTAAAATTGGATCGATACAGAGAAGATTAGCATGGCCCCTGCGAAAGGATGACACGCAAATCCGTGAAGCGCTCCATATTTATGCAGCTGTGATCAAGGCCTGCTTCACAGGTCTAAAAGCATCCCCTCCTGCCACTCTTTATTTTCGTTTGTGTTCTCTTCCAAATCAGGAAAATTCTGTCAAGTCCTTCACTGCCTCAAGATCTCCATAGGATCAACTCCTCCTGCTGCAGATTGTGTCCAGTTACATCGAGTTTATACTCCCTTGACAAAGACATCAAAGGATGTTTCGTCTTTCTGCCAACTTTTTTTCTCACGAAAACGTAGAGGCCACGCCTTCTTCAGTGCTTGTACACTGGTACCATCGATAAGTCTGACAACACCCTTCTTTCAGCAGATGCTCTATGATATCATGGTGGAATTAGGCCATATATGAACAATGAAGCTTTAACATACCCTTTCCCTAAAATTATTGAGCTGTTGCATATATCAGTGTGTGCAATAAGGTATACAGTGGCGAGATAGTTTGCTGGGCCTTACCACCTTGGTGAGAGCTTGCTGGGACCTGAGGGCTACATATGCCTTGAGTGGCCAGCAAAGTTGTGCTTGCTAAGGCAGCACATATACTAAAATTGGTTCGATACAGAGAAGATTAGCATGGCCCCTGCGAAAGGATGACACGCAAATCCGTGAAGCGCTCCATATTTATGCAGCTGTGATCAAGGCCTGCTTCACAGGTCTAAAAGCATCCCCTCCTGCAACTCTTTATTTTCGTTTGTGTTCTCTTCCAAATCAGGAAAATTCTGTCAAGTCCTTCACTGCCTCAAGATCTCCATAGGATCAACTCCTCCTGCTGCAGATTGTGTCCAGTTACATCGAGTTTATACTCCCTTGACAAAGACATCAAAGGATGTTTCGTCTTTCTGCCAACTTTTTCTCACGAAAACGTAGAGGCCACGCCTTCTTCAGTGCTTGTACACTGTTACCATCGATAAGTCTGGCAACACCCTTCTTTCAGCAGATGCTCTAAGATATCATGGTGGAATTAGACAATATGTCAACAAGGAAGCTTTAACATACCCTTTCCCTAAAATTATTGAGCTATTGCATATATCAGTGTGTGCAATAAGGTATATAGTGGCGAGATAGTTTGCTGGGCCTTACCACCTTGGTGAGAGCTTATTGGGACCTGAGGGGTATATATGCCTTGAGCGGCCAGCAAACGTGTGCTTGCTAAGGCAGCACATATACTAAAATTGGATCGATACAGAGAAGATTAGCATGGCCCCTGCGAAAAGATGACACGCAAATCCGTGAAGCGCTCCATATTTATGCAGCTGTGATCAAGGCCTGCTTCACAGGTCTAAAAGCATCCCCTCCTGCCACTCTTTATTTTCGTTTGTGTTCTCTTCCAAATCAGGAAAGTTCTTCACTGCCTCAAGATCTCCATAGGATCAACTCCTCCTGCTGCATATCGTGTCCAGTTACATCGAGTTTATACTCCCTTGACAAAGACATCAAAGGATGTTTCGTCTTTCTGCCAACTTTTTTTCTCACGAAAACGTAGAGGCCACGCCTTCTTCAGTGCTTGTACACTGTTACCATCGATAAGTCTGGCAACACCCTTCTTTCAGCAGATGCTCTAAGATATCATGGTGGAGTTAGGCCATATGTCAACAAGGAAGCTTTAACATACCCTTTCCCTAAAATTATTGAGCTGTTGCATATATCAGTGTGTGCAATAAGGTATACAGTGTCGAGATAGTTTGCTGGGCCTTACCACCTTGGTGAGAGCTTGCTGGGACCTGAGGTGTACATATGCCTTGAGCGGCCAGCAAACTTGTGCTTGCTAAGGCAGCACATATACTAAAATTGGATCTATACAGAGAAGATTAGCATGGCCCCTGCGAAAGGATGACACGCAAATCTGTGAAGCGCTCCATATTTATGCAGCTGTGATCAAGGCCTGCTTCACAGGTCTAAAAGCATCCCCTCCTGCCACTCCTTATTTTCGTTTGTGTTCTCTTCCAAATCAGGAAAATTCTGTCAAGTCCTTCACTGCCTCAAGATCTCCATAGGATCAACTCCTCCTGCTGCATATCGTGTCCAGTTACATCGAGTTTATACTCCCTTGACAAAGACATCAAAGGATGTTTCGTCTTTCTGCCAACTTTTTTTCTCACGAAAACGTAGAGGCCACACCTTCTTCAGTGCTTGTACACTGGTACCATCGATAAGTCTGACAACACCCTTCTTTCAGCAGATGCTCTATGATATCATGGTGGAATTAGGCCATATGTGAACAATGAAGCTTTAACATACCCTTTCCCTAAAATTATTGAGGTGTTGCATATATCAGTGTGTGCAATAAGGTATACAGTGGCGAGATACTTTGCTGGGCCTTACCACCTTGGTGAGAGCATGCTGGGACCTGAGGGCTACATATGCCTTGAGCGGCCAGCAAACTTGTGCTTGCTAAGGCAGCACATATACTAAAATTGGATTGATACAGAGAAGATTAACATGGCCCCTGAAAAAGGATGACATGGAAATCCGTGAAGTGCTCCATATTTATGCAGCTGTGATCAAGGCCTGCTTCACAGGTCTAAAAGCATCCCCTCCTGCAACTCTTTATTTTCGTTTGTGTTCTCTTCCAAATCAGGAAAATTCTGTCAAGTCCTTCACTGCCTCAAGATCTCCATAGGATCAACTCCTCCTGCTGCAGATTGTGTCCAGTTACATCGAGATTATACTCCCTTGACAAAGACATCAAAGGATGATTCGTCTTTCTGCCAACTTTTTTTCTCACGAAAACGTAGAGGCCACGCCTTCTTCAGTGCTTGTACACTGGTACCATCGATAAGTCTGGCAACACCCTTCTTTCAGCAGATGTTCTAAGATATCATGGTGGAATTAGGCCATACGTGAACAAGGAAGCTTTAACATACCCTTTCCCTAAAATTATTGAGCTGTTGCATATATCAGTGTGTGCAATAAGGTAAACAGTGGCAAGATAGTTTGCTGGGCCTTACCACCTTGGTGAGAGCTTGCTGGGACCTGAGGTGTACATTTGCCTTGAGCGGCCAGCAAACTTGTGCTTGCTAAGGCAGCTCATATACTAAAATTGGATCGATACAGAGAAGATTAGCATGGCCCCTGCGAAAGGATGACACGCAAATCCGTGAAGCGCTCCATATTTATGCAGCTGTGATCAAGGCCTGCTTCACAGGTCTAAAAGCATCCCCTCCTGCCACTCTTTATTTTCGTTTGTGTTCTCTTCCAAATCAGGAAAATTCTGTCAAGTCCTTCACTGCCTCAAGATCTCCATAGGATCAACTCCTCCTGCTGCAGATTGTGTCCAGTTACATCGAGTTTATACTCCCTTGACAAAGACATCAAAGGATGTTTCGTCTTTCTGCCAACTTTTTTTCTCACGAAAACGTAGAGGCCACGCCTTCTTCAGTGCTTGTACACTGGTACCATCGATAAGTCTGACAACACCCTTCTTTCAGCAGATGCTCTATGATATCATGGTGGAATTAGGCCATATATGAACAATGAAGCTTTAACATACCCTTTCCCTAAAATTATTGAGCTGTTGCATATATCAGTGTGTGCAATAAGGTATACAGTGGCGAGATAGTTTGCTGGGCCTTACCACCTTGGTGAGAGCTTGCTGGGACCTGAGGGCTACATATGCCTTGAGTGGCCAGCAAAGTTGTGCTTGCTAAGGCAGCACATATACTAAAATTGGTTCGATACAGAGAAGATTAGCATGGCCCCTGCGAAAGGATGACACGCAAATCCGTGAAGCGCTCCATATTTATGCAGCTGTGATCAAGGCCTGCTTCACAGGTCTAAAAGCATCCCCTCCTGCAACTCTTTATTTTCGTTTGTGTTCTCTTCCAAATCAGGAAAATTCTTTCAAGTCCTTCACTGCCTCAAGATCTCCATAGGATCAACTCCTCCTGCTGCAGATTGTGTCCAGTTACATCGAGTTTATACTCCCTTGACAAAGACATCAAAGGATGTTTCGTCTTTCTGCCAACTTTTTCTCACGAAAACGTAGAGGCCACGCCTTCTTCAGTGCTTGTACACTGTTACCATCGATAAGTCTGGCAACACCCTTCTTTCAGCAGATGCTCTAAGATATCATGGTGGAATTAGACAATATGTCAACAAGGAAGCTTTAACATACCCTTTCCCTAAAATTATTGAGCTATTGCATATATCAGTGTGTGCAATAAGGTATATAGTGGCGAGATAGTTTGCTGGGCCTTACCACCTTGGTGAGAGCTTATTGGGACCTGAGGGGTATATATGCCTTGAGCGGCCAGCAAACGTGTGCTTGCTAAGGCAGCACATATACTAAAATTGGATCGATACAGAGAAGATTAGCATGGCCCCTGCGAAAAGATGACACGCAAATCCGTGAAGCGCTCCATATTTATGCAGCTGTGATCAAGGCCTGCTTCACAGGTCTAAAAGCATCCCCTCCTGCCACTCTTTATTTTCGTTTGTGTTCTCTTCCAAATCAGGAAAGTTCTTCACTGCCTCAAGATCTCCATAGGATCAACTCCTCCTGCTGCATATCGTGTCCAGTTACATCGAGTTTATACTCCCTTGACAAAGACATCAAAGGATGTTTCGTCTTTCTGCCAACTTTTTTTCTCACGAAAACGTAGAGGCCACGCCTTCTTCAGTGCTTGTACACTGTTACCATCGATAAGTCTGGCAACACCCTTCTTTCAGCAGATGCTCTAAGATATCATGGTGGAGTTAGGCCATATGTCAACAAGGAAGCTTTAACATACCCTTTCCCTAAAATTATTGAGCTGTTGCATATATCAGTGTGTGCAATAAGGTATACAGTGTCGAGATAGTTTGCTGGGCCTTACCACCTTGGTGAGAGCTTGCTGGGACCTGAGGTGTACATATGCCTTGAGCGGCCAGCAAACTTGTGCTTGCTAAGGCAGCACATATACTAAAATTGGATCGATACAGAGAAGATTAGCATGGCCCCTGCGAAAGGATGACACGCAAATCCGTGAAGCGCTCCATATTTATGCAGCTGTGATCAAGGCCTGCTTCACAGGTCTAAAAGCATCCCCTCCTGCCACTCCTTATTTTCGTTTGTGTTCATCTTCCAAATCAGGAAAATTCTGTCAAGTCCTTCACTGCCTCAAGATCTCCATAGGATCAACTCCTCCTGCTGCAGATTGTGTCCAGTTACATCGAGTTTATACTCCCTTGACAAAGACATCAAAGGATGATTCGTCTTTCTGCCAACTTTTTTTCTCACGAAATGTAGAGGCCACGCCTTCTTCAGTGCTTGTACACTGGTACCATCGATAAGTCTGACAACACCCTTCTTTCAGCAGATGCTCTATGATATCATGGTGGAATTAGGCCATATGTGAACAATGAAGCTTTAACATACCCTTTCCCTAAAATTATTGAGCTGTTGCATATATCAGTGTGTGCAATAAGGTATACAGTGTCGAGATAGTTTGCTGGGCCTTACCACCTTGGTGAGAGCTTGCTGGGACCTGAGGTGTACATATGCCTTGAGCGGCCAGCAAAGTTGTGCTTGCTAAGGCAGCACATATACTAAAATTGGATCGATACAGAGAAGATTAGCATGGCCCCTGCGAAAGGATGACACGCAAATCCGTGAAGCGCTCCATATTTATGCAGCTGTGATCAAGGCCTGCTTCACAGGTCTAAAAGCATCCCCTCCTGCCACTCTTTATTTTCGTTTGTGTTCTCTTCCAAATCAGGAAAATTCTGTCAAGTCCTTCACTGCCTCAAGATCTCCATAGGATCAACTCCTCCTGCTGCATATCGTGTCCAGTTACATCGAGTTTATACTCCCTTGACAAAGACATCAAAGGATGTTTCGTCTTTCTGCCAACTTTTTTTCTCACGAAAACGTAGAGGCCACGCCTTCTTCAGTGCTTGTACACTGTTACCATCGATAAGTCTGGCAACACCCTTCTTTCAGCAGATGCTCTAAGATATCATGGTGGAATTAGGCCATATGTCAACAAGGAAGCTTTAACATACCCTTTCCCTAAAATTATTGAGCTGTTGCATATATCAGTGTGTGCAATAAGGTAAACAGTGGCAAGATAGTTTGCTGGGCCTTACCACCTTGGTGAGAGCTTGCTGGGACCTGAGGTGTACATTTGCCTTGAGCGGCCAGCAAACTTGTGCTTGCTAAGGCAGCACATATACTAAAATTGGATCTATACAGAGAAGATTAGCATGGTTCTGCGAAAGGATGACACGCAAATCCGTGAAGCGCTCCATATTTATGCAGCTGTGATCAAGGCCTGCTTCACAGGTCTAAAAGCATCCCCTCCTGCCACTCTTTATTTTCGTTTGTGTTCTCTTCCAAATCAGGAAAGTTCTTCACTGCCTCAAGATCTCCATAGGATCAACTCCTCCTGCTGCATATCGTGTCCAGTTACATCGAGTTTATACTCCCTTGACAAAGACATCAAAGGATGTTTCGTCTTTCTGCCAACTTTTTTTCTCACGAAAACGTAGAGGCCACGCCTTCTTCAGTGCTTGTACACTGTTACCATCGATAAGTCTGGCAACACCCTCCTTTCAGCAGATGCTCTAAGATATCATGGTGGAATTAGGCCATATGTCAACAAGGAAGCTTTAACATACCCTTTCCCTAAAATTATTGAGCTGTTGCATATATCAGTGTGTGCAATAAGGTATACAGTGTCGAGATAGTTTGCTGGGCCTTACCACCTTGGTGAGAGCTTGCTGGGACCTGAGGTGTACATATGCCTTGAGCGGCCAGCAAACTTGTGCTTGCTAAGGCAGCACATATACTAAAATTGGATCGATACAGAGAAGATTAGCATGGCCCCTGCGAAAGGATGACACGCAAATCCGTGAAGCGCTCCATATTTATGCAGCTGTGATCAAGGCCTGCTTCACAGGTCTAAAAGCATCCCCTCCTGCCACTCCTTATTTTCGTTTGTGTTCATCTTCCAAATCAGGAAAATTCTGTCAAGTCCTTCACTGCCTCAAGATCTCCATAGGATCAACTCCTCCTGCTGCAGATTGTGTCCAGTTACATCGAGTTTATACTCCCTTGACAAAGACATCAAAGGATGATTCGTCTTTCTGCCAACTTTTTTTCTCACGAAATGTAGAGTCCACGCCTTCTTCAGTGCTTGTACACTGGTACCATCGATAAGTCTGACAACACCCTTCTTTCAGCAGATGCTCTATGATATCATGGTGGAATTAGGCCATATGTGAACAATGAACCTTTAACATACCCTTTCCCTATAATTATTGAGCTGTTGCATATATCAGTGTGTGCAATAAGGTATACAGTGTCGAGATAGTTTGCTGGGCCTTACCACCTTGGTGAGAGCTTGCTGGGACCTGAGGTGTACATATGCCTTGAGCGGCCAGCAAAGTTGTGCTTGCTAAGGCAGCATATATACTAAAATTGGATCGATACAGAGAAGATTAGCATGGCCCCTGCGAAAGGATGACACGCAAATCCGTGAAGCGCTCCATATTTATGCAGCTGTGATCAAGGCCTGCTTCACAGGTCTAAAAGCATCCCCTCCTGCCACTCTTTATTTTCGTTTGTGTTCTCTTCCAAATCAGGAAAATTCTGTCAAGTCCTTCACTGCCTCAAGATCTCCATAGGATCAACTCCTCCTGCTGCATATCGTGTCCAGTTACATCGAGTTTATACTCCCTTGACAAAGACATCAAAGGATGATTCGTTTTTCTGACAACTTTTTTTCTCACGAAAACGTAGAGGCCACGCCTTCTTCAGTGCTTGTACACTGGTACCATCGATAAGTCTGGCAACACCCTTCTTTCAGCAGATGTTCTAAGATATCATGGTGGAAATAGGCCATACGTGAACAAGGGAGCTTTAACATACCCTTTCCCTAAAATTATTGAGCTGTTGCATATATCAGTGTGTGCAATAAGGGAAACAGTGGCAAGATAGTTTGCTGGGCCTTACCACCTTGGTGAGAGCTTGCTGGGACCTGAGGTGTACATTTGCCTTGAGCGGCCAGCAAACTTGTGCTTGCTAAGGCAGCACATATACTAAAATTGGATCTATACAGAGAAGATTAGCATGGCCCCTGCGAAAGGATGACACGCAAATCCGTGAAGCGCTCCATATTTATGCAGCTGTGATCAAGGCCTGCTTCACAGGTCTAAAAGCATCCCCTCCTGCCACTCTTTATTTTCGTTTGTGTTCTCTTCCAAATCAGGAAAATTCTGTCAAGTCATTCACTGCCTCAAGATCTCCATAGGATCAACTCCTCCTGCTGCATATCGTGTCCAGTTACATCGAGTTTATACTCCCTTGACAAAGACATCAAAGGATGTTTCGTCTTTCTGCCAACTTTTTTTCTCACGAAAACGTAGAGGCCACGCCTACTTCAGTGCTTGTACACTGGTACCATCGATAAGTCTGACAACACCCTTCTTTCAGCAGATGCTCTATGATATCATGGTGGAATTAGGCCATATGTGAACAATGAAGCTTTAACATACCCTTTCCCGAAAATTATTGAGCTGTTGCATATATCAGTGTGTGCAATAAGGTATACAGTGGCGAGATAGTTTGCTGGGCCTTACCACCTTGGTGAGAGCTTGCTGGGACCTGAGGGCTACATATGCCTTGAGTGGCCAGCAAAGTTGTGCTTGCTAAGGCAGCACATATACTAAAATTGGATCGATACAGAGAAGATTAGCATGGCCCCTGCGAAAGGATGACACGCAAATCCGTGAAGCGCTCCATATTTATGCAGCTGTGATCAAGGCCTGCTTCACAGGTCTAAAAGCATCCCCTCCTGCCACTCTTTATTTTCGTTTGTGTTCTCTTCCAAATCAGGAAAGTTCTTCACTGCCTCAAGATCTCCATAGGATCAACTCCTCCTGCTGCATATCGTGTCCAGTTACATCGAGTTTATACTCCCTTGACAAAGACATGAAAGGATGTTTCGTCTTTCTGCCAACTCTTTTTTCTCACGAAAACGTAGAGGCCACGCCTTCTTCAGTGCTTGTACACTGTTACCATCGATAAGTCTGGCAACACCCTTCTTTCAGCAGATGCTCTAAGATATCATGGTGGAATTAGGCCATATGTCAACAAGGAAGCTTTAACATACCCTTTCCCTAAAATTATTGAGCTGTTGCATATATCAGTGTGTGCAATAAGGTATACAGTGTCGAGATAGTTTGCTGGGCCTTACCACCTTGGTGAGAGCTTGCTGGGACCTGAGGTGTACATATGCCTTGAGCGGCCAGCAAACTTGTGCTTGCTAAGGCAGCACATATACTAAAATTGGATCGATACAGAGAAGATTAGCATGGCCCCTGCGAAAGGATGACACGCAAATCCGTGAAGCGCTCCATATTTATGCAGCTGTGATCAAGGCCTGCTTCACAGGTCTAAAAGCATCCCCTCCTGCCACTCCTTATTTTCGTTTGTGTTCATCTTCCAAATCAGGAAAATTCTGTCAAGTCCTTCACTGCCTCAAGATCTCCATAGGATCAACTCCTCCTGCTGCAGATTGTGTCCAGTTACATCGAGTTTATACTCCCTTGACAAAGACATCAAAGGATGATTCGTCTTTCTGCCAACTTTTTTTCTCACGAAATGTAGAGGCCACGCCTTCTTCAGTGCTTGTACACTGGTACCATCGATAAGTCTGACAACACCCTTCTTTCAGCAGATGCTCTATGATATCATGGTGGAATTAGGCCATATGTGAACAATGAAGCTTTAACATACCCTTTCCCTAAAATTATTGAGCTGTTGCATATATCAGTGTGTGCAATAAGGTATACAGTGTCGAGATAGTTTGCTGGGCCTTACCACCTTGGTGAGAGCTTGCTGGGACCTGAGGTGTACATATGCCTTGAGCGGCCAGCAAAGTTGTGCTTGCTAAGGCAGCACATATACTAAAATTGGATCGATACAGAGAAGATTAGCATGGCCCCTGCGAAAGGATGACACGCAAATCCGTGAAGCGCTCCATATTTATGCAGCTGTGATCAAGGCCTGCTTCACAGGTCTAAAAGCATCCCCTCCTGCCACTCTTTATTTTCGTTTGTGTTCTCTTCCAAATCAGGAAAATTCTGTCAAGTCCTTCACTGCCTCAAGATCTCCATAGGATCAACTCCTCCTGCTGCATATCGTGTCCAGTTACATCGAGTTTATACTCCCTTGACAAAGACATCAAAGGATGATTCGTCTTTCTGCCAACTTTTTTTCTCACGAAAACGTAGAGGCCACGCCTTCTTCAGTGCTTGTACACTGGTACCATCGATAAGTCTGGCAACACCCTTCTTTCAGCAGATGTTCTAAGATATCATGGTGGAAATAGGCCATACGTGAACAAGGGAGCTTTAACATACCCTTTCCCTAAAATTATTGAGCTGTTGCATATATCAGTGTGTGCAATAAGGGAAACAGTGGCAAGATAGTTTGCTGGGCCTTACCACCTTGGTGAGAGCTTGCTGGGACCTGAGGTGTACATTTGCCTTGAGCGGCCAGCAAACTTGTGCTTGCTAAGGCAGCACATATACTAAAATTGGATCTATACAGAGAAGATTAGCATGGCCCCTGCGAAAGGATGACACGCAAATCTGTGAAGCGCTCCATATTTATGCAGCTGTGATCAAGGCCTGCTTCACAGGTCTAAAAGCATCCCCTCCTGCCACTCTTTATTTTCGTTTGTGTTCTCTTCCAAATCAGGAAAATTCTGTCAAGTCATTCACTGCCTCAAGATCTCCATAGGATCAACTCCTCCTGCTGCATATCGTGTCCAGTTACATCGAGTTTATACTCCCTTGACAAAGACATCAAAGGATGTTTCGTCTTTCTGCCAACTTTTTTTCTCACGAAAACGTAGAGGCCACGCCTTCTTCAGTGCTTGTACACTGGTACCATCGATAAGTCTGACAACACCCTTCTTTCAGCAGATGCTCTATGATATCATGGTGGAATTAGGCCATATGTGAACAATGAAGCTTTAACATACCCTTTCCCGAAAATTATTGAGCTGTTGCAAATATCAGTGTGTGCAATAAGGTATACAGTGGCGAGATAGTTTGCTGGGCCTTACCACCTTGGTGAGAGCTTGCTGGGACCTGAGGGCTACATATGCCTTGAGTGGCCAGCAAAGTTGTGCTTGCTAAGGCAGCACATATACTAAAATTGGATCGATACAGAGAAGATTAGCATGGCCCCTGCGAAAGGATGACACGCAAATCCGTGAAGCGCTCCATATTTATGCAGCTGTGATCAAGGCCTGCTTCACAGGTCTAAAAGCATCCCCTCCTGCCACTCTTTATTTTCGTTTGTGTTCTCTTCCAAATCAGGAAAATTCTGTCAAGTCCTTCACTGCCTCAAGATCTCCATAGGATCAACTCCTCCTGCTGCATATCGTGTCCAGTTACATCGAGTTTATACTCCCTTGACAAAGACATCAAAGGATGTTTCGTCTTTCTGCCAACTTTTTTTCTCACGAAAACGTAGAGGCCACGCCTTCTTCAGTGCTTGTACACTGGTACCATCGATAAGTCTGACAACACCCTTCTTTCAGCAGATGCTCTATGATATCATGGTGGAATTAGGCCATATGTGAACAATGAAGCTTTAACATACCCTTACCCTAAAATTATTGAGCTGTTGCATATATCAGTGTGTGCAATAAGGTATACAGTGGCGAGATAGTTTGCTGGGCCTTACCACCTTGGTGAGAGCTTGCTGGGACCTGAGGGCTACATATGCCTTGAGTGGCCAGCAAAGTTGTGCTTGCTAAGGCAGCACATATACTAAAAATGGATCGATACAGAGAAGATTAGCATGGCCCCTGCGAAAGGATGACACGCAAATCCGTGAAGCGCTCCATATTTATGCAGCTGTGATCAAGGCCTGCTTCACAGGTCTAAAAGCATCCCCTCCTGCAACTCTTTATTTTCGTTTGTGTTCTCTTCCAAATCAGGAAAATTCTGTCAAGTCCTTCACTGCCTCAAGATCTCCATAGGATCAACTCCTCCTGCTGCAGATTGTGTCCAGTTACATCGAGTTTATACTCCCTTGACAAAGACATCAAAGGATGTTTCGTCTTTCTGCCAACTTTTTTTCTCACGAAAACGTAGAGGCCACGCCTTCTTCAGTGCTTGTACACTGGTACCATCGATAAGTCTGGCAACACCCTTCTTTCAGCAGATGCTCTAAGATATCATGGTGGAATTAGGCCATATGTCAACAAGGAAGCTTTAACATACCCTTTCCCTAAAATTATTGAGCTGTTGCATATATCAGTGTGTGCAATAAGGTATACAGTGGCGAGATAGTTTGCTGGGCCTTACCACCTTGGTGAGAGCTTGCTGGGACCTGAGGGCTACATATGCCTTGAGTGGCCAGCAAAGTTGTGCTTGCTAAGGCAGCACATATACTAAAATTGGTTCGATACAGAGAAGATTAGCATGGCCCCTGCGAAAGGATGACACGCAAATCCGTGAAGCGCTCCATATTTATGCAGCTGTGATCAAGGCCTGCTTCACAGGTCTAAAAGCATCCCCTCCTGCAACTCTTTATTTTCGTTTGTGTTCTCTTCCAAATCAGGAAAATTCTGTCAAGTCCTTCACTGCCTCAAGATCTCCATAGGATCAACTCCTCCTGCTGCAGATTGTGTCCAGTTACATCGAGTTTATACTCCCTTGACAAAGACATCAAAGGATGTTTCATCTTTCTGCCAACTTTTTTCTCACGAAAACGTAGAGGCCACGCCTTCTTCAGTGCTTGTACACTGTTACCATCGATAAGTCTGGCAACACCCTTCTTTCAGCAGATGCTCTAAGATATCATGGTGGAATTAGACCATATGTCAACAAGGAAGCTTTAACATACCCTTTCCCTAAAATTATTGAGCTATTGCATATATCAGTGTGTGCAATAAGGTATATAGTGGCGAGATAGTTTGCTGGGCCTTACCACCTTGGTGAGAGCTTATTGGGACCTGAGGGGTATATATGCCTTGAGCGGCCAGCAAACGTGTGCTTGCTAAGGCAGCACATATACTAAAATTGGATCGATACAGAGAAGATTAGCATGGCCCCTGCGAAAAGATGACACGCAAATCCGTGAAGCGCTCCATATTTATGCAGCTGTGATCAAGGCCTGCTTCACAGGTCTAAAAGCATCCCCTCCTGCCACTCTTTATTTTCGTTTGTGTTCTCTTCCAAATCAGGAAAGTTCTTCACTGCCTCAAGATCTCCATAGGATCAACTCCTCCTGCTGCATATCGTGTCCAGTTACATCGAGTTTATACTCCCTTGACAAAGACATCAAAGGATGTTTCGTCTTTCTGCCAACTTTTTTTCTCACGAAAACGTAGAGGCCACGCCTTCTTCAGTGCTTGTACACTGTTACCATCGATAAGTCTGGCAACACCCTTCTTTCAGCAGATGCTCTAAGATATCATGGTGGAATTAGGCCATATGTCAACAAGGAAGCTTTAACATACCCTTTCCCTAAAATTATTGAGCTGTTGCATATATCAGTGTGTGCAATAAGGTATACAGTGTCGAGATAGTTTGCTGGGCCTTACCACCTTGGTGAGAGCTTGCTGGGACCTGAGGTGTACATATGCCTTGAGCGGCCAGCAAACTTGTGCTTGCTAAGGCAGCACATATACTAAAATTGGATCGATACAGAGAAGATTAGCATGGCCCCTGCGAAAGGATGACACGCAAATCCGTGAAGCGCTCCATATTTATGCAGCTGTGATCAAGGCCTGCTTCACAGGTCTAAAAGCATCCCCTCCTGCCACTCCTTATTTTCGTTTGTGTTCATCTTCCAAATCAGGAAAATTCTGTCAAGTCCTTCACTGCCTCAAGATCTCCATAGGATCAACTCCTCCTGCTGCAGATTGTGTCCAGTTACATCGAGTTTATACTCCCTTGACAAAGACATCAAAGGATGTTTCGTCTTTCTGCCAACTTTTTTTCTCACGAAAACGTAGAGGCCACGCCTTCTTCAGTGCTTGTACACTGGTACCATCGATAAGTCTGACAACACCCTTCTTTCAGCAGATGCTCTATGATATCATGGTGGAATTAGGCCATATGTGAACAATGAAGCTTTAACATACCCTTTCCCGAAAATTATTGAGCTGTTGCAAATATCAGTGTGTGCAATAAGGTATACAGTGGCGAGATAGTTTGCTGGGCCTTACCACCTTGGTGAGAGCTTGCTGGGACCTGAGGGCTACATATGCCTTGAGTGGCCAGCAAAGTTGTGCTTGCTAAGGCAGCACATATACTAAAATTGGATCGATACAGAGAAGATTAGCATGGCCCCTGCGAAAGGATGACACGCAAATCCGTGAAGCGCTCCATATTTATGCAGCTGTGATCAAGGCCTGCTTCACAGGTCTAAAAGCATCCCCTCCTGCCACTCTTTATTTTCGTTTGTGTTCTCTTCCAAATCAGGAAAATTCTGTCAAGTCCTTCACTGCCTCAAGATCTCCATAGGATCAACTCCTCCTGCTGCATATCGTGTCCAGTTACATCGAGTTTATACTCCCTTGACAAAGACATCAAAGGATGTTTCGTCTTTCTGCCAACTTTTTTTCTCACGAAAACGTAGAGGCCACGCCTTCTTCAGTGCTTGTACACTGGTACCATCGATAAGTCTGACAACACCCTTCTTTCAGCAGATGCTCTATGATATCATGGTGGAATTAGGCCATATGTGAACAATGAAGCTTTAACATACCCTTACCCTAAAATTATTGAGCTGTTGCATATATCAGTGTGTGCAATAAGGTATACAGTGGCGAGATAGTTTGCTGGGCCTTACCACCTTGGTGAGAGCTTGCTGGGACCTGAGGGCTACATATGCCTTGAGTGGCCAGCAAAGTTGTGCTTGCTAAGGCAGCACATATACTAAAAATGGATCGATACAGAGAAGATTAGCATGGCCCCTGCGAAAGGATGACACGCAAATCCGTGAAGCGCTCCATATTTATGCAGCTGTGATCAAGGCCTGCTTCACAGGTCTAAAAGCATCCCCTCCTGCAACTCTTTATTTTCGTTTGTGTTCTCTTCCAAATCAGGAAAATTCTGTCAAGTCCTTCACTGCCTCAAGATCTCCATAGGATCAACTCCTCCTGCTGCAGATTGTGTCCAGTTACATCGAGTTTATACTCCCTTGACAAAGACATCAAAGGATGTTTCGTCTTTCTGCCAACTTTTTTTCTCACGAAAACGTAGAGGCCACGCCTTCTTCAGTGCTTGTACACTGGTACCATCGATAAGTCTGGCAACACCCTTCTTTCAGCAGATGCTCTAAGATATCATGGTGGAATTAGGCCATATGTCAACAAGGAAGCTTTAACATACCCTTTCCCTAAAATTATTGAGCTGTTGCATATATCAGTGTGTGCAATAAGGTATACAGTGGCGAGATAGTTTGCTGGGCCTTACCACCTTGGTGAGAGCTTGCTGGGACCTGAGGGCTACATATGCCTTGAGTGGCCAGCAAAGTTGTGCTTGCTAAGGCAGCACATATACTAAAATTGGTTCGATACAGAGAAGATTAGCATGGCCCCTGCGAAAGGATGACACGCAAATCCGTGAAGCGCTCCATATTTATGCAGCTGTGATCAAGGCCTGCTTCACAGGTCTAAAAGCATCCCCTCCTGCAACTCTTTATTTTCGTTTGTGTTCTCTTCCAAATCAGGAAAATTCTGTCAAGTCCTTCACTGCCTCAAGATCTCCATAGGATCAACTCCTCCTGCTGCAGATTGTGTCCAGTTACATCGAGTTTATACTCCCTTGACAAAGACATCAAAGGATGTTTCATCTTTCTGCCAACTTTTTTCTCACGAAAACGTAGAGGCCACGCCTTCTTCAGTGCTTGTACACTGTTACCATCGATAAGTCTGGCAACACCCTTCTTTCAGCAGATGCTCTAAGATATCATGGTGGAATTAGACCATATGTCAACAAGGAAGCTTTAACATACCCTTTCCCTAAAATTATTGAGCTATTGCATATATCAGTGTGTGCAATAAGGTATATAGTGGCGAGATAGTTTGCTGGGCCTTACCACCTTGGTGAGAGCTTATTGGGACCTGAGGGGTATATATGCCTTGAGCGGCCAGCAAACGTGTGCTTGCTAAGGCAGCACATATACTAAAATTGGATCGATACAGAGAAGATTAGCATGGCCCCTGCGAAAAGATGACACGCAAATCCGTGAAGCGCTCCATATTTATGCAGCTGTGATCAAGGCCTGCTTCACAGGTCTAAAAGCATCCCCTCCTGCCACTCTTTATTTTCGTTTGTGTTCTCTTCCAAATCAGGAAAGTTCTTCACTGCCTCAAGATCTCCATAGGATCAACTCCTCCTGCTGCATATCGTGTCCAGTTACATCGAGTTTATACTCCCTTGACAAAGACATCAAAGGATGTTTCGTCTTTCTGCCAACTTTTTTTCTCACGAAAACGTAGAGGCCACGCCTTCTTCAGTGCTTGTACACTGTTACCATCGATAAGTCTGGCAACACCCTTCTTTCAGCAGATGCTCTAAGATATCATGGTGGAATTAGGCCATATGTCAACAAGGAAGCTTTAACATACCCTTTCCCTAAAATTATTGAGCTGTTGCATATATCAGTGTGTGCAATAAGGTATACAGTGTCGAGATAGTTTGCTGGGCCTTACCACCTTGGTGAGAGCTTGCTGGGACCTGAGGTGTACATATGCCTTGAGCGGCCAGCAAACTTGTGCTTGCTAAGGCAGCACATATACTAAAATTGGATCGATACAGAGAAGATTAGCATGGCCCCTGCGAAAGGATGACACGCAAATCCGTGAAGCGCTCCATATTTATGCAGCTGTGATCAAGGCCTGCTTCACAGGTCTAAAAGCATCCCCTCCTGCCACTCCTTATTTTCGTTTGTGTTCATCTTCCAAATCAGGAAAATTCTGTCAAGTCCTTCACTGCCTCAAGATCTCCATAGGATCAACTCCTCCTGCTGCAGATTGTGTCCAGTTACATCGAGTTTATACTCCCTTGACAAAGACATCAAAGGATGATTCGTCTTTCTGCCACTTTTTTTTCTCACGAAATGTAGAGGCCACGCCTTCTTCAGTGCTTGTACACTGGTACCATCGATAAGTCTGACAACACCCTTCTTTCAGCAGATGCTCTATGATATCATGGTGGAATTAGGCCATATGTGAACAATGAAGCTTTAACATACCCTTTCCCTAAAATTATTGAGCTGTTGCATATATCAGTGTGTGCAATAAGGTATACAGTGTCGAGATAGTTTGCTGGGCCTTACCACCTTGGTGAGAGCTTGCTGGGACCTGAGGTGTACATATGCCTTGAGCGGCCAGCAAACTTGTGCTTGCTAAGGCAGCACATATACTAAAATTGGATCGATACAGAGAAGATTAGCATGGCCCCTGCGAAAGGATGACACGCAAATCCGTGAAGCGCTCCATATTTATGCAGCTGTGATCAAGGCCTGCTTCACAGGTCTAAAAGCATCCCCTCCTGCCACTCTTTATTTTCGTTTGTGTTCTCTTCCAAATCAGGAAAATTCTGTCAAGTCCTTCACTGCCTCAAGATCTCCATAGGATCAACTCCTCCTGCTGCATATCGTGTCCAGTTACATCGAGTTTATACTCCCTTGACAAAGACATCAAAGGATGTTTCGTCTTTCTGCCAACTTTTTTTCTCACGAAAACGTAGAGGCCACGCCTTCTTCAGTGCTTGTACACTGGTACCATCGATAAGTCTGACAACACCCTTCTTTCAGCAGATGCTCTATGATATCATGGTGGAATTAGGCCATACGTGAACAATGAAGCTTTAACATACCCTTTCCCTAAAATTATTGAGCTGTTGCATATATCAGTGTGTGCAATAAGGTATACAGTGGCGAGATAGTTTGCTGGGCCTTACCACCTTGGTGAGAGCTTGCTGGGACCTGAGGTGTACATATGCCTTGAGCGGCCAGCAAACTTGTGCTTGCTAAGGCAGCACATATACTAAAATTGGATCGATACAGAGAAGATTAGCATGGCCCCTGCGAAAGGACGACATGCATATCTGTGAAGCGCTCCATATTTATGCAGCTGTGATCAAGGCCTGCTTCACAGGTCTAAAAGCATCCCCTCCTGCAACTCTTTATTTTCGTTTGTGTTCTCTTCCAAATCAGGAAAATTCTGTCAAGTCCTTCACTGCCTCAAGATCTCCATAGGATCAACTCCTCCTGCTGCAGATTGTGTCCAGTTACATCGAGTTTATACTCCCTTGACAAAGACATCAAAGGATGATTCGTCTTTCTGACAACTTTTTTTCTCACGAAAATGTAGAGGCCACGCCTTCTTCAGTGCTTGTACACTGGTACCATCGATAAGTCTGGCAACACCCTTCTTTCAGCAGATGTTCTAAGATATCATGGTGGAATTAGGCCATACGTGAACAATGAAGCTTTAACATACCCTTTCCCTAAAATTATTGAGCTGTTGCATATATCAGTGTGTGCAATAAGGTATACAGTGGCGCGATAGTTTGCTGGGCCTTACCACCTTGGTGAGAGCTTGCTGGGACCTGAGGTGTACATATGCCTTGAGCGGCCAGCAAACTTGTGCTTGCTAAGGCAGCACATATACTAAAATTGGATCGATACAGAGAAGATTAGCATGGCCCCTGCGAAAGGATGACACGCAAATCTGTGAAGCGCTCCATATTTATGCAGCTGTGATCAAGGCCTGCTTCACAGGTCTAAAAGCATCCCCTCCTGCAACTCTTTATTTTCGTTTGTGTTCTCTTCCAAATCAGGAAAATTCTGTCAAGTCCTTCACTGCCTCAAGATCTCCATAGGATCAACTCCTCCTGCTGCATATTGTGTCCAGTTACATCGAGTTTATACTCCCTTGACAAAGACATCAAAGGATGTTTCGTCTTTCTGCCAACTTTTTTTCTCACGAAAACGTAGAGGCCACGCCTTCTTCAGTGCTTGTACACTGGTACCATCGATAAGTCTGACAACACCCTTCTTTCAGCAGATGCTCTATGATATCATGGTGGAATTAGGCCATATGTGAACAATGAAGCTTTAACATACCCTTTCCCTAAAATTATTAAGCTGTTGCATATATCAGTGTGTGCAATAAGGTATACAGTGGCGAGATAGTTTGCTGGGCCTTACCACCTTGGTGAGAGCTTGCTGGGACCTGAGGTGTACATATGCCTTGAGCGGCCAGCAAACTTGTGCTTGCTAAGGCAGCACATATACTAAAATTGGATCGATACAGAGAAGATTAGCATGGCCCCTGCGAAAGGATGACACGCAAATCTGTGAAGCGCTCCATATTTATGCAGCTGTGATCAAGGCCTGCTTCACAGGTCTAAAAGCATCCCCTCCTGCAACTCTTTATTTTCGTTTGTGTTCTCTTCCAAATCAGGAAAATTCTGTCAAGTCCTTCACTGCCTCAAGATCTCCATAGGATCAACTCCTCCTGCTGCATATTGTGTCCAGTTACATCGAGTTTATACTCCCTTGACAAAGACATCAAAGGATGTTTCGTCTTTCTGCCAACTTTTTTTCTCACGAAAACGTAGAGGCCACGCCTTCTTCAGTGCTTGTACACTGGTACCATCGATAAGTCTGACAACACCCTTCTTTCAGCAGATGCTCTATGATATCATGGTGGAATTAGGCCATATGTGAACAATGAAGCTTTAACATACCTTTTCCCTAAAATTATTAAGCTGTTGCATATATCAGTGTGTGCAATAAGGTATACAGTGGCGAGATAGTTTGCTGGGCCTTACCACCTTGGTGAGAGCTTGCTGGGACCTGAGGTGTACATATGCCTTGAGCGGCCAGCAAACTTGTGCTTGCTAAGGCAGCACATATACTAAAATTGGATCGATACAGAGAAGATTAGCATGGCCCCTGCGAAAGGATGACACGCAAATCTGTGAAGCGCTCCATATTTATGCAGCTGTGATCAAGGCCTGCTTCACAGGTCTAAAAGCATCCCCTCCTGCAACTCTTTATTTTCGTTTGTGTTCTCTTCCAAATCAGGAAAATTCTGTCAAGTCCTTCACTGCCTCAAGATCTCCATAGGATCAACTCCTCCTGCTGCAGATTGTGTCCAGTTACATCGAGTTTATACTCCCTTGACAAAGACATCAAAGGATGTTTCGTCTTTCTGCCAAACTTTTTTTCTCACGAAAACGTAGAGGCCACGCCTTCTTCAGTGCTTGTACACTGTTACCATCGATAAGTCTGGCAACACCCTTCTTTCAGCAGATGCTCTAAGATATCATGGTGGAATTAGGCCATATGTCAACAAGGAAGCTTTAACATACCCTTTCCCTAAAATTATTGAGCTATTGCATATATCAGTGTGTGCAATAAGGTATATAGTGGCGAGATAGTTTGCTGGGCCTTACCACCTTGGTGAGAGCTTACCCCTCAGGTATATATGCCGCTCAAGGCATATATACCTGAGGGGTATATATGCCTTGAGCGGCCAGCAAACTTGTGCTTGCTAAGGCAGCACATATACTAAAATTGGATCGATACAGAGAAGATTAGCATGGCCCCTGCGAAAGGATGACACGCAAATCCGTGAAGCGCTCCATATTTATGCAGCTGTGATCAAGGCCTGCTTCACAGGTCTAAAAGCATCCCCTCCTGCCACTCTTTTTTTTCTTTCGTTTGTGTTCTCTTCCAAATCAGGAAAATTCTGTCAAGTCCTTCACTGCCTCAAGATCTCCATAGGATCAACTCCTCCTGCTGCATATCGTGTCCAGTTACATCGAGTTTATACTCCCTTGACAAAGACATTAAAGGAGGTTTCGTTTTCTGCCAACTTTTGTAGTGAACATCAGTTAGGGTGGCATTCCAGAGACCAGTTTATGGCAAGGCCCCTCCCTAACTACCGGTGTGGAAGAAGATGTGCCACACTATGATTGGAACCTTGGAGAATGAACATAAACAAATGTTCAGCAACATCAGATAAGATGCCAAGACAACTGCCAGACACCTCTTACATGGCAGGAAGGGGGGACTTTCTGCACCCACCACCACCAAAGAGAGGACTTCTCATTGGTCTACAAGTGGATTTTAACCTCCAAACTCATTCCTAAGGTTTAGGCAAGTGCTGCCATAAAAATTCCTCCAGGACCTCCTGAAGGCAGCATCAAAAGAGAGGCCACAGAGGTCTATTTAAATCCATTCATACACATTTTTGGAGGTCTTAAATGTATATGAACTGCAACTCATCCACCTCTTCTTCACACAAAGTGCAGTTTATGTTAATGTGTTATTGACTGTAAAAACAACAGTCCACGGGACAGGTCCATTAACAGATAAACGAATGCGTGGACGATGACTTAGCCGCTTCTTGTCATGGTTGGTCTCTATCTTTTCCATGCGATGCCTTTTATATTTTAAAAGAGGTTTGGTAAAGAAATAATGCATGGGTAAAACATTTAAGACATTGTTTTAACATGCCACTTTATGCTATGCAAATGAGTTCCACACTAGGGTGGGCAACACCGTGCCTACTTCAGAACCCAGTGGCCAATCACACTCCAGGACTGGAAAGGCGCCGGATTTTAATCTCCTCCTCATCGGAAAGGGATACATATGTCCCCCGGGTAGACACACCCTTGTTCTGCGTTTCTAACCCGACGGGGAAGGAGACACTAACAGACACACCACGTCCTGAGCTTCTGACCTGACAAGGAAAGAGACTACAAGACAGTGGAGGTTAAGCTTTTGCGAGCAAAACCTTTATATTGCTTTAGGCAACTATAGCTGGAAAAGGGCTCTCTCCTTGAGAGATCTTATCTGACCTTTACAACTCCTCCAGCAGCACATCCAGTCCACCAAGGACCTCTGCATCGCCAGACATTGCCGGTCCCACACGGCTCCTCAGTGACGCAGCCAGCCTGCGAAGGACCCTGTGAAGATTCGACTGACCTAGCTGCCCGGTCCACGTTTAAGGACCCTCTTGGCGCAACCAGAGTTCTGCATCCTTCAGCCCAGCGTGGCAACGGCTACTTAAAACTCTGCGCCCTTCCCACTGCACGCTACCCGCATAACCAGTGGAAGACGTATCTACTGCCAGGACTGATCACCCGACTGTGTGGAACGTAAATATAAACTTACCAAACCTCTTTCTAGAGACCTTGGCATTAGTTTATACATGCAGCATATGCTTTCTAACCTGTTTAGATAACTATTACTTGAGGTCAGGTTGTTACAAATAATAGGTTTATTATTCGTTTAATGATAAATAAGCATTTATTTATCACCATGTGCCAGAACCATTATATGGTTCCCATAAGAAGCATTCCCATACATTTCTCTTCTATTGCTACATTCTGTTCAACAGCATTGCATTTATCCATTCTGTGTTCACATCATGTATTGGTTTTATTCTTTCGTTCATTACTTTTTGGTTATTAGTTTACTATCCTTTAGAAGTATATATCCATTACTAGCATTATTAATCGTTTAAGTATTTACTCTTGCATATCTATTGTTAATAAATTTAATTCATTTTATTACACTGTGTCTTCATTGTGTTGATGATCAAAGACTCTACTGGTTGTCCAGACTCACAAATCCTTCAGATAAATCAGCTGACCAACTCCCTCTAATTTACATTAATTCTGAATTACTGAACAGCTCTTTTGCGAGTGTTATTATATTGTTAAGATATTATTCTTAGCTGGTGCCCCGTATCAAAGAGGGAGGGGTCATCTGATACACTCATAACCACACCTTAAGTGACACGTGATCTGAAAATCACTACGTCATCGGTAAACTAAGTAGAAATCACTACATTTTGGTGCCCCGTGTGAGGCCAACTAAGATTGAAACGAGTCTTTTGTTCATAAGGATTCACAAAGAATCCTTAACACAAAGAATTCACCTAAAAGACTGCAAGGTAAATTACTTTAACAGGAAACTAAATTTCTCAGTTTGGTCAGTTACTGTTTGCTTAGCAGGTGGTTCCTCCCAAGCCTTATTTGTAGTTTCTTCATTCAGCTCCTTGTTGTACCATTTATAAATAGGATTTGTTGCAGCTGAATTGTTTGCAGTAAATAGAATTGTTGTTTAAGCTTTGGACCATTTTATAGTGGCATAGTTCTGGTAAGGGTTTCCTCATCCAGGAAACTATAGTGTTAGCAGAGGTTGGGATTATTAATTATAACTAATTGCTACTACTAGTATAGCAAAGGGCTCATATACCTTGTAAGACTATCAGAATTTGAGAGTTCTGTGTGAACTTAGGTAAGTGTCAGATAAGGGTAGTTCCTTCTGACCACTCATCACCACAAGCTAGAGTCCGTATCACTAGTCAAGGTGTGACTTATAGTGCCCCTGTGACTTCAAACTATAAACACTTTTGTCTAAAATACTGAGAATAGATAGCCTGCTAGTATCTGTTGGAAATGGCAGAATTAACCCTACCTGAACAGCTGGTTGTAGACCTGACCAGTGCTGTGAATTAGAGGATGGATACCCGACCCGAGCCCGACGGGTTCCGACGGTACCCGACGGGTCGGGCCGGGTTCGGACAGATATTTAGAAATGACGTTCGGGTTCGGGTCGGGCTCGGTCACGTCAGCGCGAAAAGGCATTGAACCTTTTAAATTTAAAACTGCTTATTATGCAAGTAGCCAATGGGCCTGTTTAACTTGATGCAATGGTTTGTTTTTGTGATTAAAATACATGCATTATATAACCCTAACATCCGTCTTCCTGCATGCGGAAATTTGTTTATGTCGCCGTGACAACAACTCGCAACACGTGCGTGCATATTGCCCGCGGCATCCTTGTCATTCCAGTGAGCGCAACTTCAGCGCTGCTGGCAGCAGGACAGCCTTGAAGCCATCCGCAGTTGATGCAATCCTTTTTCTACATAAAACCTCGATTAGCCTAAACTTTGATGGATAGATTATGTAAATAGATCCCATGTTGCAGTTTAGGAACCACAGTTTGAGAAAATTGGTAAGATGACTTTCATTTCAATAAGCATTTAAATTGTGTTACGTTAATGTTTTGTTCTGTTAGCTTGGGCCATTTTTAGCAAACCTTTGTTCATTTAATTTCAGTTGGCTATTTGATTGGGCTCTGTGTAACGTTTGATGCCCCGTGTGCGCGCTGATGCGCTCGTCTGTAAACATTTCAGAATGCCTTCCTTACAGTTGCTTAATAAAAGCGGGATTTCCACACAAACAAACGTGCGTGTCATTAGTATATGAGGGGAAAAAATAGATTTTAACTGTCGGGCTCGGGTCGGGCTCGGACATAAATATTTGAATGCCTGTCGGGCTCGGGTCGGGTTCGGTTACTGCTCTGTCGGACGCGGGTCGGGCTCGGACAGAAAAATGCAGCCCGATCCGCACTCTAGTGAATCCAGGTTACATAGAAATGATTAAGGGCTTAGATTATGAGGAAATCAGCCTCAAAACAACACAGCTAACCGCTGAAGCAGCAGGCCAGGCCATAAAAGGTGCCTCGCTAATCAAACTCCTCTCTAGCTTAGCACTGAATTGGGCTGCTCAGTTAACCCAAGTGTGACCCCCCTTTCCGTGTTTTAAACAGATTTAAAGGTTCTTGACTACGCCACCTGGTGGCTCTCACACCAGGATATACCTTACACCTTAACTGCTAAATACATGATCTAAGGCAAACAGATTCGAAGTACACGTGAGATGAACCAGACAGAGACGTGTTCTCAAAAAAACAATAACAACTTTATTATATAATGGTATAATCACAGAAAGCCATACCGTCATACCACAGACATATTACTGGCACGAGAGACTAGACCTGGTATTAGCTGTAACGAGGGACAATATGATTACCATTTAAACTGGAGAATACAGAGTCACTGGCAAGGCAGGTTACCCGTCCGATACATGCGTGACATCCACCAACCGTGCTCTGGAACCTAGGGCCCACGATCACACACACACACACACACACACACACACACACACACACACACACACACACACACACACGATTCAAACAATATTGTGAAGTGCAGTTTACCACTACAATACGGGGTGCAGTGTGTGGGGCGGAACCAGGAACCTCCCCTGTGAGCAGCTACACTAGTACTCTGGAAAAAAGAAAAGGAAGTTATCACTAGCAGAGTGGACAGGATTCTCGTACTAGAACAGCCAATACCACATCAGTCAAACAGCAGTAGACAGAGGCTACAGCAAAAAAACACAATAAAGAAAAAGAAATAAAACTTAATTCAGGCAAGGCAAAACAGCAGGAGCAATCTGCCTGCAGATACAAAACCATTAAAATTAGTACTTGATATAAACATGCAATAATAGTCACGTAGTATCTCAACCATTTCATAAAACATTTTATTTTACCTCAATTTTGACATATGAACTGCCACAATGGAAAAAACAGCCCGTTGCACCAGTTTTCACAACCCTACATAAATTATTGCACACAGCATACTCATTACATACATTTATATTAAGAGTTGGCAATAAAACAAAGTCATACAATATGGCAGGGCAACACAATTAGACTCATTTTACATGTGTTAAAAAGCTTTTAGTCCTAACACACTGGATCTCATCATAACACAATAAACACTTTTTTTACCTTCTTGATAATTCTGCTTAGTTGTGGTAAAAACTGCCCGGCATGTGCTTTGTCCAGGACCTTCAGTAATACACAGCACCATTACCCGGAAGCAGCTATCAGTAACGTTAAAGGTGGGTACTTTGCCCCAGACCTGTGTGCAAATATGCTCATTAAAATGCATACATCTCAACAATAACACCCACATTATGGTTAACAATGAATTGCACAATACCTTCTTGATGCCACTAAACTGTGGTAAAGCTACCCGGAGTGCGCTTTGCCCAAGACCTTCGGCAATACACAGCGCGATTACCCGGAAGTGTCTGGCAATCAGTCAAGCACCTTTGTGACTCCGGAGAACCACATACCCGAGCAGCAACAGGGCTAAAAAAATGTATCCATACACCAGAGACTATGTCCAAGCCCAACAGGCAGACGACTTTATAGAAACTGGCCCAAACGCAAATGAGTTGTTTAGCCACTCGCAGCTAGTTGGGTGACGTCAGGGGGTTACCGTAGCTGCGGAGGGACAAACTTCAAACAGAACGCGATTTCTCCACCGGTTACACTCTACCCCGCCGATCTGTTATCGGCGTCCCGCCGATTAGCTCAATAGCTCATAACTCTACCTTCCTTTACTAAAAACAGTAAAAAAAGTAAACAAAATGCAAGGGGGTACCCTAATACCAAGGACGGAAAACGGTTGTCACTTTACTGCTAGACCCAAGTACTTGAGAATCAGTAGCCCCATCTGCCCTACTCACCACTGGCCCTGGGAGATGATGTAGGTTGGCATGTCTTCCTGCAGTAGTCCGAGCTGTTCTCCGGGGGGCCACTGAGCCAGCTGGTGTCTCGTCCATGATGGGGGCGACCCGCTGGGAGTCAGGCAAAACCAGCATGGGGACATCCACTGGAAGAGTTGTGGCAGGCTGGATAGGTGGAACCTCTTCCCAAGAGCGGAGAAGAACCCATTGGCCAGGGCTGTCACCATCGGCTAACTGTCTTGCCTCCTCCTGCAGTCCCACAGGCCTATTGGATGTTTGTGGGTCCTGGGCCAAGTGGACCGGTTTTAGCATAGTTCGATGTACTTGTCGTACTTTGCTTAGGTCCTGTGCTGGAGCCACAGAATATACTACCCCACCAGATGGGGGTGCACGGATGATCTGATGTATTGTGGTGCCCCAGGCATCTTGGATCTTTGACCGGCCCCTCGTTGTATGGTCTCTGATGTAGACATGCTGTCCTTCTGCCAGTGGCTCACTCCGGCTTTTCTGGTCATGCCGTTCTTTTCTCTTGGAGGCAGCAGCTTGCATTCGCTCCTTGGCATTCTGGAAAGCCACATTAAGGCGCCGCTGGTGCTCTCGAACCCATTCACACACATGCCCATGTCCAGGCTCACGTACCCTGCCAAGCAGGAAGTCCACCGGTAACTGGGGGTCTTGCCCAAACATCAGGTAATATGGTGAGTCGCCAGTTGTCTGATGAGCAGCAGTGTTGTAACTAAACACTAATTGGGGTAGGTACTCTGGCCAGCGCTGCTTCGCGTCTACGGGCAAAGTACGGAGCAGATCGTGCATAGTGCGGTTGAAACGCTCACACTGGCCGTTGCCCTGAGGGTGGTAAGGGGTGGTCCGGGTTTTCTGGATCCCGTACAGGGCACACAACTGGTAGATGATGGCATTTTCGAAGCTGCGTCCCTGATCAGAGTGCAGACGAGCTGGGACCCCAAAACGAAAGAACCACTCCCGGATGAGTACGTTGGCCACAGTTGTTGCCTTCTGATCCCTGGTGGGCACGGCCTGTGTGAATTTAGTAAAAACATCAGTCATGATCAACACTTGTTCCCTACCATCCATTGCAGGCTCCAAGAAGGTGAAATCCACCGCCAGTATCTGGTTTGGACGGGATGCCAGGAGGTGCCCCATCGGTGCATGGGGTCGGAGTTGCGAAGACTTCGCAAGAGTACAACGTTCGCAGTTCTGACACCACTGCTTTATATCTTCCCCCATTCCAGGCCAATAGCACCGCTGTCTTATCAGCTCCGTGGTACGTTCAACCCCTTGGTGGCCATGGTCGTTGTGGAGCTGCTGTAGGACTTCCTCCTTTAAGCATGCAGGCAACAAGAGCTGACGCACCTCTTCGCCCCCATCTGGACGGAATGTTCGGCGGTAGAGCAGCCCATCGGCTCCCACAACACGGTCCCATTGTTGAAGCAGCACACGGGTAGAGCCCGGCAATTTCCTACGCACTGTCGGGTCGGGCAGTTCCTGTGCCAGCCAGAACGGCAGGAAGGCTCCGATAATGGGGTCCGCTGCTTGTAGCCTTCTTAATTCCTCAAGGGTCCGGGAGGGGAAGGTCGAAACAGCCATCTGGATTGCCAGTGGTGGGTCTTGACATCTGGTCGTTTGTTGTACAAGGACTGGTATAGCTGTTCCTAGTGTGGAGGGCTCTATGGTCTGTCCCACTTGTCCTGCAGGTTGTCGGGAGAGGGCATCTGCATTCCTGTTGGTACGCCCAGGCCTATAACGGATGGTATAATCAAAAGCAGCAAGCTCAGCCTCCCACCGCTGTTCAGTCGCTCCCAGCTTGGCAGTCCCCAGGTGGCTCAGGGGATTATTGTCTGTCCAAACAGTGCACTGTTGGCCCCACAGATACTCCCGGAACTTGTCGGTCATGGCCCACTTCATTCCAAGGAACTCTAGTTTCATTGAACTGTAGTTCTTCTCAGCTGGACTAAGACTGCGACTAGCGTAGGCGATTGGCCGGATCTTTCCTTGCTGCTCTTGAGAGAGCACTGCTCCGAGACCAATGTGGCTGGCATCCACCTCCAGAATAAATGGTAAATTAAAATCAGCGAACGCCAAAGTGGGGGCACTCACCAAGCTCTGCTTCAAGGCTTGGAAGCTGTTCTCACAGGCATCTGTCCACACTCCATCAAGCCGTGGCCCTTGGCCCTTCCGGGTCTTAGCACCACCATGCTCTGCCCCCAGGCGGTTTAAAGGAGCTGCCAGCTTAGAAAAGCCCTCCACGAATCGCCTGTAATAACCCGCGAAACCAAGGAAAGACCTCAATTCGGACACAGTGGTGGGACGTGGCCACTGTGCCACTGCGGACACCTTGGCTGGGTCAGTGGATACGCCGTCGCGGGATACGAGGTGGCCCAGATACTGGACTTCCTTCTGGAAAAAACAGCATTTCTCCAACTTGGCTTTCAGACCTTCTTTCTGTAGCCGACTCAACACTAGATCCAGACGATGTATATGATCTTTGACACTAGAAGAAAAAACAATTATATCATCCAGATATAGTAACAAGGACTGGCAATGTTGTGCTCCAAACATTCTCTCCATCAGTCGTTGAAAAGTGCTTGGAGCGTTACACAATCCGAAGGCCATGCGGTTAAATTCAAATAACCCAAACGGCGTGCAAAAAGCAGTCTTTGGACGGTCTTGTTCAGTCACAGGTACCTGGTTATACCCGCTAGCAAGGTCCAGTGTAGAGAACCATTGGGCTCCTGAAAGGGCATCCAGAGACTCCTCAATGCGGGGGAGAGGGAAGGCATCCTTTCTGGTCCTGCTGTTGAGCTGTCTATAATCAACACACATACGCAGGCCGCCACATTTCTTCCGTACAATTACAATGGGAGAGGCATAGGGGCTACTACTTTCTCGTATGACCTGGCTGTCTAGTAACTGTCGAAGGTGGACCTTAACAGCATCATAATCAGAAGGGGGGAGACGCCTGTAACGTTGCCTAACGGGTTGGTCGTCCAGCAAAGGTATATCATGAGAGATAAGATTAGTACAGCCAAGGTCGCCCTCAAAAGCTGAGAACACGGACTCATGTTTTAACAAGAATGCCCTTACCTGTTCTTGCTCATTCTCCACTAACACTGACAAATCAAGGGCCTGTATCTGCTCCCTCACTGACTTAGGCCTGTCTTCCCCTTTAGGAGCCTGTATGCTAGCCACAACAGCCACCATTTCTGGTTGGTCTTCAGAAATTCCCACAGGAAGGCCCTCAACAGTTGCATGAACAAGCAACCCCAGTGACTGGCGGGGGTATAATTTAGCACGTGTAAACCCTACATTAACCACAGGGATAAAAGCTGTACCTTGTTCTATGCGCACTAGGGCAGGCGACACTAGGAGACCACTAGGTAAAGAACCATTAGCCGGTTCCAGCAGGACAGCAGGAGCGCCACAAAAGTGAGGAGAGCAAGTGGCTGCCACCAATTTTACAGTGCCTCCCGGTATATGAATTGGTCTTCTACCTCTAACTTTAGCTACACCCGTTTTGGGTGGAAAAGAGCTAAGCTGGACCCGATGACAATGCTGCAAGGCGTGCCGCCATGGAAGTGAAGCATGAACTACCGGTGGGAGTTCAAACAAAGAAGAACCATGTTGGCCAAACAGTTCAGCATAACATTCTCGAATAACATTCATCCCAAGCACACCCGGCACAAGTGAAGTAGCAAGCTGACCTGGGGGATCTTTAACAACTAACCAACCTCTTTGGGGGATTACCTTCCCTAATACTTCAACCGTTAGTTCAGCATACCCAATATAGGGTATGTCTAGACCATTTGCAGCCCGAAGCTGCAACCAGTTACACTGTTGAAGTTTATCCTTGAAATGTTGCACAAAGAAACTCTCCACCAAGGTAGATACCATAGACCCTGTGTCCAAAAGACAACTGACAACTACTCCCCCCACTCTCACAGCTACCTTCGGGGACTGAGCAACAAGGGAGGTTACAGGGTGATTATGAGTATTCTGATTCTGAGAGCCGCTATCATCCCCTCTCAGCGTGTGGCTCTGCACGCTGAAGGGAGCTAGTTTTCCGACTGAGAAACTGAGGCAACATTAGCCTGAGCTTGGGCCTGGGGGATGTGATTAGAAGCTACTACTCTCTCGTTGTTACACTCTCGAGCGTAGTGGCCAGGCTTTAGGCATCACCTACAAATGACAGTTGACGGCCGACTAACTAGAGAGGGACGATTGGAATAGGCTGGGCGAGCTACTCCTTGCAAAGTGGTTAAGGCACTAGTTAAATGGTTGATCTGTTCTTGTTGCTTCAGCAACATGGACCGTAGCTCTGCCATTTCTGAACTTGCCATACTAATGGGCGATGAAGCTCTGCCCGGCTGAGTTTTGGAATACTGCATAGCGCAAAGAGAGGGAACTGAATGACTCCTACCCCTATTGAAGTCACTGGGCCTGCCCTCACACTCCCACCGGATGGCAGCAGCACGCACTTCCAGCATGGACATCCCTGGAGTCTGACGGACAAGTCTCTTCAATTCCCTGCGGAGGTCCGAGTCAATAACGTGCTCTGCAAACTGGTCACGGAGCAGCATGTCAAACTGGGGTACTGAGTCTGGGGAGACCTGTTTAACTTTATCCATCAGAGAAAAGAGAGCATGCGAATATTCTTGTAAAGATTCACCGTCTAATTGTTTTCTGGAAAAGAAACTCTCTTGTAGGGCAACGTAAGACTGGGAACACCCATAAAGTTCTTTGAGAATAGTTGCAATTTTTTCCGGGTCTTCCCGATCTGCCCTTGGCCTATAGCGAATCTCATCTTTAGCCTCCCCATCCAAATGATCAAACATAAAGTAAGCTTTATCAAGCGCACCCAGATGTCTAGTACGTGCACAAACCTCCACCTCTTCCACCCACTCAACAATGTCAATACCCACCCTACCCCGGAATATAGGACACTTCCGTTCCCTAGGAAGATAAATCATCCGTTCATGGGACACAGGGCTAGCGGCATTGTCCGGCTGAGGCGGTGGTGGTTGCTGCTGCTGCTGCTGCTGCTGCTGTTGCTGCAGGCGGCCATTGTCTGCCTGCAGCTGGAGGATTTGTTCTCTCAGCTGATCAACTACATCCATTGCTGTAGCGGAGTAATGCCCACGTTACAAGAGAGATAGTGGGGTGATCAGTGGCCTGCCCACTGCTCCTTTAGGTCCCACGCTGTGCCCACTGCTGTTTTGCCCTGAGCCAATTACTATACCTTGAAAATCAAAACATACATAGACCAAACAAAACAAAAAGAGAAAGGAAAAAAAAGAGAGAGACACGTCTCTGTGTGCAACGACCCTGCCGACTACGCCACTTGTGACCCCCCTTTCCGTGTTTTAAACAGATTTAAAGGTTCTTGACTACGCCACCTGGTGGCTCTCACACCAGGATATACCTTACACCTTAACTGCTAAATACATGATCTAAGGCAAACAGATTCGAAGTACACGTGAGATGAACCAGACAGAGACGTGTTCTCAAAAAAACAATAACAACTTTATTATATAATGGTATAATCACAGAAAGCCATACCGTCATACCACAGACATATTACTGGCACGAGAGACTAGACCTGGTATTAGCTGTAACGAGGGACAATATGATTACCATTTAAACTGGAGAATACAGAGTCACTGGCAAGGCAGGTTACCCGTCTGATACATGCGTGACATCCACCAACCGTGCTCTGGAACCTAGGGCCCACGATCACACACACACACACACACACACACACACACACACACACACACACACACACACGATTCAAACAATATTGTGAAGTGCAGTTTACCACTACAATACGGGGTGCAGTGTGTGGGGCGGAACCAGGAACCTCCCCTGTGAGCAGCTACACTAGTACTCTGGAAAAAAGAAAAGGAAGTTATCACTAGCAGAGTGGACAGGATTCTCGTACTAGAACAGCCAATACCACATCAGTCAAACAGCAGTAGACAGAGGCTACAGCAAAAAAACACAATAAAGAAAAAGAAATAAAACTTAATTCAGGCAAGGCAAAACAGCAGGAGCAATCTGCCTGCAGATACAAAACCATTAAAATTAGTACTTGATATAAACATGCAATAATAGTCACGTAGTATCTCAACCATTTCATAAAACATTTTATTTTACCTCAATTTTGACATATGAACTGCCACAATGGAAAAAACAGCCCGTTGCACCAGTTTTCACAACCCTACATAAATTATTGCACACAGCATACTCATTACATACATTTATATTAAGAGTTGGCAATAAAACAAAGTCATACAATATGGCAGGGCAACACAATTAGACTCATTTTACATGTGTTAAAAAGCTTTTAGTCCTAACACACTGGATCTCATCATAACACAATAAACACTTTTTTTACCTTCTTGATAATTCTGCTTAGTTGTGGTAAAAACTGCCCGGCATGTGCTTTGTCCAGGACCTTCAGTAATACACAGCACCATTACCCGGAAGCAGCTATCAGTAACGTTAAAGGTGGGTACTTTGCCCCAGACCTGTGTGCAAATATGCTCATTAAAATGCATACATCTCAACAATAACACCCACATTATGGTTAACAATGAATTGCACAATACCTTCTTGATGCCACTAAACTGTGGTAAAGCTACCCGGAGTGCGCTTTGCCCAAGACCTTCGGCAATACACAGCGCGATTACCCGGAAGTGTCTGGCAATCAGTCAAGCACCTTTGTGACTCCGGAGAACCACATACCCGAGCAGCAACAGGGCTAAAAAAATGTATCCATACACCAGAGACTATGTCCAAGCCCAACAGGCAGACGACTTTATAGAAACTGGCCCAAACGCAAATGAGTTGTTTAGCCACTCGCAGCTAGTTGGGTGACGTCAGGGGGTTACCGTAGCTGCGGAGGGACAAACTTCAAACAGAACGCGATTTCTCCACCGGTTACACAAGCAATAGACAGAGTATCCCTTGCTAATGAACAGATGAGAGATAGGGATATGATGATCCAAGAGCTAAAGAGTGAGCTGGCTGATATGCGTCATGCAAATGACCATTTAAAGGTTGAAGCTAATAGATTGTCTGCAGAGAAAGAAGACTTGCAGTGTGTTATGGACAGCCAAGAAGAGAAAATAAAAAAGTTAAAAGATGAAAATCTAGACCTAGAAACTGAGCTTGAACAGGTCAAGAATGAGTGTGTAAGTTCAGTCTCTATACCTACTCTGCAAACAGAGTTGGCTCAGGCTCAAAGGGATTTGTCAGCACAGGCAGACAGATTAAGAGTAGTGAGTATGAGTGAGAAACAGGCCAAGGATGAGTTAAAGTCAGTCTGAAATTTCCTGTTTGAAAGGGGACTTAGAGATAGAACACAAACTGTATACTGATACACGTGAAGAGTCACAGTTGTTTAAGCGACAACTGTATGATTCAAAACAGGATCAGATTCAACTCAGAGAGGACTTGGCTAGGACAGACAATAAACTATTAGAAGTCCAGAACAGTCATGACAGAAGTGCTGCCAGAGCCCAAGGTTGGGCAGATAAAGCTGATGTCGCAGAGCAGAGACTAGAGGAAATAGGGAAAAGAATGGAACAGTTAGACATAAATCGGGACATGCCCCATGAACCTGAACCACCAAGTGTGGGCTTCAGCTCATTCAACCCACTAGTGAAAGATCCTTTATTTGATGGCCCCTCACAGAGACAACGCTATCAGGCCTATAGTGATGCTGTTGCAGCCGGTGGCCCAACCCCCGCTGCTAGTCCCAGCCATCCTCACGGAGTAGATTCTGACTCTCCAGTATGGGGAAAAACTAGTCGTTCCATCCCTGACTTGCCTAGTACAGTACCATCCAGAGACAGTAGGCTGCGTCAGCTTAGGGAATTAGCACGTGACATTGAAGTGTTTAATCATGATACCCCAGGAAGCAACATAGAGTTGTACCTAAAAGATGTAAACTATGCACTGTCATACATCCCTGAGGCCACAATGGCAGATAAACTCCTCATTCTGAGGAAAACAACAGTGCGAACTGTCCATGGTTTCATGGAGAGACAAAACCCAGCCATTGCTAGTAATTACCATGAACTGTGTAGAGCCCTGAGAGCCGAATACACAATATATCAAAACCCATCTGTCTCCAGGCTTTCTGCTTTACAGACTAAGCAAAATCGCTATGAATCACCCAGAGAGTATTATGAGCGCTTGCTTAGAGTATATTTTGCTGGTTCTGATTCACCTAGGGCAGAAGAGGTTGTGATGTTTAAAAGTCTGTTTGTGAGTAATTTGCATATAACAATTAGGAAATCCCTTTCATTGCTGGTAGATGTTGATCACATGACTGCAGCAGAGTTAAGACAGCTTGTAATGAGAGCCTGGGAGAGTGAGAAGTTACACACAGACAAGAAAGACAGGGACCCAAGTACTCAGGTGTTTGAACTCCGACACGACAGGGAGCCTCCTCTTGAACTAGAAGGTTCAGAACTTCCCCAAAGTGGACCAGCCCGTACTGGCCGCCCCTCCCAGCCAAAGTCCAGTGAGTTCCAACAGAACACACATATCAATCAATCAATCAACTTTATTTATATAGCGCTTTTACAATCACGATTGTGTCAAAGCAGCTTCACAGTGTCAAACAGGATAATATTGCGACAAAATTAGATTTGGCTGTACAGTCGTACTGGAGAAAACAGTGATGTTATCAGCTTATTTTAATTTATCATATAGCGACAATGTTGGCAGATCAGTATTATAGTTTATAGAATTAAATAAGACCTAATTCATATATTTTATTTGTATAATAAGTTGAATAACTTTAATCATATTTTTAGTGTCCCCAACTGAGCAAGCCAAGCCAAAGGCGACAGTGGCAAGGAACCAAAACTCCATCGGGGCATGATGGAGAAAAATAAACCTTGGGAGAAACCAGACTCAGTCGGGGTGCCAGTTCTCCTCTGGCCTATTAACACACCGTGTAAGATTATTATTCTGGCAACCTTACAGGTCGGAAATCATATTAGATCGGATTATTCAAAATTTTCAGGGTATCAGGGAAGAGACAGATTTATTTAGGATGGGGCGTCAATTACACAAGAGTATGAATACATGAAAGATCGGAATTATTGCGCCGAAGACGCCCATATGGAAAAGTCTTGCTAAAAACATATGTGATTCTTATATGTTCCAACAGAAAACTATAAGGATCATATATGCTGCAAAAACCACATATACAAATTGTACAATATTCATGTATTTTCAGTCATATATGTCCTACACTGTAAAAAAAATATATGCTGGATTGTGTTAAATACAACCCCTGCAAATCAGTGAGATTTTACTTTAGTAAATTAATTAGCAAGTAAAACGAATAAAAATGGGTAACCCTAACACAAAGAAAATATTTCCTTATATATGTGAATGATAAATATATTAAATTATTTAACTGCATATTAAAAATATACAGGATAAATATATTACAATATTTAATAATACATGAGGAATTGCTGCTTTCAATTAGAAAATTATGTGACAATATATTTACTTATATATCATAATGTATGTCATTTTATTTGATGTGCATGTGATGATATACCCAAAAATATATTGAACAAAATAATATATATTACAAAATAAAAGGAACTGTAGTCCGTTACTGAGAAAGTGCTATTATATTACAGTTACTTATGAAAATGTTAACAATTACAAAGGGTTATATATATATATATATATATATATATATATATATATATATATATATATATATATATATATATATATATATATATATATATATATATATATATATATATATATACACACACACACACATACAGTTAACAATAACACAAGTCAAGCACACTGGCATGTTCCTACATATTAAGCAAAGAGCTGTAACTGCTGAAAAGTGCACCAACATTATTGTTAATAAAAGTAACAGTTTTACAGTTTTTTTAAATTGAGCAAAACACATGAAATAACAATTAATTTTAACATTTAACCTCCTTTAAATCAGAAGTAAAGCATGATGGGAAGTAGAAATTTGTTGTAACTCATTCTGTAAAAGTGTTTATGTGTGTACATGCATTCACATTAATATGGGAAATTCAATATACAGTAAGGCTACACAATAAAGGATACAACTTAATGGATATTACATGTAATACTATTTATATCTTAATTACTAAATATTGTATGTGTTAAAATATAGCCATATTTTATAAATAAAGTCAATATGCATACATTGCAGTAGCTATATTAAAAAAGGCTTTAGTTTCCTTTATTCCTTTATATTTCCTTTAATATAGGCTATTTTGCATATAATTGCAGTATATTCCCATATATTTGTTTCGTAATGTTCTACCCATACAAACTATTTGTTAACAGCAATATCAACAATATTAAAAAAAATAATAATTAAACACTCACTCTAAGCGTTAGGCTTAGACGATGAAGATTTCTGTAACAAAAATAGCCTTAGTTCTGTCATCGCAAACTGCGCATGCGTCAACGCGCCGCGGCCAGGCGGAAATCAATCGCGGGTTCTTGTTGTCCCCGTGATATGATTGCCTCCCAGCGGGACCGCGAAGTGTCGAGCTTCAGGTAAGATTTGTGTTTGTCATGTCGTTCTCAATGCAAATGTTAACTTATTTAATGGCAAGATTTGCTAAAAGATTTGTAAATTGTTCGTTTCTGTTTTCATGTCGGTGCCACAGCCTTAGTGTTAGGTAACGTACAGGTAACGTTAAGCCTAATTATGCTGCGCGCACGTGCAAAAATTAAATTACAAGTATTTAATGTGCAAAAACAAGTGAAAAATGCTTATATTTGTATTAAAGTTATTAAACTATATGATTGGTCTCATCATTTGTTAGTCCCTTTGAATAAAAGCGTCTGCTAAATGATCAAATGTAAAACACAACTATTCTAGTTGTTTAACTGTAATTTGATAACTAAGTTAAACCCTAAAGCTCATGGTTTGCACGTTATACAACGATTGTGTGACACAGTGAAAGCTGTGTGACACTGACAAAACGCAAAGGTTAGAATAAATGTAATGTGATTTGTTTACCGGTATTTTTTCCTTTTGTCATCATTAATAGTCTATTTTGTGCCAATTCACTTTAAAAGAGTTAATGTTTTAGTGAACTTGAGTTTGCAAATTGCTGTAATGTAGTTAAAATATAGCTAAAATATAAACTTCTATAATTTGCATTCATGTAACTGCAACATATATGAATCTAAATGATGTACAATATTACAATTTTGTAATAGAAAGTAAGTAACTGTATAAGAATATATTGTTATACTGGAAAAAACATTATAATGAAACGTGTTTCTAATATTCATGTATGGGGTGGTCAAGAAGATTTTCTTTTTCTTCCACAAAAAGATCTTCATGAAAACATTTGAAGACCACGCAAGAAGAACAGGTTCAGCCACAGACTGTTTCATCCCATGAGGACTGGTTCAGTTCTGAATGGGAAGTGTTGAAGACGTTTATGTAATGTGAGTTGTAAGACTTGAACTAATGTTAACAAATGAGACTTTATTGTAATGTATTAACTAACATGAACTAACAATGAGCAATACATTTTTACAGTATTTATTAAACTTTGTCAATTTTTAACGTTTAGTTCACCCAAAAATGTATGTTGTTAAAATGACCCTCATGTCGTTCCAAACCCATGAGACGTTCATTTATTTTCAGAACACAACAAATAAAGCTTTAATATGTGTACTATAATTACTATGTGAAATAAGTTAATATAGTAATTGATATAGATACTGATATAGATATCCATATTTATAACCTTATTGACTAAAATAACCAGCTCATGGCAGACGACTTGCGACCAGAGAGTGACCTGAGTGATGCGATGTAGGAGTAGCGTAAGCTTCAACGTCTCTCTGGGCAACAAAATCAAGCGCTTTTCTTTTATCGAATCCTCTTTAAATTCAAATTCGTGACCAGTGTTTTGTTTTCCTCTATTCTCTGCATAACCGCATTCATCAATACATCATGCTTCAGGTCACAGGTCACTCTTTTGGTGTAAGTAGACCCGCACGGTTGACTGCCAGAAGATAGATATTTTAGTCTAAAGTCAAAAATATGGATATTTTTTTAATAAAAAATGCATAGCTTCTCTTCAGAAGGCCTTCATTAAAAGATTTTTTTAAATGTCCTGATAATTTACTCACCCCCATGTCATCCAAGATGTTCATGTCTTTCTTTCTTCAGTCGAAAAGAAATTCAGTTTTTTGAACAAAATATTCCAGGATTTTTCATCATATAATGGTTTTTAGTTGCAACCAAAATACTGAAGGTCCAAATCAATGCAGTTCCACCTCCGTGTTTACAAAGCACTCATGTGAAGACTAATACAAATGCCCTCTAGCCAAAAAAAATAATATAAAACAACGATACTGGATGATTTTGAAGTTGAAAATTGAGTGTTTTTGCTAAAGGGCGTTTGTATTAGTCTTCACATGAGCGCTCTGTAAACACGAGGGCGGGACTTCTGCCTACGTCTATGTGACCATTTCCACGTGATTACGTCATCCTTGGCACCTCGCAGAGCTGAGCAAGTTGAACAATTAAGGTTGAAAAGTATATTCATTTTTTTAAATGACAGATCGTTTGACTAGATAAAACCCTGTTCCTCATCCGGGATCACACAGAGGCTATGAAGCCCTTTGAAACGGCGTTGATCTGGACCTTCAACATTTTGGTTGCAACTGAAAAGCATTATATGATGAACAATCCTGGAATGTTTTCTTCAAGAAACGTAATTTCTTTTCCACTGAAGAAATAAAGACATGAACATCTTGGATGAGATGGGGGTGAGTAAACTATCAGTCAATTTTCATTTTGGGGTGAACTAATCCGTTCATTATCTTTGATTGATGGCCATGACACTGTGTTCAGTGTATTTTGTTGTTGTTTTTTGGGTTTTGTTTTTTTCCTGAGCAAAGTTCAGTTTGCTATCAAGTTGGAATTGTAAATTACTCATGTGGAGTATAATTTGATTATTTTATTTTGTGTTGAAATAAAAGTGTTTCCATCACAAATTTGTGTATGTCATTGATTGAAATCATATATGGTTAGTATATGCAGAGATGTAATATTGACTGAAATCATGTATGATTATTATATGTAGTTTATATGTATATTATATAAACTTGAAGAGCTAACACACCATTTCCCTATTAAAAAAATATGAAATCTGTATAAAAACCATATAAACAAATGACACAAAATATAAATAAATCCTATATGACTAGCATATGATTCAGTATAAGAACTTTATATGATTTGTATATGAATATCATGTATTTTCTACTAATACCATATACCATTGCATACAGTTTACATGTAAAACTCATATAAGATTTTTGCAGGATTCATACATGACCCAAAAGTTTTCTGTGTGTTTTTTAGTATGAAATGGGCCATAAACGGTCTGATTTTGTGTATGACATATATGGGACTTACATTAAACATATAAGATAATTCTGACTGATTTAAGTAAGGAACATATATGGTCGCATATATGAACCATATAGGTTTTTTTCATATGGGCGGGTTTTGAGCATGTCGTGCCAGTGAGGCAAATTCGGAGAAGACACCATTTGACACGGCTCAGCAGACACTCCAGGATGCGTTGGTCATGTCCAGACGCAGGTCCACCATCCGATCCGGACAGGGCCCAGATCCGGGATAAACATCGGGATAAACAGAGAGACTAACATTAGCGTAGATGTCACTCTTTTTATGATGTAACGAGTACATCAGGTGTTATGGGAAGTGTTCCCGGTTCCGGCTGACCTAGTTAATGCAGCCTAACAATCAGTCAATTGAATTGAATAATGAAAGTTAAAAATGTTCTATGTGTATGCCATAGTAAAGAGATGTGTTTTTAGTCTAGATTTAAACTGACAGAGTGTGTCTGCTTCCCGAACAATGCTAGGAAGACTATTCCACAATTTAGGAGCTAAATAGGAAAATGATCGACCGCCTGCAGTTGATTTAGATATTCTAGGTATGATCAACTGGCCAGAGTTTTGAGACCGCAATCGACGTGATGGGGTATAATGCGTTAAGAGCTCGCTTAAGTACCGGGGAGCTAAACTATTTAGTGCTTTGTAAGTAATAAGCAAGATTTTAAAATGTATGCGATGTTTAATAGGGAGCCAGTGCAGTGTTGACAGAACTGGACTAATATGATCATACTTCCTGGTTCTAGTAAGAACTCTAGCTGCTGCATTTTGGACTAGCTGGAGTTTGTTTATTAAGCGAGCAGGGCAACCACCCAGTAGAGCATTACAATAATCTAGCCTTGAGCTCATGAGCGCATGTACTAACTGTTCAGCATTTTGCATTGAAAGCATGTGCCGTAATTTAGATATATTTTTAAGATGATAGAATGCGGTTTTACAGATGCTAGAAACGTGGCTTTCAAATGAAAGATTGGTATCAAAGAGCACACCCAGGTTTCTCACTGACGGCGAGGGCTTGACAGAGCAGTCATCAAGTGTTAGACAGTATTCTCGGTTACTACTTGTGGAGCTTTTCTGTCCAATAATTAAAAATTCAGTTTTATCTGAATTAAGTTGCAGAAAATTACTATTCATCCAATTTTTTATATCAGCTATGCATTCTGTTAATCTTGTGAATTGGTAGGTTTCATCAGGGCGTGAGGAAATATAGAGCTGAGTATCGTCAGCATAACAATGAAAACTAACGCCATGCTTCTTAATGATATCTCCCAGTGGTAGCATATACAGGGTGAAGAGCAACGGTCCTAACACTGAGCCTTGCGGTACCCCATACTGAACTGAACTACTGATCGGTGTGACATCTCTTCATTTACTGCTACAAACTGATAACTGTCAGATAAGTACGATTTAAACCATGCCAAAGCAGTTCCACTAACGCCAACATAATTTTCGATTCTATTCAGAAGAATATTGTGATCGATAGTATCAAATGCAGCGCTAAGATCGAGTAACACTAATAGAGAGATACAACCACGATCAGATGATAAGAGTAAATCATTTGTAACTCTAATTAGAGCAGTCTCAGTGCTATGATACGGTCTAAATCATGACTGGAAATCCTCACATATACCATTTCTTTCTAAAAAAGAACATAATTGTGAAGACACGGCCTTTTCTAGTATTTTTGATAGAAACGGTAGATTCGAGATTGGCCTGTAATTGACTAATTCTTTAGGATCAAGTTGCGTTTTTTTAATAAGTGGTTTAATTATAGCCAACTTAAAAGTTTTCGGTACATATCCTAATGTCAAAGATGAATTAATGATATTAAGCAGAGGATCTATGACCTCTGGAAGTATCTCTTTTAATAGCCTAGTCGGTATAGGGTCAAGCATACATGTTGTTGATTTTGATGATTTTACAAGTTTAGCCAGTTCTTCTCCTCCTATAGCAGTGAATGAGTGTAATTTTTCCTCAGTGACCCTGCAGTTCTCTGTATGAAGTGATACTGTAATGGACAGCTGCATGGTTATAATTTTATTCCTAATATTATCAATCTTACTAGTAAAGAAGTTCATAAAGTCATTACTGCTGTGTTGTTTACAAACATCAGAAGCTGAAGCTTTATTTTTTGATAATTTAGCCACTGTATCGAATAAATACTTAGGGTTGTGTTTGTTTTCTTCTAAAAGAGATGAGAAATAAGCAGATCTAGCAGTTTTTATGGCCTTTCTGTATGCAATCATGCTCTCTTTCCACAAATTGTGAAAAACCTCTAGTTTTGTTTTCTTCCAGCTGCGCTCCATTTTTCTGGCTGCTGTTTTAAGGGCCCGAGTGTGCTCGTTGTACCACGGCGTTGGATTATTTGCTTTAATCTTCTTTAAGCGCCGGGGAGCAACTATGTCTAAAGTGCTAGTAAGGAGAGAGTCAATAGTTTCTGTTGCAGCATCAAGTTCATCTTGGCTATCTGTAATGCTCAGTAGATGGAACTGATGAGGAAGATTATGGACAAAGCAATCTTTAGTCGCAGCGGTTATCGTCCTGCCATATTTGAAGCGAGGGGATGGCTTTGCAGCCTTAGGTAAATTAAGTATACATGATATTAGGTAATGATCTGAGATGTCATCGCTCTGCTGCAGAATTTTAACAGTATCAACATTTATTCCATGTGACATTATTAGATCTAAAGAATGATTAAGGCGATGAGTGGGTCCCGATACGTGTTGTCTAACTCCAATAGAGTTCTTCATAGAGTTCGTCTTTTTCATTGTCTACGTGGATATTAAAATCCCCAACAATTAGTACTTTATCTACAGCTAATACTAACTCCGATACAAAACCAGCAAATTCTTTGATAAAGTCTGTATTGTGCCCTGGTGGCCTGTATACAGTAGCCAACACAAATGTCAGAAGGGATTTATCATTTACACTACACAGTGTTACATAAAGCACCAAAACTTCAAAGGAATTATATTTGAAACTAGACTTCTGAGTAATACTGAAAATATTATTATAAATTACAGCCACACCTCCCCCTTTACCTTTCAGACGTGGCTCATGTTTGTAACAATAATCTCGGGGGGTGCACTCATTTAAAGTAATGTAATCATCAGGTTTTAGCCAGGTTTCTGTCAAACACAGCACATCTAAGTTATGATCTATAATCATATCATTGACAACAAGCGTTTTTGGCGAAAGGGATCGAATATTCAGCAACCCAAGCTTTATCAATTGTTCATCCGTATTATATCTGTTGTTTATTTGTTGGACATCAATTAAATTTTTACTGTTGAATGGTTTTGATGTTTTTTTGTATTTACTAATTCGGGGAACAGACACAGTCTCTATGTGATAATATCTAGGTGAAAGAGTCTCTATGTGCTGGGATTTAGCTGACTTTGGTGACGTGAGACAGCTAGCAGACGGTTGGTTTAGCCAGTTTGTCTGCTTCCTGACCTGGGCCCCCAGGACATAGCCATAAATCCTCAGGCAATGGAGGATACAAGGGTGGCAGGCATACACACAGGGAAGAGAGGTACAGGAGGTTCAGAGATAAGTCAAGGGACAATCACAAACAGGGTAGTCAGAAGAAAAAGGAGTTCAAAGGTACTGAAGAAAGGGATCGTGATAACATTAAGCAAATTCAGAAAATACTTGCTAAAGCCCTCAAAGACCTTAAGTCAGAGGAACACACCTCCCAGAAAGAAAATTACCCTCATTCCAAGCAATGACTAGGCCGGGACCCCTCCCCTCCCCCACCAAAAGTGTACTTCATAGGGTGGGGGAAGAGCCAAGGGAAGGGGGAACCATGCAAAAGATGGTGAGGCCTAATGAATCAGATGTCAGCAGACCTAACCCCAGTCTCTGTCAGTTCCTTGGTGACTTGACACAGAGAGGCAGGGCCAGAAGAATATATATTTCTGTGTACATTGAAGGTGTATTAACATGTGATTCCCTGCTAGATACTGGCTCAGAAATTGCTGTGGTGTCACCTGGGTTGTTTAAAAAACTCACCCAAGTAACCAACTCGCTTGGTAAATGGCTTAAGGTTATCAGATCAAGATAACCAGTTACACGCAGGATCAGGCCCCTGTTAACCAGCGGGTGTGGGTGGAGTTAACCTTTGGTGAGATGAAGATAGTTCACCCTCTCTACGTTGTTGGCTTCGACACAGAGCAGCTTCTTGTTGGCCAGGATCTGTTGAATAGGCTCACACCATTAATTGACTATCACAACTGTCAATTGTGGGCACAAGTCAGAGTCCCACGGCCCATCGAAGGGACTAGTCAGAAGGTATGCAAGGCAGTGGAGGTAGAGAGGACATCTGGCTCTACCCATACGGAAATGTAATATATGTCTATATATGAAATATCAATATATACGATATATGTGATATATAAAGTAAAAACATATATGAAACATATTAGAAATTGGAACAATTCCATATATTGACATATAAATGTATCCCATATATTATATATGTTAATGTATGTATAATACATATATTGACACATAGGTCTCATATATGAAATATCCTAATATGCTCATATAGAGTAAAAACATTAATGTACATATATGCACAGCATCAGAAATTCCATATATTGACATATATCTTTAGTCCACATATTATATATGTTTAAATTATATATGTGACAAATCATTATCACTGTCAAATGTCGTAGAGTCTTAAAATCTATACTATGTATAAAACAAATGACATTTAAAATATAAAATATTTATAATGTTACTTATTGAGGCAAGAGATGAAGGACTCAAGGGTGCAGACCAATGAGCTTTTTATTAGACTTCAAAAATAAACAATCGAAACAATCAAACCCCTTCATGCTTGTAACTGGCTTGCCTTAGTTTTTTATACAATAAGAAATCCTCAAAAAAACGGGAATTCACTTTTGCCAATAGTTTGTGTTCAAACTAACTGTAAGATTCTCAATGAGGGAGTGAAAATAAATTGTATCTATTTAACCACTGAATGAGATAACATAGTAACAATTAGCACATGGATGGAAATCCAAGACAGCATTGTCAATATCAAAGCTCAACACTATAAGTAAACTAATAAACAGTAAATCAATTCCAAACCCAAAATACTAGTGATACACAAACAAAAAACAGTACCAAACAATTCAAAATGTCGTAGAGGGAAAAGGATATACAGTCTGCAATGCAAGTCTCTTGAGTGTTGTAGAAGTCCCAGTCCCAGCAGGCAATGAAGATATACAATCCTAAATCCTAGATTAGGCACTGGCACAATCCAACACAGGTAAGAAGTAGGTATCAGTGCACTCAAGCCCCATAACAGAGTCCTCTGTGAGCTTCTCTGCAAACTTCCAAACACTATGAATTAACATTTTTATGGGTACATACAAATGTGCATTTGAACAAGATTGTGAAGCATTAGAATGTACAATTCACTTAACTCTCAAACACAATGGCCCTCATTTATCAAAAGTGCGTACACCAAATTTCCAGCGTACGCCTTGCGTACACCCAAACCCACGGTGACTTTGAGATTTATCAATATGGACGTTGGCGTACGGCACGCTCAAATCCTACGCCAGCTCAGGAGGTGGTGTACGCACGTTTGAGTTAGTGGGAAAATGCGCAGAAAAGCAATTCCTAACACCACAAAACGCACTGACAAGATATGCTATATTATGACCCACTGTTAAAAACCACAACAACATTCAGTGTTTATTTTTGTGCAACATGAACGTCAATGTTTAATTTGTGTGACTTTACCAAAGCGTTTGATTTGTAGGCATATGTATTCCTCCAGTCGCGAGCCTGTGCGCTTTATCTGACGTTTCAGGCCCGCCTGGCCCGGCAGCTGCGCACGGACTGGGACTAAAATAATTCAGACTGACAAAATAATAAAAATGACCTTCTTCTTTTAAATAATAATAAAATCAATAAAAACGACATTCTTCTTCTAAATAACAAGCGTCATTAAGAATAATAATAAGAAGAAGAAGAATAAGAAGAATAATAATAAGAAAAATCTTACAAATTGTCATGTAATTATTAATGTGAATGAATGGTACTCCACATCACATCATCATCACTGTCGTACACCCCAATACATGTGCCGTGATACGAAATTAAATGCTAATTGTTTCAAAACGTGCTGTAAAATAATGCATTGTGATGGTAATTTATCATCCAAACAGCTTTAAACTGCTAGGGTGCGCTTCTCAACCCCCACACTATTAACAGTACTCGTAATTTGGGTCCATATTTTGTTTTTGTAGGTGCCTTTATTCATATACTCTTTATACTCTTAAATAAAACAATTTCGTTTTTTTTCCCCACTTCCCTGGTGATGGTCTCGATGGCGCGCGTCTCAATCATCTCACTAGTTCTGTAGTCAGGGCACTGATCAGGGAGTCAGCCCGTTGACTTATGTCCTAATCAGTGCCCTGACTAGTGGACTAGTGAGATGATTAAGAGCGCCCGATCTCCACGTCGGAGAAGTTTCGCTTCTTTGCCGTCTTCCGTGTGTCCATGGCGTAAAATGAGGGCGTGGGGGAGGCGGAGATTTGAATATATAGGGGCGTGTTATTCTAGTGACGATCGTTTGCAGCTGCGGGATTTATCAAGGGCAAGTATTGCGTACACCTGAATTGCAGAGGTGCGCACAGTTTCATAAATCAGGCGGTGAGAGGAGTGTAAGCATAATCTTACGCCAACATATACACCCGTTTCTACGCAAGATTGATAAATGAGGGCCATTGTGATTCCAGGCATTTTCACCCATGCTCCACTGCCATGCCTCTCCTCTATGCTACTCGTAACCTTAAAACCACTTCCTCCCTCTGTTGCCCTCTAGAGGACAGGATGAAAAATGTCACCCATGTACCAGAGTAACCGTTACATGCTACACAGAACAAAACATGAAAGTTCACACCATGAGCACAAGCCGCATGCTAAACAAACAACCCTAAACACATGGACAAAAGAGTGTATACTGCCCAAGCAAAACTAGATGCTCACACGAGACCAAGTGAATGCTCAAACTGTACACTTACAACGGGGAGAAAAACACACATGGAGCTTTTAATGTCCGAAGCCTGAACCAAAACCAAATTAAGAAATGCCAGGATTCAAACACCACTATATAAATCCATATAAACTCCTATACAAGCATACTGAATGTTTGCATATATTATGTTTAAATAAACTTACATATATAAATTCGACATATATTGTTTACATATATGGCATTAACATACAGTACCATATAAAAAATCCTCATATAAATAATTTTAATATATGTATATATAATAATTATTATATGGGTATTTCATACATGGTATAAACCTATATCTTCATATATCATGAGAATGTATATATGCGCTAATAATGTATTGCCTTATATGAAACATATATGACATCACTACTCGGATATAGGGACATATATGTACATATATTACATTTCCGTATGGGTAGTCAGCTGTCACTGAAGGATACCCACCTTAGTGAAGACTCTCCTGCTGTGAGGGAAATGCAAATCATCAGCCCCCAGTCAGCAGACACAGCTCATGAGAACAGGATACCTCTAGAGCTGTTAGAAAAGAAAAATGCATTCTTGTGTGCCCTGGAACTTCTTAACACCCATGTATATAATCCACAAGTGGTGGGAGGCATACATGTTAATGAGGTACTGGTTGAGGATGCTGTGGTTGCACTATGGTCAGAGAAGTCAGCGATGAGTCAGGAACTGTATCAACTGTTACAAGAGAAACCTTTCATGATTCCCATGGTTGAGAAGAACCAAAGATTTTGGCTCGCTAGTGGCCCCCAAACAACAGTTAAGAGTGTTGGAGTTTGCTCGGTCTCCCTTAAGCTTGGCCATAAACAGCTCAAACACTACATGCTTGTGGTACCTGACCTGACACACTCAGTATACATTGGTTCTGATGTGTTAGTGAGATTAGGTGTGCAGTTAGACACAGTCAACAACGTGCTGTGGTCCAGAGCCAATATTGGCCCTAATGTACTATCATGTTATCCAAACAACATGCGCTCTGGTCAGACAATTCCCCAAGCATGTCAGGTGATGAATGAGTTTGACACAGTGGTTCCTGCCCAAACTGCAGAGGTTCCAGTCAGACTAGTCATAAAAGGGGTCAAGAAATAAAACAGAGAGAACTAGCCTTCTTCCAGCCTTCTACTAAGTTTTGCTGTTTGGGACTCACAATTTGTGGTAACCCACAACTTGAACTGTACAACCGCTCAACCTACCTACTTGTACAAAATCTCACCAGAGGAAATATTTGCATACCTCCCCACACTCCTCTAGGATACTTGATTGATAGCTCCTTTCATGATTTTGAATTAACTATTCCTGTCATAGGAGATCTTCCTGACTTGCCTATAGAGAGAGACAATTGTGAGCAAGTATATCTCACCTACCCTACTAAGATGATTTCCATCATAACCCATCCAGGTGTGTTTGAGGGAGCTGTGTGTAGAGTAGACTTTGAAAGTGACAGTGAGATAGTGGTACATACTGTGATGGCCAAAGAGTCGCAGGCACCAATGAACTGTGAGAAAGATACAGTAACATGCACTGAACCATACTCCGGCTTTGAGTCAGAAGTTCAAAAACAGCTAGACCAAGCTGATGCTCTGGACACAGAGGTCCAGCGTCAAGAATTAAGGCAGGTGTTTTATGAGCACAAGGAAATCTTTTCCAGAGATTCCTATGATTGTGGAGCCACAGATGTCCATACAGTCCGTATTCCCATAGATCCAAATGCCCCCCCCCCCCCACACACACACACACACACGTTTGTGCGGCAATATAGAGTACCACTCACTGCTTTTGATTCAATTCAGGAAATTATAGATTCCCTGTTAGAGAAAAAGATCATACGTGAGTGCAATTCCACCTACAATTCTCCGGTTTGGCCTGTCTTAAAGCCAAGCGGAAAATGGCGTTTGACTGTAGATTACCGGCAGCTCAACAAACAGGTTCCCTTATCACGTTGGCCTATGATACATCTTGACCAAGAGCTAGCTAAAGTTACAACAGCTAAATACTTCTCCACAGTTGACGTGGCAAATGGTTTTTGGACAATGAAGGTAGACCCAGCAGATCAGTATAAACTGCCATTTTCTTTTGGAGGTAGACAGTTCACATGGAACAGGTGCCCATTTGGCTATTCAAACTCCCCTGCTGAGTTTAACATATTTCTACACAAGGCTATGGGTGATTCAGCCACGCGTGGTAACCTGATCTACGTAGATGATATCCTTACTGACCAGACCTGGTCGAATCATCTAGCAGAGATCCAACATGTTCTCACCCAGCTCACTGAGGCAGGTGCTAAACTCTCATTAGCCAAAGGACAGTGGTGCCGTACAAAGGTGGAGTCCCAGCCAACACGTGTATGTGGGGCCCACATGGGTTAAACATGGGTTACAGGGGTACAGAGTGGGCATGGGCTCAAAATGGGCATCTTATCTGGGGCCCACTTGGGTGAACTAAGTAGGTCCCACATGGGCAAACCCAGCTGGGCTCCACATGTGGGACCTAGTTGGTTCACCAATGGGAAATGAGTACATGGGTTGAAAATGGGCTACACAGCTAATTAATTTTTACCAAAAAGACAAGTGCAAACACAGTCAATTCCAAAGGTTGATTACATGGGTAGATAGCACACAAATATGCAACCTTGAAATAATTATTTTATTTTCACACTTTAACACAATGTGACTTCAATCTAATAAAAATCTAAAAATTCCAACACAATTGCAATTTTACCTAATTTTCAACCATGAATGAATGTCACGATGGCCTATTACCGAAAGTCTCCTCCAAAGGCTGAATGTTCTCTCTAAATGTGCACTCGTGGCCGGGAACCACAGAACATTTTTTCTATATATTATTTTGTAAACATAAGTCTATACATTTTCTTTTTTTTTTTTTTTTGAAATGCAAGTTATTTGTAGATAAATGTAACAAGTCATTGTTGTCCATTGTAATTTGTAGGCCTAAGTTAAATTCTATAGTTAAAGTTCTATAGCCTACATTAGTTATTTTTGTAAAGCAAGCTATTTGTAAACTAACCAGAGTAATACTATACATTGTTTATTTTTGATATGTAACTTGAAATGTGTTGCTGTGTTTTATTTTTGTGGAAAAAAAAATAAAAGAGAAGTGGTTGTTCTGTACATTGTTTATTTGTTAATGCAATTTCTAATTTGTACATTAAACTAATTCTTCTATACATATATTTTCCGGTCAAATTAAAATGTGTAAATTAAAATACTTTGGTCTATACATTACATAAAGTAGGCTACTTTTTACAACTATTTATACAGTATAATTTAGGTTTAACATCAGAAAGAACACAAATTTAAATTAACAGATAAAACAGAAGACAACATTTGTATGTAGGCTACACTTTCATTGAGCTGAGTGGGAGACCATGCTGGTCCGGGATGGGCTGCACAATAGAGACCCTGGCTCAGCCAGAGGGACATCATCCGAGTTGTGTCCACTGTCTTCATGTTTGCTGGACTGAATCAGTCGATGCCATGTCATAAAAAGTACAACGCATTTGAATAATCAAAAAAAAAAAAAAAAAAAGAAGTAGGCTGGGCTACTTCAATAAAGTCTTGGACGTAAATATATAAATGTGAAAATGTATTGTAACGGTTACATTTAACATAAGAAATAATATGTTAACTAAACCATAGGTTAGGCTTTAAACCTGGTCATTGTCTGGTCTCCTGATGTCGCAGGCTTTGAAGCATGTTAAAATCCGCTCAAAATTCATAAAAAGCTAATAAAAAAATTTATTAAAAAAAACACTATTTTGCCTCCATTTCTCCTTTTAAAATCCCTTCACAAACCTGCTGTCAGTGGTCACACACCTGCTATAGGTCATTTAATGACGCTTGGTTCAGTGTTGCCAAGTCTGAAATTTGGCTACTTTTACACTATTATTGCTGTGGAATGATTGTTGCCTGTAGTCCACAGGTTTGAGTTGGCTTTACCCTAGCAATATTTCTATCTCCCATCCGCCGCGTTTTGGCGCATTTTGGCCGTGATTCCGCAACTTTTTATTTGCAATTGGAGGGGTTTTGTTGTGTGGACCTGGCAACCCTGTATCTCGTCCGGTTTGGCTTTCGAAGCGCGCACATTGTCACAGCCTCTGTCACTTTGCTGAAAGACAGGATTTCTTGCTGACTGCCAGTGGATTCAAGGTAAGAACAAACAATTTCTAAACTGAAATGTTAATTAAAGTACATTGTTTTCAAAGCATAAGGTTAATCATAGATTTTTTTAAGTTAAAATTTTAGTTAGACTTCGCTAAATCGTGGCATTTTCCGGCGCCATGACCAAACGATAAGCATAACTGTACCCTATTATAGAAATAATCTTATTTTCTTATAATTAGTAGTATACAAACTGTGAATTATTACAAATATTTTGGAGACTTCAGCATTGAAATTGTAGGCTACCACTGTTTTCCGATATAAATCCCTCAATGGTAGTAATTTCTTAGTTTGTGTAAAGTGTGCACATCAAACTCCCAGAATGAAAGCAGGACTTATTTATATTTCCAATGTAATTATGAGACAAGCGTTCCTGCCTATGTGCTTCTTTTCCTTTTTTATTTAGTGTTAATTTAAATAACAAATGCACAAAAGTTTGGCCAAGCGTTATTTTTTTTATTTTTTTTTTTTTGCCGTGAGAGGCGCCTTTTTAAAATGGTTTTCTGATAGCAGTGAGCGTTTTGCGGGCTGTTTATGCGTTTATAAAGAAGCGCTATGAGCGCATGAACCAAAAAAAAAAAAACACCTCTAAGCAGCAAAGCGTCCGACGTCATCTCGTTTTTTAACACTCAAGAATACTGTTCCAAATAATTTACATTGGCTTCTGAAGGATTTGGTAATACTTGAGTCATAGTAATAGTTCGGATCTTCACTTAATAATTAATTAGGCTATATGCATCATTCTAATTATTAATCTGAATGTAGTACTTCTCAAAGAGGTATGAAATTTTTTGTCATTGATTAGCTAATAATTAATTGAACTGAAAACAGTAGAAAAAAAGGAAATAAGTAATTGGTTATGTAAGAAATTAGGGATATTTCCCCCAAATATAAATCTCAAATTTCTCCTGAGTACTACCAGCCCTGCACAGTTTGTATGTCTCCCTCATCTATCACACCTGATTCAAATCAAGAGCTCATTAGCAGAAACTGCAAAACCTGAAATGGGTATGTCAGCCCCCTCCACCTTCAACTCCTTTAACGGGTGTTACTCCAGACCGCACCAGGACAGTTCTGCAAGGTGCCAGTTCTTCATTTAGAGATAAGACATAATGCTTTTATCCAAAATAATGAAATCCAATTTCTCAACTGTTTACATTTACTTTAGACATAACCGACTGTGTTTACAAGAAAACTTGAAAACTTGATGGGTATAACTATTTATGATTAAATGATGACACAAATTTAGTTTTTAGGTAAACCATCCCTTTAAATATTGCCCTGTGCCCTTGTTTCTGTGTTTGATTGGTATATAATAAACCTTTGGAGCAAAAATGTTGCTCTTGTCACTTTTGTAAAAATCCATAGAAACCATTTGTGTATAGCAGATATTATATCTGATACCATTATTTTATTTCCTGAAAAATGTCAAAGTGCAGATAAATGAAAGCTTTAGCATAAGTTCTGCCAGGAAGACTTAATTGTTACGTCACTTCAACTTCTATCTATCCAATCACATTCTAATACTTGGGTATAAAAGATCGGTACTTACTCATGTTTGAGTTCGCAGATGCTGACGCACCAATTCACCGCCATCCTCCCCACCACCTCCAAGTCAAATCCTTCCCTACTCCACCCCACCACCACCACCAGGATGGTCCCTTCCATACCTCACGGGGGGGTCGGCTGCGCCTCTGCCTTCGTCTTCAGGCAGGATATGCAGAGTCCATACCCTCTGATTGCGAGCTACGGACGGGGCCTATGCCAAAGTACTTTATTGCTTGCTGGATTGTTAATAAATGGATTATTGTCACAGTATTTATTCTCCCGAGTCTTTCTGGCAGAACTCCTTTTTGTTGGAATTGAATCTCACTTTAATGCTCTTTAAATATTTTACAGGAAGCTTGAAAAAAAATGTGCTTACAAACTCTATTACCAGAAGAGACGCAGAAAAGGCAGTGTCAAAGTGGCTAATCGGTGCCAGGGACAGGGGAGGACACCGCACTGTGAGGGCACGTGGTGGACAGCAAGACGGGTAAATAATTTAAGACTTGCTTGGTTTTAAATGGTAATAAAAACTATAAAAAGATAAGAATGATAGTTGCATATCAATACAAATTCAAAATTGTTTTACCATTTGAGAGCTGTTACATACAGTGCAGATGAGGGACGTTGATTTTACTGATCTTTTTTTTTCAATTATATATCACTCATAAATGATTAAATACAAAAAGAATAGTAGCTATTAAGATTGATGTGATTTGGAATGCCTGATAAAAAAATATGATCAGAAAATCAACGTGCCTGAAAATCTGCACGCAGTGTAGAGCGACCGTAACTTGTTACAGTGACTTGTCCTGGAATCTGTCAGCTCTGCATACCCACTTCAGGTCTTGCATAATCTCAGGTCTTCTATAATAAGCTGATAAGATGAATCAGATGTATTAGATGAGGAAGACATACAAAGGCTGCATCTGACAACTTATGCAGCTGACTCGTTGCCTCTCCGACCTATCAGCCAACGACTTAACAGGCAGCGCTTAGATAGTAAGGTACCTCACAAAACTGATTTCGGACAGACTTATGAGGCAGCACAATGGTTTAATGATCTACAACAAAACAGAAAGAGCATTGGTAACAGCATGTATTTTCTACAATACTAATTTCTCATCAAAATTACTTCAAAAGTGGTAAAAGTTGGTCAAAATGTACTTTTTTGCACAGCCAGTATGTTCAGTGCTGAGGGTATTTCAGGACAGATTTACAAACTTCTGATCTAGACCAACTTCATGTGGGGTACCAAAAGGCTTTAAGTGTGAAAAGGGGAATAAAAAAAGTGGAACAATGGTTGATTTAATTTATTTTGTCTTTTCAAAGGGTCGTTGGGAGGCCGACGACAGAGGAGTGAGGAGCTGCACTGTTTTCTTTTTCCATTTTGTTTGTGAAATACATTATTTTTGAGTGTTCAGATATGCAATTTATGTCAAATTAAGTTTGTCAGGAGCTTCATTTTAATGTATACATTTTTTATTGTTGATATTTTTGTGTTATAAAGTTATAAATGTTATAATAGTCATATTTGAATTGTTCCTAATAAACCTTGATTAAAAACGTAAATCATAAACTGGTTTCAGTTCATTGAATACCTTTAACATTTGAATGTAGTTAGTGGATTACATGTAATGTTTGTATTACGGGGTTTACTGTAAAATAAGGTAACCCAAACAGAAAATGTGCAAGCCCATATATATACCCGTTGTGGCCCATAAGAGCCCAACATTACACCTATCTGGGTCCCGTCATCAGCCCATATGGGCAGACCCATGTAGGCCCCAAATGGGTGCTACCTGAGTTACCCATATGGGCCTAGTATGAGCCCATCAAGAGACCCATCTTCAACCCATCTGGGCAAACCCATGTAAGCCCCAAATGGGTTCTACCTGGGTTAACCATGTGGGCCCCGGTATGAGCCCATCAAGATACCCACCATCAACCCTTCTGGGCAAACCCATGTGGGGCCTCCATGGAAACTGAGGACAAAATTAGCTGGGTCCCAGTTCGGTAGCCCAGGTGGGCCCCAGATATCAGCCCATGAGCAACCCCTTTGGGCCCCACATGGGTGTGTTGGCTGGGGTATGTTGGACTGACTGTTGGCCCTGATGGTATTCAACCTCAGTCTAGTAGAATAGAAGCAGTAAAGAATATTAAACCTCCCACAAATGTCTCAGAACTGCGTAGCTTCCTAGGAGTATGCAATTACTCCCGTCAGTTCATAGAAGATTATGCAGACATTGCCAAACCACTGCATGAACTGCTTCAGAAAGGTAGAGAATTTAGCTGGGAAGAAAGACAGGCGCAGGCCATGAAAGAACTTAAAGACAGGCTGTGCACTGCCCCATGCTTAGCTTACCCTTACAAAGACAAAGCATTTTTCCTTCAAGCTGATTTTTCTGAGCACTGCCTCAGTGCAGCACTCTCCCAAAAGCATGACCAAGACAAGCGGGTTGTTGCCTATGCTAGTAAGGCACTCAGTAGTGTAGAGATTAAGTTTTCAGACTGTGAGAAAGCCTTACTCGCTACAGTATGGGCAATTGAACATTTCCGTAGCTATATTGGGGGCCAGAAAGTCATTGTTGAGACATGTCATCAGCCCGTCCAGTTTCTAAATAGCCAAAGACTCAGAGAAGGTAGAGTCTCAAACAGTCGAATTGCCACATGGATGATGGCATTGCAAGGTTATGAGGTGGAGGTGAGATATGCACAGAACAATCAGATGGCACTAGGCCAAGGGTTAGCTATGTGCCAGCATTGCATTGATGGAGAATATCCAGCAGAAGCCAGCACAGTAATCACCACACCCTCACTGACATCAAGCCATCATTACTATGATGAAAATGTCTGCACCGGTCTTCCTAAAGCCTGCATTGATGGGTGCTCTTATCACCATGAACAACACATACAGGCTGGAGTAGGATTAGTCTGGGAGGCTAATGCCCCCTGTGGTGCACAGCAGTTCTCTTTAGGCTCCAAGTCTAGTCAGTATGCAGAGATTGCTGCTGCACTCATAACTTTGCAACAAGCAGAGAAGTATAGTATCAGAGACTTGGTAATCTGTTCTGATTCAAACTATGCCAGACACAGCTTTGTTTCTCACTTCCCCCATTGGAAACAGAACGGTATGGAAAACGCCAGAGGAAAGGAAGTTAAGCATTAGGAATTTTTTCTTGCTTGTGACAAACTTGTCAGTCAGAATGGCATGACAGTGTACTGGAAGAAGGTAAAAGGGCATTCACAAGCCCCTGGGCCAGATAAAACAGGCAATGATGAAGCTGACAGGCTAGCCAAAGCAGGTGCCATTGCAGGAACTCCATGGGAGTTCCAGGAGGAGTGGCTTCCAACATCAGAGCCTACTCTTGTAAGTGTTAATGCGGTCACACGTAGGCAAGGGAAGAAATCTGTGACAACCCCTGACAACACACCTCAGACTGTGGTGATGGGCAGACAGCTAGCAGATACTGATCTTATGGCCATGCAAAAACAGGACCCTTTGATCAACACTATTTACCTATTCATTTCTAACCCAGTAGAGCATCCGATAACTGAGCAAGATCTTGCAGAGTCGAGTGACCTGAAAACTCTGTACCTTATCAGACACAATATAAGGTTAGAGAATGGTTTGCTAATATACTTACTTGACAAGAACACACCACCTCGATGGGTGGTCCCTACAGCCCACAGGGGGGTTATGCTCCTGCATGCCCATGATGAGCCTTGTGGAGGCCACAGGGGGGTGAAAGCAACATATGAGACCCTTCGTCAGTTAGCCTACTGGCCACATATGAAACAGGACGTTGCAGCCTATATCCAGGGTTGTCTAGTTTGTTGTCAGTTTCAGCCATCTAACCCCCCTCACAGAGCCCCTCTTCAAAAGGCAGGAATAACATTTCCCTGGTCTAACATTCAGATGGATTGGATTGGTCCGGTAGTTAAATCCTCCAGAGGTAACAAATACCTTCTTAATGTGACATGTGCATTCACCAAGTGGGTGGAATGTCTCCCAGCCTGAAATGACACAGCAGAGACCACGGCTATCTTGCTGATTAATCATGTGTTTAGTCGGTGGGGGCTACCCCTCTCTGTAAATTCAGATCGCGGTACTCATTTTACAGCCACTGTAATGAGTGAACTGTGGAGAATGCTGGGAGTCCAGGCAAAACTTCACATTTCTTATCTCCCTCAGTCATCAGGACAGGTGGAAAGATCAAACCGCACTATCGTAGGGATGTTGAAGAAGTACATTTCAGCTAATGGAAAAGACTGGGATGTAAAACTTCCCCTAGTCTTAATGGCCATTAGGTCCACACCCCATAACTCAACAGGTGTCACGCCTTTTGAAATGATGACAGGGAGGCAAATGACACTCCCTCTGCATCTTCTTTACCAACCTGAAGATGTCAGTGAACATAGTGCATATACTGCCCACCAGTATGTGGCAGACCTGAGGGCACACCTCAGAAAGACATTTGCATGGGCACAAGAGCAACTGGAAAAAAGTGCTGAGGGCAGAAAGACATACTTTGATCAAAAGTCCAGCTCTACAGATTACCAAGTGGGAGACAAGGTGATGTATTTCAACTTCACAAAGCCTGTGGGTGTTCCCAAAAAGTTTCTCCCAAACTGGTCTGGTCCTCATGAAATTGTTGGAAAACTATCACCAGTAGCATACCACATTAAGATCTCAAAAGGGAAAAGGTCCCCTGAGAACAAGTGGGTCCACTTTAACCAGATTAAGTCTTACAAACCCCAAATGGGAATACAAGGGGTGAACTCTGTTCAGGAGTAACCTCGGTTAAAGGTGTAAGATCGCAGGCAGTGTAGAGAAGTCTATACTGTATCAGTGCATTGTTGACAGTGCATTCGTGACTAGTTTTGTGGCTAGTCATAGTGGTATTTGTTAGTTATACTCTGCTTACAAAGTAGTGAAAAGTGACACCCCGTATATGTGCAATTTCAGAATGAGCCTGTTGAGCCTAATCATAGTGATCTGCGTACTCAATGCAGTCCAGCCCATGGAAATAGTGGAATCAGGTCCTCCTACAGGCATTATACTTCAGGATGCCCCTGGAATTTTAGTGACTGACTGTTATGTCCACACTCAGAGAATCTTAGTACGGCTCGACCCTGCTGACGTGTACAAAAAGCATGTGACCTCAGGGAGGACGGTCCCCTGGCATGTCGCCCAATGGAGCAAGGACATCATAGGACATGCTCAGTTAGACACAATCCACATGCTTAAACAGCTACAAAAAGTCACCATAACACAGGAAGAATTAAGGGGAGAAAGACGCCCAAAACGCTTCCTTGGTACATTGCTGACAGCAGCATCAGCCCTAGGCTCACTCTTATCAGTTGGTACTTCAACAGTTAACATCATTAGCCTATCCACATTGGAAAAACATGTGGAAGGGTTGAAAATAGAAATGCCTGAAATACAAGAGAAAATCTATGTTCAGCAGAGGCAGCTACAGCAGTTAGACAGAACATTGGAGGGCACAATCCTTGCCTTGAATCAACGTACAGCCCTGTTGAATTATACAATCCGCAGTATAAGCAGGATAGCGGATGTCATACAAGATGACTATGCCCTTATGCAAATGGCTCAAATACTAATGCAAGACTTGCTGAGAGAAATCAGTTCTGCTGTTGACAGTTTTGCGTTAAATCGGATCCTGTCATACTTTGTACCGGTGGAGCTGGTGAGGAATATCTTGGGTCTGGTATTGGAGGGAACCATGCAAACACTGCAAATACATTTAGCTTTCAGCCTGGGGAGTGCTATACCAATCTATGTTAACCCAGAGGCTAAATAAATTGGTTTCCTGTTAATCCTCCCGATAATTGACACTAAAAACATATACAAGTTCATCAGGACAGGTGGAGAGATCAAACCGCACTATCGTAGGGATGTTGAAGAAGTACATTTCAGCTAATGGAAAAGACTGGGATGTAAAACTTCCCCTAGTCTTAATGGCCATTAGGTCCACACCCCATAACTCAACAGGTGTCACGCCTTTTGAAATGATGACAGGGAGGCAAATGACACTCCCTCTGCATCTTCTTTACCAACCTGAAGATGTCAGTGAACATAGTGCATATACTGCACACCAGTATGTGGCAGACCTGAGGGCACACCTCGGAAAGACATTTGCATGGGCACAAGAGCAACTGGAAAAAAGTGCTGAGGGCAGAAAGACATACTATGATCAAAAGTCCAGCTCTACAGATTACCAAGTGGGAGACAAGGTGATGTATTTCAACTTCACAAAGCCTGTGGGTGTTCCCAAAAAGTTTCTCCCAAACTGGTCTGGTCCTCATGAAATTGTTGGAAAACTATCACCAGTAGCATACCACATTAAGATCTCAAAAGGGAAAAGGTCCCCTGAGTACAAGTGGGTCCACTTTAACCAGATTAAGTCTTACAAACGCCAAATGGGAATACAAGGGGTGAACTCTGTTCAGGAGTAACTTCGGTTAAAGGTGTAAGATCGCAGGCAGTGTAGAGAAGTCTATACTGTATCAGTGCATTGTTGACAGTGCATTCGTGACTAGTTTTGTGGCTAGTCATAGTGGTATTTGTTAGTTATACTCTGCTTACAAAGTAGTGAAAAGTGATAACCCGTATATGTGCAATTTCAGAATGAGCCTGTTGAGCCTAATCATAGTGATCTGCGTACTCAATGCAGTCCAGCCCATGGAAATAGCGGAATCAGGTCCTCCTACAGGCATTATACTTCAGGATGCCCCTGGAATTTTAGTGACTGACTGTTATGTCCACACTCAGAGAATCTTTGTACGGCTCGACCCTGCTGACGTGTACAAAAAGCATGTGACCTCAGGGAGGACGGTCCCCTGGCATGTCAGGGGGTATATATATATATATATATATATATATATAAAACCTGTATGTATATATATATATATATATATATATATATATATATATATATATATATACACTGTAAAAAGGTTGCTGTAAATTTTACAGTAACTTACTGGCAGCTGGATGCCAGTAAGTTACTGTAAAAGTGTTTACAGTATCTTTACTGTAATTTAATTTACAGTAATATTAATGCATACTGTATTGATATTTACAGTATGAGTACTGTATTTTTATTTACAGTACAAGTACCGTATTTTCATTTACAGTAATAATACTGTATATTGTATTATTTACAGTACAAGTACCGTATTTTTATTTACAGTATTAGAATTGATTTCCTTTTACAGAATTATAATTTTTTTTACGATTTGAGTTTAGCTTAATTTACTTTAAACAAAATTCATTTAATTTTAATCTACATGTCATAGGTAAGGTTGCAATAAAGTTGATGAAACGGATCTAATCACAGCAGTCAGTTTTATTTAACACAAAACACTCAGAAAACAAAGGAACAAAACAACCAAACCAAACACAGAGTTTAAAAAGACAAACCAATTAATGAAATTAACAACAGGTGTAACTGATGATTAAATAATGAAAAACCACTACAGCACTGTAAACTTTGTTTTTTACCCCCCCAAAAATTCATGAGTCCGCATGAACATTTGTCATTAAAATATGCTGTTTAATTGTTTAACTGTTTAACATTTACTTTAAAAAGTACATTTTTCAAATGTGTTTGAATTCATCCTGTGTATTTAACATGGCTAAAAATGTAAACATGCTGAAAAGCAGAACAAGCCTTCAATAATTTTGCCAATCGAAGTCAACAAGCTCTCTGATGAAAGATGCCACAAGGGGATTTATGCTGGCGATTTTTCTCTGGACCCTTTTTCCAGATGTCCGGCTGATCTGTGATTTTGATTGGCATTTGGTGCCATCAGGGTTTATTCTCAGAATGAACCTGCAAGCACAAGAAAAAACACATTTATCAAACCACTGCTTTCTCAACAGTCATAACATGGTGCTGTATGCACATTGATGTTAATAAAAGCAATATGTACTATATAAATAAATAATTAATTGTACAGTGTAGACAGATTATAATGGAACTTTGTGAGATTGCAATTAAAACGAGGGACACATTTTTAGTGATTATAAAGGGACAGCTCTTTGCATGCTTTCTGCCATGCCAACTCAAACATCCAGTAGCCTAAGCTTGGTTTTCTGTTAAAATTAACAGTGGTTTGTGAATGAAGATAATTTATCGGGAAACATTTATGTGATTCAGTACCGGGAGGGGACATGTTCTGTTCACTTAGTTTTGTCGTGGCCACAACATATATACTCGTGGGAACGTGATAATATGTTGTTGCCACGAGATATTAATTTGTGGGAATGTCATATTAAGCCGTGGGAACGTGATAATTTATCGTGGCCACAAGATCATTTTGTTGAGTTAACAACATCATGTCGTGGCCTCGACTTCATATTTTGAGAGAACGACATTTATTTCTCGTGGCCACGAGTTATGTTTAGGGAACCACACAGTATAGCCTACTGTAACCACAGCAGTCGGAGATGGAGATGACTGATGAAACATCATTTTACTTTAATTTAGGAATGGCATATACAGATATAGTGCAGTCTCTAGCATGAAGACATGGTTATGTTATTAAGTGAAAGACACTGAAGCGCATTCTTAAGTTGAATGGGCTTTTTCGTCGGAAATTTGCTGGCTTGAATGAACCAGAAGCCATCGCGCAGAAGGAGCGCCCGCAGCATGTTAAAGCTATCGCCCCCGTTTCTACACGTCTAGCTCCTTTTATCAGGAACAAATGGCCATAACCTGCAAATAGACATAACATTTTGTGCATGGTAAATGACGTTATTTCAATCATGGTTATTATATTTGACAGATTATATCTTATCCACTCATTTTACCTCTTGAAATGTCTTTAAATGGCAAGTTAGACCAGTAACATAGTTATACACTTGCCAAAAAGTGATTTAAAGCCTCCACTTATTGATTGAACTGTTCTTTCTGCCTAAATATTACTTGATTTCATTCATGATGGTTATATTTAACAGCTCATTCAGTCCTTTTTACTTATTGAAATACCTTGTAAAGGGTCAATCAATACACTTTTTGGCAAGTGTATAACTATGTTACTGGTAATTTAGTAACGAAGCAAGTGGCTGTAATTATGAATGAATCATTGACTCTCATGCTTTATTCAAAGCCGCAGATTCGTTCACAAACACTGCTGTGTGCTGCAGTGGCTTTCGTTGGAGCTATTATTTGTAGCAAAGAATACTGACAATAACTGTGTTTAATATGAACATCACTTAATATTAATACCTTTCGTTTGTTGAACTGTTGTATAAAATCAATGTCACATTTGCAATTGAGTGAATATTCGTATGTGATCAACATTAAACACAGTAACTCACACAGGGTATGTTTTTGTTACGAAGAGTTTGAATCTTAAATCGATCTCTACTTCAAATTGTGCTATATATATATATATACATTTTGTCCTGACTGACTTACTAGCATGAAAAACAGAAAATAATTTCAAAGTTAATCTCCAAATTAATGTGGAAACAACATAAAGTTATTTTAAATTATTGTTTAATGGCATCTTTTTATGAATGAAGGCCAGTATCACTGATACCAATACTGCAACTGATGTCTTCAATTATTATTATTTTTCAATTTTAAACATTAAGTATTGCCATTCAACACTACATTATAATTGGAGTGCGTAACGAACCCACTGGCCTGTTTCCAGTGAAGCTGAAATTATAGAGTCTTTCTGTTTTTAATACGTCTAAAATATATGTCTTACAGGCCTATAGATAGTTATGATATTCGTGGCTACACCGGGGTCCGTCGAAATTACGAGTGGTCCATTTAGAAGATGGTGATCTGTTATGAACTGTAAGCTACATCAATTATCTACAACAATTTCGTCCTTTGGGCACTGCCACTAATACAGGCAGCGGAAGATTACGCTGAGCTTGCGTCTGCTTTTCAAACATGGAAGTGTGACAAAGGCACATATGCTTTATAAATTCTCTAATGTGGATAAAGGCATATTTTGTACACATCATACAACACATGTCCTTATTAGGAGAAAATATGTCGTTTTAACAAAAAAATTATGTCGTTTTTACGACATAAGATCTCGTTATTACGACATAATTGAGTGAAAAAAATATGTATCACCATGCGGTTCAGGGCTTCCGTAATTTTCTCTGTTACCTGTGTTCTTTGATTCTGCTGTCACTGCTGCACATGTGGAGCATGCATCCCATTTTCTCACAACTCTTTACGCTCATTTAAAACTGCTCTTTTGAGGATATTCAACAAACCGGACGTTTTGGCATAATTGTGTTATTATTCATTGAAGTGCGAAAGAGCACTTTTTTTATTGTATTTGTATTGCACTTTTTTTATTGTATTTTTTTACATATTAAAAAAAGTTGTATGCCGTTTTTACACCCCAGATGCAGCGGCACACCGTTTGGGAAACACTGCTCTACATCATTGTTGGTCAATATCATAACGCTTTTGAATTAATTTATGATTACCTCTGAATGAACTCCAGCGTATTCATTGCCTCTTCCTGGTACTGCACATTGAACACATAGTAGCAGCCAAACAAGATAGCTAATGCAGATTGAAAATCTGTTAGCTCTTGTGGCTCAATGATGACTCTGCCCTCCATTGTCAGCATCCATTTTTTAGCAATGAAAACAGATTCTCCTGTAACAGACATCATCATAGCAGATTTTTTTTAGCAAGACAGATTTTTTTAAATACATACTGTTCTTTGGAATCTTAAAAAAACATCTATCACTTTCTCAACGCAAATAAAAAAGCAGCATGACTGTTTTCAACACTGATAATAATCAGAAATGTTTCTTGAGCAGCAAGTCATCTTATTACAAAGATTTCTGAAGGATCAAGTGACACTGAAGACTGGAGTAATGATAACAGGAATACATTACATTTTAAAATATTTTTAAAAAAAAAAGTTATTTTAAATTGCAATAATATTTAAAAATATTAAATATTACAAATATTATTTGATGTTTCTGATCAAATAAATGCAGCCTAAAAGCTTTAAGATAAGTGCTTATGATGTACAGCCTGGTTGGATTGGCTGCTGCCTAAAATAATTAAACATAATTTACCATTTTATGTACAAATATTAATCTCCAGCATGCGTTCACAAGAGCACTGCGACGCATACATGCTGTGATGACGCAAGAGCAGATGTTCAGCTCTTGTGTGTCGGTCTGCTGGTAGATGTTGGACTTGGCCAACTTTAATCTCAGCCTATCAATTAAAAAAAGCATTTTAATAGACTTACCAAGTGCAATCAGTCTTGGGGTACTGGGCAGAGAGAGACTTCCCTCTACATCTGCTGGAGTTGCAGTAACCTAAAAGTAGAGCAATTAACAAAAGGTTGGGAGAAATGAATTACATATATAAAGAACATACTTGCATATTGTTTTAAAATACTTCTCAATGTGCTCTCCAATTAAGTTTATGCTTATATGTCACTTTGTGATATCTTGTGATACAACCCCTTGACCAGCCATGTATCTTGCAAAATAGAAGTTTGATGATCAATGATTATGAAAATTCCTCTTGAAATATGTCTTCCGAGTGTCATCAGACCTAAATACTCCCTCAGAAGATTGCTCTTATTTAGACCAGCTATGATGTTATCAATATCCGGTGATGGTATATTTAGCTTTCTTAACTCATCTCTCAGTTTAGAAAAAATATGTTGCATGTTGCTGTCATGCATCACCTGAAATTCATCAATTAAAATTTGGATAGTGGTGGCTGGTAGCAGCATTTTAGCTTGCATCCTCAAATAGAAGAGTGCCAAATTTGTCAAAAATGTGTCTTTATCATTGCAATTATCATCAACCTCAAAATGCACAAGACTGTCATCATGAATGTCAGTGTCATCATGGATATCACTGTCATGTATACAGTTTGATGCTTCATTAGCTATAAAAGGGTTCTCCAAAGACGCTCTGTGTTTTCTGCTGATGTGAGCTGTGAAGGATGATTTCACATGAAAAAGTTTTTTCACAGTTGGGAAAGGGGCAGGTAACTTTTTTCCCATCTCGTACACTGTAAAAAAATACCCATCAAATTTACGGTAAAAAACCGGCAGCTCTGGTTGCCAGAACTTTTCCGTAAAAAATACGGCAGTAACGTTTTAGGTTTTACGGGACAACAGCATATAATTTAAAGGTTTTTAATGCGGTAATTACGGTTAAAACTGGTTTATTTTACAGTTAAAAACCCTATAATTTGAAAGTTTATATAGAAATAATTATGTGTACACAGTACACTATAAAACAATAATGGTAAAAAAAAAATATTGAACCGAAATATTAAGTTACCAACTTTCAATTGAAACAATTGAAATGCTAATATCTGTTATTTTCCTTTTATATAATTTGACAATCACCAATTATAGTGGTGATGAGAATCACATGATGAATCAAAGCTCATCACACGCAGCTTTTGGAGGGACAATATTAACATATAGACGGTGCACACACAAACACTAAACACCAAACACCATCATGGTAGCACAAATGATGTTTTAAAAATGCAATAAACATTAATTTAACAACATTAGATGTAACATAAAACCTTAATGTACATAAGTGATTAGAAAAAACTAAGAAGAAACAGTTAATTCAATGAAAATGCATCAAATGCGAAGTGTCACGTGGGGAATTCTGGGAATGTCAATTTACGTTTTTTTACTGTTAATTACACAATGACCTGTTCTTTTTCACTTCAAAAAATTGTAAATTTAACGGTATTTTACTGTAAAATAAAATAAAATGTATAAACCTTTAAATTATACAGTTTTGAACTGTAAAATAAATGTTTTTTAACCGTAATTATTACATTATAAACCTTTAAATTATATGCTGCTGTCCCGTAAAACCTTAAACGTTACTGCCGTTTTTTTTACGGTAAAGATCTGGCAACCACAGCTGCCGGTTTTTTACCGTAAATTTTATGGGGATCTTTTTTACAGTGTACATTGTAAAAAAAACTTTATATATACGTTATTTTTACAGGAAAATGCTGGCAGCTGTGGTTACCAGAGAATTATGAAACTATGCGCACTATGAAATTCAAAATTAAATCTGTGGTTAGAGGAGGCACAGTTTTTTTTTCATTTTTATTAAAAATAAATAGAAAACCAGTAAGTGTTACATTAAAATGTAAAGCATAAGATTTATGTATGTAAACTGCATATACATTTTCAATGCATTTGGATTATTTTTACATAGACAAATTAATAAACTAAAGATGATTGATATATGCCAGTTATACGTAAATGAAACAGTTAGGAATTATGTAAAAGTACTCAGAAAAACACCCATGTTAAATTAAGACTTCCTAGTGTTCATGTGTATGCTCACTACTGAGTTAAAGTACCATTGAAGCAGTGTTGAAGTTAATGAGATAATTAATTGATGATTGAGCATTAATGATGAACACCTGATGATAATGAGCAGAATCACTGAAGGAAAGAGACACACGAGAACTACGACTGACTTCAGCCACAGCTGTAGATGAAATCAACTGAAGATAAAAGAAGACATTAAATCTCTGAAGATCTCATCAGAGGATTAAATAACTCCACAAACAACATTACCAGCTTCATGCATTACTAACCAAACTGATTTTATTGTTGTAATTTATGTTTTAATTAAAATAATAGTTTTATATGAAGTCACCACGTTGGTGAGCAGTGTTTGCTTTAGTTGGGCTCTTGACCCTCCGACATTAGTTTTCTGGCTGCTTTAACTGTGTTTTTAAAGCACTTTTGTTGTGGCATGGAAAGTCAAAAAGCCATGGCCAGGTGATTTGGCTCTTTAATGATGATTATATTAATCATCATATAGCGGCTGAATTACTAAACTCATTCAGATTCTAATGCTCTGGTTATAGAGGTAATGTGTTAATTGTGTAGCATGCATAATAAAAGCCATGTGGTTTACATTATAAACTCATGCATCGTTGTGGCAATCAAACAATTTGCAGGACCAAAAAAAAGGTTTAATCTATGGCATTATTTAGACAAACACAGACATCAAGAATCAGTGTTTGCATCTCTACAGTGGTGAAAAAAAAAAATCACAATTCAGATGCATAATTTATTCATGCCGCAATGCATGCTGGGACTCATTGGAGAGTTTTGATTGGTGGTACCCAGCATGCACTGCAGCATTAAGCTTTTCATTGATTGTCACCATTGTTGAGATTCATACACTGATTCTTGATATCTGTTTGTGTCTAATGATTGCCATAGATTAAAACCTTTTGTGCACTATTTTTTTTTTTAATTCTGCATATTAGATTGCCACAACAGTGCTCATGCTATAGAATCAACTGGCCACTATTATGATTAAACAAAATTAATAACACATAAACAGAATCTTAGACTCTGAACAAGACCAGTGATCACTAGATGATGATTATATAATCATGAACAAAGAGACAAATCATCTGACCATGTGTTTTCTTGGCTTTCCATGCTGTAACTAAAGTGCTTTATAAACACAGTTAAAGCAGCCAGAAAACTAATGTCGGAGAGTCAAGGGTCAAGAGCCCAACTAAAGCAAACACTTCTCACCATCATGGTGACTTCATATAAAACTATTATTTTCAATAAAACATCAACATCCACAGAAATAAAATCAGTCTGGTTGGTAATGTGTGAAGCTGGTAATGCAGTTTGTGGAGTTGTTTAATCCTCCTCTGATGAGATCTTCAGAGATTTAATGCCTTCTTTTATCTTCAGTTGATTTCATCTACAGCTGTGGCTGAAGTCAGCTGTAGTTCTCGTGTTTCTCTTTCCTTCAGTGATTCTGCTCATTATCATCAGGTGTTCATCATTAATGCTCAATCATCTCTTAATTATCTCATTAACTTCAACACTGCTTCAATGGTACTTTAACTCATTAGTGAGCACACACATGGACACTAGGAAGTGTTCATTTAACGTCTGCAATGTTTCTGTGTACTATTACATAAATCTTAACTGTTTAATTTACGTGTAACTGGGATTAATCAGTCACATTCAGTTTATTAATATAATTAAATAAATCTTACCTGTTTCATTTATAAATGATTCACAAATAAGATTTTTATTACTGATTCTCAGATAGTGATTCTTAGTAAGTTGATTAATTTGTTTGTTAAAATTACATAATCCAAATGCATGGAACATTTATATGCAATTCAAATACATGTTTAGACATTTTTTAAGTGCATAAATGTGTAAAGTGACTTACATTTTTAAGATTAACAAAAATTTGTAATTGTCAACAATATTTGCATGTCAAATTAACAAACTAGTTTTTACAGTATTTTCTCAAAAAAACGTACAGGTTTTTAATACCAATATTTGTAGTTTTATCAAATAAAATTTTATTATAATCACATGTTGTAAATATAACAAAATATTCTGTTTAATAGTTTACAAAATGTCACTGTGATTCAAACTAAAAATATATGCTTTTGGGTTTTCTATTATTTTCTTTAGGGATTTTACATTGTTTTTCTGTAAATTTCACTGGCATTAGGTTAAATCTATTGCAGTTATTCACCGTATACAGTAAGGAAACTTTGTGTTAACCAAATAACAGTTTTTAACTGTAGCATTTTTACAACCTTTGACCGTTAAAATCACGACCATTTTTTACAGTGTATATGCCATTTTAAATGGTCGCACAAGCTATACAAATTGGGAGATGTATGCTCGCATCCCGCAAACTGACAAAGCACAGCATCCATTTGAGCAGGTCTGCAGTTAACCTTTTTTGTCTGTGTGTGCTTACGACGCATATGTGACTTTAGTGCAGACAGAGTCTGAAAACTACAAGGACAAGTCGGCAAACCACAGTTGAACCTAAAATTAGCCAGGTTCCTATGCATTATGATATGGTGGTAAAATCTACAATGCGTTCGCACAGATAACTTGCAGTGTTTGCACACAAACTGCGCAACCATCTTGACTGTTGTTTTGTTAAACCGTCTGTTAACGATATAAGGTTAACGTTTTAATATAAGAGTCTTATAACGTCATATAATCACCAGCTTCTGCTTACCAGTTTCCTCAGATGACGGTAACTGCCAGAAAATAACTCCCAAGACACCTCCGACGTTCCAAATGGCGGCGAACTTTAAACAAAAACAAAAGATTCACTTCAAAATACTGTTATTACAACCGCCGTCTTTAGTGTTGCCTCACTTTTCTTTCGGTATTTTAAGATAGTTTGCTGTTAACGTAAAGTCCCCCTGCTTAGCTAATTTACATTAAATAGGTAGAGTAACAATAAAAGAGCTTCTTTTTTCTGTTTCACTAACTATTAGTCAATGTAAACTTTATTCACCCCGTTGAAGTAACGTTACGTTAAATCACAAGGATGACGGCAGTCACGTAAACACTCGCCTTGACAAACAGGCAGAAAAAAAGGCTCCTGACAAGAAATTTGCTTAACTCACTCAATTTGTAGCACTGGTTCATGTTATGTTGTTGTTAATAAGTGAATGCATTTGAAAATATCTCAGTTTTACATAAAATAATGACAGAAATAATACTAACCTTTTTGTTGAGTCTTTCCTCAGTTGCCCCCACCAACCGAAAAAAAAAAAACTTGAAAAGAAGTCTCCATTGTCATTGGTCAGTTTTTCGCGGGCATTGTCGCTACTGTAAATCGATTTACAGTAGAGAATAATTACAGTAGTAAACATATATTTTCCCATAATCCTTTGCTATTAACAGTATTATACTGTAGGTACATTTAACAGTATTATACTGTACATATTACAGTAAAATACTGTTCAAATTACAAAAATCCATTACAGTGTATATATATATATATATATATATATATATATATATATATATATATATATATATATATATATATATAGGTGGAAAAATTTCCAAAGAGCATTGTAAAAATACATTAAAATGATGCACTGCACTGTAAAAAATGATCGTGATTTTAACGGTCAAAGGTTGTAAAAATGCTACAGTTAAAAACTGTTATTTGGTTAACACAAAGTTTCCTTACTATATATGGTGAATATCTGCAATAGATCTAACCTTATGCCAGTGAAATTTACACAAAAACAATGTAAAATCCCAAAAGAAGATTATAGAAAATCCAAAAGCATATATTTTTAGTTTGAATCACAGTGACATTTTGTAAACTATTAAACAGAATATTTTGTTATATTTACAACATGTGATTATAATAAAATTTTATTTGATAAAACTACAAATATTGGTATTAAAAACCTGTACGTTTTTTGAGAAAATACTGTAAAAACTAGTTTGTTAATTTGACATGCAAATATTGTTGACAATTACAATTTTTTGTTAATCTTAAAAATGTAAGTCACTTTACACGTTTATGCACTTAAAAAATGTCTAAACATGTATTTGAATTGCATATAAATGTTCCATGCATTTGGATTATGTAATTTTAACAAACAAATTAATCAACTTACTAAGAATCACTATTTAAGAATCAGTAATAAAAATCTTATTTGTAAATAAGATAATTATATAATAGATAATGTACATAAGTGATTAGAAAAAAATAAGAAGAAACATAGTTAATTCAATGAAAATGCATCAAATGCGAAGTGTCACGTGGGGAATTCTGGGAATGTCAATTTACAGTTTTTCACTGTTAATTACACAATGACCTGTTCTTTTTCACTTCGAAAAACTGTACATTTAACGGTGTTTAACTGTTAAATAAAATAAAATGTATAAACTTGTAAATTATACAGTTTTAACCTGTAAAATAAATGTTTTTAACCGTAATTATTACATTATAAACCTTTAAATTATATGGTGCTGTCCCGTAAAACCTAAAACCTTACTGCCGTATTTTTTACGGTAAAGTTCTGGCAACCACAGCTGCCGTTTTTTTACCGTAAATTTTATGGGGAAAAACGTCTCGGTTACGTATGTAACCCTCGTTCCCTGAAGGAGGGAACGGAGACGTACGTCAGAACTGAACCGACGAATGGGATCTTACTTTAGAGACCAATCCTACTTCGAGCATCTAACAACGAGCCAATGAAATTTGGCATGCGATCACGCATTCCACGCTCCGCCCCGCAGCGCGGGTATAAATAGGAAGTGGAATGGTAGATCAGCGCTTTTCCTACTGAGGAGCCGAAAGGTGACCGGACTCCCAGCGGAAGCACAGCATCTGGCGACGGGACGTACGTCTCCGTTCCCTCCTTCAGGGAACGAGGGTTACATACGTAACCGAGACGTTCCCTTTCAGTCGGTCACGTTCGACGTACGTCAGAACTGAACCGACGAATGGGATCCCTATGGAAAACGCCAGGATGCTGGCCCTTCCAGCGTCCTGCTTGAGCGCACTGCACCGTCTAGTATGGTACGGAAGTCAGGGCTCCAAGCAGGGAGTACAGTCACTGCTGTTTCTGCAAGACCCACTCAGAATGACTATTGGATAACGCTGGGAAAGCGTGCCTACCTCGTACTTGAGAGAGAGGGTACGCTGCGGGGCCACGTCCTTCAGGGAAGGAGAGGTGGCAGAATACACATAAGGACTAACCTGGCAGGGTAGTGCAACATATGGCAGTCTCTGGGGTGGTTCCAGCCTGATTGAAGGGGGGAAAGAACACGCCCAGAGACGACAGAGCGGGCTCTGTCGAGGGAAAGACACGGGGCTAGCCCGAAGGGTAGCTGATACCGTGGAAGAATACACATATGGGGTTGCCGTGAGGGAACCGCTACATATGGAACCCAGCCTACAGCCACGTTTCACAAGCATACGGGTGCAGGCCTGGCGTCAGACGGTCCGCAACGTCTGACACCGGAGGGGTGACGGAGGAGCTCGACAGGGTTAGCCGGTTTCCCGGGGAACACAACTGGAGACAATAGGCGCACGTATCCGGCCCAGAGGGCGGGAGTGGCGTTTCGCAAGCCGACACTTAGAACGGGCACTTAGCGCTCCTGGCCACTGGGGGCGAGGATGCGGGAAGATACCGGCTCTACACGTAAGCTATAGAATCTAGCAAACGTGTTAGGTGTCGCCCAGCCCGCAGCTCTACATATGTCTGTCAGCGAGGCGCCTTGCGCCAGCGCCCAGGAAGAAGCAACACTCCGAGTGGAGTGAGCTCTTACACCGAACGGGCAAGGCACGTCTTGGGACTGGTAGGCCAAGACTATAGCATCCACTATCCAGTGGGCTAACCTCTGCTTGGAGACAGCCTTTCCCTTCTGCTGGCCTCCGTAACAGACGAAGAGTTGCTCTGAGGTCCGAAGGCTTTGGGTCCGGTCAACGTAAGCGCGAAGAGCGCGGACCGGACACAGCAAAGCCAGGGCTGGGTCTGCCTCCTCCGAAGGCAGCGCTTGCAGGTTCACCACCTGATCCCGGAAGGGAGTGGTAGGAACCTTGGGCACATATCCGGGCCGGGGTCTCAGGACGACGTGAGAGTTACCTGGCCCGAACTCTAGGCACGATTCGTTGACCGAAAGTGCATGCAGGTCCCCTACCCTCTTGATCGAGGCCAATGCCGTCAGGAGCACTGTCTTCATTGACAAGATTTTCAACTCACAAGACGCCAAGGGCTCGAAGGGAGGGCTCTGAAGTGCTCGGAGCACTAGAGCTAAGTCCCAAGAGGGTATCGAGGATGGACGAGGAGGATTTAGTCTCCTCGCACCTCTGAGGAACCTGACGATTAGGTCGTGCTTCCCCACGGACTTACCTTCTACTACATCATGGTACGCTGCTATTGCTGCAGCATATACCTTGAGGGTGGAGGGAGACAGCCTTCTCTCCAACCCATCTTGCAGGAAGGAAAGCACGACACTGATCGAACACCTTCGGGGGTCTTCCCGGCGGGAAGCGCACCACTCAACGAACAGGTTCCACTTCAGAGCATAGAGGCGCCTCGTAGAGGGGGCTCTAGCTGAAGCGATGGTATCTACGACAGCTTGTGGTAGTCCATCTAGAACCTCCGCGTCCCGTCCAGGGACCAGACATGAAGATTCCAGAGGTCTGGACGCGGGTGCCATAGCGTGCCCCGTCCCTGAGAAAGAAGGTCCTTCCTCAGGGGAATCGGCCAAGGAGGGGCTGTCGCGAGGAGTGTGAGTTCTGGGAACCAGGTCCGGTTGGGCCAATACGGCGCAACTAACAAGACCTGCTCCTCGTCCTCCCTGACCTTGCACAGAGTCTGTGCAAGAAGGCTCACTGGGGGAAACGCATACTTGCGTAGGTCCCGGGGCCAGCTGTGCGCCAGTGCATCTGTGCCGAGGGTACCCCCGGTCAGGGAATAGCACCACTGGCAATGGGTCGAGTCCGGAGAGGCAAACAGGTCGACCTGTGCGGCTCCGAACTGGTCCCATATCAGCTGGACCGCCTGGGGGTGGAGTCGCCACTCTCCCGGAGGTGTCGGCTGACGAGAGAGCTCGTCGGCTGTCTGGTTCAGCACACCAGGGACATGAATGGCCCGAAGCGACCTCAGCTGCTTCTGACTCCACAGGAGGAGGTGGCGGGCGAGTTGGAGCAGACGACGGGAGCGTAGACCACCCTGACGGTTGATGTACGCAACGGCCGTGGTGCTGTCCGTACGGACCAGTACATGCTTGCCACGCAGCGGCCCCTTGAGGCGGCGGAGTGCCAGATGTACTGCCAGTAACTCGAGGCAATTGATATGCCAATGCAATTGCGGCCCCGTCCACAGACCAGCAACTGCATGCCCGTTGTACGTGGCCCCCCAGCCCGTGGTGGAGGCATCCGTGAATAGCACAGCATGCCTGGACACTTGTTCTAGGGGCACCCCGGCCCGGAGAAACGAAGTGCTGGACCACGGGCTGAAGGTTTGGCGGCAGTAAGGAGTCACTGGGACCCGGTACTGACCGCTCTGCCACGCCCACCTCGGGACTCGGCCATTGAGCCAGCGTTGAAGCGGTCTCATATGAAGCAATCCGAGCGGCGTGACCGCGGCTGCAGATGCCATATGCCCCAGGAGCCTCTGAAAGAATTTCAGTGGGACGGCTGTCCTGCTCTTGAACATATTCAAGCAGTTCAACACCGACTGGACTCGCTCCTCGGTGAGGCGCGCCGTCCGGTTGACCGAGTCCAGCTCCATACCGAGATAAGAGATCCTCTGTGTGGGACAGAGTTTGCTCTTCTCTCGGTTGACCCGAAGGCCCAACTGGCTGAGGTGACTGAGCACCAGGTCCCTGTGTTCGCACAACTGGTCCTTCGACTGGGCTAGGATCAGCCAATCGTCGAGGTAGTTGAGAATCCGAACGCCGCGTTCTCTGAGTGGAACAATGGCTGCCTCCGCGACCTTCGTAAAGACGCGGGGCGACAGGGACAGCCCGAAGGGCAGGACCTTGTACTGATATGCTTTCCCCTCGAACGCAAAGCGTAGGAACGGTCTGTGTCGAGGGAGAATAGACACATGGAAGTACGCGTCCTTCAGGTCGATCGCTGCAAACCAATCCTGGGGACGGATGCATTGGAAAATGCGTTTCTGCGTCAACATCCTGAACGGGAGCTTGTGCAGGGCCCGATTCAGAACTCGCAGGTCCAGGATTGGCCGTAACCCACCCCCTTTCTTGGGCACAATGAAGTAGGGGCTGTAAAACCCCGTCTTCATATCGGCTGGAGGAACCGGCTCGATCGCGTCCTTCGCCAGTAGGACCTCGATCTCTGACCGCAAGACTTGAGCATCGCTGCTTCGCACGGAGGTGAAGAGGATGCCCTTGTACTTGGGTGGCCGGCGTGCGAACTGAATCGCGTAGCCGAGTCTGATGGTACGGATGAGCCAGCGAGACGGCCTGGGGAGACCTAGCCAGGCCCCCAGAGACCGTACAAGCGGGACCAACGGCACCACAGACGTGCCCGGGGTGGGGCAGCGAAGCGGAGTACTCTGGCCCGACTCGGGAGGCCCGGAGGCGGCCCGTAGTGTTGCCTGAGCACTCCTGGTTTGGACAGAGAGTGGGTGAGAAGGCCCGGGGGCGTCCTCGGAGCCCACTCTGCTGTCCACTGCCCGGAGGCAGGGAAGTGAAGCACTCAGCCCCGACCCGGAAGGCCCGTGGGCGGCCCGGAGTGTTGACTGAGTGCTCACAAGAGAGGCAGTGTGTGGGTGAGAAGGCCCGGGGGCGTCCTCGAGGCCCACACAGCTGCCCCCTGGCGACGGGAGGGTAGGAAAGGAGTGACAAGGCCCGTGGGCGTCGCACACTGCCAACCTGACCCTCTTGGGGCCCAGAGAGAGAGGAAATTGCTCTTTTGGTGAAAATGTGGGTACCGCTGGACTCCGGAGAGCCAGCGGCAGAGATGTTGTGACCAGTGTTGCCCCCCCGGTCCTCCTCCGGGGGGGTGGGAGGGATGCGGACATCATCTCCCTCAGAGCAGCTCCTCTTCTCCCTGGGCTGCCCGTCTCAGGGCCGCTTCCCCTTACGCTTGCCGGCAGGTTTGGCGGGCCCTTGGACGGGTTGGGCGGCCCCCTTGCGTCCGGCGCCCTGCTTCGCGGGTGGAGGCTGCTGCTTGGGCTTGGCAGGGGCGGAGGCGGACGCTGGAGGACGCCCTCGGCGACGAGCAGACTGGGGGGCTGCCCCGGGCGGCTGGGTGGAGGCAGCAGCGGGCCGCCGGGGCAGGATGTTTTTGATGGCCTCCGTCTGCTTCTTGGCCACCGAGAACTGCTGGGCAAAGTCCTCGATGGCGTCGCCGAAGAGGCCGGCCTGACAGACAGGGGCGTTTAGAAACCGAACCTTGTCCGAATCCCGCATGTCTGTCAGGTTCAGCCACAGGTGGCGTTCCTGGACCACCAAGGTGGACATCGCCCGACCCAGGGAGCGGGCCGTGACTTTCGTCGCCCGGAGGGCGAGGTCCGTCGCGGCTCGCAGTTCCTGCATAACTGCCTGGTCGGAACCACCCTCGTGCAGTTCCATGAGCGCTTTGGCCTGGTGGACCTGCAGGAGCGCCATGGCATGCAAAGCTGATGCAGCTTCTCCGCAGGCTGCGTAAGCCTTGCCCGTCAAGCCGGACGAGAACTTACACGCCCGGGAGGGGAGACGCGGGGCGTGCCTCCAGTCCGCAGCGGTCTTAGGACACAGGTGCATCGCAACCGACCGCTCGACTGGAGGGATCCCCTCGTAGCCCTTAGCTGCACCACCATCGAGAGTGGTGAGGATGGAGGAGTCAGTCGATCGCTGGCGTACGCTATACGGCGCTACCCAGGACTTCGTGAGCTCCTGATGCACTTCCGGGAAGAAAGGCACCGGGGCGGGACGCAGAGAACCAGCGCGACCCGTCCCGAGAAACCAATCATCCAGCCGCGAAGGTTCGGGACGTGGTGGAGGGTTCCACTCAAGCCCGACACTTGCGGCGGCCCGGGCAAGCATAGCCGTAAGTTCCAGGTCAGACTCGGGCAACGCTGTCACACCCGAAGGGGGCAACGCAGCCGAGTCTTCATCCTCGGAACCCATTAGCTCATCCCCCGATGCAGCAACCGACATCTGGTCCTCCGCCGGAGCCCCAAAAGAGACGACTGGCGCTCCACGTGGGAGGTCAGCGCGCCCTTCCGGAAGCTCCACCGGTACAGTGGAGGGGGGAGGGGCCCGAGGAGCCGTGAGACCCGTCGGGTTTACCCTGACCGACACCCTCAGGTCCCCACCAAGGTCATCAGCCAAAGTAGTAGCCCTCTGCTTTGCAGCTGGAGGACCACTAGATCGGGGGATGGACGATGGTGTTCCACCTCTTCTGAGGTACTGGAGACGGGACCGCAACACTGCAATGGACATATTCCCGCAATGGGAACATGTCTCATCCACGAACGCAGCCTCAGCGTGCTGTGCGCCCAGACACGAGAGACAACGAACGTGTCCGTCAAGCGGGGACAGAAATCGACCGCACCCAGAAACACACGGCTTGAATGACATCTTGAAAAAGACGCAGGGTCAAACCGTGTTGCTCTTTTGTGAATGGAAGTTTTGCTCTTTTAGTGCTGAAGCACTCAGGGAGATGACCGCGGCTCCACGCAGTTCGATAGTGCAAGCCTGCGTGAGCTCTCAGTGATATGTATGTGTGAGCGCCCAGCGAACCAACTGTAATGTGTGTGTGTAAGGAAACGCTCAGCGAACCAAAGCTCTTTGTACACTCTATCACTGAAGTGGACGGTCTCTCGCTGACGCGCCGTATCACCCGCACTGGCAAACTCTTTCACAGGATATTCACGACTCGTAGTCAGAAAGCTCTTCGTAGAAACAGCAATGAAGACTGTTCGGCTCCGAAGTAGAAAGCGCTGATCTACCATTCCACTTCCTATTTATACCCGCGCTGCGGGGCGGAGCGTGGAATGCGTGATCGCATGCCAAATTTCATTGGCTCGTTGTTAGATGCTCGAAGTAGGATTGGTCTCTAAAGTAAGATCCCATTCGTCGGTTCAGTTCTGACGTACGTCGAACGTGACCGACTGAAAGGGAACTGTTGTTTTTACAGGAAAACGTTGGCAGCTGCTGTTACCAGAGAATTATGAAACTATGCACACTATGAAATTCAAAATTAGGCGTGGTTAGAGGAGGTTTTTTTTTGTTTTTTGTTTTTTTTACATAAATATAAATATAAAACCAGTAAGTATTACATCAAAATGTAAAGACAAAAAGAAAAAAGGAAACAAAAAGCATAAGATTTATGTATTTATATTGCATATAAATTTTCAATGGATTTTTTTACATAAACAAAATAATAAACTTAATGTGATTCATATTTCTAAGTATACACAGATTAAACGAGTAAGATTTGTGTAATTATATTAATAAACTGAATGTGATTGATATATGCCAGTTATACGTAAATTAAACAGTTAAGAATTATGGAAAAGCACACCGAAAAATGCTCATGTTAAATTAACACTTCCCGGTGTTCATGTGTGTGCTCACTAATGAGTTAAAGTACCATTGAAGCAGTGTTGATGTTAATTAGATAATTAAGTGATGATAGAGCATTAGTGGTGAACACCTGATGATAACCATGATGGTGAACAGTGTTTTCTTTAGTTGGGCTCTTGACCCTTATATCTTTCCCATTCATTTTCTGGCTGCTTTAACTGTGTTTACAAAGCACTTTTGTTAAAGCATGGAAAGCCAAGTAAGAAACATGGCCAGGTGATTTGGCTCTTTAATGATGACATAATCATCACGTAGTGGTTGAATCATTGAGCTCATTCAGATTCTAATGCTCTGGTTAGAAAGGTGATGTGCTGTATGTGTAAAAATATCCATGTGGTTTGCAGTATGAAATCCAGTATGATTGTTGTAATCAAACAATATGCAGGTTTTTAAAAAAAGTTTTAAACTACAGCATTATTTAGACACACACAGACATCAAGAATCAGTGTATGTATCTCTACAATGGTGACAAAAAAAAAAATCAGATAAACATCTACTCTTAACATGAAACAAGCTACCATAAAACGTCACAAGAAAAACAGCAAAAGTAAAAAAAAAAAAGTTGTAAGAATCAAAGAAAATTTGTCAATTTGATGGATAATTTATTCATGCCGCAATGCATGCTGGGACCCATTGGAGAGTTTTGATTGGTGGTACCCAGCATGCACTGCAGCATGAAGCTTTTCATTGATTGTCACCATTGTTGAGATTTATACACTGATTCTTGATATCTGTTTGTGTCTAATAATTGCCATAGATTAAAACCTTTTGCACACTTTTTTATTTTTTATTTTTTAGCTCTGCATATTATTAGATTGCCACCACATTGCTGAAACTCATGCTGTAGAACGAAATAGCTAGTTGGCCACTATTATGAATAAAACAAAATTAACACACATAACAAGGACCTTAGACTCTAAAAAAGACCAGTGATCACTAGATGATGATTATACATCATGAACAAAGAGCCAAATCACCTTGCCATGTTTTTGCTTTGCTTTCCATGCCATAACAATAGTGCTATAAACACAGTTAAAGGGGTACTTCAGTGCTGGGAAGATGAATCTGTATTTAAACTGGGTCATCAATGTAGTAGAAATGTGAAATTATTTTTGAATTTGGTGCCTTCTAGACTGAGAAAAGACATAAAATGTATTTTTGTCCCATGGGGATGAAAGACTACAATTCCCAGAATGCTTCGCTGCCCTGTGAGGCCATTCCCAAAGCCACAACTACTAGATTACTGTGACTGAGTTAGAGAACAGAGAAGACACTAGAAGAATATAATGAGTGAATCACAGCACTGAGCACTGACTGCAGGAGTGAGATAAATGAGCTGAATGAGCTCTCGTGATGAGCGCTGAGGTAATCACGACTACATTCGCGGCATACATTCACAACGCGAGTTCAGTCCGGCGCGTTTCAGTTCATGCCTTTGCAAGCTTAACTTTCACAGAAATTAATTTGAGAAGTTAAAAGACTTACATTGCTCATCATAGCTCCGTTTAAATGAGTGCCTGCAGCTGAGCTGAGCTCTGAGTGTGATCTCCATCCCCTATGCACGGATTCAAAACATGCGGAAATGGCTCCCTCTGCTGGCTGTAGTCTTTAGCCTTTGGCCAAACATTCCTCCTATGATGCAAAAATCGTCAATTTGCATCATAGGAGGAATTTTTCCAGAAATAAAATGCATAAATCTCTTCTCAGGGGGATATGAGGGGGGAAAGCACAATCATTTGAATATACTCCAGGGTTTCTACTGATACAAAGCCATATACTAATCGCTGAAGTAACCCTTTAAAGCAGCCAGAAAACATAAGTTTTTACAATATTTAGATATCAAATTAACAAAATAGTTTTTAAAGTATTACAGTAGTTCTCTGTTGTTGATACCAATTTTGTAGGTTTAACAAACAAATTTGTTTATAATCACATGTTGTTGTAAATATAACACAATATTCTGTTTAACAGTTTACAAAAGTTCATTGTGATTTAAACAAAAAATATATGTTTTTGGGGTTCTAATAATATTCTGTTGGGTTTTTACTTTGTTTTTTTGTAAATTTTACAGGCATAAGGTTAGATCTATTACAGTTATTCACCGTATATAGTACGGAACCTGTACTGTTTCCTACAGAAACTTTCTGTTTACCAAATAACAGTTTTTTACCGTAGAATATTACAACCTTACACCGTTAAAATCACGGTCATTTTAATGACAGTAGCCTATATTTTATTGCAAAATAATGCATTATTTTATTTATCAAAATAAACGGTATGGTAAATGGGACAAACTTTGCATCTAAAGTTCTTTTAAACAAGTGTTAACATAGACATTATTAAAAATATTTTATTTTAACCAATTATTTGTAAAAATAATGTGTGACTTTTGGCCTGTGTAAAAGGCCCATCTTACCACCTTATTATGAGTTTTTTAAACTAACCACTTTTGATTTATTTATGATTTACAAAATGACTCAGGTCCCCTGTTAGATAGTAAATCACGACGCCTGTGTGTTTGCTGTGACATTTCTTATCATCACAAACACACTGTAAAGATTTAGAGTTTTTACAGCAATACCTTAGCCTGACAAGCCAGACCCACATCAAGATGTTTGGTCTGGAAACTCACCATAGACAGGGCTCAATCCGAGGGGCGGGATAAACGGTTGTCTTTCAAACTCCCTCTGCACGCGATAGGATAGCGCTACACCAACCAGAGCAACATGAAGGTGAAGCAGAGCTCGCTGACTGATTAAACATTCGCCGTATCAGGTTGGCTAAACTCCGAACACATCTTCCCTTTTTAAGAATGACTTCAGTGTCACTATTTGTTCTTTTCTCAGAGAAAAGCTTAACTCCAAGTCTTCCAGAGTCACGGTCAGAGCTGATTCGAAAGACCGCCGCCGTTTGCCAGTTTCTATGTTTACTAGAAGCACACAAGTGCAACTCGGCCGTCGTCATTATGGCCCCGCCCGCCGACTCTATACACAATGGCCCTCATTTATCAAAAGTGAGTACACCAAATTTCCAGCGTACACCTTGCGTACACCCAAACCCACGGTGACTTTGAGATTTATCAATATGGACGTTGGCGTACGGCACGCTCAAATCCTACGCCAGCTCAGGAGGTGGTGTACGCACGTTTGAGTTAGTGGGAAAATGCGCAGAAAAACAATTCCTAACACCACAAAACGCACTGACAAGATATGCTATATGACCCACTGTTAAAAACCACAACAACAACATTTAGTGTTTATTTTTGTGCAACATGAACGTCAATGTTTAATTTGTGTGACTTTACCAAAGCATTTGATTTGTAGGCATATGTATTCCTCCAGTCGCGAGCCTGTGCGCTTTATCTGACGTTTCAGGCCCGCGCCTGGCTCAGCAGCTACGCACGGACTGGGACTAAAATAATTCAGACTGACAAAATAATAAAAATGACCTTCTTCTTTTAAATAATAATAAAATCAATAAAAACCGCATTCTTTTTCTAAATAACAAGCGTCATTAAGAATAATAATCATAATAATAAGAAGAAGAATCTTACAAATTGTCATGTAATTATTAATGTGGATGAATCTTACTCCACATCACATCATCATCACTATTGTACACCCCAATACATGTGCCGTGATACGAAATTAAATGCTAATTGTTTCAAAACGTGCTGTAAAATAATGCATTGTGATGGTAATTTATCATCCAAACAGCTATTTAAACTGCTGGAGTGCGCTTCTCAACCCCCACACTAACAGTAGCTACTCGTAATTCGGGTCCATATTTTGTTTTTGTGAGCGCCTTTAATCCCACTCTTTAAACTCCCAAATAAAACAATTTCGTTTTTTTTCCCCACTTCCCTGGTGATGGTCTCGATGGGCGTGTCTCAATCATCTCAATAGTTCAGTAGTCAGAGCACTGATCAGGGAGTCAGCCCGTTGACTTATGTCCTAATCAGTGCCCTGACTAGTGGACTAGTGAGATGATTGAGCGCGCCCGATCTCCACGTCGGAGAAGTTTCGTTTCTTTGCCATCTTCTGTTTGTCCATGGCGTAAAATGAGGGCGTGCGGGAGGCAGAGACTTGAATATATAGGGGCGTGTTATTCTAATGACGATCGTTTTCAGCCGTGGGATTTATCAAGGGCAAGTATTGTGTACACCTGAATTGCAGAGGTGCGCACAGTTTCATAAATCCGGCAGTGAGAGGAGTGTAAGCATAATCTTACGCCAACATATACACCCGTTTCTACGCAAGATTGATAAATGAGGGCCAATGTGATTGGGCTGTCCAGATTCTGAGGAACACAGCTCAGATGGGTATAGGCCTATGTCACGCTACAATTGAAGACCGGAAGAACGTCTCGGAGTGGGGATACGGCTCTTCCGGTTAGCGGTATACAATGGCGGAGGCTGATATATACCGCTGGACCAAGTCTCTCCGCAATCTGCCTGAAGTCACTTACGAGGATGTAGTTAGAATTGTGAATGAACACTCTCAAGTAGAGACTTCAAAACTGCGAAAGGGGTACAAGTTCTTCTGGGAGAAATTCATTTTCAACTACAGAGGTAAGCGTTTGAATTCTGCTGACACGCTGTCGCTAGCTAGCTTGACTGTCAAAGTCACGTGTATTTATATATATATATAATATTTTATATATTTATATAAAACATCCTTTTTTAATTAATCGAAACATTTTTTTAATCATTGGTAGTAATGTGTATTTAGTTTCTCAGTGGCTCCGAAACTTTGCCTGACGAGCCCCGAGATGTTGAGTAAGTTAGCATAACTTGGCACTGCCTAACGTTACTGTACAGGTAAATGTAGCTAGCATGTCAGATAAGCTCCAGGTTACTGATAGAACATATTTGAGAGATATTATTCGGGGGGAAATGTGGCTGGGTTGCTGTCATAGGCTATCAATTGCCATATATTTTGCTGTATGGTGTGATAATCTTTCCCTCTATTACTGCAGTGTCAGATTTAGTTAATATGGAAGTGGCAGTTCGGGCGAACTGCTACTGTTCTATGAGGAAAAACGAGGAGCCTCAAACCCTGCAGGTTTCAGTGCTAGAATGACAAGGCTGAAGTCATGCTCTATCCATGCATAACTAGCTTTTTGTAATCCTTTGTGCATCAATGGGACTGTTACACTTAGGATTACCTTTCTGACCACGTTAACCAGATTTATATTTTGGGGTTCAGACATTAGGCCCCCTGAAGTTCTTCATATGTAGTGCCTAATGAATAGAGCATTGTTTCAGACCTGCACAGGTTCAGGTGCACATTCAGTGTATTATTGTTTCTTGTTGCTGTTCTAAAATTCTCTTTCTAGATCTGCTGTTGCAGATTGTAATGTTCTTTTCATGTCTGCTGTTGCAGATTCTGTGTTCTCATATTTTGTTCCTTAATCTATTGATGTTTGTGGTAAATGCAAACAAGTAGTTTATATATAAATGTGTTTTATCAACATAACATTCAAGCTTTACCTGAAATATGTTCTCCATGTCTAGATTGTGCTGCGTGCAGTTGCACCAGTGCAGTTAAATGGATGCTCCTGCTCATGTGCTGCTGGAGAGGCGTTATGCAATCATGTGGTGGCACTCCTATTTCAGACACATCACTACAGCTTTACTGGGGAGAAATGCGTTCCAACACTTCTGTCGTGCACCAGTGAGCTTCAGTCATGGCACCGACCAAGGACACAGGTTTGTGTGGTTCTAGCCAAACACTCTGTATAGTCTACTCTACTCAATAATAGTTTTTGAAGTTCTAGTATTTAGACATGTGACTTGCACTGACTCCAGTATATTTAGATGTATATTTACATTTTGACTGCAATTTTTTTCTTTTCTTTTTTTTTTTCCCTGCTCCAGGGGATTCGCCCAGAACCCACAGACCAACTTGTGGTGAGGAAACCCAAGGCACCTGGACGCAGTAGTGTCAAATCAACACTATATCGAGCCTATGCAGGTAAAATATGGTCTACAAGTTCAAAAGAAGAAACGCACACATAATTCTATAAATAATGAATACATATATATATATATCTAAATGGAGAATGACTTAAATATTCTTTTATTTCTTTAATGACTGAAATGTTCATCTGTACCTCATATTAACTATAGAATGGCTTCAGAGCACTTAATACAGTGCACAAAGCATTAATGTTGCTTTATAATGTTTTTCTGCCTTTTGTGAGGCTCAACAATAACAGAATATTATACACACAGTGCACAATAGCTAATGTTATATTAACAGGCACAATGGCTCGTTATTTTTCTTTATAGGACCCCTTCCTGACCCTGCAGTGCTGTCTATTGGAGATGAACTGCGAGACCTTCGACCTCAACCTGGAATATGCAAGATTGTCTGTGACCTTGCCAACCTAAATTTAGTGGACTCTAAGTTTGGGCCAGTCCCTCATGGTTCTGTTCTGTCTTATCAGTGCCCCCCAGAAATATCCAAAGAAATCATTAAGCACCCAGAAGCCCCCTCATTCCCACAACTTCCCCTATTAGGCTATACATTTAAACGAAACCTACAGTTTGTTGCCAGTTACCTCCACTTTTTTCACTTGCAGAGTTTAGAAGTCACCCCTGAATTGGCTAGTTTAATTGAAGAGCATACAAGGGGGCAGTCAGAAAATCCTATGTGGAAGGAAGTCCGGCTGCCCCGTTTAACTGCCAGTCGATTTGGTGACGTGTTTACTCTGAGAGGGGAGTCCTCTGCTCAGGCTCTTGCAGTGAGGATCATGAAGGGGGTAAGGCAAACACCTGCCATGAAAAGGGGTATCGACCTCGAGCCAGAAGTGTTACATCAGTATAGTGACCTGTGTAACGTCAATGTCTTCCCATCTGGTTTCATTGTTCACCCTGATGCGTCTTACCTCGGGGCTAGCCCTGATGCAAGGGTGTATGATCCCACTGCAACCCCACCCTTTGGCTTAGCTGAGGTGAAATGTCCAAATGTAGACAGTATAACAGAAGTCAAGCACATTAAGTTTGTTAATGGTAAGGCCAAACTAAAAAAAACCCACAAATATTACTGCCAAGTGCAAGGCCAGTTAGCCATCACTGGTTTGTTATGGTGTGATTTCATTACATCAACAAAAAGTGACTTGACAGTGGAAAGAATTTGGCACGATGAATCCTTAATAACTGCAATGAAGGATAAACTTGATCTGTTTTATTTCAACAGATACATGGACACATTCCTCCTGAATGCCAAGTAAATATAGCCAACAGTGATGGTAGGATCTCTGTTTCACACACACTCACTTTGGCTTCATACACACACAGTTGTCTCTAACGACCTACTGAACATACACAACACCCACACACGAATGCAAACACACACACTAAATCAGAACATGAATTCATACACACACACACACACAGTTGTTTCTAATGACTTCATACATTAAAATTGTCTCACATTCACTAAATCCGAACATGAATTCTCTCACACACACACACTAAATCAGAACATGAATTCATACGCACACACACACACTCCCTCTTAATCACACTCACACAGTTGTCTCTAACGACCTACGGAACATACACAACACCCACACACGAATGCACACACACACACACTAAATCAGAACATGAATTCACACACACACACACACACACACACACACACACACACACACACACACACACACACACACACACACACAGTTGTTTCTAATGACTTCATACATTAAAATTCTCACATTCACTAAATCCGAACATGAATTCTCTCACTCACACACACACACACACACTAAATCAGAACATGAATTCATACACACACACACACACACACACACACACTCCCTCTTAATCACACTCACACAGTTGTCTCTAACGACCTACGGAACATACACAACACCCACACACGAATGCACACACACACACTAAATCAGAACATGAATTCACACACACACACACACAGTTGTTTCTAATGACTTCATACATTAAAATTCTCACATTCACTAAATCCGAACATGAATTCTCTCACTCACACACACACACACACACACACACTAAATCAGAACATGAATTCATACACACACACACACACACACACACACACACTCCCTCTTAATCACACTCACACAGTTGTCTCTAACGACCTACGGAACATACACAACACCCACACACGAATGCACACACACACACACTAAATCAGAACATGAATTCACACACACACACACACACAGACACACAGAGTTGTTTCTAATGACCTACTGAAAAGTATTTTGGCTTCATACATTCAAATTGTCTCTCACACTTACTAAATCGGAACATGAATTCTCTCTCTCTCTCTCACACACACACACACACTCCCTCTTAATCACACTCACACAGTTGTCTCTAACGACCTACTGAACATACACAACACCCACACACGAATGCAAACACACACACTAAATCAGAACATGAATTCATACACACACTCTCTCTCCCTCTTAATCACGCTCACACAGAACATGAATTCATACACACACACTAAATCAGAACATGAATTCACACACACACACACAGAGTTGTTTCTAATGACCTACTGAACAGTACTTTGGCTTCATACATTAAAATTGTCACTATCACTACCTAATTGAGAACATGAATGCACACACGCTAAATCAGAACATGAATCCATACATACATACACACACACACACACTCACTCACAATTATGTCTAATAAATCATTACTTTGTAATATGTATGCTAATTTTTTAAGAACTGGAAAAAAAAAGCATTACTGAAAATTCAATAAACTTGAAAAATCATGTTGTGTGTTTCAATGTGTCACACTGGGATATCACCCTTCACATCTAAAGGACCTTGATAGTTTGACATTAAACAACAAGTTACCCACAGCTGATTCACAGAGCCTGAAAGGGTCAAAGGAACGGTCTTGTCCCAGATATGAAATTCTTTGACCCGTCTGATGGCCCTCTCAACCAAGATCCTAAGTCGGGCGATACTCTGGGTTTTTTCGGTGTCCTCTCTGCTGAACCTGGCACCTCTTTTAAATGGGGGGATTATGAGGGTGGCCCCAACTTCAGCAAGCATACTGTCGATGACAAAGCCTTTGTCAGCCATGCACGCATCTCCAGGCTGAAGTAGATGAAGTATCCCTGACTGCTGTGTGATCTCTCTGTCTGATATGGAACCAGTGTAGAGCTTGGAGATGAAGGTGATCACTCCACATGGGGCAATGCCAATTAGACCTTTGAAGGTGTTGGTGTTCTTATAATTTGAGAAAGTTTCAGACTGGAGGGTGAGTGATGATGGTGCCTCACACCTGATTTCTGTGCAGTCCAGAATCACTCTCACATTGGGACAGTACTGGGCAAACTTAGATGGCATTGTTGCTTGTACTCGTTCCCTTGTCATCCAAATTGGCTCTGACCCCAAGACAAGGTACAGGTAGTTGGCCCATGTGATAATGATTCTGCTCACAGTGGTGGTGCTGATGCCAAATATATCTGCTATCACCTTCTCTTTCATCCCAACAGCAACGCGACAGCAGTACAGAAATAATTCGTCAACAAGTTGCAGTGTCCTGTTAGGGCTGGGCTTCTCTAGTGCCATGACATCAGTTGTTCTCTGGGCTCTACTCCAGTACACTAACCTGGAAGCTGAGGGGGCGATGGAATTCCAAAACGACCAAAACACTTTTTCCGACGGAAACCGGGTGTAGAATCGGAATTCGTCGTCCGTCGCACAGTACCGGTTGATGGTCAGTGTACAGGACAGATCCCTTAGTTGGCATTCTAAAGCTCTCACTTTAGCTTCCAGTAGCCTGATGGTTTCGGCAGCATCTACAACACCCGCGCAGGCATAGTTGTGGTCAGAGGCAGGTTCGGGATTACCGGCGGCAGACTGTTCGTCCTCTTCAGCCGCGGACGCGGCAGCACTAGCCTGAACACCCTGTACTACTCCTAGGCGTGTGTTAACGCGCTCAAAAACTGACCGGCGACGGGGCTGATCATTCCCCCAGTTATTCCAAGGAAACCGGGTAGGTCTACTATTAACTTTAAGTCGCTTCCGACCACTTTCGGAGACGTATATGCTGTCTGTATCGAAATGCAAACTGCAAACGAAAGTGCTGCCCCGGAGAATATGAAAAGAAGGGCCCTCATCCCTCTTAATTAATTGCACCCAAGATTTGCGGAGTGTTTCATCCTTCGGGAAAGCGTGGAAACTGAGGTATGGCTGTCTACGTCCTGATGTAGAACAACCCGGTACACTACAAGAACAACTGCGGGCGGAGGCTGCCATTATTATTGTTATTGCTAGAAACGACCGGAAGTTATGATTCCCTACTCCGCGTTCCGGAAGCAGGAAGTGTGACATAGGCCTATTGAGAGTGCCTAGACGACACTTGCGGGCAAATTAAATTTGCTGCCGCTAGGGTGCGTCTAGATTTCTAGGCTAGCAATGCCTGAGTTTAAAGGGTTAAATCAAGCAGAAATAGCTCTCTAATGTATTAATTGCAGGTCATTATTGAATAGTGATTATGTTACACACACACTGACTCATCGCGACGCCTGTGTGTTTGCTGTGACATTTTTTATCATCACAAACACACTGTAAAGATTTAGAGCTTTTACAGCAATACCTGAGTTTAAAGGGTTAAATCAAGCAGAAATAGCTCTCTAATGTATTCATTGCAGGTCATTATTGAATAGTGATTATGTTACACACACACTGACTCAGGTCCCCTTTTAGATAGTAAATCACGACACCTGTGTGTTTGCTGTGACATTTCTTATCATCACAAACACACTGCAAAAGACAAAAGCTTAATTTTCAGATTAACAACAGGAAACATTAGCAAACAGTAGTATTGCTGTCTCAATGTTTTGCTGTATCATATTTATTTTATTTAAAATCCAGATGATATCTATAGTAAAATGCCCGCAATTGCTCTTTCCATAGACTGGTGTCCGAGTCTAAGCTGTCTTCCAGCTGACTGTGAAAGGCTTTTCAATGGTGTGAGATTGTGATGTTGCATCAAACTGCAACTCCTGAACCTGAGGGAGAGGAAGAGACACTCAAGGTCAGCAGTTACTACACAAATCCTCTTTACAGAATTAAAAAATAAAAATCAATGTAGAAAACTATTACATTTATTAAATAACTATTAAATATATTTTTTATTTAAATTACATTTTACTTTTTAAACACTGTGTATCAGTTGTTTTGACAGTATGAAGCTAAAGTATATGTTTGCATGAAGCATCTGACCTCAGCATTATATGTGAATGGCAGGTTGGCATCAGGCTGGCCATTCACACTCATAGTAACTTGAGTAACGGGTGCTGTTACACCCCACACCTTCACCACACCCAGGGTCAACCTATCGGTCTCAGCCAGACCGTCTGTAGGAACCGCGCTGGTCAGAACACCCTATACATCACACAGGACAGCCGTTACACACAAGTAAACACACAGGACATTTGCAACACACATATAAACATACAGGACAACCATTAAATACATATAAACACAGGACAGCCATTACACAGATTTAAAAACACAGGACAGCTGTTACACACATGCATATTTAAAGTGTGAGCAAACTGTTGACAGTAAAACATCCAGGGGGGTATTCCAGAAAGCAGGTCATGTGACATAGCCGAGTATGTTTAAGAGTAAGTTAGCGAAAAACCTCAACTTTCGGTTCCAAAAAACGTAGGTAACTTATGGTATGTATGTCATATCAACTCACTCTCTAAACATAACCTGCTCATGATCCAGGGTTCGTTTGCTTAAGAGGAATTCAGATGTGTTTTATATAATTAATAAAGTTATTAATATATTATCTGAGCTTGCTCCTGGACTAGTTTTTGGAACCAACTTACCTCGAGTAAGCAAGGTTTGGTTCATTCAACCGAGAGTTCAAGGTATATGTGACGGTAAGTTAGCCTTGCTTTCTGCAATACCCCCCAGTTCAATTATAATTCTCATGAAGATAATATCACAATGCAAAAACTCATATGACATATGCTTCTTGAGATTCACTTACTTAGAACTGACTAGAAAAGAATGAAAAACATTAGAAAAGTGTGTTGTTTCAGTATTTATGTAACATCATCTGAAACTAGCTGAGGGACAAACAGTTCTCATATAGTCGCTTAACTATAAGCGACTATATGGAAGTCACAGGAAGTGCAAAAGTGAGCATGAGCTGCTAGCTTTGGATCTGAATTTGTTTATAAATAGAGACACAATCTTGGATTCCAAATCCAATTACAAATTAATCTGATATAGAACTGCACACACAGCTTTCTTCAAAAAATATGAACGTACCGAAGATGCAATGAAATTTGTCAAAAGGAAACGTTTATTCTGAACTGTATCTGTAAGGAGAATAAAGAAACAAGATTAGAACAGGAAAGGACAAATAAACCCTGTAATAAAAATTACTCTGATTTTAGAATGATAAAAAAATTCACAAACTAATATTTATTGTCTGTAATGCTGATGAGACTTAACATTAAATTGTTACCTATAATAGCATTTGAGGAAAAGTAATAAATCCTCAAAGAGCCCCCCAGAGCCTACAGGCTCATCAAAAATGCAAAACTTCAAAAACTAAATATTGTACCTGTTGTAGACTAATACATTTTGACATTTGCATCACATAACCATCTCCATATGGCTTTTCTACAGTGGCCCAGAAGTGCAGCCATACTAAATTAAACCACAACACAACGAAAACAAGCTACAACACAACGAAATCGCCACAACACAACAGAAATGCTCCCGACCACAAGGGGGCTCTCGGAATGCGGTAAAGATACTTTTCCTTGCCATTGTTCTATAGATTGGCCAGTCTTACAAATATATAAACACTATGATCAGTTTTAAGTATATAACCATTGTATATTGACATAAAATATAAATTCAAAATCACCTTCATGCATTATTGCTGCATATTTTAACTCATGAACGCTTTTACCTGCTATCAGGGTGCTTGATGTCCGAGGGAATGTCTGCCAATTCCAATTGAAACATATAATTTGTATGAACATTTAAAAACAGACATGTTAAAGTTCCACAGCCTGCTGTATTGTAAAAAACTGACTCAATAATGCACAACATTTTAATTTAAAGATTTAAACAAAACAAAACAAAAAGAATTTTTAATTGATAAAATTATACAATTCAACCACTTGGTGGAATTGGCGCACGTTCCCTTGGGCATCAAGTGCCACGATAGAGTGGAAAAGTGTTTTCGAGTATAAATATGCAGCTATAATGCATTGAGGTGATTTTTGAATTGATATTTCATGTCGATATACAATGGTTAGACACTTAAAACTAATCATAGTGTTTATATCTTTGCAAGACTGGCCAATCTATAGAAAAATGGCAAGGAAAACTAACTTTACTGCACTCCGAGAGCCCCCTCGTGGTCGGGAGCATTTCCGCTGTGTTGTGGCGATTTCTTTGTGTTGTGGTTTAATTCTGTTGTGTTAGGGCGATTTCATTGTGTTGTGGTTTAATTTAGTACGGCTGCACTACTGGGCCACCATACCTTTTCTGACATGAAAACATTAAATTCCTCACAAATCCCATCCCTACACACACATACAAATATAACTTACCAATTCCCTCTCCGTCATCCCAGAACAAGGATCCATGTGCTGAACCTCCATCATCAAGAGCAACAAGAAGACCCAGAGGATTCAGACGACTACAAGAAGAAAAACACCAAATAGTACATTAGTGTTGTGACCTCAAAGAATAAACATATTAATGCCTACATTTACGTATTAGTGCATGATATTATGATAATTTGAGTCTCCTACAACAGGTTTACATTCATCCAAGATCAAAAAACACTAATTTTCTCATAATATTCATCATTAGCACATTTCTCACAGAACCTGATTCAGTCTCTCTAAACCCTGCCTTTCTGAGAGCCTACTCTGCTCTGATTGGTCAGATGGCCCAGTCTGCTGTGATTTATTTACTCTGCTCTGATTGGTCAGAAACCAAACACTCATTAGCATATCTGAATTTCAGCACTTGATATAAAGTGAAAAGAACAGTAACGGTGGCATGGGTTTTACCGTATCAATCTCATTAAATTTGGATTTGCTTTGGCAGCAGAAAACAGTGTATTCTCGACATGAATGGACAAACTCTTTGGCCAGCTACAATGGCAGCGTGGCGTGAGCGTGGTGTTTCTGTTGCGTGTCAGTTGCGTGGCGTTTTCTATGTCTTTGCACACTAGAAACGTGTCTGACCCGCTACTGCTGCTAGGTGACATAAGGTGCAGATCCACTTGTCCATAAAATACTTATGTGACGCTGCACTCCACTTTATTCTGATGAGTGACGTCAAGCGACTTTAATGTAAAGCATTCCAGGAAAGTAACGCTGCATTTGAAAAAATGCTGCGCTTAAAAAAAGCTGGCCAATTCCCCTCTTTATACAAATGAATCCATTGAACAAACACGACTATCCAATAGAAGTAGAGGACATTGAGACTTGGGTAAGTCTCTTGCGTATCCTTTGATTTTCATTCTCCGCTGGCTCAAAAGCATGCCCATCAACATGCAAATGAGGGGAAGCATCGCAACACCAAGCTTTTGTCATGTTGCAAAAGTGGATCTGTACAGATACAGGAAAGGCCTAATCTTCATGTTAAACATAAACATATAGCCTACTGCAGCAAAGACAACATCAGCAGTATTGAAGGCAAAATAGGTTACAGAATATTTTGTTCTGTATTGACAGGTGCAATATTTCAAAATCGATAATTATTATATTTTTTTATTACAATTAGGCCTAGCATTTATGTTAACCTAGAGACTTTCAAACATCAAGATGTAATTTATTAATATGTATTTGTGTCAAAATGACATATAAAAATCTTTTCCTTTATGATTTTGCCTGTAAATACTTCCAACATGCTTGCGTCACGTGAAAAATAGCCGTCGGTTCTATTTCTAGCATGCACACATTTTCGGGGCGGCTCAAGCCTGTTTAAGCTGTTAACATGGGAGCCAAGATAGAAATGGACACGCCACGCAGCCGAGACGCTCACGCCACGCTTGCAGTGTGTCGCCGTCTTACTGTCTCAGCTACAGCAAAAGTGTTTAAGGGCGGGGCAAAGCAGACACTGTTCAGACAATGAATAGGCTAGCATTATGTGAATTAGTTAGAAACCTGCATAGATTCAGCAGAAATTGAGACTGGAATTACTGACAACTTGTTTCAGTTCAGAATCTCTTCTTTAGAGAGAAAAAAACTAAATTTATCTGCTCATTCTTTGCCGTCACAAACAGCTTAATTACAGAACTTTATGAAATGTAATATCTGAAAAAGCATAATAGGGACACTTATTCAGTGATCAGAAAATTGGTCATCTGGATATACAACAAGGTTAACTCTTAAATACACAGAATATGAACATATAAAAGAAAATGGACTGTTTGTGGAGCAAGTGAAAGTGTTAAGAAATCCTATGTAACTAGAGAAATGTCAGAAGTCATAATAAAGATGGAAGACAGCTTCTTGACCTGTAGCGTGTGTTGGCCTCTGCTTTCTGCCAGGGCAGGATGTGTCCTCCTCTCACGTGCAGGTTAATTTTCCATAATGGTGTATCCATATCCACAAACTGACCTCGCACTCCAACATCTTTACCCTGGTGGACAAATCACATACTAGCAGATGAATGAAGCTAATATAGAAAGGACAAAATATTGCAGGTTGAGTTTTTTTGGAAGTCACAGCATTATGACTTCTTTCATTGACATCGTACTAAAATCTTGCTTGCTTGCTAATAAAATGCTTACCGTGTGGTAATCATACCAGCGGGCATTTGGCACGTAGCCCTTGACCACAGTAACGCCCTTAACAAAATACAATCAATGAGAAATTAACAAACAAGGACACAAACAACAGTGGGTTCAAAAACTCAAACATGACTAATGGAGACTCTGGCTTATATAGCATGAACACAGTGGAGTTGTGTTTGTGTGCATACAGTACCGGGTCCAGAGCAGGTGTGATCAGAAGAGCGGGGCCCCAGAGGAACTGCCTGTCAATCTTCCATGTGTTCTCATCTGTGACAAACCTGCAATACAGAACATTATCTCATCAACCATGGAGGAAAAGAGAGAGGTTTAGAGCATGTTAGACTCAGAATTTGGCCCAAGTTCTGATTAGCCATTCCCATGATGCTTTGGGGGAGATAATTTAAATGTGAGAATGAACGGAAAATAGTGTCAAAAAGAAAAGATGGTATGATGAAGATATTCAGAGGGAAAGATGGGTGAAGATGAATGAAGGTGTTAAAAGAACAGTGAAAGTCATTATTTCCTCTCATTTACTTCTACTGCGTGGAAGAAGAGAACTGTGAGTGTACTGCTGAACATCTGGCTCATGGTTTCGGTTAATTTTCATGCGTGGCTGAACTCTTGAGAAACACTCACTCATGCAGCAGGGGTCTGACCACTGTGTTTCCGTGAGCATGAGCTTCATACATCAGGGTGTACAAATATGGAAGAAGAGTGTAGCGAATGTTCAGCACATCACGAGACACAGCAGCAAACTCCGCTCCCCAGGCCACGGGATCCTGCCTCTGTCAAAGATCACACAAACTCATCAGATCATAATCATTCAGCAAGAAAACGGGAATGGAATCTTATGTGAGCTTCATCAGCACAGTGATCAAGAATCTAAATTCACCCAATTTTAGATCCAAAAATATAATAGGTTTAATAAGTCACATATATATAATATAAGGTTTAATAAGTCACAGTTTCTCTGACACAGTACATTCATAATACCATCACACCTATAGGCTTAGAATAAGATAATCAAATGTGTGTGTCACACTGGTCCAGAAATCCTCGATCTGTCCATTACCAAGTGCTCTGGGTGTTCTTACTGGCATGTTTATTGTGTTGTGGTTTCTGGAGAATGGGTAGAAAGCACCGAGCTGCATCCAACGCAGGCACATCTCATATTCGGCAGGGTTAAAGAAGCCACAGATATCAGCACCGGTCTGGAATGCAAGTGGAAAGAGAAACATATTTAGGTCTCAAAAATTCATTAATAAACTCTGGAGTCAGTGTAATGGCTGCATGCTCATGTATCACACCCAGCTGAAAATAGGAAATAAAGCACAAATTAAAAATCAATAATCCAGGGAGGCCCTTACATAAGGGATGCCAAATATGCTGAACTCCATCATGCCTGAAAGATAGAAGGAGAGAGGGAGTTTCGTTTTGATGTATACATATAATCAGTTAATACACTGAAATGTAGATACCAAGAAGCACCAAATAATAAGCAGCATCATCACACCTATGATGGACTTCAGAAGCTGGTCCCAGCGAGAGTAGTTGTCTCCCAGCCAATGTCCTGCCCAACGACCACTAGACGGGTATGTTGAACGGGTAATTACAACACCTCTCTTTCCAGTTGTACTAAGCAAAGCACTGTGAAATACAAATAAACACACATAGCAATTAAAACTTGTTCCAGAATAACCGAGAAATACATATAGTAGTAAATATGGAGGAACAGAAAACATACTCATAAGTGGGTTTTGTGTGAGACCAACCGTACAAGTTGTGGACATCATAATGCTTTACGCGTGTGCCATCAGCGAGGATCTGCTCGCTGTTCATGCACAGAGTCTTATGGTTCAGACCTCTGTCCATGGACTCCAATGCTGGGAAAAGATCACAAATAGGAAAGATTCATGTTGGGCATTTACAGGTGTAAATGTTTAGGCTGCCCTTTTAATAGTCCACTAAACGTTAGTCGACGAGAAGAGATTTTGTCAATAAATGTTTTATTTCCGTTCATTAATTACAGAAAATGTACCACTCTTGTGGTAATTACAGCAGGAAATCCAAATCTTCGCTTATCATCCATCAACCTCAAAAATGGCTTACCATTTGAAACATGCAAGTAGCAACTTTACATAACTTTAACTTTAATCAAGATAAATGCATGCACATATCCAAGTATGTGATTGTATGGAGTCTGGAAGCTAAAGTATTAGCTTGCTTTACTGCACGACATGGCGGGCCAGTGCCATCATTCACTTTTTATTTTCTGACATTATCAGAAACAACTCAACATTTCCGGCCATTCAGATAAGAGTAATACACCGTTCAAAACGGTCTTATTTGTGTAAACTTACAAAAACAAGATGTTGTGCCTTGTAAAATAAAGAAAACAAACAGGGTGGTGTGCTTTCTGCTGTCTCAGTCTCTGTGAACTACTTTTTGGAGCACGTCACAAAAATGAACCAAAACTTACTCAAACTTTATACTTGCCTCACAGACATGATAACTATCTAATGCTTGAAGTACTTTTAAATTAACCAGTTAAAATAAAAACACATACTCTGCATTCCCCATAAAGGGGCATTTCTCTGTAAATCTGTTTCTCTTCTCTTTTTTTCTACAAATTAATAGTCCTTCTTTTTGCCAGTGCTTTTTACCAAGCTTTACGTTTGTGCTTGAATGCAGAAAAGACTATATATTTAAGGCTCATTGTGGTTTAGTTCGTTTTTAAGTAATTAAATTAGTATAAACACGATTAGCCGACTCATGGCTTAACTGAACAACTAAAAAAAAAAAGATATCTTTAGTCAGAGGCAGGCCTATTTAATGTTGATCATGGTATTTTAAAATCTCTGTAGCCATGTATACATGCCAGGATGCTCTCATAAGAACTTACGGGGCATGTATGGAGGATTTTCCAGATTTTGATCCCCTAGACATTTCTCTCCAGTGGTGCCATGCACGAAACTGGCCGGCTCATTCATGTCCTTCAGGAAGCAAAACACAATGAAAGTGTTATCATACAATGAATCCATAGGAGAAAACGGTTGTAATATGCAAATAAGTGTAGAAATTAGACTATGCTGAACCTTCGCTTGTTCTTGCAAAGCTCACTATGACTTTGTCAAGTAAGATGTATTCCTGAATCAACGTCCTTGTTGGAATTTTTTCTTTAACATTCTTATGACTCTATTGTTTTCCTCAATTTTAGAGGCATTTAATCGTATGGTTAGGTTTTAAGAGCAACAATGGCGTTTAATGGCACGGATGTCCTCAAGGAACATATCATACAATTTTATTTTATGAATTGCTTTAGTTTTCATTCCATAATGAAAAATGACAACAACAAAAAACAAATCACTCACAATCCAAAGTCCGTCAAACTTCATGACGTTGTTGTAATAGTCTTTAATCTGCTTTCCCCACCACTCTGCTGTACTGGTCTTGAAGAAATCAGGGAATGCCACGAAAGCTCGGAATAGCTGAAAGTTTAAATGAAAGAAACACTGGGTTGGACAATGTGCTTTAACCATTGATTGGATATTTTCTCATTTGTTTAAATAGTAATCTTATTTGGTTTGATTGGCTGAGTTTGAGATTGTTTACAAAAGCATAATGCTAGTATGTGCTCATTAGCTGATGATGTGTCTTCTACATACAGATTGGTTGATAGTATATGATGTCAAACTCATCTCTCTTGACTGCCTTTGCAATAATAGCCCATTGTACTGATAATTTCCATATAAATAGACATGAAGATGGGGGAACGAGAGAAATTATTGTACTTGGTTACTCACATAACCTCAGTTCCCTGAGAATTACAGGACTGAATATTGTGTCTGCTTATGGGAAAACTCCTTTTCTCAAAAATACTGAAGCCTTTATTTTAAAACACAGTGAAGCTGGGCAGAGCTATTAGCACACTGATTGGCTGGACTGCGGGAACTGCAGAAACCTGTGGTGAGGCATTGTAACTGTGCAAACCAGTTGGGTGCATCTCGTCACCAGCGAGCTGAGCCCACCAAGCGGCCCATTTTGTCACAAAAATCAGGTTAATTCGACTGAAGCAACAATACCTGGAAGCAAAGCTTAATAGCATAGTGTGTATAGACATATACACAACACTTTTCCCCATTATTCTCAGGGAACCAAGGTTGTGTGAGTAACCAAGATAGCCTGATAAGCCAGACCCACATCAAGATGTTTGGTCTGGAAACTCACCATTGACAGGGCTCAATCCGAGGGGCGGGATAAACGGTTGTCTTTCAAACTCCCTCTGCACGGCGTGCACGCAATTGGATAGTGCTACAACCAACCAGAGCTAGTTGAAAGAGAAAACTTTCGGCGTATCCGGTCAGCAAAACTCAGAACACATCAGCCCTTCTTAAGAATGACTTCAGTGCAGTTCTTTGTTCTTTTCTGAGAGAAAAGCTTAACTCCAAGTCTTCCAGAGTCGCAGTCAAAGCTGATTCAAAAGACCGCCGTTTGCCAGTGTCTGTGAGAAGTGTATTGAGAGTTGCTAGACGACACTCGCGGGCAGATTAGATTTGCTGCCACTAGGGTGCGTCTAGATTTCTAGGCTATAACCGTGTATGTTCCCTTTCAAAAGTAGTTCACTCGTATTGTGTCTGCGAGATTCAAGAAGAGCGCTTGCAAGTTGCCCACTTGTTTGACCAATGCTAGAGCTAGCAGGAGTGCGGCCTTAAGCGGCTCTAATGGGGCCCCTGAGGATTGTGGCCGGTTCATCCTCCTGGCCCCTTTGAGGAAGTGAACAACTAAGTTATTTTTTTCCTTAGGACTGGCAATAAAAAGGAAAGTCCCAGTGGTACATCACATGTATAGGGGTCTTGGTTTCTGAGCTGAGCACCAGCTGGTGAACACTGACCATTTAAGGGAGACTCTTTCTGGGAGATCCCTTGAATAATAATAATAATAATAATAATAATAATAATAATAATAATAATAATAATAATAATAATAATAATAATGTGTTCGATTTATATAGCGCTTTTCAAGGCACTCAAAGCGCTTTACATTGAAGGGGGTAATCCCCTCAACCACCACCAATGTGCAGCACCCACCTGGATGATGCGACGGCAGCCATATTGTGCCAGAACGCTCACCACACACCAGCTTATGGCAGAGAGGAGACCGAGTGATGAAGCCAATCAGGAGAGGGGGATGATTAGGAGGCCATGATGGACAGAGGCCAATGGGCAAATTTGGCCAGGATGCCGGGGTTACACCCTTACTCTTTTTCCGAAGGACATCCTGGGATTTTTAATGACCACAGAGAGTCAGGACCTCGGTTTAACGTCTCATCTGAAAGACATTGCTCTTTGTCAGTATAGTGTCCCCATCACTATACTGGGGTGTTAGGACCCACACAGACCACAGGGTGAGCACCCCCTGCTGGCCTCACTAACACCTCTACCAGCAGCTACCTGGTTTTCCCATTTGGTCTCCCATCCAGGTACTGACCAGGCTCAGACCTGCTTAGCTTCAGTGGAAAACCAGTCTTGGGCTACAGGGTGATATGGCTGCTGGTAGCCAGCCCTTGAGGGGCCATACATTGAGGGCCCACAAGTCGGAACAGGGCCACACTGTCCGGTTTGCCTGAGTGAGGAGGTTCTCCCTCAGGGGTATTGCCAAGGAGCTGCTCCAAGTAGCTGCATCAACTCGGGGAACCATGTTTATGTCCACCAGAGTGGGGTTATTAGGAGCAGAACACTTGTTTTCCCTGATCCATTCAATGGCCTGAGGGTGTATCAAAACCAGAGGAAATAAAAGAGAAGGCTGGGCCAGAGCTTACTCTTCCTTTCAGCTCTCTTATTAGGAAGGCTTCCGAGGCTCAGGGTCCAGCTTAATTCTAGGCCAGTTGGGGTTGCGTTTAGAGAACGGGAACCACTTAGATGTCTGCAGGCGCTGTTTTGTTCCAGCTGCTGGACGGTGCTGGGAGACCAGCGGCGCTGGTCTGGCTGGCTACTGGGTTGGCACATTCTTTGGGTGACCTAAAGCAGAGCTGGAGCGTTTGGACAGGAAGTGGCGCATGGCCTGCGAATACTTCTGTGGTTGTTTGAAGAGCTTAGTAAAGCAGCCATCACCATGGGGCTGAAGAGACCAGCGGTAGAAACAGGGGAGTCAAAGAAGAAAGTAGTGTCTGCATCCTTAATATCCATTAAATTGAGCCACAGGTGGTGCTCAAGTACTACCTGGCTGGCCATGCACCTTCCAATGGTCTGGTCAGTGGACTTTGTAAGTATAAGGCCAATTCAGTGGCACTGCACAGATTACAAAAGGCTCCCGGGTCCTGTTCAGACTCGAATGAGCGGAGCGAATGAGATTTGCCTGGAACACCTAAGCCATAGTGTGCAGGGCTGAGGCAGTATAACCAGCAGAAGCATAGGCTCGGTAGGTGAGAGCAGAAGTTGTTTTGGTCATTTTGGCCTTCCATCCAATGGCGGTGGGTGGGCAGGGGGCAGAGATGCAGAGGGGAGAGTGGCATGCTCTTACAGTGAGAACAGCCACCTTGAGTGAGAGCAGGTTCTACATTGTTGTTTTGTTTTATTGTTTTATTAGGATCCCCATTAGCGGCCCATTTAATGGCAGCTAATCTTCCTGGGGTCCTCTTTTAAAATTATTCACATCATAAAATCACACAAAACAATAATCAACACAAATTACAATAAAAATAATTCAAACATTGCGCTTACATTCAGAGAGAAGAGAGAGAGAGAGAAAAAAAATAAAATAAAGACAATTTACAGCTGGCACTAGATTATTTGCAGCAGTTCCTTGGTTACTGTCCTCTTAAATTTGTATTTGTTTTGAATTCTGCGTGATGAGATAGAAAGTCTATTCCAAATAGATATTGCTCTGTAAAGTGATGTGCGTTTCAAAAAATTTGTCCTGGGAAGCGGAAGTTCCCTTTCGGGGAACTCGAGCTGCGTCGAAACGCTGTGAGAACGCCTCTGCGTTAATGCGTCGTGAAGCGCCTGTAGAACCATTCCATCGGAAAAAAGATTGATCGTCGGCGTGATGACGTCATCGACCGGAAGCTATAAAACGTCCGTGAAAACAAACAGGAACTAGCTTCTGAGCCTTCAGCAAGCGATCTGTGTGAACCTGTCTGTCTATTTGGTGTTTTTGTCTGTCTATTATCAGAGATTTTCCACCCTTTTTGTTAAATATTCCATATATTAACAGAAAAAGAGAAAATAAAATAGATAGAAATGGCGAGTGAAAGCAGCAATTTCAGAAAGTGTGTTCCTCCCTGCCCACGCTACATCACGGGCGGGGACACACATCTTCTCTGTGTTGCATGCTTGGGAGCGCAGCATGCCCAGGCAGCCCTCGAGGGGGCTGCTTGCGAGCACTGTGAGCGTATGCCACTGAGAACGCTGCGCTCCCGCCGGGCACTCTTCGAGGAGGGTGCCTCGGCTCGTGTTCCCCGCGGCTCTGGTCCCGCTGCCGCCGAGGCGGAGCGGAGGCTGCAGTCGTGGGGATCACAATTGGATGTTGCAGAGGGATTAGAGACGGGCGCTGCCTTATCTCTGCCCTCACCTGCTCCATCCAGCGGCTCTTCTCGGGGCATGGAAGCACGCATGGCGGTTTCTTCTCCCCCGAGAGAGTCGCCGGTACTTCATCTGTCCAGCTCTGAGGAGGTGGACGTTGAAAGTATCGATACTGAAGATTCGCCACTTCAGTCCCCTGCTAGTGAGGAGCTAGTTGAGGTTTTGACGCGAGCAGTGGCCAGGTTAAACATCGACTGGCCCACTGAAAGATCTGAGGCAGGAAGAAAACGTCATAGTAAGCTAGACGAACGCTTCCTGCCGTCTCGCGCTTCAGAACCTCAGCGACGGGGCCTGCCGTTCTTCCACGATTTGCACACCGAGGTGGCAAGATCGTGGAAGAGACCGGCTTCATATCGTGTCTTCAGCCCGCAGACTTCGGTCTACAGCAACATTTGCGGGCTGAGACAGTATGGTTATGGGGCGATGCCAAAGGTTGAAGAGACGCTTGCGAGCCATCTCTCGCCTTCCTCGGCATCGTCCCTGAAGGCCCCGACTTTACCCACCAGACCTCTAAAAACAACGTCGGCGTTGGTGGGTAAAGCGTACTCGGCGGCGGGTCAAGGGGCTGCATGCCTGCACACGATGGCTATCGTGCAGGCATACCAGGCTGACCTGCTAAGGGATTTGGACGGTAGTGATGCTGTGGGGGGAGATATTATCACTGAGTTAAGATCTTCAGCTGATTTAGCTCTCCGGGCCACCAAGGAGACGGCCAGATGTGTGGGCCGCTCCATGGCAGCATTGGTGGCTACGGAGAGGCACTTATGGTTAAACCCCACAGACATCAAGGAGAGGGAGAAAGCCTTCCTGCTTGATGCGCCGCTTTCTCCTGGAGGCCTCTTCGGTGACGCAGTTCACACTGTCACCGAGAGGTTCCAGGAGTCGAAAAAGCAAGCTGCGGCGCTCAAGCAGTTCCTCCCTCTCCGGGTCCAGGTCCCTGGGGCTGCTGCTGATACCACCAAGCAGCCCAGGCCGAGTACGAGCTCCTCATACAGGGCTCAACAGAAACAGAGCGTCGCTGCCCGAGCTCCCCCTCAGCGTGGGGACGAGGGGCGGCGCTCTCAGACGAGGCCTTCGAGGGGCAGGGCTGATCTGCGGACAGTCCTGATCGCCAAGAAGGCCTCGTCGAAGCGTTGCTGACGCCAGAAGCGTCAGGACGCTGAGGGTGGTTCCCCCCGTAGGGAAACGGTGCTTACCCCTGCCTACGGTACCCGTTTCCCTACGGCACCCTCGGGGGGCCGCGCTGCCAACCCCGCCGCAATGCCGGGGCGCAGTCGGTCTCCGCGGGCCACCCGAGGGTGGTCCGCACCCCCTTCGGGGGGTCCCCGAGCAGTCAAGTCAGTTGTTCCCTGCCGGTCCGCCGCTTCAGGGCACTGCGCTTGTTGCTCAAAATACACCAGAGGCCAGCCTCGAGAGGCTGGTTCCCTTAGTAGATTTTCTAGACGAGTGGAAACGTCTATCAAATATATCTCGTTGGGTCCTGCAGATAATAGAAAAGGGGTACGCCATTCAATTCAGAAGTCGGCCACCTCCTTTCTGCGGTGTCCTACCTACAGAGGTGGGCCCGGAGCAGGCTCTGGTAATGGCACAGGAAGTAGAGACACTCCTGCAAAAAGGGGCTATAGAGAGGGTTCCCCCTCCCAGCAGGGAGTCTGGCTTTTACAGCCGTTACTTCATCGTGCCGAAGAAGGATGGGGGCTTACGCCCGATATTAGATCTGCGGCTATTGAATCGCTCGGTGGCCAAGCTAAAATTCAAGATGCTTACACTCAGACAGATTGTAGCGCAGGTCAAATCGGAGGATTGGTTTGTCACCATAGACCTCAAAGATGCGTATTTTCATGTCTCCATCCTTCCACATCACAGGAAGTTCCTGAGGTTTGCCTTCGGGGGAGAGGCATACCAATATCGTGTACTTCCCTTCGGTCTAGCACTGTCACCCCGCACGTTCACCAAGTGTGTGGATGCAGCTCTGGCGCCGCTGCGTCTACAGGGCATCCGCATACTGAACTATATCGACGACTGGCTGATTCTAGCGAATACAGAGCAGATGGCGGTTCAGCATCGAGATGCTGTTCTCGCCCATATGTCGAAGCTGGGGTTGAGGCTGAACGCCAAGAAGAGTGTGCTTTCTCCGGCTCAGAGAACCACTTTTTTAGGTGTGAACTGGGACTCGGTAATTATGCGGGCGCAATTATCGCCAACACGCATAGCATCGATCCTGGCAGCCGCCAAAGAACAGAAGCTAGGCCGAGCCGTCACTGTGAAACAGTTCCAGAAACTGTTAGGTCTCATGGCAGCAGCGTCCAACGTGATACCTTTTGGCCTACTGTACATGAGGCCACTGCAGTGGTGGCTCAAGACAAAAGGGTTCTCCCCGAGGGGAAATCCGCTCCGCACGATCAAAGTCACGCGGCGATGCCTACGTGCTCTGGTCATGTGGAAAAACCCGGGGTTTTTATCTCAGGGTCCCGTGTTGGGGGCTCATGTTCGTCGCGTAACGCTAACGACAGACGCCTCTCTCACGGGCTGGGGGGCAACCATGAGTGGTCGCTCGTCCCAGGGTCTATGGCAGGAGCATCAGCGGCACTGGCACATAAATCGGCTAGAGATGCTCGCAGTGTTTCTTGCATTGAAACAGTTCCTGCCCGACCTCAGGGGCCACCATGTACTAGTCAGAACAGACAACACGTCCGTGGTGGCCTATATAAACCACCAGGGGGGTCTGAAGTCTCGTCCGTTGGACAAATTGGCACATCGGATCCTCCTGTGGGCCCAAGGGAAATTGCTGTCAATCAGGGCAGTATATATCCCGGGGGCCCTGAATCAGGAAGCAGACAGCCTGTCGAGACAGGGGCCGAGGCCCGGGGAATGGAGACTCCACCCAGAGGTGGTGGAGCTCCTCTGGAAGGTTTATGGGAAGGCAGAGATAGACCTGTTCGCTTCGGCGGAGAATTCTCACTGCCCGCAGTGGTTTTCTCTGACCCATCCGGCCCCGCTGGGGCTGGATGCCATGGTACAGGAGTGGCCGAGGCTGCCTCTGTACACCTTCCCCCCGATTGTTCTGCTTCCAGGAGTTCTGGAGAGGGTACGCCGGGACGGGGCCCAGGTACTTCTAGTGGCTCCGAACTGGCCGACCCGAGTATGGTTTTCGGACCTGATATCTCTCCTGGAAGGCTCTCCGATGGAGATTCCGACCAGGAGGGATCTACTCTCTCAGGCGGGCGGGAGATTCCTGCACCCACGCCCAGAGATGTGGAAACTGTGGGCCTGGCCTCTGAGGGGGCTAGGCTCATAGAGGAAGGTCTCTCGGCCGAGGTCGTAGAGACCATCCTACACTCCAGAGCTCCGTCCACAAGGAAGCTGTATGCTTTGAAATGGAGACTTTTCTCAGCATGGTGCAGAGAACGCCAGTGGGACCCAGTTAACTGCCCGGTTGGTACAGTGCTGGAGTTCCTGCAGGAGAGGTTCTCGGCAGGGTTGACCCCCTCCACACTTAAGGTGTACGTGGCGGCCTTGGGTGCCTTCCACGTCCCTTGCAGTGGAGTGTCTTTGGGAAGACACCCTTTAATTACACGCTTCCTTCGTGGCACATTAAGGTTGAGGCCAGTTATGCACTCGAGGGTCCCAGCATGGGACTTGGCCATTGTTCTGAGGGGCTTGTCCGGACCTCCGTTCGAACCTCTGGAGGAGGTTTCGGATAAGTTCCTCACCCTAAAAACCATCTTCCTTTTGGCCATTTCATCTCTTAAAAGGATAGGAGATATTCAGTCCCTGTCAGGAGGGCCCTCATGTCTAGAGTTTGCGCCAGGGATGGTGAAAGCATTTCTACATCCCAGGCCGGGTTATGTCCCCAAGGTTCCTACGAGCCCACGGGGCCCCATCACTCTACAAGCCTTCTGTCCTCCTCCATTTTTGACGTCAGACCAGGAAAGATTAAATCTGCTGTGTCCTGTGAGGGCACTGGATACTTATGTCCACAGAGCTGCCCTGTGGAGAAAAACTGAACAATTGTTTGTTTGCTTTGGACCCCCTAAGAAGGGGGCCCCAGTATCCAAGCAGAGGATGAGCAAGTGGGTGGTCGAGGCCATCTCACTTGCTTATGAAGCTACCGGGCAGCCATCTCCACTGGCTGTCCGGGCGCACTCAACCAGGGGTATGGCTGCTTCTAAAGCACTTTTGTCGGGGGCTTCCCTCCATGATATCTGTAACGCGGCCGGTTGGTCGTCTCCTTCTACCTTCGTCAGGTTCTACGAACTAGACCTGGCATCTACAGTAGGGGCACAGGTACTCTCGTAACCGTGTGCGCTTCGGCTTCACACATACGAGACACTTGGTCCTATGGCGATGTGGGTATAAGCGTTCTCACAGCGTTTCGACGCAGCTCGAGTTCCCCGAAAGGGAACGTCTCAGGTTACGTATGTAAGTGTAGTAAGTGATCACGGACACGCCGGGAGTATGGCAAAGCGACGCAGCGTCTCGTTCCCTCAGGGAACTAGGGTTACATACGTAACCTGAGACGTTTTATATCACCACCTAGTGCCTGCCTGGTGGCGTGTAGGTGTCCACTTCCTACAAAAACAAACTTCTCAGAGAGAAACTGTGGCTGTTTCATAAATACTGCATTCCACAACATTAAAAGTAATCGTAATTTAATTTTGTCGTCAACTGTGAGCCAAGAAAGACGTTTATGCATCAGGGCCACGTTAGTTTTTAAAGAGCACTGGAGGACAGTCCTTGCCGCCCTATTTTGTGCCACTTGAAGCTTACGAAGATGTTTTTGTGATGTAGATGACCATATAATTGGACAGTTTTCTAAATGGCACAAAACAAGAGACTGGACCACCTGTCTAGCAATGGACATAGGGATATATGACATACATTTTCTGGACATTGCAATACCCTTCCCCATTTTAGCAATCATTCCATCAATATGAGCTGAAAAAGACAAGTAAGAATCCAAGGTGACGCCCAGTAACCTGGCTTGCGTCACTTGTCTTAGCTGCAGCCCATTGACTGACAAGTTCAAAGATGGCTGGGTAGTTAATTTCAATCTTTTCCAGAAAAACATAGATGTTGATTTGTCTACATTTAAAACTAATTTGTTATCTTTTACCCACTTGCTTATATTCTGCAAATCATGATTTAATAGATTTGAAACATCATGAGGATTTTTTGCAGAACAGTACAGTGTGGAATCATCTGCATACATAACAACAGTTGAATGTTTCACAATAAAAGGTAAATCATTTGTAAAGATCAAGTATAGCAAAGGCCCAAGGCAGCTACCCTGGGGCACACCACAATGTATTGTCTTAGTAGATGAATATTGACCATTAAAGAACACACGCTGCTTCCTATTGAATAGGTAACTCGCCATCCATGACAGAGACGAAGGTGTAAAACCATAACATTCTAATTTTTGAAGCAGTATTTTGTGATCTATCAGGTCAAACGCTGCACTGAAGTCCAACATCACTGCTCCTACTAATCTGTTTGCATCTATTTCTTCTAACCAGTTGTCGGTCATATGAGTTAAAGCAGTACATGTGGAGTGACCCTCCCGATATGCATGCTGATATTTTGTAATCAAACTATTAGAAAAAAAATATTTATAAACTTGTTCAAAAGCAATCTTTTCCATGACTTTGCTGAGTAAAGGTAATAGACTGATAGGTCGGCTATTCTGTCCTGTAAATGTGGCTCTTTTATTTTTAGGCAGTGGTATAATTTTAGCCTCCTTCCATTTCTCAGGAAATACGCCCTGCAACAAACTTAAATTGACCAAATGAGCAATGGGAAAGGACAGAGCTTCAGCTGCCACCCTGATAAGCCTGGAGTCCAAATGGTCCATGCCTGATGCCTTTCCATCAGGAAGAGCTGCAAGAATTTTTCCAACAGAACCTCTGTCAACTTGACTGAATGAGAAAGTGACAGAATGGTTCTTCTCACTCATTATCTTACTTAATATTGCATCATAAGATGCTGAGATATTTGGACTCATACCAGATCTAAATTTCTCTACCTTACTAATAAAATAATTGTTAAAATAATTAGCAATTCCCTCTGGATCTGTGATGAACACTCCATCATTTTCAACATATGAAGCAGCTGAGTACTTACTCCTGCCCATTATTTGATTTAAAGTGTTCCATAATTTTTTACCATCATTTTTTGCTTCATTAATCTTTTCTTGAAAGTACTCTTTTTTCTTCATTCTATTCATTTTAACTACTTTATTTCTGAGAGTTCTATATTGTTTTTGATCAGCTAGTTCGCAAGAAATGTTAGCTTTTATTTTAGCGTTATCTCTAGACAGCATTAAATTTTTAAGAATTTTGTCCAACCAAGGGGCACTTTTATTTCTCACAGCTCTTTTTCTGAGAGGAGCATGCTTGTCAACTATTTTCATTAGTATGTCCATAAACTTATTAAGGGCTGAGTCAGGGTCACGGTCTTCATACACTTCTGACCAGTCCACACCTTGAATTTCACCCACATACTGCTCTTGGTTGAAAAATCTGTAAGTTCTTTTATGAATTATTTTACAGCCTCCTTTAGGCAATTTAGTTTTCCTTGTGACTCTTATGATATTATGGTCACTACAACCAGTGGGCACAGAGACTGCTTTGGAGCATTGTTCAAAAGCATTTGTAAATATATGATCTATACATGTTGCAGATGAAACCAATGTACTTGTTGCAACCCTAGTGGGTTGAGTTATGATTTGTTTTAGGCCACATATTGCAGCTGTGGATTTAAGTTTATTATACATTGGACAGTTTAGTGACAGCCAGTCAATGTTAAAATCACCTAAAATAAATATCTCTCTGTTTTGATCACAAACAGCATCAAACATTTCACATATGTTATCTAGATATTGAGTATTGGCACTGGGAGGTCTATATACACACCCAACTAAGATAGGCTTTATGTGTGGTATATGAACTTGTACCCATAATGCTTCAATGTTCTGCCATATGAAGTCATTTCGAACATTAACTGGGATGTTATCCTTAACATAGAATGCTACACCACCACCATGTCTATTTCTGTCCCTCCTAAACAATCTGTAACCATCTATCTTCACATCAGCATCCGTGAAGCTAAAATCTAAGTGTGTTTCAGATAGAGCTAGGATTTCAATACTATTGGACTGCAAAATCTGATATATATCATTAGTTTTGTATCTCAAACTGCAGATATTCAAGTGCGCTATTGTAATACCCTTAATTGGAAAAGCTGAATGACACAAGTCAATAGCCATGATCTAAATTACAAATAAAAACAGACAAATATACAAGTAAGCAAAACAAAAAGATTGAATGTTTACATACTTCTAACTAGGCTCCTCCACTCTTGGATTTTATGACCAGTTTATCATATTTCAGAGTGGCTATTTCTCCTCTTTCCCGGGCAGCTCGCAGCTTGGGCAGCAGTTCTTTTCTTTTCTTCATTACAGCCTCAGAAAAGTCCTCATTTATATAAATACGTGTGCCTTTTAATTTCTTTGCAGAGGATAAAATGGTCTGCTTGTCCTTGAAGCCCCTTGAATCTACATGCATTTTGCCCAGGCAGGAAATACACACACTGTGCTGGTAAAGTGGGATAACGAGGACCTCTTGAAACAATGCGAAGCTGCTCTTTTAGAAAGAAAATGTGTTTTTTTAAAAAGAAAAAAAACAAAAAAAAAGCTCTTTAAAGGATCTGCCGATGACAGTATCAAGTCAGATGTGTTGAACAGGAAGCCGTTGAACTTCAACTGCTTAACAGTCTGCTGAACTGCTGCTGCAGATTCTCTAGGTAGGTTCTGTAGATGGTGAGATTGCTTTCAAGCAAAGACATCAGTGAAGAGGTGAGTCTTTACTGAAGGAGAATAAATCTGATTTTGATGGCAAAATGTGCCGCTTTTACAGCTCCGCCCATTTTGGCGGCCTCCCCGATTGGTTTGCACAGTTATGCCACCTCACCATAGGTTTGTGCTGTTCCCGCAACCCAGGCCATCAATGTGCTAATAGCTCTGCACTATGCTGGCTGTGCAGCTACACTGTGTTTTAAAATAAAGGCTTCAGTATTTACAAGAATAGTATTTTCCCATTAGCATCTAGAAGACCAAATACGAGAGAACCGTTTTCAAAAGGGAAGCCCGGATCTTTGATTAAAGAGAGATGGAATGAGAAAGAAAGCGATATATAGGGAAATATAATAAAACAGAAAGAGAGAGAGAGGGGAGCAGATACCTTTACTTGAGTATCCCAGTCCAAAGAATTGTCCACAGTAACATTGGGATAATCAGGCCACACCTGTGACAGACAGAAACAACAGCTAAAATCAGCATTTCAGAATCATTCCTGCTTTCAGTACAAGCCCACGTCATTCTGTATATGCCTGAAAACATCAAATGAATAGGTTCTCTAATCAAAATGCTCTAAACTACCAGTAATTATAAAATCACTTCAATGTGGCATTCCAGATTAATGTTTCCACTTTAACCTTAAATAAATCTGCATTCTGAATAAAAGTATGGGTTGATTAATTTGCCTTCCAATGGTTATTCCCAAGTGGGAAAATTACAATAATTTGTTTTACTTTACTCCAACCCTAATCAAAGACAGGTGAAGCTGATCAAGCTCTTCAGGATCACTTGTTGAAAATACACAGGCCAGTGTGCTGAAGCAGGTTGGAAATAAACTTTGCATGACAGTGGGTCCTAAGAGCAGGGTTGAAGACGGCTGCTATAAAACAAGCATCATGTTTGAGAAAATTATGGCTATTGGTATGATAATATAATAATAATTTACAAACTCAGTTTTATGTAAACTGATCCCTCACTGAGCAATGGCAAACTTTCTTTGTTTCCATCCTATTAGGCATTTCCTGTTAGGTAGATAATCATATTATACTTAAATTACTACACAAGCAAACCAATGTTGAAAAAAAATACAGAGTTCAAGGTACCGCAGAACATGAAGAATGCCCAACAAATAACAAAACTACAAGGTATTGACTCATTATAAATCAATATATGTTCCTCTTCCCCTTTGTGTTTGTCATACCTTTCCCCACACGATGTCATCGCTGAGCTCACGAGGCCATTTGATGAAAACATCTTTTTCAATCCCGGTATCAAATGCAGGGTAGGAGCCTTTAGTCTCGTTAGCCGCTATAGCCGGATCCTGAAGCAAACAAACAAATAAAGCATGTACTTTTGCTACACAATATTTCACTGCATGTTTCTGACCATATTGATTTCAGACTACATCCATCTATATTTAAAAACTCTGTTCTCATTACAATGTCCTTTACTATTTTATGGAAGCAATTTTTTATTGAGAATTGTTGGTACCAATTCATTGAGTAATTGAGAATTGTTGGTACCAAAATGAAGATGAAACGCATCCCCTCGTCCCTCATGCGGTCCACCAGAGCAGGCAGTCCCTTGAAATTCACTTTGTCCAGAGTAAAGTCCATCTGCCTCTCCATGTATTCAATGTCTGAATACTGAACATCCTTTGAGAGATCAAAGATCAAATATAATGAGCATTAAACTTAATGACCAATGCAGGTTCTGAAGGTCAGTTAGTTACATGCCTGTTTGTTGTTGCATTCAGAGGGAGACTGAAAATCACACATGCATACACTAAAATATTAGATCACTTACATAAGGAATTTTAGCAGCTTTCATTTCGTTGTAAAGATCTGAGATCTCCACATCATTGGCGTAGCCATAGCGACAAAGCTGGAATCCAAGTGACCAATAGGCTGGAAGAACCGGACGGCCAATCATCTGTCAAACAAAACACAGACAGCAATATTTTTTTTATTTTATGAAAAATGCATTTTAGAACAAAAATAGTCAAGTGACTAGCATTGATTTGCCCCTTCTGTCTATGTGACAAGCAAGCTTCCTTTAGATACACATTTATGTATTTAATTTATGCATGTTTCCAATGTTATTTTTTGTGTGTCTGTTTAAATTGAGTATACACACACACACACACACACACCTCAGTGTACTGCTGAACAACAGCTTCTGGAGTGGGTCCCATCACCATGTAGAAGTCCAAGATCCCTCCAATGGTGCGGTAGGTCAGAGCTGGAGTCGGCAGGAAGGTCACATCTAAGAGCAAAACAAACAAAAAAGAGAAATGAATGACATCTTCCATGTGTCTCAATGTGTAGCCTCAGCTCACAGAGATATTTAGCATGTCTGATTTACCCTCTGTGTAATTCTCAACAGTGTTAAGTAGCAGCATCTGTAAGTTTATCTACTTCAAGAACACCGGCTTTATTACCTCCCTAATGAGAAATGTCTTATTGAGAATTGACAGATGTTGTGTTATTGTTTCTTTTGACATTACCATTATGTAGATCACTGTTTGCTTTAATTGGGCCTTGAACATTGACATAATAATGTTTGTTTGTCTCTTGCTGCTGTAATTATGTGTTTTAAATGCATCTGTTATAGTACACAAACCTGAAACAATCTGTAAACAGATGACTGTTTATTAATGGTCTGATTCACTGAGTTTGTTCAGAGTCTAACCTTTAATGTTATAGATGTTTTAATTTTAATGGCATCCCAATCATTTTACAGCATGAGACCCATTAGTACAATACAGATCCATTGTACAAAAATCGTCCATGATTCCCAGTATGCACTGCAGCATGAATAAATTATACTATTGAATAGCCTGGTTATTATTATTTTAATTCTTACTATGTACCTTTATTTTTGGTGTTGTTTTTTTGTTGACTTTATGTAGTGTTTTGTGATATTCAGAGTTGTAACCAATTTTATTCTTTAAGGATAAACCCCTTGAGATGCATCATCTCATTTTCAAGGGGGTCCTAATACACAGCATTAAATAACAAAATACAAAACAAAACAATACAACACAAACCAAAACAAATAACAACAATCATCTAATCCAAATCAACAGACATACCACTACACAATTAGCCAAAAAAATGAATTGTTGCCAAACATTGATAAATATACTCATATCATCTAAAACAATTACAAGTTTCAAAACAGAATAAACATGTTTTTAACATTAAATGAGTAATCTGTTGAGTTGATCTGTTCATGGTTTTTGTTTATAGGCACCATTGTTGAGACGTATATGCTAATTCTTCATGTCTAGATATCATGTCTAAATTCATGTCTTCATGTCTAAATATCACCGTAGTAAATCATATGATCATTAATAACTGATTCCTAATCACTGCTTGATATTTTGCAGAAGTATCATGGTTTTGGTAACATAATATAAGGGTAAAACGATATATATGTATATAATGGGTTTGTTTAGGGAATAGACACTGAATGAGATTAACGGACCAAGTACTCCATTATGTTTATGTCATAAGCAAAACATAACCTAAAACACCTGATCACAATTTTTTCTTTGCTTTTTTGCTCTAATAAATGTGTCTAATACACGGTTACAGCAGCTAAAGGAAAGTACCGTTACAAAATCTGAAACTGAAGCAAACACTGATCACCATAATGGTGACCAAACATTTTCAATTAAACATCAACACCTAAAGATCTGTTATTTTTTTCAATATGAGCTTCTGTAGATGTCTGACATAAATAAAGTCAATCTGGTCAATAATAAGTAAAGCAGATCTTCAGAGATGTAACGTCTTTTATCTGCTCATCTAAGGCTGTGGCTGAAGTCAGTTGTAGTTCTTATGTTTCTCTTTCCCTCTGTGGTTCTGCTTGTCAACACCAGGTGTTCATCACTAAATCTCAATTATCACTCAATTAATCTCTTTATTATCGAATTAACTTCAACAATACTTCAATTTCTCTAACACTGTAGTGTGGACACATGTATAAGTGTTAATTTAAAACTGAAAATTTTGTTGTGGGGTTAATATGGTTAGATGAAAAAACAAGAGTGAAATGTAAATTAACATTAAGCAACTGTATATTAATTTATGGGAAAGTACTGTAATACTTTTTTTTTTTTTAAACAGCAATTTACTGGCAACCACCGCTGCCAGTAGATTACCGTAAATTTAAAGGGGGGGTGAAACACTCAGTTTCAGTCAGTGTCATGTCAATCTTGAGTACCTATAGAGTAGCATTGCATCCTGCATATCTCCGAAAAGTCTTTATTTTTTTTATAATTATATAAGAAAGATGCGCTGTTCCGAGTCTTTCCGAAAAAAGCCGAGCGGGTGGGGGCGTGTCGTGTGAGCGGAGCTAAATAATGACGTGTGCTCGCTGCTGCTATTGTGTTGAGTCGAGTGCGTCGTAAAGCTGTGTCATCCCTAACAGCGGGAAAAAAACTTTATTCAAAATAAAAATATGGCTTTTAATCAGATACAGCCATACATCTATGATCCGGAATCAGACCCAGAGGCTGCAGTTGAACAGGAGCAGCAGCAAAAACGACTAGAGCAGGACGTCTCTATGTGGTACAAGTTATACACTAACTATATAATATGCTTAGCGGCTTGTGTTATTTACATATTTATACTTGAATTATATCGTCGTATTTTTGTCTTTGAAGGTGTACATGTGGGAAGTGCAGTTGTGCACGTGTGTTTGTGTGTTTACGCGTGGTTTGTGTAACGTTAGACAGTAAGCGGACTGGTTTTGCACGGCAGGTTAAGTTAGTGTTTACATAGAAAGACACGGAATAGTAGCGCATTTGAATGAAGAAGCGCGCTTATTTAGTTCAACATATTTCCCCCCTCTTTGTGTATTGTTGTTTGGAGTGCTTTTACAATACACAAATATAAAGTTACACATATAGTGACCAGCTAAACAAATGTACACGCACTACACATCGCATGCTCCATTGATCAATTAACTATATGTGATCATGTTTGGGCTACTTGATGAGCATTGGCAATAACACAGACATTTGAAGCAGTCTTACTCACCGCCTGCGGTTCTAACATTGGGACTGCTCCATCATTCAGCAGTAGGCGATCGGGAAAATCCGGCGTCGAGCTGGACCTTGTTTATGAAACAGTCGCCACCGAAATGCAGCGAACAGATATAAACATTCGCGCAACTCAGTTGCTGATCCGGAAAAGCAAATTACATCCACTGTTGCCTTAACGCGGGGTTTTGGGGGAATCTGTGCAGGACTGTCTTGGTCTGGCAACCAAAAACGCATTTTTTGGGTGACATTGTTATGTGCACATCACCTGTCCAGCATCCTACAAAGCCAGCGCTTTGATGGGCATAGCCTGTTGCTTTCGCTCTCTCCCTCGCTCTCTCTCACGCGCTTCCGGTAGAATTGTCCGTAAGGCCCATACAAGGAAATTCCACCCCCATTAACGTCAAAGGGGACGCATGATCTCAAAAAACTTGCCGAAACTTATGACTAACCGGAAGTAGTATTTTTGACAAAGAAATACTCCCATCAAACGTCCACCTTAACTTTTGAAACTTTGTCTATGTTTAGTATGGGATTCCAAGTCTTTAACAGTGTAAAAAGATCAGTATGCATGAAACAGCATTTCACCCCCCCTTTAAGGAAAGTACTTGTCTGGCTATCAACAGACCAAGCTCAATTTAAAATTGTACATTGGTCTGGGGAGTCTGCTCTGTATTTTAATAACAAAAACTATGACTTTATTCAGCATTGTCTCCTTTTCCGTGTTTGTTTTTAAACCTCAAATAAAGATTCAAATGGTAATGAATCAGCGTATTGATTCATGATTCGGATCGCGTGTCAAACTGCCAAACTGATGAAATCACGTGACATTGGCGATCCGAATCATGAATCAATACGCTGATTCATGACCGTTTGAATCTTTATTTGAGGATTAAAACAAATATGGAAGAGAAGACAATACTGAATAAAGTCATAGTTTTTGTTATTTTTGGACCAAAACGTATTTTCGATGATTCAAAAGATTCTAATTAACTGATGTCACATATGGACTTCTTTGATGATGTTTTTATTCCCTTTCTGGACATGGACAGTATAGTGTGTATATAGATACACTGCCAAACTAAATATAAAATATCTTAAACTGTGTATGAAGATGAACAGAAGTCTTACGGGTGTGGAACAACATTAGGGTGAGGAGTTAATGACATACATTTTATTTTGGGGTGAACTAACCCTTTAACAATACATTGCTGGCAACCACAGCTGCCAGTAGATTATTGTTATTTTACAGCACAAAATAAAATGCTAAATTTGTGGCAAAAACATGAAATAATGTTGTTTTTATCCTATTGCTTACTATATTTATTTGCTTGGTCAGTGTCGTCAGTTTTGGTTCTCTTGCTCTTGTCCGCTGCAAGGACCTTCAAAATAACTGAAATCATGTGGCGAAGTGATATGGAACTGTAATACGGTCAAGACTTGCCTGGAACTACTTTAGTTGTGCGTTTCCCTTAAATATATATATATATATATATATATATATATATATATATATATATATATATATATATATATATATATATATATATATATAATTTTATTTATAATATAATATATTACTATTTTTTTTCTCAACATGGCAACAAAAATTGGAGATAGAAGTGTAAGTGCTTAATTTGTTCATATCATTTTTATTACATTTTTGAAAGAAAATGTATTTCTTAATAGGCTTACAATTCTAGACTTTGCATAAAGGTGTAATTCATCCAAAAATGAAAATTCTGTCATTAATTACTCACCCTCATCTTCGGAAAACAAATTAAGATATTTTTGATGAAATCTGAAAGCTTTCACCTCTCCATAGACAACTATTTAATTAACACTTTCAATGCTCAGAAAGGTAGTAAAGACATTGTTAAAATAGTCCATGTGGCTCCAGTGGTCCAACCTTAATTTAGAAAGGTTGTGGTTTTATGAAGCAACAAGACTAATTTTTGTCCACAAAAACAAAAACAAAATAATTTCTTTATTCAACAGTTTTCGTCATTCGAAAATGTTTGTCTCCTACGCAGTTTACGTTGTTTTTTTCCATTGTTTGTTTTGGCTCACAAAAAGTATTATCATCGCTTAATTTTTATTTGTTTTCCGAAGATGAATGAATGTCTTACGGGTTTGGAATGACATGAGAGAGAGAATGACAGAATATTCATTTTGGGGTGAACTATCCCTTTAAGCAAAATATAATTTATTATATATTTTTTAAAAACAAATTAGTATGCACAAGTACATATTTAGTCTAATAAGATGTAATGTGATACATCTCCCTAAATTATAGAGAACATATAACAGAAATCTACAGAAAATAAATACAATAAATAAAAAAAATAATAATATAAATAATAGATTTTTTTTATTAATAATTAAATTAAATAACTTTATTTTGTAAATACTAATTAGTTGTGAAATAATAGACTTTATTTTAATAATTAAGTGTCTTCCTTTGTCCATGAACAAGGTGCCAACTAGACCAGTTTAAAGTAGCAAACATGTTAAGCTGGTTTAAAATGTATTTTTGTTGGTCTCAGGTGGTGGGTCCGAGTGAGATACACGTTTGGTGTGTGGTTGAACTCACCCATGGCATTGCTGTTGAGCAGGAGGACGCCGTGAGCATTTCTTGATTTCTCCAGACCCATGTAGAAGGGATGGACTCCATAACTGTTCAATTTAAACTACACATGGGCAGAAAGAGGTCAGAGTTTGTGATAGGATTTCAGTTGTCCTCAGTGTTAAACACACAAATACGTGTTAATGAGAGATTTTTATTTGGCTTAAAGGTGCCCTAGAATGAAAAATTGAATTAACCTTGACATAGTGAAAAAATAAGTTCAGTACATAGACATCAGATACTGTGAGTCTCAAACATCATTGTCTCCTCCTTCATATGTAAATCTCATGCATCAAAAACACCACGGAAAAATAAGTGCTTCTCAACATAAACCCAACCGTGACGCAAGCGTTGGGGATCATTTATATGCACGCCCCCAACATTTGCATCTGTCCAAACATGTTCATTGTCAGGCGGAACTGACAGAGCCGGATCATCGGAATTGTAGATAAACAAACGACACTTGAGGATAGCAACAACAGCAGCTCTCATTGACATGTCATGTTCAGGCTGTGCAGGAGACGTGAGGACTTTTCATATGTCAACATGGTTGAGGTTTATTATCGGATACCACAACAAATTATTTCAAAATCGTTCGTTTGTTCGGCCCATTTCAAGCAAGCTTCGCTCAGCGTCTTAAACTGAAGAAAGGGGCAATTACAACTGTATTCCTGCAAGCAGTAAGTGCTGATTTTATCCACTTATTGACAGTTTAAACAATTTGAAAGTTTCTTAGAGAGACCGCATTGTCTAGATGTGAACTTTTCCACCATATAAGTTAAAACGACTGTCATTTGACAAGGCTATTCATTTTGTAAAAATATAAGTTATATATTTATATTTTTGAGAACTGAAGTAGGCCTATGGTGTTTTTGTATGCTTGTATTTCGGAGTACATCACAGTCACTGCATAGCCTGTATATAAACATGCAAATGGAGATTGCTGAAATGCAGCTTACTTGTTTATTGGTGTTTTCTGATCATCCGCATGCGAAAAAGAGCTTGGACATGTTTAGGTAAAACACTGGATAGTATACGTGTTATTTTCACAGAAAAGCTCTGTTTGGGGGATTTAAATTACTGAAATCTGGCAACCGTAAGCTCTTTCTCGCACGCGGGTGATCTGAAAACACCAATAAACAAGTATGCTGCATTTTATCAATCTCCATTTGAGATGTTCTGCTCTCTCTCTCTCTCTCTCTCTCTCTCTCTCTCTCTCTCTCTCTCTCTCTCTCTCTCTCTCTCTCTCGCTTATCTTTCTTTAGCCATTGAAGTTTATGTATGATTGAATGAATCATAATTTAATTTTTAGGACTTCGAACCAAAATTTAAATTATATCAGATATAACTTATAAAGTAAAAATGTAATAGCCTTGAATAAGCTTCATTTATAATTTCTTCAACTACAGTATATGTTTGTTCTTTTGATGTTTGAGGTGTCATAGTGATTCCTAATTCCTGCTAGTGAAACTTTACAGTAGTGCATGGTGGTGGAGTAGACATTATATCATGGGTGTAAAATATCATGACACTCACCCCTGGAGGCTGGTCTTTGGCAAACAGTCCGTATGTGTGATAGTTGAGGTCATGATTGTAGCTGGGGTGCTCTGTTTCACCAAAACCATAGACATAGTTTGAGGGGAGAAGTGTGGAGATCTGAAGGAGCTGATCAGAGAATGTGAACCCTGGCACAGCAGAGTCCCATCTAGAGAAAAACATATTCAAAAACATTGAGAAGACTGAAAAATAAGTTGCTTTAATTAAGAAGTTATGTTGTTGTTATATATAGTTTTATAGTGTGTTATAATGACTGAGAAAACCCTAAAAGTGTCACGATTCATAAATTCCCTTTCTCATTCTCTCTGTGTGTGTGTGGTTGTGTTGGAGGTGTGGTCACTGATTACTGACACTATGGTGACAAAAAGTGCACCTTAGTGAAAACTACAGTAAAAGAACAATTTTTACCAAAATAAGCTCTCTTGAGTCCAAGTTAGCAGAGTAATTAAGGTGTATTACTTACATGATTTCTTCTGAGCCCTTTCTGATGATTTGGATCCCGAATGGCTTGCGCTGGATCTGAACCCTGTACAGTCTGTTGTTTTCCTCTGTCTCTGGTGTGGCTGGCAGCTCAAGGGGAACGGGGACCTCGTAGCGAGCATTGGCTGGGTCAAAGATCTAGATCAACAGGACCAAAATCAGTCTTAAATGTAATAATTTATTATTCCGAAAAAGCTCGACAACAGAGCATGGTGCTAGTAACACCACACTAGTAAAGTGCGCTTTAAATTCAATGCAAGTCATTTTGGATCTGCCAAATGCATAAATGTAAATTATATATTTAGTCAATGTCTTGATTTTATTACAAAATTTAGAAAAGCATACCTTCCATCGTAGGCTTTTTCCGCTCAGGTATGTGATTTCCACACGGAGCTTGCTGACATCTCGAGATTGAGAACGTTGGCTTGGGAATTCGGTATTGCGCTCTATATCTACAATGATGCCACTTGCTGTTTCAACCATGTTCATGGTGATGTAGCCGTGGGTCTGGGCATAATAACACCAGGGCTCGTTGGGAATATCTGAAGGCTATAAATGTGTTGAATCACGTTAGAACAGTAACAGAAAAGACACACTTCAGATCAAACTGTGTCTTTGAATACAAAAGAGTTAAATATTGAATCTCTTCTCTCTCTGACCTCCCAGATGCAGCCGCGGGCTTCACATTTGGTCTGATCAGAACCCGCTTCAGGGTAACAATCGAAGTGCCTAGAGTTTGGGGAGTTGGCCTCCCAATTGACTGTGTAGTCCTTCCCAGCTCCCAAAACTGATAAATAAATAAATAAATAAATAATCTTAGCACCCCCTCTAAACTGTTAATTACCCTTTTAAGAAAAAAAATCCTGGAGCTGCCACTGATGAGAAGCAACATGACATGAAGATAGTAAGCATTTAAAACTATAAATTCAGTTCAACTTGAAAACAATTTAAGAAAACTAACATAAACATTAAAGTCACTGATTTACAGGTGTATTTGCTTTATCATTGCTTTTGTTGTTACGTTTAGTAACTTGCCATTTTGTAAAATTTGAAAGAGACAGATATGGTGTCTCAAATATCTATTGTATTATTTACTTGTATTTTTAAGTAAGCATAAACATTCAAAGTGTGGTTTAATTCAGTGTTATATTGTTTGAGTAAAATGTATAGAGGGAATGCACGTGACGTCACCGTCAGCTGGAGCGACTGCGGTTACACCGCTACTGAGTGGCAAAAAGACTGAGATGCATCAGACGCCGGTGAGATATTTGGCATGCTAAATATCTGGACCTGTCGGCGATTCAAACTCCTGCTGTGTGAACAGCGTTCTGACTGAAAATTACACCGACAGCCAATGAGAGAGTGAGATACAGGGCAGCAGGAGGTTCAGGGAGGAGTTATAGAGCAGAATATCAGTATTTTAATAGATATATTTACAATTTTTGTTATTATATTATTTGTTTTATTATTACAATGTTAATATTTACAATTTTCAATTAAATGCTACCCCAGATAGTCATGCAGTGTGAAAAGAGCAGTGATCTGATGAGTTTGAAAATCGTGTAGTCTGAACTAGGCTGGAGACATTGTGAAAATAAGAGATTCATTGTATAGCTACCTCCTTCACTGATTAATATAGCAGATCTTTGTGAGATTGTGTTTATTGAATGAGTGACACCTTTTAGTGATTATAAAGGAAGCGCTCTTTGCGTGCTGTCAAGGCCATATAGTTATTATTTATTTTTTATTATAGTTTTATAATAGTTTTCCATTCTTGACATGCGGCCACATACACACTTCAATACACTGTCCCATCCGCATATACATGCATACCCTCTGTTGTAAAGGACAAATTAGTTACTTAGAGTTTACTTAATTCCATAAAATGTTGTACATTTGACTTTTAGTTTTGTTACTACTTTAGTACTAGTTTTGTTGTTGTTGTTGTTGTTGTTAAAAAAATCTGCCAGTGGGGTCAAGTCAAACGGAAAAAGATTTCTAGTCCAAATGACAGATTTCTTTTATTATTATTTTTTTTAAATTACAAAAACACTTACTTTTGACTTTTTTATATGTTAGTAAAAAAATTTTTTTTTCTTTGCGTAAATGTATCTTAATTTAAAATTGTTTAATGAAAAAAAAAATGTGTTTAATTGTAAAATATAGAATAATGGTCTTACCTGGAGCACTTAAAGCTAAGAGAAGACAGAGAGACAGGTAGACAGTACAGACCGCCATTGTTTCTCAAAAACTGGAACTCTGCAAAGAAATTAAAACAGAATTATACATTAATAATTATTACAAAGTTTACATGGTTCAAGTATTTTTGTGACACAAACCAGTTCAAGAGCTCAATGTCAGTATCTGGACATTGCGTTGTGGAGCCCTGGTTCACCTTTTTATATATTGGAGGGCCGTATGTTTTATCAGCACTATCCAGCACCTGCTCATGTTCTCACTTCATGTACAAACAATGTTTATTTTAATAGTTTGTTATAGTCTGTTAAAAACATTTTTTTTAATGTAGGTTTGTTCTTGGTATGTATATGGACCAGATGAATAGATATTATTCATATATTCAGTTGTGTAATTTTGTAGTTGCATCCATGTACCATGCTTTATGTACATGGTTTCTAAATGTCTAACTTTTCATAAAATGCTCTTTGGATCACCTCAAATCATGCTGGAAAACATGATTTTTTTTTTAGATCATCCTGTTTTACACAAACTGCTGTCATTTCAAGAAAAGTAGGAAAACCCATATGATTTTTGAGATTTGTCTTTCTTTAAAAAAAAAAAAAAAATCAGTTGTATTACGTGGATAATATAATTTGAAATTAAATGTAATAAATTAGGAATGAAAAAAATAGCACAACTGTTCATTTTAAAGGTGGAACAATATAATTTCTGCGACCTGTGAACCTGTTTTATAAGTATTTTCATGTGACAGCATTGTGTAAGAAGCATGTGAGAAAGGCGTGAGTGGTTGCTGGAATCAACATTACCTTGAATATATCAGAGTCACCTTGAATGAATGGAGAATTATTCCTCGCCAAATGTGTAAACTCACACGTGGACAAACTGCATTTTCTTTTTTTAATAATAATTTATATGCAATGCAAAGATTTTGGTGTACCTTTCAGTTACAGGACATACAAATTTATACAAATCCTTTATACAATATTACAATTATTAATTGATTTTATGTAAATGGTTTTTACTATTATATAAATATATTTTAGCCCCTAACTTACCGCTATACCTAAACATGACCACTTTTCAGCCACTTTTATTTATTTATTTAACAAGGACAATTCAGTAAAACAAAACAGTCAAATAAAATATACAGTTTATAGCTAAGGCTAATTTTCAACTCTTGTCCCTGGTTGGGGTTTTCTAAATACATTACAAAAATCCAATGCATGCAAGTATAAAATATTCAAATTTCTTCAAACATACACTCCCTCACACACACACACACACACACACACACACACACACACACACACACACACACACACACACACACACACACACAGACAGACACACACACACACACACACACACACACACACACACACACACACACGCATGCAAGCACACACGCATGCAAGCACACACGCACGCATGCACACACACACACACATACACACACACGCACACACACACACAGAAAAAAAAACGATTCGTTGGCTTAACATAAATTACTTATAAAGATAAATAGATTAAACTCAAAAATATATATATTTATACAATTTCAAGCTCTACTTAACATATTCTAGCATATGCAACACAAAATTGTAAATCAAAAGGGGAACATAAGTGTATGCGTAAAGTAAACAAAAAAAACGTAAGTGCCATCAACTAGCATTACAACTTGGTTCAATTTAAGTAATGCCAACATAACATTTTACCTATTTATGAGCTGCACGATATTTAAATATTCTATCCAGCCAACGAGAAGAAGCACTGTAAAAATAATTGTTGAATCTACTAAAGAAAAACTTGTCAAATTAACTGATTTTGAAAAAAATGTTGATTTAACTTGAATAAACTGAGTATTGTGAACTTTTAGGCGGATACAATAGCTAAACTAAGCAAGTTTAGTACATTGTACTTAAGAATGTTGAGTGTGCTGTACTAAATGCATGTTCACACTGTTAAATCCAACAGCTGTCCTTACTAAGACTTTTTAGTAAACTTTACTTAATGTCCAATAATTAGAATTTACTTTACAGTTTTTTACGATTGTTTACACACTAAAATTAAAATTTCCACACAATTAGCAAAATTTTACTCCAATGAGCAAAACACCTCCACAGATTTGCACAACATTACACACAATGTCTGCTTCACCATTTTTGCAAAACATTACACACAGTGATTTGTAAAACTCTACACACATTTTCACATCTTAGACACAGATAAGGATTGTGAGGTTACTTCCTTGTAATTACAAAGCACCGGATTGCCAATTACCACACTAATGAACGAATTGGATAAACACATCTACCAGGTGTGGAAGCACACATTTGCTAATTTGAAAACGCAGCACTCAGGTGTGCTATAAAAGGCAGCAGGTGAGTTCACCTGTCTTCAACAAAAATGGAAGGAGTTAGAAGAAGAAGAAGAGTGAGAATGAGAGGGGGAGCTCAAAGAGGAGATGAAGGTGGTAGAGGAAGAGGAGAAGGAGGTAGAGGAAGAGGCATAGGTAGAGGAGAAGAAGGTAGAGGAAGAGGAGAAGGAGGTAGAGGAAGAGGCATAGGTAGAGGAGAAGGAGGAAGAGGCATAGGTAGAGGAGAAGGAGGTAGAGGAAGAGGAGAAGGAGGTAGAGGAAGAGGAGAAGGAGGTAGAGGAAGTGGAGAAGGAGGTAGAGGAAGAGGAGAAGAAGGTAGAGGAAGAGGAGAAGGAGGTAGAGGAAGAGGCATAGGTAGAGGAGAAGGAGGAAGAGGCATAGGTAGAGGAGAAGGAGGTAGAGGAAGACACCTAGGTAGAGGAGAAGGAGGTAGAGGAAGACACCTAGGTAGAGGAGAAGGAGGTAGAGGAAAACACCTAGGTAGAGGAAGAGGTAGAGAAGGACTTGAAGAGGTGATAGAACCTGAACAAAGAAGACGAGGACCAAATTTGACTCAAGAAATCCGTGCAACACTTATTGACCATGTTATCAACCATGGACTGACACTGATGGAAGCTGGACAAAGAGTTCAACCAAATCTCAGCAGAAATACTGTTGCGTCAGTAATTCGGACATTTCATCGAGAAAACAGGTAAGCTAACCACACAGTATACATTGAAACTGAAGCTTGTATAATCAATATTGTTTACTGTGACATTTGACAGTAGGCTGCATATATATATATTTATTTATTTTTATCTTTTTTTTTTTTTTTTTACATAGGATTGAGGGTCGAGGACACCAAGGTGGAAGGGGCCCCATGTTTAGTCGTGCACAAGAGGCCGCCATTGTGAACATGGTTTTGGCTACGAGAAATCGTGAACATCTATTGTGAACATCAGGCTACGAGAAATCCAAGCGAATATCATCAATGATGACAATATTTTCAATAACATCCAACGAGTCTCTCTGTCAACATTAGGTCGAATCCTAAAGAAAAATCAAATATACATGAAGCAACTGTATCGGGTACCATTTGACAGAAATTCAGAGAGAGTGAAACATCTGCGCAATGAGTATGTGGAGGTATGCATTGTTCATCTGACTATGGTGTGGTATCATGCACTGCTCATAATGTTCTGTCACAAAAAAATACTGTGCTATAGATATTGAATAGCATCCTATTTTCTTTAATGTGTTTCAGAGAGTCTTGCAAATGGATGCTGCTGAAATTCAACATGAATTTATATATGTGGATGAGGCTGGATTTAACCTTGCAAAAACAAGAAGAAGAGGGAGAAATGTAATTGGGCACAGGGAAATCACCAATGTGCCAGGGCAGCGAGGGGGTAACATCACCCTTTGCGCTGCTATCACACAAAATGGGGTCCTCCACCACCATGCAAATCTGGGACCCTATAATGCAAATCTGATACTTGCACTTGTAACGGGCGCGCTGTGTCTTTAACAGGTTGTTAGGTTGAATGCACGCCCATTAACCCTTGTATATTCTTGCGTTGTGTTCTTGTTGGGTTGAATGAAGGAAAGACGCAGACCACGATCAATTGCTGGTTTCTCTTTTAATGAAGGTGAAACAGCAAATTTGGTTCCTCTCAGCGAACCTGGTGCAGACTGTACAAATCAACAAAAAAATACATAAGTCACATGCAGCCTCCTCCACACAGGTTTCAAGCTCCTTCTCTCAGCTAGTCTGGCGCAAACTGAAAGAAGCGCGTGAATGACGCCACAAAGCCTGCGACACTCTTAAAGTAACAGTACAGGTATTAACATTATGGTCTGAATACAACATCCAGCCATAAATATTGACAATAGAACATACAGAAAACATATAGAAAACAATGTTAATCAGGATTTGGTGACATTTCAACCGTTAAAGTAAAGATATAATTTCAACCTGGTTACATTCACCCCTCCTGAAATTCACCAACATCCTGATAAATTGGAATCTCGGGACTGTAAAGAACACAATACGTCTGGTACTGACACAATCTGGCCCAAATGAAAATAAATAGACCTAGTCCACTGTCAACTTAGAAGTCACCTTACATACAAGGTTCAGGGGAAAAAAAGGTTGATCAGATCTCTGAATCCCCTTAGCTCAATGCGACGCCTGATACGCCACACAACACTTGGACCCCCAAAAGAAAATTGTCCCGCAGACATTGCAAGTATCAATGCTCATAACACAGTCCAAATTTTTTATATATATAACAAGAGTCATCTATGCAAAACAAAAAGAGATTATCTATGGCTCCCAAACAAAATGTTTGAACCCCTCAGAAATGGTTTCTGAACCATGGATTCTATTAGTCTGTTCACTGATTTCACTACTCTCCCTGCACGTGTTCTAACAAGACCATCAGTCACGGTCTGTGTGTGTGGGTCAGTGTGAACCAATGGATCAGCATGTGGTGAGTGTGAAATATCTGATTGTGGTGCAGGTGAAATGGATTGGTTATCAATAATGGCAGCAACAGGACTTTGCACTGAACTATACTGGTCTAGCTCTTCTGAATCAGCTGACTCAGATTCAAGTGGGACTTCAGGGGACAAAACTGCAAGACTCTCACCATCTCTGGAATTTGACAGGTTCTGTGCACTGTCATCTTGAGTTAATAACACAGACGCTGAGCCTCTATCATCATTATCACAGTCTTCCTGAGCAGACTCCTCACTGGTCAAAGACTGATCATTTGCATGGGTATCCTGGCTCTCATCCATCCCAGAGAGTGGCAAAAAGTTGACCTCCAACAAAAGATTCCTATGCACAACTCTTGTGCGTCCCTCCATATCCTGTATTTTATAAACATGAATATCGGGATTTGCACCAACAACTGTGTACACTCCATCCTCCCATTTGTCAGCCAACTTCCTCTTCCCTCGTTCTCCTTTATTTGCTACTAAAACGCGATCTCCCACAGAAAGGTAGGTACCCTTGACACGTTTGTTGTACTGCCGGGCCTGGTGCTGTTGCTCAGTGGACGAATGTTTCTGGGCGATTTCCATAGCACTTTTGAGGCAAGAAAGCAGGGACTTGGCATATGAGTCATAGTCAACAATCCCTGGGTCATTCAAAACCTGCTTAAACATTATATCCACCGGTAATCTAGGCACACGGCCAAACATCAAGAAGAAGGGGGGGGTAACCTGTAGTCTCATGAACGGTGGCGTTATAGGCAAACGTGATGGTCTGAATTTGTTGTGGCCACAGTTGTTTTTCCTTAAGGGGAAGGGTACGGAGCATGTTTCCCAAAGTGCGATTAAATCGCTCTGTTCCCCCATTGCCCATGGGGTGGTAGGCTGTTGTATGGGATTTTGCCACACCGGCCAGACGAAGAAGTTCTGCAATCAAGTTGCTCTCGAAATTGGTGCCCTGATCAGAATGTATTCTCTCAGGGAAACCGTAAACACAGAACACATTGTCCCAGAGCTTCTTGGCGACTTGCTTTGCCGTCTGATTGGCACATGGGAATGCATGGGCAAGTTTGGTGAAATGGTCGGTGACTACTAGGACATCCACAGAACGCTGCTTACTGTCCTCAGCTGACCAAAAATCCATGCAAACTAACTCCATCGGGGCAGAGCTCTTGATGCTTTCTAGGGGCGCACGAGCAGCAGGCTCCGGCGACTTCCCAAACACACACCTCTGACAGCATCTGACATGTGCCCTCACATCCCTCTCCATATCAGGCCAGTAAAATCGCTGCCTTGCCAGTGAGAGAGTACGGTCTTGACCTTGATGACCTGCCAGATCGTGTATGCCCAACATTGCTTTTTCCTTTAGACTCAGAGGCAACACATATTGAGATCTTCTCTGTTTGGACACAGGATCTCTCGTCACTCGATACAACATCCCATCATGGACTTCCAACTTGTCCCATTGCTTGAACAATCTGAGGACCTTCGAATCAGCACCATGCCTTTCCCGCCTAGATGGTCGCTTCCTGGATGCAACAAAAGGTAACACCTTAGAAATGCTGGGGTCTTGCTCTTGACTCAGCAGCAGCTCCTGAGCGGAGAACATGGACGTAACATCCTGACTACTCGACAGCTGTTGGATGTGTTGGGTCAGATAGAGTGCCCTGGATTCCACTGCATCAATCCAGTCACAATGGGCCTGACAAAGAGCTCTAATCTCGGCAGAATCACACGTCACATTGAACATTTGATGGTCCCCAGATCTGTAGCTTTGAGACTGACAGCTTACCCTGAAAACATCCTGCACAGAATCTTCCTCTATCCCATTAGCTTCTTGAATCAGGGTGGGATATGGTTCTTTTAGCAGCCTCTGAGAAATGGGCTTCGCAAAAAGGTCGCGACTCAAGGCATCAGCCACCACATTTCTTTTCCCAGGCAGGTGTTTAAGATCAAATGAGAAGGACGCAAGCTTAGAGACCCAACGGATTTCACATGCGTCAAGCTTTGGCTTTGTTAGAAGGTAGGTTAGTGGATTATTATCCGTCCAAACTGTGAAGCTACGGCCTTTTAGCCAGTGGCTAAACTTTTCACAGACACTCCACTTTAAAGCCATGAACTCCAGTCGATGAGCTGGATACTTCCGTTGTGACGCACTAAGTGTCTTGCTGGCAAAAGCAACCGGCCTGGTCTTGGATTCTCCTCGAGGCACTTGAGAGAGCACTGCTCCAAGTCCGTTCAACGAAGCATCGACTGACAGAATAAATGGCTCGTCAAAGTCTGGATGAGCCAACACAACACATTCCAACAGCATGGTCTTCAACCGGTCAAAAGCGATTTCACATTCCACTGACCAGTCTGCAGGAGTAAGCTTGCGATAGGCACCTAGGGGCTTCTTATCTCTAGCTGACCGTCCCCGTCTCTTCTGTCCAGCCGTAAGTGCGAACAAGGGCTTCGCAATGGAGGAACAGTTTGGGATGAAATGCTGGTAGTAAAATACCATGCCAAGGAAAGATTTGATTCTCCGGACAGAAGGCGTGCACTCATCGTCCTCCATGAGATCTCGTACTGTCATCTTGGTGATGATCTCCACCTTTGCAGGATCGACGGCCACACCCTCGCCATTAATGACATGTCCAAGGAATCCGACTTGTTCTCGAAGCAGATAGCATTTTTTCGGAGCCAGTTTCAAGTTATTCTCCCGCAACCTCTGAAACACTGTACGGAGTCTGTACAGGGCCTCATCCTCTGACGATGCAAAGACGAGAAGATCGTCAAGATAACACAGTAGTTTTGTGAAGTTCATGTCCCCAAAAATCCCAATCATCATCCTCATGAAGGACGCTGGGCTGTTACACAGTCCTTGTGGCATGCGATTATATTCATGCAGTCCAAGGGGGGTTGTGAAAGCTGTGTACTTCTTGTCGTCTTCGTGCATTGGGATGTTGAAGAAGCCAGAAGTGAGGTCCATCGTACTAAAGAGGCAATTGCCACCAAGGGCAGCCAGGCAGTCAGACTGGTGCGGCAAGGGATGCGCGTCCTTTAAGGTCCGTGCATTCAGCCACCTGAAGTCAGTGCAAATCCGCAACCCACCGTCTTTCTTCCACACCATCACCAATGGTGAAGCATACTCGCTTGAGGACTTCCTGATAATCCCCTTTTCCTCCATATCAGTGAGAACCTGCCTCAACTTCTGATAGTGGGCAGGAGGGACTCTTCTGTACGGCAAGCGAAAAGGGCGATCGTCGGTGAGATGAATGCGATGTGTGTATCCTTTGACCTCACCACAGTCCAATGAGTGCTTGGAGAAGATGTCTTGGTATTCAATTAATAGCTGTGTGAGCCTAGACTTACAGTCTTTACTAACCTGACATGCGTCTATGTCAACGTCACTTAAGCCCAACTCTGACAGGCTTTTAGCCAGCTGACCGGCTGAATAGGCACTGGGCAAAGTGTCAAGTTTCTGTTGCGGTATTGCTTGTACTTGTTTCTCCGTATGAAACTGATGTATCTCAATGTCATGTTGTTTGTGTCCATCTGGTTGTTTTTTTTCTGAAGCCACATGTAGACCCTGAGAAGCAGCTAGATCCTCGATTGCCAAACATGGAAACACATCAGCCAATTTGCAATTTCTCTTCAGTGTGACAGCTCTGTCAGATGGATTGACAACTGTCATTGGCACCCATCTATCACCCCAGAGAGGTGTGACAAGACGGCCCACTAGAACACCTCTTGGCATGGCTTTGGAATTGGTTGGTTCTACAACGACAGTGCTTCCAGGTGACATTGGCACACTAGCAGGGAGTCTACCCCAAACCAAGTGTTCATGCCTGGGTAGTAGTATCACTGATTGGGTGAGCTTGACCGTGCCTATTTTGTCAGGAACCTCACTCCCTCTCCAGCGCTGGACATTGGTAAACATCGACAAAAACTGTTCAACATTGGGATCAGACTGATACTCCGGTCTGGAAGCCATGTTCCAATAATCATTATCACCCTTCAGAACATGAATCACATGTTTGATGACATTCGAGCCCAGTATAAGATCGTCATGCTGACCAGGCACAACCAAGGTAGGTACAACACAGTGAGCACCGTAAAGCTGCATCTCCAAGTCATAAAAACCCTCAGGTCGAGTCTGCAGACCACCACAGCCAATCAGAACAATATTTTCTTCAGGGTGCTGTTTCTCGGGCAAAACACCAGCAGAGCTGAGCTTCTCTACCGCATGTTCGCTGATGCTACATGCCATAGAGCCAGAGTCCAACATGCCTTTAAGCTGCACACTGTGATTGACAAGGACGGTAGCATAAAACAACTCACTGAATGCGTCGATCTTCTGTGTGGCTTGAATGTCTATTCGGGTCCCCTCAGTTGCTTTGGCACAACAGTCCTCATATAAGCGAGCTGGGTCATGTGTATCAGAGAGGGATTCATTTAAAATACCCACACCGCCCCTCCCAGGGTGTGGGTTTTCTAGTTTAACTGTTGATCCTGTCCACCAGCGCTGTTGGCAGAGTGAGAGCGGCGCTGGTTGGTCTGATCAGGACAGTCCCTCTTCCAGTGGCCAGGTGATAAGCACTTCAAACACCTGTTCTCTCGCCTGCAGTGAGACAATGTGGAATGATCAGAAGCCCTACATACCCTGCACACCTTTTGAAACGAGTGAGGGACTGCGACTTGAGCTCTGGGGTTAGCTGGCACTTGTGTATGCTGTGTAACCAGTCGGTCTAACAAGTTCACCAAACTCCTCATGCAGTCATTGTCAACACTCGCAGTAGTCATGGGCAACGGAGATGGCACAGATGGTACAGTGATGTTTGAGGCTGGTGTATTATCAGCCATAGGCACATGACACTGGGAAACGACTTTGTGCTCTACTGTGCTCACCTTAAGTGGCCTAACCGTTGCAGCTTGAGTTTTCCTCCCCTGCATGTGCTCATCAAGCCTCTCCTGGATCTCACATGCCGACCATTTCTCAGCAGACTTGAACTTGAAAACACTTGCAAGAGACTGGTCTGGGCAGTATTTGATGAACATCATACTGACTTCATGGCCTGGGTCATCAATGCTACGACCTTGCCTTTTTAGATACTCATCCGCTACATCAACTGTTTTGTTTAGCCTATCCAGTATTCCATAGCATCTTCACCTGGCATGGGCAATGTACTGTAGAAATCTGCTAAAGGCATGTTTGAGTAAGTCAGTTCGCTGAAGTGTTGTTTCAGAATGTCAAAAATCACATGGGGATTTGCATCATGGTTAATAGATTTGTCGTTACGCAGCTTTATCCTCACCACATCCCCTGCTTTGCCCATAAGCTTTGCCAGGACTTCTTGTGACTGCTCAATCACTGGAATGGCTCGTTTCTTTAAATACAGAGTCATAAGATTTTCCCACTCATGAACTGTGAATTTATCTGAGCTATCACCCCTGAATATTGGAGGCTCTCTTATGTCTGACTGCATGACAACCTTGACGTTAGGTAATGTCATCTCTGAGGGCTGTACAGGAATACTGGTGTTCTGTGTGCACCTGTCAGATTGTAGCTTAGCTGTAATGGATTCACCTAGCTTCTCAGCTAACTGTGTAATGAGTGAGCTTAAGTCTGGATTCTGCCCAACTTGGCTTGGCATGGCACGATCTACATAACGTGTAGAGGTAAGCTGTGGGGTGTGTAACGCTGTGACACTAGGCCCTGGTGTTCTGGACTCTAAGGTTCGAAAGAACAAACCCCTACCCACACCAAACTGGTCCTCAAAAGAGTCACGCTCAGCACCATCAATTTCACTCTCTGCAAAATATGTGTAACCCTCTGCCATATTTCAGTCACTCATACACAGAAAAGAAATGTGAATAATAATAAAAAATATATAGCCAATAAAATAAAATCTAAATGGCTAAACTGGAAGAGCACAAGAAAAAAAAAAAATCTAGAATAATCACATCAATCAGCAATTAATTGCACATCAGTAAAGCACTCTTTTAAATGCTTTTATATTGAATACAAAAAAAATTAATATCAGGCTGCAGTCCAAGGGAATACCTGACCACGGTGAAAGGTGAGTGAATGCAGCTTCCCACGGCGAACGAGCTGACGTCGATCTTCAGACCAATCCTTGAAAGGTCACGGCACCATTGTAACGGGCGCGCTGTGTCTTTAACAGGTTGTTAGGTTGAATGCACGCCCATTAACCCTTGTATATTCTTGCGTTGTGTTCTTGTTGGGTTGAATGAAGGAAAGACGCAGACCACGATCAATTGCTGGTTTCTCTTTTAATGAAGGTGAAACAGCAAATTTGGTTCCTCTCAGCGAACCTGGTGCAGACTGTACAAATCAACAAAAAAATACATAAGTCACATGCAGCCTCCTCCACACAGGTTTCAAGCTCCTTCTCTCAGCTAGTCTGGCGCAAACTGAAAGAAGCGCGTGAATGACGCCACAAAGCCTGCGACACTCTTAAAGTAACAGTACAGGTATTAACATTATGGTCTGAATACAACATCCAGCCATAAATATTGACAATAGAACATACAGAAAACATATAGAAAACAATGTTAATCAGGATTTGGTGACATTTCAACCGTTAAAGTAAAGATATAATTTCAACCTGGTTACACACTGTAAAAAAATGCTGTAAAAAAACGGCCACATTTTGACAGTAAAATGCGGTTTTCCATTAAAACAGTAATATACTGTAGAAAACAATGCATTCTGGGAAATATTTGTCATTTTCGAGAAAATAGCCAACAGTAATATACTGTGAATTAACACGCTTAAAGTCGACACTCAGAGGCTGTGTTCAAAATCACTCCCTATCCCCTTATTCACTATTCCCTACACTAGTTCACTGATATAGACCACTCGACAGAGAGAGAGGAAAGAAGAGAGTGAATTCAGACACTGATGAACACCTGCTGTTTTCACTGAAGGAAAGAGAAACATGATTTCATCAACTGAAGATAAAAGAAGACATTAAATCTCTGAAGATCTCATCAGAGGATTAAACAACTCCACAAACAGCATTACCAGCTTCACACATTACTAACCAGACTGACTTTATTTCTGTCAGACGTCGACAGAAGCTCTTATTGAGAATTATCAGATGATGTTTGATTGTTTCTTCTGGCGTTACCATTATGGTGATCAGTGTTTGCTTTAGTTGGGCTCTTGAACATTGACACAATAACATTAGTTTTTCTCTCACTGCTGTAATAGTGTGTTTTCAATACATGTGTTATAGCAAGCAAAGCTGAGAAAAAAACATGAGTTGGTTATGTTGACTATTTAATAATAGTTTAATTCACTATTCATTTACTAGTCTTATCTATAAACATGTAGTTGACGCTTAATTTTTTGCAAAACTTGAACCCTACAATTTTATAACATCAGTATTGCAACAACCAGATAGTTTGAAGAGCATGGGAACGCTTGTGGTCAAAACATCTGAATTAATCTGACTCACATAGACATCAAGAATCGGCGTATGAATCTCAGCCGTGGTGACACTCAAAACTCCCAGCATGCATTGCGGCACGAATAAATTATGCTGCTGAATAGCCTGGTTATTTTCTTTAATTCTTATTATTTGCGTTATTTTTGCTGCTGTTGTTGTGTTGACTTTGAGTAGTGTTTTGTGATGATCAGAGTTGATCTGTTCGTTTTTTTTATTGATTGTCACCATTGTTGAGATTCATACGCTGATTCTTCATGTCTATGTGAGTCTAAATGACAGCAGAGAGCAAACTAATTTTTGAACTCATGACTTTATAAATTATAACTAATTCCTAATCAGTGGTTGATAATTTCAGAAAGGTCCCAGTTTAATAATATAAAATAAGAGTAAATGTATGTGTTTTTAAAAGAATGGGCTTGTTTGGGGAAGAAACACTGGACAAGATTAACAAGCTAAACATCCTATTACAATTATAGCAAAACATAGTCAATAACTTCTGACCATATTTTTTTTTTCTTGGCTTTTTGGCTACAATAAATGTGTTTAAGAAATACACAGTTATAGCAGACTGACTATCATTACAAAGTCAAGGGCCAAGATCCCAACTGAAGCAAACACTGATCACGATAATGGTGACCAAATATTTTCAGTTAAACATCAACACCCAAAGATCTGATAATTCCCAATAAGAGCTTCTGTCGACATCTGACAGGAATAAAGTCAGTCTGGTTAGTAATGTGTGACGCTGGTAATGCTGTTTGTGGAGTTGTTTAATCCTCTGCTGAGATCTTCAGAGATTTAATGTCTTCTTTATCTTCAGTTGATTTCATCTAAAGCTGTGGCTGAAGTCAGTTGTAGTTCTTGTATTTCTCTGTCCTTCAGTGATTCTTGTTAACAGGTGTTCTCAGTTATCACTTAATTCATCTCTTAATTATCTCATGAACTTCATCAATGCTTCAATTACTCTAACACTCTGTAGTGTGTACACTTTTCAGTGTTCATTTAAAACTGAAGATTTTGCTGTGGGGTTAAAAGGGTTAAAGGGGTTAGATGAAAAAACACAGAGGGAACCGTAAATTAACAGTAAGAAACTGTAAATTAATTTACAGAAAAGTTCTGTAAAAAAAACGGCACTTTACTGGCAACCAGAGCTGCCAGTAGATTACCGTTAAATCAAGGAAAAACAGTAATATACTGTAAAACGTAACAGTCTAATTTACCAGATGATTTAAGATATTTGCACTGAAATATTAGTGCAAGTAAAAAAAAAATTGTGCAAAGTCAGTAACTGATAAGGAGAGTAAATATTAAAATGACCTGTGTTTATGTGTTGTTGCACAAGATGATATATAGAAGAGATCTTTTAGTTGAATTCATTAGTTTTGTGGGTTACCGTTGTGCTGAAGAGTAGAGCCTGTGCTTCAGTCCAGGATGAGCAGAGAAACATTGATGATATGCTGCCTGATGCTTTATTTAACGGCAGTGACTGTGTTTGCTGATGCAGTTATGAGCTGTTTGTTGAGTAATTTATCACATATGTGTGTGCTATTGCTCACAATGAACCGCAAAAAGTGAAGTTAAAGTCATGTTTCTAAATTATTTCACTACTACACCTTACAAGTGTGAAAGGACTCAAATGAAGTTTTACGATACAAACACCTATAAATACTAGTTTTAAAATGAGAACTGTTTGAAGTAATCAGTTTTCCAAATGAAAAGTTACCTTTCATGGTATTATTACGGTAAAATACTGTAAAAAATGAGAGCTGTATATAAACAGTAGAGGGCTGTAAATTAACAGTACATTGCTGGCAACCACAGCTGCCAGTAGATTACCGTTATTTTACGACACAATTTTTTACAGTGTGCATTTCTTGACCGATTGCATGAGATTGTCACAGCATTACACCAAGTGGACCAGATGCGGTACATTGTCGTTTGGGACAATGTCTCATTTCATCGGGCTATTCTGGTCCAGAACTGGTTCCATGATCACCCTGATTTTGAAGTTTTATACCTTCCCCCATACTCCCCCTTCCTGAATCCTATATGTAGCAAGTGGCTGGTTTGTAGCGACTACGCCACCCCGGAACAACGGGGAAATAACCAAAAACACAGAACACGCAAATACGTTCCACCAAAAATAGGCTGTAGGCGAGAGTTTCCGTATAAACAATTATTTTATTAGGGTTAAAATTGAAATACAAAATTTAAAATTGATATGAAACATCAATATTAAATGGTCTTGGTCAAATCAAAAGAGGAAATTAAATAAATGTAGGGGGCTGAGGTTTCCTTAATGAGAAGCAGGCTGATATGGTGCATACAGTGCACAAAAGAAGAAAATCCCTCCAATCAGAATCACATCCACAAAAAGATCACTGCAAATAATGACCAAATATAGTGACACCGCAATAATGACAATCCATATCTAAGTGGAGCCCGTGCAAACCAGAATCAGCCCACTTCCCGGAAACAACCAGCTCCTGCAAAATACCAAAAAAAAGAGAACTCACATTAGAAAAACAAACATTTAAATAAAGCAAAAAAAAGAGAAATGAAATCAAAAAGTCAAGGTACTAGATGAAACAAGGATAATCAATTCTCCAAACAAATATACATTAAAAATAAAACATATACTGTCACAGAAAGATGGCATAAACTCAGTACTGATCAAGGCTCAAGGTTTCAAATGACCGAGATCACAAATACCGCATATAGCGGTAATTAACACTTATAAAGAGCGACTGTTATTCAACAGTCAGATAACAAAACTGAGGGTTCGTGACAGCAATAACAAATCAATGAACAAAACAAAAAGAGCATACAATCCAAACGAAAACTACTCAACAGAAATGAAACAAATCAAAACAATACAAACATCAAGCCCATTTGACCAGTGGACCAGAAGAATGACGCCCAAAGCAGCAGCGCGGCCCAGAGCGAGGGTTGGAGAGCGAGAGAGAGAGCTGCACAGTGAACAATAAACCCTTATGATTAGACTAAGTGACACTCGCGCGCACACACACGGATGCGTCAAACAGTCATATAGTAGCTCCTTTAAACTGTTGATTAACAGCTGATGTTCTGACCTGGCTATTGTGCTGCCATGACGCACGAGTGGGCACTGTAAACACCGCACTGGGGGTAAGCAGAACACCACACACACACAGCCTTAACGGAGCGACGTCACACTCCAAAAATCCAACACAGTGAGAGAAAAGGGGCGGGCTTTCAACCAAGACGCATTCCAGGGGGCATAAACAACAGGTTTATATACAAAAACGAGGCGGTACCTTATTGGACACGCATTTAATAAGGTGACGTTTCAAAACACGTGACCCACATCACTACATTTTACCCCCCATTTTTGTGTCGTCGCCCCGACGATAAACTATACAAACCCCTGGTCTTAGTCCCATGGTCTAAACAGCCCAGACGTAATGCTAGATATAGACCCTGGAACGCATACAACATCCCTTACATTGTCCACTGCTCGTGGAAGATGGTGGACATTAGAATGTTGCCCTGCTGTGGCTCGCCTCGTTCGTCGCACAACACCCACATCATCCCTCTGCTGAGCAGGGGGAAGAAAAACAGACTCACCCATAAGGCCCTGGTCAACATCACACACCAACTCGCCATTTACAGAAGGCATGGGTACCACAGAAGAAGGTCCTGCCACCTCCAAAGGAGGGATCGATTCTTCGCGCATCACAAAAGACTCTGGTGACCGATACTCAGCTGAAACCGCAGGCTGTAATGCCCTAGTTTGACCTAACCTGAGCTGAGAACTATCTGGGATGGCAACCCAAAGATCTAGCTCTTCTTGATCTCCTGGGGAAGATGGCGATCTAGCTAGGGGGCTCTCAGGATAAACAACACTTGATGAGACTTGTTGTATTCGGGTCTTCATCAGAGAGCGGTGTACATGCCGAATCTTACCCAAATCATCCACAGGTGCAACAGCGTACACCGAACCGCCATCTTTTGGTGCACGCATAACCTGAAACACCACCGAGCTCCACAGGTCCTGGATTTTATGGCGGCCTCTCACGCTATGATCCCGGAGATAAACCAGCTGACCCTCCCTCAGTGGTGGATCACGGACCTGCTGATCATGCTGTTTCTTACGGCGTTCAGCAGCTGCCTTCAAACGTTCCCGTGCCCCCTCAAAGGCAACGTGCATCCTAGCTTGATGCTCTGCAATCCACTCATGAACCCCACCCTCACCAGGTTCCTGGACCCTACCTAACAAGAAATCAACAGGAAGTCTGGGTTCCTGGCCAAACATCAGGAAATACGGGGACTCACCTGTTGCCTGGTGAGGAGTGGTGTTATAACAGAACAAGATCTGTGGAAGGCAAGTGGCCCAATCCCTTTTTCTGGAAACTGGCAATGTGCGCAGAAGGTTATGAAGGGTTCGATTAAACCGCTCGCACTGGCCGTTGCCAGCTGGGTGATAAGGTGTTGTACGAGATTTTTCAATCCCATAAAATCTACAGAGTTGCTTCATAAGGGCTGACTCGAAATTCCGACCCTGGTCTGAGTGGATACGACCTGGGACCCCAAACCTAAAGAACCACTCCGTAACCAAGACCTGTACTACTGTCTCAGCCCGCTGGTCTCGAGTTGGAACAGCTAGAGTATATTTAGTGAACACATCTGTCAAAACTAAAACAGTCTCATGTCCAGAACTAGACGGCTCAAGCATCGTAAAATCAACAGCTAGTATCTCATTTGGTTTGGAAGCCAGGACATGACCCATAAAGCCCCGGGCCAACGGTTGGGTGTCTTTAGCCAGTTGACATCTCTCACATTCCCTAACCCATTGTGCCACCTCTGCGGACATCCCTGGCCAATAACAACGCTGACGTATCAATTCAGTAGTGCGCTCAACACCCTGGTGTCCATGGTGTTGGTGCAGCTGAGTCACCACGTCATGCTTTAAAGACACGGGCAAAATCAACTGTAACACTTCCTCACCTCCATCAGAGCGTGACACGCGGCGATAAAGGACTCCATCCTTTTTCAACAGACGGTCCCATTGCCGAAGCAATGTGAGAACAGGCTTGGGAAGCTGCTGCCGCTCCACAAAACTGGGAAATATCCCCTGCTCCCAAAAGGCCAAAACCCTCCCAATATCAGGATCTGCCTCCTGTAGAGAACTCAAATCCTCCAAGGAGAAACTGGGGAATGCTGTGACAACTGCTTGGCTTACTTGTACTGCTGGTTCTACCTCTACTGCCTGTCTTACTACTGCTGGAATGATAGTACCTGGTAAGAAACTCTCCCGTACTTCCTGACAAAACTGATTCTGTCTAGAAAGGGCATCAGCGTTCCGGTTGCATCTCCCAGAGCGATAACGAACCTCAAAGTCGAAGGAGGCCAATTGGGCTGCCCAGCGTTGTTCAGTAGCTCCTAATTTAGCCGATGTCAGGTGGCTAAGGGGGTTGTTATCAGTATAAACAATGCACTTCTGACCCAAAAGGTATTCTCTAAATTTCTCGGTCATGGCCCACTTGAGCGCAACAAATTCCAACTTCATGGAACTATAGTTGGTCATGTTGCGCTCAGTGGGCCTAAGACCACGACTAGCATAAGCAATAGGACGCACCTTATTTCCCTGGTCCTGCGAGAGTACTGCGCCCAACCCACTATGGCTAGCGTCCACCTCTAATATAAAGGGCTGGGAGAAGTCTGCATATGCCAACACTGGGGTGGAAGAGAGCCTATTCTTCAATCCCTCAAAGCTCACCTGACACTGCTCTGTCCAAGCCTCCGAAAATACCTCATCTGCTCGTTTTCTGGGTCCCGAACCAGCACACACTGCAACCAGCTTATGTAGGGGGGCCGCCAACTTGGCAAACCCCTCCACAAAGCGGCGATAATAACTGGCGAAACCCAGAAATGAACGCAACTCAGCCACATTAGATGGACGCCGCCAATTAGCCACCGCTTCAATCTTTGCAGGGTCAGTCGATACCCCCTGAGCTGATATGACATGACCCAAATACTTTACCTCTCTTTGGAAAAATGCACACTTGCTTAACTTTACTTTAAGTCCTTCCTGTTCTAGCCGGCTCAGGACCACTTCCAAGCGCTCCAAATGTTGACCTACAGAGGCAGAATATACTATCACATCATCCAGGTATAAAAGCAAGGATTGGCACTGTTGATCCCCAAACAGCCGCTCCATTAACCTCTGAAAGGTGCCTGGGGCATTGCATAGGCCAAAGGGCATACGGTTCCACTCAAAGAGTCCGAAAGGTGTACAGAAAGCAGTCTTAAACCGATCTTTCTCAGTGACTGGAACCTGATTATACCCACTGGCTAGATCAAGTGTTGAAAACCAACAGGCACCACTCAGGGAATCCAGGGACTCATCAATTCGAGGCAGAGGGAACGCATCTTTCCTAGTTCTGGCATTAAGTTGACGGTAATCAACGCACATGCGTAGACTACCATCTTTCTTTTTAACCAGCACAATGGGAGAGGCATACGGACTACAACTTTCCCGGATGATCTTTGCCTCAAGTAACTGATTTATGTGAGACTTTACAACCTCATACTCGGACGGGGGTATCCGCCTAAACCGCTGTCGTATGGGAGTCTCATCTACCAAAGGGATATCATGAGAAATTAAATTGGTACAACCCAAGTCTCCCTCCTGGGCAGAAAACACTGACTGAAACTTATAGAGCAAAGCCCTTACCTGCTTCTGCTCTACCTCAGAAAAACTTGACAAGTCAACTGCTTCGACCTGCTCCTGTACAGTAAGTCCCACTTCTGCATCCTGAGAACCAACAACAGCTATGACTGGCTGAACCTCGGTCACACCTGTGGGCAAACTCACCACATAAACACTACTCAAAGTGCCAAGCAGAGAACGAGGATAAAGCATGACATCAGTCACACCAACATTAACCACTGGGATATAAGCTGTTCCTTGGCTAACCTGAACTACTGCCGGTGAAGACAACAATCCAACAGGCAAACCAAAATCAGGAGGCTCAAAAAGTACCACACCACTGGAATATTCGGAGGAGCACGTTGCAGGGACAAACTTGAGCATGCCCCCTGGAATGCGACAGGGTCTACGGCCCCGAACTCTAACCTTACCAATGCGACTTATACTAGTCATAGTGTTAACGTCTGAGCAATGTTGTAATGCCTGAGATACGAAGTGCGGTGCTTTTGACACATCCGGTAAATTGAAAAGGGCAGGGCCATGCTGTCCAAAGAGCTCCTGGTAACATCGTTTAAGAACATTCATTCCGAGAACTCCCGGAACCTTATCACACAAGCCACCAGGAGGATCTTTGACAACAAGCACCCCACAATTTGAAATCATTTGGCCACAGAGCGAAATATCCAATTCCATATAACCAAGATAAGGAATGGAAAGACCGTTGGCGGCACGGAGCTGTAACCATTGACAGGACCTGAGTCGCTCCTGACCCCAAGGTTCAAAATGTTGCAGAAAACAGCTTTCTGTAATAGTGGAGACCATAGAACCTGTGTCAATCAAACAGGGCACTGGCACTCCACCTACAGAAGCAACAAGATGGGGACAAGACGACATTAAACGAGACGTTGAACTATGACCTTTCGACAAACCAGAACCGATATAATCCCCAACCGAGCTGTGGCTCTGCAGCCCGGTGGGCATTAGTTTTCCGAATGCGCATGAGAAGGCTGCTTACCCCCAGTGAAAGGTTCACCGGAATGTGAAGTGCGCTGAGGTACCCGCTCCCCATCGCACTCTCGAGCAAAGTGGCCTGGCCTTTGGCACCGCCTACAAATTATGGGCCCATTACGAGGGACTCGGTTACGCATTTCTGAACCTTGCAATCGGGCAAAATTTTGCGCAAGCCGATTTAACTGTTCTTGCTGTACTTTTAACATTTCCCTTAACTCCCCTAATTCAGATGTTTGAGGTGAACTACGAGCCCCCGCATTTCCATGAACGCCATACTGAATTCCGTGTGCCAATGGGACAGATAAACTTCGGGACCTCGCACCCCCGGGCATCCCTTCTTGCTCCCATCGAAGAGCTTCGCTCCGCACGTCTAACAAAGTGGAATTTGGCTGTTGGCGCACCAGCTGCTTAAGCTCCCGTCTCAAAGTGCTATTATTAACATATTCAACAAATTGATCACGTAACACGATTTCAGTGTTTAACATAGCATTCGGAGACTGTTGCTTAACCTTCTCCAAGAGACTCATCAAGGCGAGGGAAAACTCCAAGAGTGTTTCCCCCTCTTGCTGTCTCCGGGAGAAGAAAGCTTCCTGTAGAGCTACATATGACAGTGAACATCCATACAACTCACGCAGCGCGCTGATAACTTTAGCGGGATCCCCACGCTCCTCCTCTGAACGATAACGTATCTCTTCTCGCGCCTCCCCCTCTAAGTGATCAAAAAGGAAGAAGGCCTGGTCTGCAGGGGACAAATAACGGGTTCTCATACATGCCATAGCTTCTTCAACCCATTCATTAATATCCACCCCAGACTTCCCACTAAATTTTGGGCACCTCCTATCTCTAGGTACAAACACATACCTGTCAGTTACTGGAGTATTAGTACCAGTCAGTGATGGAAGTATGGGGGCTGGGACAGAAGTACTTGGTCCTGCGACACTAACCCCTGGGGATTCAGACGCCCTTTCCTGACGCAATCTCTCGTTGTCAGCTCTAAGTTGAGCCACAAGCTCCTTAAGTTCTTGTAATTCTCCTTCCATTATTAGACCACGTACCTAAATTTTGCAGTACTCACACCAACAATAAACAGCACCCAATAGTTGAATCAGAAACTGCAATCTCCTGGGCACACGCTGCTGCTTTGTTCCTACAAACAAACACAAAAAGAAAAAGACAAACAACAACAAACACAAAAAAAAAAACAGCAACTTACACAAAAACAAAATATATATATATACGGTCTCTCGCCTCTGCCAGATATTTTGTGGACCCTGCCGACTGCGCCACATGTAGCAAGTGGCTGGTTTGTAGCGACTACGCCACCCCGGAACAACGGGGAAATAACCAAAAACACAGAACACGCAAATACGTTCCACCAAAAATAGGCTGTAGGCGAGAGTTTCCGTATAAACAATTATTTTATTAGGGTTAAAATTGAAATACAAAATTTAAAATTGATATGAAACATCAATATTAAATGGTCTTGGTCAAATCAAAAGAGGAAATTAAATAAATGTAGGGGGCTGAGGTTTCCTTAATGAGAAGCAGGCTGATATGGTGCATACAGTGCACAAAAGAAGAAAATCCCTCCAATCAGAATCACATCCACAAAAAGATCACTGCAAATAATGACCAAATATAGTGACACCGCAATAATGACAATCCATATCTAAGTGGAGCCCGTGCAAACCAGAATCAGCCCACTTCCCGGAAACAACCAGCTCCTGCAAAATACCAAAAAAAAGAGAACTCACATTAGAAAAACAAACATTTAAATAAAGCAAAAAAAAGAGAAATGAAATCAAAAAGTCAAGGTACTAGATGAAACAAGGATAATCAATTCTCCAAACAAATATACATTAAAAATAAAACATATACTGTCACAGAAAGATGGCATAAACTCAGTACTGATCAAGGCTCAAGGTTTCAAATGACCGAGATCACAAATACCGCATATAGCGGTAATTAACACTTATAAAGAGCGACTGTTATTCAACAGTCAGATAACAAAACTGAGGGTTCGTGACAGCAATAACAAATCAATGAACAAAACAAAAAGAGCATACAATCCAAACGAAAACTACTCAACAGAAATGAAACAAATCAAAACAATACAAACATCAAGCCCATTTGACCAGTGGACCAGAAGAATGACGCCCAAAGCAGCAGCGCGGCCCAGAGCGAGGGTTGGAGAGCGAGAGAGAGAGCTGCACAGTGAACAATAAACCCTTATGATTAGACTAAGTGACACTCGCGCGCACACACACGGATGCGTCAAACAGTCATATAGTAGCTCCTTTAAACTGTTGATTAACAGCTGATGTTCTGACCTGGCTATTGTGCTGCCATGACGCACGAGTGGGCACTGTAAACACCGCACTGGGGGTAAGCAGAACACCACACACACACAGCCTTAACGGAGCGACGTCACACTCCAAAAATCCAACACAGTGAGAGAAAAGGGGCGGGCTTTCAACCAAGACGCATTCCAGGGGGCATAAACAACAGGTTTATATACAAAAACGAGGCGGTACCTTATTGGACACGCATTTAATAAGGTGACGTTTCAAAACACGTGACCCACATCACTACATATAGAAGAATTTTTTTCAGCATGGCGGTGGAAGGTATATGACCTGCGGCCCTATGACCGTTTGCCCCTCATTCAGGCCATGGAACAGGCATGTGATCTTATTGAAGCAGCTTCAGTGCAGGGGTGGATTCGTCACACAAGGCGATTCTTCCAACGGTGCCTTGCCAATGAAGCCTGTGATGTGGATGAAATCTTATGGCCTGATCCAGCCAGACGGAGAGACGGATAGTTACAGTATTCTTGTTGCTTTTACAGTAGTTTTCTTTCATTTCTGTTTACATTTACTTTACTTTTCTTCAGAGTTGAAGTGTATGTACTGTAATTCATGCAGTAATTTTTATTTGTCTATAGATTTTATTTGTTTACAGTAATTGATATCATTGTTGGTTGATTACTGTAACTGATTATGGTAAGAAATACTGTACGTATTGAAATAAATACTTGAAATATTCAGTCTGCAGCATCAAGTGTTGTGGAGTGCTTGGTAAGGTTATAGTAGGCCTACAGTATTTGTCTACATTCTCCTTATATCTCAAAACAAATCATGAATAATGTTGTGAGTTTCTCACTATTTTTTGTCACCTAAATTATCTCTTACATACAGTAAGAATGTCTGGCCAAAAATCTTTTTTTTTTTTTTTTTTTTTTTTACAAATGTGTTTTTTATTTATCACAGCAGTGTGAAACTGGCTGCAATAGTGTATGAAAACAAATAGCATTTTCACAAATATGTGTATATGTTTTGACTGAAGTGTGTCATTTTGCAAACAATCTAGGAATTTTGCTAATTGATTGTGGTCTTTGGATAATTGTGATTTATATTTTGACAAAAAGAACTCCGTTTTCAAAATTGCGTGTAAACAATTGAAAATAACTGTAAACAATTTAGTAATCTGAACTGTTTGGATGCTATGCCTTTGTTACTTAGAAAACTCAAGTAAACATTACTTGACTGGTTTGAGTACCATTTTGCCAAAGGAAAAAAAACAAAAAAACAGGTGGGCGGGCAAAAGGCTGAGGCGGGGCAATTCTTAATCGACTTTTCACTCATTTCATCCACTTCTGCAGTCATCGTTCTTCTTCATTTACTCATTTTCCAGTCATCTAGAATGTTAGTCTCTTTAACATTAGTTTTCTGGCTGCTTTAACTGTGTTTATAAAGCACTTTTGTTATGGCATGAAAAGCCAAGAAAAACATGGTCAGATGCTTTGTCTCTTTGTTCATGATGATATAGTGATCACTGGTCTTGTTCAGAGTCTAAGACTATGTTTATGTGTTATTAATTTTGTTTTATCATAATAGTGGCCAGTTGATTCTATAGCATGAGTAGCACTGTTCTGGCAATCTAATTTGCAGAATAAAAAAAAATAGTGCACAAAAGGTTTTAATCTTTCGCAATTACTAGACACAAAAAGACATCAAGAATCAGTGTATGAATCTCAACAATGGTGACAATCAATGAACCGCTTCATGCTGCAGTGAATGCTGGGTACCACCAATCAAAATTCTCCCATGGGTCCCAGCATGCATTGCAGCCTGAATAAATTATGCATCTGAATTGTGAGATTTTTGTTTTGTTTTGTTTTTTTACTTATCACCATTGTAGAGATGCACACACTGATTCTTGATGTCTGTGTTTGTCTAAATAATGCTGTAGATTAAAACTTTTTTTTTTGTCCTGCAAATTGTTTGATTGTCACAACTATGCTTGAGTTTATAATGTAAATCACATTGCTTTTATTACACATACTACACAATTTACACATTACCTCTATAACCAGAGCATTAAAATCTGAATTAGTGATTCAGCCACTACATGACGATTATGTAATCATCATTAAAGAGCCAAATCAACTGGCCATGGTTTGTGGCTTTTCATGCCATAACAAAAGTGCTTCACAAACAAAGTTTAAGCAGCCAGAAAACTAATGTTGGAGAGTCAAGGGTCAAGAGCCCAACTAAAGCAAACACTGCTCACCATCATGGTGACTTCATATAAAACCAGTGGTGGAGGAAGTAATGAATCTCAGTACTTAAGTAAAAGTACAAATAACCAGAGCCATATTTACTTTAGTAAAAGTAGAAGTACTACAACGACAATCCTACTTAAGCAAAAGTAAAAAAAGTACTTGATTTTAAATGTACTTTTAGTATTTAAAGAAAGTACTTATATAACAATTTATTCTCTTAATGTCTATATTCTAATAATTAAAAAGAAGAAAACAGTATGGGCTGTGGCGTTTTAATTAAGTTAGTTTTTGGGTTAATGTAGGCTAATTGTGCATATCATCTGTTGCCCAGTTTACATTCTGACTCACAATATCAGGGCGATCTGCAGAGTTAAATATCAATGTTCAGAAGAACATTTTCATCAGCTTTGATGTATTTAAATCTTCATATTTAAGAGGATTAATCTTAAATATAGGATATGCTTCAGCTTTCTTTTTATGTTCTTAAATTTGATCAATAAATTAAATTAGAATAACGCTATATGGTTGTTAAATTAAATAATTTACACTGACAAATTACAACTGCATTAAATAATGTTATGAGATTGTTTTAACTATATTTTTAATACAATAAGAAACGTTGGAAAGAATGTTTAAACATTAAAGGGGGGGTGAAACACTCAGTTTCAGTCAGTGTCATGTCAATCTTGAGTACCTATAGAGTAGCATTGCATCCTGCATATCTCCGAAAAGTCTTTATTTTTTTAATAATTATATAAGAAAGATGCGCTGTTCCGAGTCTTTCCGAAAAAAGCCGAGCAGGTGGGGGCGTGTCGTGTGAGCGGAGCTAAATAATGACGTGTGCTCGCTGCTGCTATGTTGAGTCGAGTGCGTCGTAAAGCTGTGTCAACAGCGGGAAAAAAACTTTATTCAAAATAAAAATATGGCTTTTAATCAGATACAGCCATACATCTATGATCCGGAATCAGACCCAGAGGCTGCAGTTGAACAGGAGCAGCAGCAAAAACGACTAGAGCAGGACGTCTCTATGTGGTACAAGTTATACACTAACTATATAATATGCTTAGCGGCTTGTGTTATTTACATATTTATACTTGAATTATATCGTCGTATTTTTGTCTTTGAAGGTGTACATGTGGGAAGTGCAGTTGTGCACGTGTGTGTGTGTGTTTACGCGTGGTTTGTGTAGACAGTAAGCGGACTAAAAAAAACACAGACATTTGAAGCAGTCTCACTCACCCTTCTAACGTTGGGACTGCTCCATCATTCAGCATTAGGCGATTGGGAAAATCCGGCGTCGAGCTGGGCCTTGTTTATGAAACAGTCGGCACCGAAATGCAGCGAACAGATATAAACATTCGCGCAACTCAGTTGCTGATCTGGAAAAGCAAATTACATCCACTGTTGCCTTAACGCGGGGGTTTTGGCGAATCTGTGCAGGACTGTCTTGGTCTGGCAACCAAAAACGCACTTTTTTGGTGACATTGTTATGTGCACATCACCTGTCCAGCATCCTACAAGCCAGCGCTTTGATGGGCGTAGCCTGTTACTTTCGCTCTCTCCCTCTCTCTCTCTCACGCGCTTCCGGTAGAATTGTCCGTAAGGCCCATACAAGGAAATTCCGCCCCCATTAACGTCAAAGGGGATGCATGATCTCAAAAAACTTGCCGAAACTTATGACTAACCGGAAGTAGTATTTTTGACAAAGAAATACTCCCATCAAACGTCCACCTTAACTTTTGAAACTTTGTCTATGTTTAGTATGGGATTCCAAGTCTTTAACAGTGTAAAAAGATCAGTATGCATGAAACAGCATTTCACCCCCCCTTTAAACTAAACTACCAGTAGGTGGTGGCAGGTCTTAATGAGTGAGTCATTGAGTCGGTTCGTTCAAACGGCTGATTCGTTCATGAATGAGGCAGTCGTTTACGAACAGATCATTGAATCTTTGATTCAACCGATTCATTCAAGCGCTGAATCATTCATTTTAACACACTATTGAGAATGAGATGTCATCACGACACCGCGCACTACCCCCTTCCGCCATTTTGGGAGGATGGTCCGCCAGGTAATGGATTCCATGTACATAATTTTCCAAACTCAATGGAACATGAAGTTTTAATCCACCCCAGCCAATCTGAGAAAGCAGCTGCTGGTAAACATACACCATTATTTCACCACAGGGTGTCAGTTATCGTCTTACTAGTGACCGCGATGCTGGAGTGTGTTGACATCTGATGAACACGATCCTTTATTTATTTGTATTAAACATTTTGAAAACTAATCTGTCATTTTTCATTGTCAATCATTTTATTCTATGTAATTTACATGTTAATGCCAAAATGACAAATATTCAAAGTAACTTAGGCCTATAGCTAGTTGACTGTCATTTTCCTCTAACGATACATGTACATACTGAGCATTTAGTCTATTCAAGACTGGACGTAAAGCACCAGCGCACACAAACTTTCCTTTTTATTAGTTAAATTCATTTAGAAATGTAAACTTGTCATCAGTTTTGTGGTAAGTATGAGAAAAACACTGTTAATGAGAGGACGATCACTAGACTGTTGCAGGATGGGGGAGATATATTTATTTATTATTCAGAATGCACAAAAAATATATAAAAACATTTCAGGAACGTGCAAGGTAGTAAGTTAAAGCGTATAACGTTAGGTCTCTGTTCCATTCTGCTGCAGGCAGCTCGTATGAATTGACGTTTTTGATATCATCCAGCTCCTCTAAATACCTCTTCCTGGTGCTGGTAGCAATTTCTCCCTGTAGTTAACCTCCATTTCTTTTTATTTTCCATTTTAAAATTTCTCTGTTTAAAGGACGTGATAATTCCTTGAGCCGTCTTTCCTGCTCTGATCTCTGTATCGCTCTTACAGTGTTGCCCCTGGCAACCCATAGTCAGATCCCAAAATGGTGGACGGGCCCAAACACCGCCCAATTTGTCACGTGACAGCAAGCTTCCATGACGTATGTCCTCATTCTCAATTGCTGTGAGATGCGTGGTTCTGATGTGGAAATATGATCTGATCTTGGAAATATTTCCGCTGCTGTAATAGAACAAAAGCAGTTTATATTGCATCTAAAATGTAAGTGACTAATTTTAATTAATTGTTTATGGAACTGTCATGAAATCAGTGTCACATTTTCAGTTTTGATGGTATTCAGGAAAACAGCACTCTTGGTCATGTCAAGTGATGTTTTTTTAACTGTATTATACGTTATAAAATATAAAAACCTTCACATTTTGAATATTTACTGCAGTATGTTACTGGTATTCTCTTTACGAGCGGCGTTGGTTTGTTTCCATTTCTCATCGAGAGACTGCGCGATTGTCAACAGCGCAACCGTCAGTTCATACATTAGCCTATTATTATCCATTAATTATCCAAACAAACCTTAACCTGATAACCGTCACGAGGACGAGGACGTGCTGAAACTCTCTTTGCTTAAATTAGCTCAAAATTACTATCAGATGTAAGTAATTACCTTGACAAACTATACATCATTAAAAAGATCTAAGACTAAAGTTTAATTTTGTTACCTCTGTTTTATTCTCAAAGTCTTATAATGACCGTAATGTGTTAATATGTGCCAGGAGTTATGAATATGATCTTGGGCGTCGCTACCTTTTGATTGTAATATGCGCGTCATTTGCTCCCATTCATAAAAAACTCCTCCTTGGTTGTCATGAAGACACTCGACAAAACAACTTCCCTCAGGGCTTTTACTTCAAATGTGTGCAGATGTGGAGAAATATTGATAGATTCTCACATGTTTGAGTCAAATTTCTATACAGAGAAGTATTATTTATTCAATCTTTATCCAAAATCCGCGGATGTATGATTATGAGCGCAGTAGACTGTGTTATGCTGTGTTTTCAATTCATTCTGGCAGCCGGAGGGCGCTGGAAAGCTGTACTACTGAAAATTCACCCCTTATGGAACACATGAAGAACAGACACACCATGTGACATTCAGGAAGTATCTGACATGCCCAAAGCTGCTTTCTAGCGATCGTCAGATGGCTATTTTATGCAGATAGACACGTTTTAAGACAATAAACACACAATCGCGGCAATATATGGTTGGTCTGTGTTCTTTATGCCATGTTGGGTGGTTTCATAATAGATGATATTTATAATGCAATGCTATTCCACATAGCTTTTAGCATTGTATATTTTCTGTCAGATTTTTTGACCCGAAGCTACATGAGATCACATATTGTTATATAAAACACTTGACTTATAAATTATAAAGTGATATGAAGCAAGTTTTGAATAAAACATGATTTTAATCGTATAAATTGTTGTTTTGCTGGTGTGCTAAGCTAACATGCTAGCTTGCCCTAGATGCACCTGCCATTGAGTAAATACTTTATTTTTATGAACATTTTCTAAATGTAAAACTACTGAAATGCTTATTTGGACGAAATGCATTCAATAGAGTCTCAGTGAGGGTAAAGTGAGAGGTTTGATTTAGAAATGAGGTTTGAATAGAACAGTTTGAATAGAGAATCGTTAGTAATTATAATGCAGACAAAAGAATAATAATTAGAGCCATAACCAGTCCGCAGAAGTGTGAATGTGTGTCGGGAGACAAACTGAATGGGGCAGTTTGCACCTCTAAACAATAGAGGCAAAATAGAGAATGAAAGCTGAGAAGACATGGCAATAAACATCAGTTGATATTTCAGAGATATCTCAAAATAAAATCACATGAAACGATCTTGTAAAACGTTTAATAAAATTCAGAGTTTTAGACTGATCATCTTCAGATCTGAAATATAACATGGTCAGACTTGTGGCTTTAGCTGTAGTGCATTTCTAGATTTCTCCAAGGCCCACTTCAATTTTATTTTCATAAAGATATTTCATACAAATAAATTTCTAATAACTTTACAAAACTTTGAAGCTTATTATAGCTTTTTTTTATTATAAAAAATATTATCATTTTGACTTTACAGTAAACTGCCAGGTGTCTGCTTTCAAATGAGACCATAATTATGCTTTTAGTGCAAAGGATTCACAAACTGTATTTGTTTTAGTCTGAGTATACATTTCTTAGGATTTTTTCAAAATTTAGAAATCAGCTTAACAGGTTAATCTCGAGCCCTGAAACTGATCAGAAAATGTAACGAAAATGTGACGAAACGTTGTAGAAATGTAGTGGAATAGAAAGTAAAATATTTGCTGCAAAATGTAACGAAGTAAAAGTAAAAAGTATGCACTATTGATTCTACTTAAGTAGAAGTACAGATACGTGAAAAATGTACTTAAGTAAAGTAACTGTGCCTCCTCTAACCACAGACTTGTACTTGTCCGCCTAATTTTGAATTTCATAGTGCGCATAGTTCATAATTCTCTGGTAACCACAGTTGCCAGCGTTTTCCTGTATAAATAACAGTTTTTTGTTGTTGTTTTTTACAGTGTACACTGTTAAAAAAGATCCCCATAAAATGTACCGTAAAAAACTGTAAGTAAAGTAAGTACGTAAATTTTATTTATATAGCACATTTAACCATAGCAAAGCTATCCAAAGTGCTGTACAGAGTAAAGAAAAAAATACAGACTAAAACAATAAAGATAGAATAAAAAATACAAAATAAAGTAAAACAGCAAGAAAAACAATAAATAAATCAATCAAACAAACAGTCAGACAGAAATATAATACTATTCAAATGCTAGGCAAAAAAATAGGTTTTCAATTTTGCTTTAAAAGTAGTAATGGAAGGTGCAAGGCGGATGTCCAGGGGCAGCTGATTCCAGAGACGGGGGCAGCAGCAGAAAAAGCTCTGTCTCCCTTCGTTTTTAAACAAGATCATGGGATGGCTAAAAGAGCCTTGTCGGAAGATCTTAAAGTGAAAAATGATAAAAATGATTTAAGTTTGGAAATGGTTCGCAATTGATAAAAACTATTCTTAACAACAGAATTAATTTGTTTGGATAGACATAAGTATGAATCCAGAATCACACCAAGGTTCCTAACCTGGGTGGAAACTGGGAAGTGATTACCCAACTCCTTAATAAATTTTGGTTACAGTGCTCAGAGCTCATTCAGTAAATGCACAGCTAATTAGATGTGTTTTGAGTCTGGATTTGAATGTGGCTACTGTTGGAGCACATCTGATCTGTTCAGGAAGCTGGTTCCAACTACGGCTGGCATAATAGCTAAAAGCAGACTCTCCTTGCTTTGAGTGAACTCTTGGTATTTCTAACTGACTTGATCCTGCTGATCTGAGTGATCTGTTGGGTTTGTATTTAATCAGCATATCTGCAATGTATTTAGGTCCTAGCTCATTGAGTGATTTATAAACAAGTAATAGTACTTTAAAATCGATCCTAGATGTAACCGGAAGCCAGTGTAAAGACCCGAGGACTGGTGTGATATGGTCATATTTTCTGGTTCTGTTCAGAATCCTCGCAGCAGCGTTCTTTATGAGCTGCAGCTGTCTAATGGTCTTTTTGGGAAGGCCAGTGAGAAGGCCATTACAATAGTCCACCCTACTGGTGATGAAAGCATGAACCAGTTTCTCTAAGTCTTGCCTGGAAACAAAACACCTAATTTTTGCAATATTTTTCAGATGATAGTATGCTGATTTAGTTATTGCTTTGACATGACTACTGAAACTCAGGTCTGACTCCAAAATCACACCAAGATTCCTGACTTGATTTTTTGTTATCAGGCCTTTAGCCTCAAGAAATGCGTTCACCTTGAGAGTTTCATCTTTGTTTCCAAATGTAGTGATTTCAGTTTTGTCTTTGTTTAACTGAAGATAGTTTTGGCACATCCAGTTGTTAACTTCATAAATGCATTTGCACAGCGAGTCAATGGGGCTGTAGTCATTAGGTGATAGTGCTAAGTAGAGCTGGGTGTCGTCAGCATAGCTGCGGTAAGCAATATTGTTATTTTTCATTATTTGGCTCAGTGGCAGCATACACAGGTTAAACAGGAGTGGTGCAAAAATTGACCCTGTGGGACTCCGCATGTCATGGACGTCCACTCAGACTTATGGTCTCCTATACTCACATAATAACCTCTCCCTTCTAAGTATGATCTGAACCATCTGAGGACCATCCCAGAAAGCCTGACCCAGTTTTCCAGCCTGTCAAGAAGGTTGTGGTCAACAGTATCGAATGCAGAACTGAGGTCCAGTTGTACCAGAATTGATGTTTTGCCTGTATCAGTATTTAAGCGAATATCATTTATAATCTTTATGAACGCTGTCTCTGTGCTGTAATGCGGTCGGAAACCAGATTGAAAATTGTCAAATAATCCGTTTGAGTTTAAGAATTTGTTTAGTTGATTGAAAACAACTTTTTCAATGATTTTGCCTATGAAGGGAAGATTTGAGATTGGTCTGTAGTTGCTCAGTATGGAGTTATCCAGATTTTTTCAGAAGAGGCTTAACTATTGCAGTTTTAAGGGCGGTTGGAAAAGTCCCATAGAGAAGTGAGGAGTTCACCACCTTTAGGAGATTTGCTTCCAAACAGTTAAACACACTTTTAAAAAAGAAGTGGGGAGTGCGTCAAGGGCGCAGGTTGATGTTTTGAATGAATGAGGCATTTATATAGCGCTTTCAAATGTACAACTGTACACCCAAAGCGCTTCACACTCATGTCAGGGGTCTCTCCTCAACAGTTTTAAGGTGCTGTACTGTGTCTTCTAAAATTTTACCGTCAATTGTTTCGAAAGCAGACATAGTAATTTTCTGAGGTTTTGGTCTGATCTGTCTGACCCCAGAGCAACTCAAGGATGTTCTGATTGCCTCTCTGATATTTTTGATTTTCACTGAGAAGTACGAAGCAAACTCGCTGCATTTGCTGTCTGAGAGCATTTCACTAGGAGTGTGACTCGGGGGGTTTGTTAGTCTACAGTAGCAAAAAGAGTGCGCATGTTGTTAATATGTTTGTTTATAATATTTGAGAAAAATGTCTGTCTAGCTTTGCCTAGTTCAACATTGAAAGCATGAAGGCTGTCTTTATAGATTTTATAATGGACTACAAGTTTTGTCTTCCGCCACTTTCGTTCAGATTTTCTGCATTGTCTTTTCATTATTTGAACTTCTGTTGAGTTTCTCCATGGTGCCTTTTGTTTGCCACTCTTTTTCCTAACTTTCAAAGGAGCAATATCATCAATTACACTCTTAACTTTTGAGTTAAAGGAGTCAAGGAGAAAATCAACACAGTCTGCAGAAATGCTTGGTGTTAGAGATAAAGCCTTCATAAACAGCACATTAGTGTTCTCATTTAAGCATCTCTTTTTGACAGAGACAGATCTAGCTTCAATGGCAGGAGAGATTGATATGTCAAAGAAAATACAGAAATGATCAGACAGTGCCACATCCTTAATAACAATCGTATGAAGACCCTTACTGATAAGTAAATCTAGAGTGTGTCCACGATGGTGTGTGGGTCCATTTACATGCTGTGTCAAATCAAAAGTATTATGAACAGCGCTATAACTATAATGCGTTTGCTTGTGCCGGCGTCCCTTTATACGAGTGACGGTATGCCGTCACTCGTTACGTCATTACGCAACACCAATCAGGATTGGACTTTTTTGATATGAACTCAGCAGCGTCATGCCGAGGGCGTTCCCCGATGTGTCATCTACGATGACGCAGTGCGAGTTCCCCCGATAACGGGAACATCTGATTGTGTGACAATTCTTGCTTTTTGCACAACGTACTGTTATTACTTTTTGTCCGTGGTTGCGCCTCCAAGCATGAAAGCGGTGGAAAGTTAATCCATTTTCGACATTTCCCATGGTGATTATGTGTTGCGCTGTTACATCCCAAAATGCAGCAACGGTTTACCATAGTTGAAATAACGCCAAAATAATCAAATTAAGACATACGACTGAGAGGGAGTACGTCTAAAAACAGTGCGCAGTAGTCCAAGTAGCAGTAAAGGATGCCATCAACATGGCCGCCACGCCAAGTAATGACGTCATGACGCCCAAGCCCTATTGTCCCAGATTTGGTTTGTTTGATGGTGGTAAACCTAACCCTGACTCCTGAATATTTAATTTAAGTTGCATTTTATACTTGCACTGATGTTACATTTTAGCCATGTTGCACTTTGACAGTCAGTTTGAGATATAGGCTATATTAGCTTATTGTGCTTATTATATCAATTATTCAAATGATTCTGACAGTTTTTGCCTTTGAAATGAAAGGGGGGAAAAGTGTCCCAATCAACCTGAATTCACACTATACTCTTTGAAATCAATTACATTGCATTATATTGCTTGAAACCCCAAATAGCATAACATTATTCATTAGTTATTTGTCATTGTAAAAAAAAAAAAAAAAAGTAGTTCCAATGTAGCTAGCTACTTTTTGATCGTAACTTGTAGTGTAGCTAACTACTTTTTCAAAATGGTAGCTTGAATGTAACTACTTTAACTTACAAGTAGCTTGTAAAGCTACAGTTTCAGAGTAGCTTCCCCAACACTGCATTTAAGTAACCATATCCTTGAACTTGCTGGTTTCTTCACAGCACGACCACTTCCAGGTTTCGATTCCAGGTTTTTTTGTAGTCGACTCTGATTCCCGACTCCCACTGTAGGAGTCTATGGAATTGACTCCTCGACTCCATTTACTTTACATCAAAACAGTGTCAAAAATAAGATGAAATTGCAGTTGTTACACACTTAAATTATATCCTATTATTAAAACCACATACTTTTAACTGGACTGTCCAAATTAGTCCAGTTTAGCGATGACATGATGGTGGCTATCAACTTATATACCTAGCTGTTCCCGATACCTAATTTTACAAAGGAAAAAGTTATGAAAAAATATGTTGTCAAGTGATGGCGCTAAACAGGCATGATCATTGTATTAAAAGTAGGGCTGCCCCCGACAAAGGATTTACACATTCGAATCAGAATGGTCGATTCTTTCTATGGTCGACTGATAGTTTAATCATCTGTGTGTGTGTGAATGGGTTGGGAGAGGCACGATACTAGTCAGCAGGAGGGTAAAACTTTTATTTTTCTTTACACACCACAAAGCAACAACTTTTAATAAAGTGGCCAAAACTGCCTGCCAACTGACAGACAAACTAACAATGGCTTTCTTATTTAGGTTTTTTAAAAAAAGGTAATGTGATGGATAATATGCACGTTCTTAAGCCAGTTGTGTCTAAAGAGGATTGCACACCGGACGTGAAGCTCAGCATCTCTGGTATCTCACACCATATATCGTGCACATTATATACGCGCAAGCTCAATTTTAAATCGACTTCTGATAGAAGAGCTGCACGATACGTGTATTTTATAGCAAATTGACGATTTGAGGGAAATATAATATAAATTTAATATAAAAACCCTAAAATTGCGCTCTGTGGCACAGCAGGATTTTAAACAACTTTCTGAGTCCATTTTCCTTAGTCGTTGCGGACAGTCATCGGATGCCGCCTCCAGTGTGCATACACTCATTGAATGTGTTCGAATTTTAAAGGTGTGGCGCTAAGCTTTGCCGTGCCACGTCTTTAAAATATTGAGCACAAAATGGTATGATCCTCTTTTCATAACACCCGCAAAGATTCGACCGTGAGATCGGTGGTCGAATCTGGCTCCGCATATCGATGCATCGAACCTTGGGCACCGACTATTCGGGGTCACCCCTACTTAAAAGCTGAGTTAAAGATACTAAATACTAAAATATATACAATAATGGACACTTATTGATGTGTTCATTCTTGATGTGAGTTTTTTATGGTTAGTTTAATGATTATGAACACAACGTTAACCATGGAAAACCAAATCTATATTTATTCCATTAATATACCATCGATTAAAATAAACCTAGTAAAGTTTCTGCGACATCTTTGACACAATGTATAATGTCAGTCTCTGAATTCCTTGCTTCATTTCATTCACTTGCTTAAAGTGCACTCAACTCAAGTTTAATAGAGAATCAATAAATCAGTGAGCAATTTCAGACAAAGCAACAAAGTCGACACTGAGAGACTTTAACCCCAACTCTGGGGCTATTCGAGTCAAGGAATCAACAATTTTGTCACCCACCGATTTTGGGTGGAGGGCCAAATCAGGAAGAGGATATTTAATATTTAATATTTAAAAGAGGATATTTACATCGCACATACAGATCATCATTTTGAGCTAATCATTCATCATAGTAAAAGAACTTGTTTTATTAAGTTAGGAGCTATAAATAAGAATAACGTGTGATATTTAAAATACGCAAAGCAATGAAAGCATGAGCGCTGCGTATCACACGCACAAACAACACTTACAGCTTGTTTTGCTATTTGTTGCGCTTAACTTTGAAAATATTTTAATGGTGTAGCTATTTCAGAAAAATGTCATGGCATGAATTACGATATTCTGAAGGAAGCACTTAAAAAAATTCCAAGGACCACAAAAACAGCTAAATCTAAATACTTTGTCGAGCTAATAGAAAAAATGCTAATAACCCTAAGACATTGTTTAATATTATAAACACAGAAGTAAACCCTTCTATTTCAAATGTAGATTCCTCTCCATCAATATGTGAGAATTTTCTAAACTCATTTAAAATAAAAATTGAGAATCTTAGAGGGACTATCCCGCAATTGAATTGTGACTTTTTATTTCCTGTCACACAGACCAACGTTTTTAATCAGTTTGAACTTATTACATTTCAGCAGTTAGGAGAAATTGTAAGTGGATTAAAACCTACTGGTTCAGTTATTGATATGGTTCCTCCATGGTTTTTGAAAGACAACTTTGAGGCCATTGGACCAAATATTCTTCAAATTGTAAATAAAAGCTTATATAACGGGGGATTTTCCTAACAGGCCTTTGTGCAACCTATACTGAAAAAAACCTAACTTAGATCAGAGCTGATTTGACAAATTTTAGACCAGTTTCTCACCTTTTCTCACCTTTTCTTTCAAAATTTTTAGAGAAAGTGGTGTTTAGCCAACTACATGTCTTTCTAGAACAAAATAAGATTGGTGATCTTTATCAGTCCGGCTTTAGGAAGTATCATTCCATGGAGACAGCCCTTGTAAAAGCCTTTAATGATTTACTGATGACTGTGGATGCTGGAGATTCAGCAGTGTTAGTTTTATTAGACCTAACTGCAGCATTTGATACAATAGATCATATGGTGCTGCTTTCACGGCTAGAAGAGTACGTAAGGGTTGCAGGGCAAAGCCCTAAACTGGTTCAAATCATACTTGACTGACAGAAGTATGGCAGTACAATATGGAGCATATAAACTCAGCAAAAAAAGAAACACCCCTTTTTCATGACTGTGTATTTCATCAATAATGTTGTACAAATCCAAATAACTTTACAGATCTTCATTGTAAAGGGTTTAAACAATGTTTTCCATGCATGTTCAATTAACCAAAATCAATTAATTAACATGCACCTGTGGAATGGTCGTTAAGACCTTAACAGCTTACAGAGAGTAGGCATTTAAGGTCACAGTTCTAAAAACACAGGAAACTAAAGAGACTTGTCTACAGACTGTGAAAAACACCCAAAGAAAGATGCCCAGGGTCCCTGCTCATCTGCGTGAATATGCATTAGGCATGCTTCAGGGAGGCATGTGGACTGCTGATGTGGCTAGGGCAATAAATTGCCATGTCCACACTGTGAGATGCCTAAGACAGCGCTACAGGGAGACAGGAAGGACAGCTGATCATCGAAGTTTATCATCGAAGGAATGAACGTTATACCGAGGCCTGTACCCTGGAGTGGGATCGATTTGAAGGTGGGGGGTCAGTCATGGTCTGGGGCGAATATATCACATCACCATTGGACTGAGCTTGTTGTCATTGCAGGCAATCTCAATGCCTTGCGTTACAGGGAAGACATCCTCCTCCCTCATGTGGTATGCATCAACTTTTACACATACTCATCCGGACATGATCCTCCAGCAGGACAATGCCACCAGCCATACTGCTCGTTCTGTGCATCAGTGTAGAGCCCGGCCACCGAAGAGCCCGAAGAGTCTGGGACCTGATGGATCGCAGGGTGAGGGCTAGGGCCATTCCTCCCAGAAATGTCCAGGAACTTGCAAGTGCCTTGGTGGAAGATTGGGGCAACATCTCACAGCAAGAATTGACAAATCTGGTCCAATCCATGAGGAGGAGATGCACTGCAGTACTTCAAGCAGCTGGTGGCCACACCAGATACTGACTGGTACTTTTGATGTTGAGCCTCCCTTCATTCAGGACACATTTTTTCTATTTCTGTTAGTCACATGTCTGTAAAACATTTTTAGTTTATGTCTTATGGTGTTGACTCTTTCAGTGCTCATTCAAATATTTACACGCATTAAGGTTACTGAAAGTAAAAACAGTTGAAAGTCAGAGGACGTTTCTTTTTTCGCTGAGTTTACATCGCTTATATGTGGTGTGCCTCAAGGCTCCATCCTGGCTCCCATGCTTTTTTCCATTTACATGCTCCCATTGGGAGATATTTTTAGAAAACACAATATAGCATTTCATTGCTATGCAGATGATTTACAAATATAACATTAACTAATAGAAACTAGGTCTGGCCTTGCTCCGTAGAGGAGTAATTATATCCGAACAGAAACTGTTCGGACCAATGAAATCATCAGGACGGGCTTTAGACGATGACGGACAGATGATCAACAGTAACGTAATCATGCACGTCATCAAAGGGGCTTGGATTATATTTTTTCGAATCCTAAACGGAGAGCTTGTTTGTATATGCATTCACCTTCACAATTTCTCTCAGAAATGATGATCATGTTGGGTAAGTACTCTGTGTATCGTCAAATCATTTTATTTTTTTACAACACCGACAAAGATTGTGTATTCCAGCCTGATTTCAGCGCGCGTGCAGACAGGGTTGCCAAGTTTTTACAACAAAACCCACCAACTACTAGCCCTAAAACATAGCTTCTCGGGGGGTTCTCCGGGGGGAAATGGCATTTGGGGGGTAAAATGTGTGTCATTTTGGCAAGGTTGCCTGCTAAAATTTGCACTCATGGGTCTATATATCACATAATAGTCGCTTCAACCCGTGGACATAGAAAACAACCTGCGGGGGAAAAAATGCAGACTTGGCAACACAGTGCAATTGAGCTCTGTTGAAGTCTCTTCGTTGCTCTGATTGGTTGTAGGTCTGTCCAATTGATGTCTTTCCTGGTTCGGTTGAAACACGCCTCATAATCACAGCCCAATGGAGCAGTTTCAGACTCATATTCTGACTAGAATTGAGTATGACCACGTCAGGCTAACAAACATGTAAATTACAGTGTGAATTAATGCCTGATCTGTGATCAGTGATATCTGATGTGAGGCTAATTATTCAAGTTCACACAGATTTTCTTTCTAAATCATTTAATACTGTTTATACATCAGTGAATCAAGCCAAACAATCAACTTTACATTGTCTCTCTTAGTAACATGAACAAAATCTGTTATTTAAATTGTGAATTAACTACAGAAAGCGATCAAAGAACACTCTCTTTATGATGTTTGAAGCTTTTAATCACACATTGCATACACTTGCCTAAACTTCCATTATAATGAATGACGCTGTTATGCTGGACAGCGAAGCTCTTACTGTATTCGTATCAATGTTTTTTTTTTGTTTTTTTTTTTGCTGTTAGTCTTGGTGAAAGCATTTTGTGAGAGAAATTGCATTGCACTGACAATGCTGTCTGTCTACTCAGTGCTCATCATTGCAACCTTTCATGTGATGGGAAAAGAACAAAAAAATTATGCTATAATCAACACTTTCACAATTCGTTAATCTCGAAAGATGTAATAGCAAAACAATGTAGTAAAAGCATTAGAGAGGTTTCCACATGTAATACGTATTTCAAATGCAAAGATGTAAGCCAATCACAGCAGTGGGTGTTTACACTGAAGTCTCACAGCAGTCCTTCAAACAAAACATTGAAGCCAGGGGGCTAAATTCAGGATAGAAAAATGCAGTTTTTCCTAAATTATGACATTTTATAATGTAAAAATCATACTAACGATATAAGTACACCTCAGGAAACATAAAATAATAAAATAAAAAATCCACATCATGGTACCTTTAAAAAAATCTGATACTGTGGCAAATAGATCTGTCCTCTCCAATGTATTGCAAGCTACACATGACTATAATACAGCATCTTAACATAATGTACATATAATAAAACAAAAATTACATTTAAGAATAAAACCTAGATTTTTTTTTTTTTTTTGGGCCTCCATCTTAAATCTCACACAGCTTGAAGATGAACTTCTGACTTTAGATTATGTTTCTTTGTTTTGACACTCGTTGCAGGTGATTAGGACAGATTTCTATGGAAGAGATGCTTTATTGTGTTATGTTCGGTGTCACACTGCTGGAGCTGAAGATATAATTACCGTGATTGTGACAATCGACTAGAAAATCAAACTCTGATGTGCTCCTCTCCAGTGTGAATCCTTTATATTTTTCCAGTGCTAATCGATTGAATCTCTTGTTGTTGTGAGAGCACTTGATAGTTTGAGATGTTCATAGTTTTTTTTCCTACAGTGTTGATCTTCTGGCACTCTTTCAATTCATCATCATCTTCAGCCTTGATGTAGATGTGAAATGTTTGTTTACACTGAGGGCAGGTGACAGTTTCTGTTTCTCCTTTATTGTTCACGTCCATCAGGTTTAAAAGAAACATTAAAACAAGAGAGATTTTAAATGAGAGACAAATGTGAAATGAAAAGTAAAGCACAAAGTCAAGATCACTGAGTTTATTAATCAATAATCCCATTAAATCTATTAATCAACTGCTGTGTATGATGATGATCTACTTTAAAGTTATGAATATGATTTATATTAGAAATAACTAGTTTGGTCGCGAAACAATGTAAATCATGAACATCAGCATGTTTTCAACATCATGATTGAGAAATCAAGAATAAACACACACCTCTTTGCTCTTCAGTTTCATGATGTTTCATTCTGCAGGTTCTGGATCCCTTATGTTCTCACTTCTCACTCCTTGCTTTGTGGTATTTCTGCCAAAAAAAGAAGAAAAAAAAAGAAGAAGAAGAAGAAGCAAATATTACTTTCCAACAGACAGGATTATGAGACCAACCAAAAAAAGCATCCTGTCGCTCACCGTAGTTCTTAAACGGTTACTTCAGCAATTAGCATATGGCTTTGTATCAGTAGAAACCCTGGAGTATATTAAGATGATTGTGCCGTTTGATATTTGCGTCATCGGCAGAATTTTTGGCCAAAGGCTAAAGACTACAGCCAGCAGAGGGAAACATTTCTGCATGTTTTCAACCCATGCATGTGGAGTGGGATCTCACTCACAGCACTCGGCAGCTGCAGGCATTCACGAATGGAGCTATGGTGAGCAATGTAATGTTAACTTCTCAAATTAATTTCAATGAAAGTTAAGCTTCCAAAGGCAGATCTGAAAACGCGCCAGACTGAAGGCGCGTTGTGAATGTATGCCACGAGTGTGGTCGCGATTACCTCAGCTCTCATCACGAGAGCTCATCAGCTCATTTATGACATTAAATGTAATCTGACTCCTGCAGCGTTAGTGCTGTGAGACTCACGCGGCGCCTCGATCGTTATATTGAACAGACACGTTCAGTATTTAATTGTAGTGTCTGTTCTCCAATTCAGTTACAGTAATCCAGTAGCAGTGGCTTGGGTAATTGCCTCACAGGGCAGCAAAGCATTCTGGGAATTGTTGTCTTTCATCCCCATGAGACAAAAATACATTTTCTGTCTTATCTCAGTCTAGAAAGCACCAAATTCAAAAATAATTTCACATTTCTACATTAATGACCCAGTTTAAATACAGATTCATCTTCCCAGTACATTACTATGTACTACTGTACACCCAACACTGATGATACGATGCCAGGCACAGAACACCAGAGAGCCCACCACATGCTAACCATAGGTGGAGAGGGGCGAGATAGAGCCTGTTTAGTGGATCGGGATTATTAGAAGGCCATGATTGATGAAGGCTAATGGAGTTACTTTGGCTGAGACACTGAGATTACAGCCCCACACTTTATAAGAATTAGTGCCATGGGATTTTTTTAATTACCAGGACCTCGGTTTAATGTCTCATCCAAAAAGTCAGTGCCTGTTATACTATATTTGGCTATTAGGACTCACACAGATCTCTTCCAGCAGCAGCCCAGTTTTCCCAGGAGTCTCCCACCCAGGTCCAGACCAGACTAAACCCTGCTTAGCTTTAGTGGGCAACAAGTCCTGGGCTACAATGTCATTTGGCTGTAACTGTCTTACACAGAAGAGACTTTGTTTGCTCAGCACATAGAGATGAACTACTTACCGTGATTTCAGACTGTGGTGATGTGGTTTCTCCACTGCATGGATCCTTGTGTGTAGCTTCAGGTGACTTCTAAAAGTGAAACTCATTTCACACTGATCACACGTATGCGGCTTCTCTCTGCTGTGGATCCTCTCATGAGTTTTCAGATGTATTGACTGACTGAATCTCTTGTCACAGTATGAACACGTGTAGGGTTTTTCTCCAGTGTGAATTCTCTGGTGCCGTTTTAAATGGTGTGCTAAAATAAAAGTCTTCTCACACTCAAAGCACATGTACTCTCTCACACCAGTATGTATTTTCTGATGTATATGTAAACTTTGCATAAGTGAAAAACTCTTTCTACATACAGAACATGAATGTGGCTTCTTCTTTGTGTGAACTACTAGGTGTGTCTTCAAGGCTGAGGACCCAAGAAATGTTTTACTACACTGGTCACATGTGAATGGCTTTTCTCCAGTGTGGACCCTCATGTGAATTTTAAGGCTTGTTTTGTGTGTGAAACTCTTTCCACACTTATCACATGTGAATGGCTTCTCTCCAGTGTGGATCCTCATGTGATCTTTAAGCAATGTTAATTGCGTGAAACTATTCCCACATTGATCACATGCAAATGGCTTCTCTCCAGTGTGAACTCTAATGTGAAACTCAAGACTTTTTTTCTTTGTGAATCTCTTTTCACACTGATGACACATGAATGGCTTCTCTCCGGTGTGGATTATCATGTGAATTTCAAGACTTTTTTTCTTTGAGAATCTCTTTTCACACCGCTCACACATAAAGGGCTTCTCTCCAGTGTGAATCATCATGTGTTCTTTAAGGCTTTTTTTGTGTGCAAGACTCTTTCCACACTGATCACATGTGTAGGGCTTCTCTCCTGTGTGGATTCTCATGTGTTCCTTAAGGCCTGATGATCGTGTGAAACGTTTCCCACATTGATCACATGTGAATGGCTTCTCTCCGGTGTGGATACTCATGTGGCGCTTAAGACCTTGTTTGGATGCGAAGGTCGTTCCACACTGAGTGCAGGTGAAATATTTTTTGCCTTTCCCTTTCTTTATTAGTTTATTTTTTGTCTTTGCACGACTCAAAGGTTTTTCTCCAGGAGAGACATGTTTCTTTTTCAATTCACCCAGTTCTTCAATCTCCTCATTCTCTTCCATCAGGTCTGAAATTAAAGTAAAAATAATTAATTTAATTTTAAGTACATAAAAATTAAAAGCGAGATATATGAAGTGGTAAAACATAAGCTCTAATATACTGTGAAAATTGTGATAGTTCACCAAAAATATCATCAGAATATACTCACTCTGTAAAGTTATTCCAAACCTCTAAATATTTCTTTGTTTTGCTTTACAGAAAAGATAATTGGAAGAATGTTCATTGTCCCCCATTGACTATCATAGTAGGGGAAAAAAGGTAGACAATGGGGGGCAATATCTGCTTGTTCTATATATTATGAAATGTATGATTGAATATAAAATTACATAAATTATGATATATTAATAAATATATAGTCACAGTTTTCAATATATTAAAAGGCCCGGTCTCATAAGAATAAGTGTCACTGCAGCCATTTTAATTCTGCTGGAACCATGGCAGATACTAAACCACAATAAGGGCTACAGTAGTTGAGCAAATGTTTTTTGAAAACCAGAGAGTGCACCACAAGTTCAGTTTTCCTGTCCAGTCTTTCCAGGCAATGACCTTTAGCTTTCATTGCTCAAAGTTCAGGTCTGAACCAGACTGAGATATGAGTAGATTGAACCAGTATAGGTTTAAAAGAAGCATTCTTTTCCAGTATTTGGGAAATAGTATTATTATGATACAGCAGATTTCTGAACAATAGTTAGTTAATAAACAATCGGACAAGGTAGAAGCTCTTAGTGAAACAGAAAAATAAGATGGGTTGACAGAACTGATGAGGTGATAGGTGAGTGTAACCTCTCGTTCAAACTACCGGCTCCAAGCGGGACTCGAACCAGGGTCTGCTGGTGTTTTATCGATTTGTCCTACCATGTCAGATTTTGCTACCTCCCAGTTGGTAGCACAATTTGACAGCAAAAAAAAAAAAAAAAAAAAAGATTGCGCTGCCAGCATCATATCATCATGTGATTTGATTTTTTTAAATTATCCATACCTTTCCCTACACTAAACCTACCCTTAAAAGTATTAAAAGAGGTAAAAACAATGTAAATACTGTTCCTTTTCTCACACAAACCGCTCGTTTCGTGTTTTAGGCCATCAGTGTATACTTACGATGGGGGATTGTTTAATTTGGACTTCTCTGTGTATGCTCTTTGAGGTGGTGACCATATACCTGCATTATGTGAGACACAGACAAAAACGGTTTGACCTAAAATGATCAAAATTGAAACTACTGGGGAAACAAAAAACTCCTAAATCTCGGATGCCCATGAGGTAAGCCAAAACATATCAAAATTTAATTTCAAAGTGAACTATCCCTTTAAGGGGTAATTATCTGTGTAGTTACGGGGTAAGTATGAATGTGCGGGCTGTAAATTAAAGTGGCTCTTGTTCTCCTCTTGTTTCATGTAGTTACGGGGTAAGTATGGATGTACAAGCTTTTATTTAAAGTGGCTATTGTTCCCCTCTTCTTTCATGTAGTTACGGGGTAAGTATGGATGTGCGGACTTTAATTTAAAGTGACTCTTGTTCCCCTTTTGTTTCATGTAGTTACGGGGTGAGTACAATAAAAACAGAAATACAATCTGATATCACTCGGAAACCTTTATTTAAAAAATGAAAAATAAATATATATATACAATTTTTTGTTTTTTAAACAGATTTAGAACACATTAATTTGTCTTGCTTGGCTGCATCCTCCTCTTGTTACTCTTCTTTTTCTTCCTTGCCACAGATGAATCTTAAGAAGGATCCCACATGTCTCTAGCTAGTATTCTGTAACTGTTACACTGAAAATACAGTGCGTGCTGAAATGTCCTCACCGTTTACTCGTAAACCATTTTGGCATGGTTTTTGACTTATTTATGAACCATTTATGGACATACAGTCTTGTTCAAAATAATAGCAGTACAATGTGACTAACCAGAATAATCAAGGTTTTTCGTATATTTTTTTTATGCAACGTGGCAAACAAGTTACCAGTAGGTTCAGTAGATTCTCAGAAAACAAATGAGACCCAGCATTCATGATATGCACGCTCTTAAGGCTGTGCAATTGGGCAATTAGTTGAATTAGTTGAAAGGGGTGTGTTCAAAAAAATAGCAGTGTGGCATTCAATCACTGAGGTCATCAATTTTGTGAAGAAACAGGTGTGAATCAGGTGGCCCCTATTTAAGGATGAAGCCAACACTTGTTGAACATGCATTTGAAAGCTGAGGAAAATGGGTCGTTCAAGACATTGTTCAGAAGAACAGCGTACTTTGATTAAAAAGTTGATTAGAGAGGGGAAAACCTATAAAGAGGTGCAAAAAATGATAGGCTGTTCAGCTAAAATGATCTCCAATGCCTTAAAATGGAGAGCAAAACCAGAGAGACGTGGAAGAAAACGGAAGACAACCATCAAAATGGATAGAAGAATAACCAGAATGGCAAAGGCTCAGCCAATGATCACCTCCAGGATGATCAAAGACAGTCTGGAGTTACCTGTAAGTACTGTGACCGTTAGAAGACGTCTGTGTGAAGCTAATCTATTTTCAAGAATCCCCCGCAAAGTCCCTCTGTTAAAAAAAGGCATGTGCAGAAGAGGTTACAATTTGCCAAAGAACACATCAACTGGCCTAAAGAGAAATGGAGGAACATTTTGTGGACTGATGAGAGTAAAATTGTTCTTTTTGGGTCCAAGGGCCACGGACAGTTTGTGAGACGACCCCCAAACTCTGAATTCAAGCCACAGTACACAGTGAAGACAGTGAAGCATGGAGGTGCAAGCATCATGATATGGGCATGTTTCTCCCACTATGGTGTTGGGCCTATTTATCGCATACCAGGGATCATGGATCAGTTTGCATATGTTAAAATACTTGAAGAGGTCATGTTGCCCTATGCTGAAGAGGACATGCCCTTGAAATGGTTGTTTCAACAAGAAAATGACCCAAAACACACTAGTAAACGGGCAAAGTCTTGGTTCCAAACCAACAAAATTAATGTTATGGAGTGGCCAGCCCAATCTCCAGACCTTAATCCAATTGAGAACTTGTGGGGTGATATCAAAAATGCTGTTTCTGAAGCAAAACCAAGAAATGTGAATGAATTGTGGAAGGTTGTTAAAGAATCATGGAGTGGAATAACAGCTGAGAGGTGCCACAAGTTGGTTGACTCCATGCCACACAGATGTCAAGCAGTTTTAAAAAACTGTGGTCATACAACTAAATATTAGTTTAGTGATTCACAGGATTGCTAAATCCCAGAAAAAATGTTTGTACAAAATAGTTTTGAGTTTGTACAGTCAAAGGTAGACACTGCTATTTTTTTGAACACACCCCTTTCAACTAATTGCCCAATTGCACAGCCTTAAGAGCGTGCATATCATGAATGCTGGGTCTTGTTTGTTTTCTGAGAATCTACTGAACCTACTGGTAACTTGTTTGCCACGTAGCAATAAAAAATATACTAAAAACCTTGATTATTCTGGTTAGTCACATTGTACTGCTATTATTTTGAACAATACTATGTATGTATGTATATATATATATATATATATATATATATATATATATATATATATATATATATATATATATATATATATATTTTTTTTTTTTTTTATGCGCAGAGATCTACAATTGATGTAGTTAGTAATTGTGGTTGTAACCCATTAAAGTATAGTGTGTACTGTATTTTATTAGTATTGTAAAAAAAAAAAAAAAATTGTCAAAGACAAATATAGTAGTAAAATAGTTTTATTCCAGCTCAGTTTGATTGCCCAAAGCTTAAACAGTCAAATGTAATAAGAACTTATTACATTTACATGATCACAACATTTAACATAATTGTCAAACAAAAAAGTGTGATGTTTAACTTAAGTTCACAGAGTTCTTTAATTTCTGTAGCAGGGTAGTTGATGTGGGATATTGTTACTATACTGTTACCACCTTTTACAGTGCTGTACAGTGTGGTTGTGTCCCAATTCCATTACAGCAATGTGAACTGTAATTTTATCATTTATTTTTGCTCAATAAAGACATTAAATATGCTGTTCAGTATGTTTTTTCTCCTTCAGTTTGGTATGTTTCCACAAAGCTTAAAATGAAAAATTAGAACTTTATAATTGCAATTTATAAATAATTTCTAATTTAAATTTAATTTCTATGTTGAGTTAACTTAAATATGCAAGTACTTAAAATGAACACTAAGTTAAGTGAACTTAATTTTTTAAATACATTATATAAACACCAACCTTGGTGAATGTAACAATTTAAGTGCAGTTAACATGAGCATCAAGTTAAGTTAACTTAAATATACAAGTTTCGGGAAACTATTTTTAAATTATTTTTCAGTTATTGAAAGAATAACTTTTTAACTATGATTAATTTCTCAAATTTATAAGAAATAATACTTTATCAGTAAATCTGAAAATTATAATGACACTTAACATCTTCAGCATCCTAAATAAATACAAAATGAAGAATAAACACCAACCTCTCTGTTCTTCAGTATTTTCAGTGTGTTTCCTTCTGCGGGGTTCTGGATCACTCATGCTCTCACTGTCCTCTTCAAAAAGTCTTTGCCGATTTCAGCTCTTCCTGATGCTTCGATGCTCATCTTCACTGGTAGGCTAATGAGAATATTCCAGTATTTATTGGTGAATTGCAGTGGGAGGAGCTTCAGTGATTATGCGATTGATGTGGGAGGAGATTAATTGATAATGTGATTGCAGAAATATTCTACTGCTTCATTCAAACATAGGCAGATATATAGAGTATAGATAATGTAATGCAAATTTGTCCAAATATAAATCATGGTACGGAAAACAGTTGCATAAACACAATAAATGTCATTTTGTATTTTTAGCCATCAAATACCCTCAGTTTGTTTGTTGCCAATGAAATGAGCTTTAGGTGTCATTGTCTAAAATGAGGTGAAAACAGGAACTATTATATGAAATTAGTCTTTTCAGCAGCACTGTTCATATTGATCTTCAGACTATCAACACTCATTCAACAAGCCATTCAGCCATCATCAGATAATCTCACTTTTTGTTCATGTAATCTCACTTGAGTGTTTGCTGTTAGAAACAGATTATTTGAGTCAGGATATCATGCTAAAAGCCTATCAAACTGCTCCATTGAAAGACAATACTGTTATTTCTACCAATATGACAAATAAAACATCCAAAAACACATAAAATAACCTAAAAAAAAGACGTCAAAATGTACAGAAGCAGATTGATCAAAAAGGTTACTTGCATTGGCTGGATGCTGAAGCACAGACATTCTGGATGAGTTTGATAGGAGTGAGCTAGAAGCTTTCGTTGAATCTGAAAAAAGTTAACTTGATAGTAAAGTCGGAGTGTCTGTTTTAAAGAGACTGAGCATAAATGTGTTTGGGTCTGTTATGTTATAGACATCACACACGTATCAGGTAAACAACCAATAGACCAATAGAGTGGCAAGAATTTGAGCAGGGGGAAGTCCCTTTGTCTCACTTTGTTGTCCGACGCAACATTTGCATATTTATGGTAGTTGGGAGAGTTTTTGCTGTTTTACACCAAAGGAAAGTGTAAGGCTGAAAAAAAAAAAAAACTAGCAAATGCCGAAATGTCTAATTGAGGAACAAGAACCCTCTGAGAAAACAAAGGAAATTAACATCTGAACTGTCCCTCATGCACCACTGGAGACGCAAGTCTCACCTCAGTATCAGATATGCATCTTTCCCTGTTGACACCCCCTCCCCCAAACTCCTGCTTTCCCTCATATGGAGATCACCTGAAATGCACTAGAAATCTCCTTGTTACAATGTCAATCCTCACTATACAATATTATATGTTTTGACATCATTTGAAATGTCTCTACTCCACAAATATCTAAACTCCACAGAAGTAAACTAGAACATCATAAAATGTTTTTAAATTTAAAGTTTAAAAGATATCTTGCCTTGGTGTGTGGTGGGTGTGACTTTCAGCCATTTGGCCTCTCTTCCATATAAGTCTATAGGACTTGATTAATGCAAATTCCCACTGTGAACTCGTGTTTACATTTGAAAGAGTTTGTGCATCTGGTCTGGGTATTTAAAGAAATGTTGCAAAGAGATCGCGGCTTGATACTTTAAACAGGTCAGCCCGTAGTGCTAGACATCTCAAGATAGCCAGCATTATGAAAATTTCATAAGTCAGGTATATATTTCATTCTTTACTTCAGAGTATTTGATGTTATATGGATTAGTCTACCTTTGAATTGATTATGTAATTGGCATTATACATTTACCTGACTGTTAATAAATTGTTACACTTTGATTGATTCGGACTTGCTCTGGAATTATTCAGGTTATGAACGGGTATAATTTCAACAATTGGGTTAAACAGAATAATTAAATCTGTTGTTAAACTATTAAATATGAATGACCAAATAACAATTTGGCATTCTAACCTTATTCAGGTTATGAACGGGTTATGAAAAGGTATAATTTCAACAATTGGGTTAAACAGAATAATTAAATGTGTGTTTAAACTATTAAATATACCAAAAAACCATTTGGCATTCTAACCAAAATTCGAAGTAATGATTAAATGGAGTCAGATAATGAGGAATTGGAATAAAATCCCTTTGCCCCGGCTAAAAAGACCGAACGCACAGCGACCTTCACCTGCCGATCGTTAGCCTCCATTGGGATGATTTGGGCCGCCTTAAAAAAGTAAAAACAGTGTTATGTAGATTATGTGAACATGCTATACACCATAATTCATCACAATCAGAGAGAATTATTTTAAAACGTGGCATGCCAAAATATTAGTTGTATGGAGAACAAACATGTATGGAGGCTCGCTAACACAACTACAGAGGCAGATCTGAGAAAATGTGAGATGGGGACATGCATTCAACATAGGAGTACACTTTAAAGCATTTGGGGCAGTTTCATTGTTGGTTAAATGGAGCCAGTATCCTCTCCTATGCTGCCAGTTTGTAGTGCATCCCTTCCCCCTGAAAGCCCCTGAAGCTGGAGCACCCACTGGTCTGTTTGAGTAGAGCCAGCAGAGGAGACAACCATCTGGTAGCCAACACCATCTAATGAATATGATTATGTGGTCAGTTTAAACAGATTCAGGGCAGACTCTTCCTTTAATCATGATTATTGAAGAATGTGTTTTGTGTCTTGTATTCAGTGTCTCAATCATAATCATAAATGGACTGCATTTATATAGCGCTTTTTTAACAGACCCTACTGCCATCCAAAGCGCTTTACATTTTGCCTCACATTCACCCATTCATACACCGACGGCGATGTCAGCCATGTAAGGCACCATCCAGCTCGTCAGGAGCAGCTGGGGTTAGGTGTCTTGCTCATGGACACTTGGCTAGGTGGAACTGGGGATTGAACCACCAATCTATTATCATGCTATTCATGCTACATCATGCCCGCAATGCTATTATCATAGACTGAGATCAGTCCAGGCAGCTCTGACTCTCCCTTGTCAATTGTATTCAGTCTCCTGTGATGATTCTTGGGTCCATTCTAAGATACATGAGATGACAGACTCAATATATAGTGAGTCAGCATTTTTCTGAAGTCTCCTTCTACATTCTTACAATGCAAATGTCCTATGCATGTAAATGGGTAGGTATTTGTTTAAAGTGGGGAATTTTTCCTGCTTATTAAAAAGTTGTGTTCACATTCAGGAGTGAACATCAGCTTGGCGAGCAGACGAGACACTTCAGCATAGTAGGGGAGAGCAGGGCACAAACTAAGGCTATTTGACTTTTCTTTTGGCTATTTGAGTTTGTTTAAATCCACTTGTTTTTATCCCACATTAACTGCACACATCTAGTATAATTATGTGGTTTTGTTTCTTTAATACAGTGTATACATTTTTCTTGATTTACCCCGAAAGAATGGAAGTGAAACATGACAACATGCTCCATAGGTGGGGTACATTGTAATGTGTGAGGGGGCACATTGTAACGACCAAATGACAGCTTAAAATGTTACCTGATATAATAAAATATTTTTTTAAATAAAATACAATAATTAACTCTTTAGAATAAAAATAATGGCATTTTTGGTTTTGTTTGACAAGCGTTTCAGAACATCAATTCAGTCTTTATTCACCTATTTTCTCATAGTTTCTCAATAGAATTCATAAAAGTATAGAATATAATAGCATATTTCTAATAGGGGCACGTTGTAACACAGTGTGGCAACACACCCAACCTGCGCAACTGGGATTTAAACCGCGGCTTGTGTCTTCTGCTGTTAGATCAGCATTAAAGAAACATCTCCACTGTTAAATAACAGATATAAGATTACAATAACATAATATTTGTAGTAAATAATTTTTAAATTATTGCATATTTAAAAATTAATGCAAGAAAGAAATTTGCATTTATTTACCTTACATTTATTTAACCATAGCAAAAGTAATGTTGACGCAATTTTTTTTCTCTATATCAGGGTGGTCCTGGAGAGCTACCGTCCTGTAGATTTTAGCTCCAACCTGTATCAAACACACCTGAACCAGCTAATCATGGTAATCAGGGTGCTAGATAATTACAGACAGGTGGGTTGGAGCAGTGTTGGAATTGAAATCTGCAGGATGGTAGCTCTCCAGAAGCAGAGTTGGACACCCCTGCTTTATATAGTGTTGATATGGCAACCTGTAAATCGAATACACAAAATTTTCATCATTCTAGCATGTGTGGAAAGTTTTAAACCATGTGCTTAGGGTGTTTAGCAGTTTAGGGTGACCACCTGTTCCGCTTTGAGTTGTACTGCAGAGCATTTTCACTCTATGTGCCGCATGTCGCATACTGAGAAAATGTCCCTCATTTTCCTCAGTCTGTTGTTTTTTAAATGATCATATTAAGAAAACATGCATGCATTTTTTTGCGTTTTAAAGAAAGCATTTTATTTATTATTTTTGCAGCATGCTTTTTCAGGGCTTCGTCAGAAATACCATCCCACCTTACAACTACAACAGCCATTTTTTAAAAACCTTTCCAATGGTTGAAAAGAAAGGAGTAAATACGGTCACTAGTAGGTTGTGACGACTGTCAATCAAAATGTGGAGCCGTGATTAATTTAATGTGCTCAGAAATCTAATGGATAATTCTGTAAATTTGTTATATTCTTATAGCCTGATAAGCCAGACCCACATCAAGATGTTTGGTCTGGAAACTCACCATTGACAGCTCAATCCGAGGGGCGGATAAACGGTTGTCTTTCAAACTCCCTCTGCAAGCGATAGGATAGCGCTACAACCAACCAGAGCAACGAAGGGGAAGCGGAGCTAGTAGACAGATTCAACTTTCGCCGTATTCGGTCGGCAAAACTCCGAACACATCTTCCCTCTTTAAGAATAACTTCAGAGATATATTATATATATATATATATATATATATATATATATATATATATATATATATATATATATATATATATATATAGTATGTCATTATAGGTGTATTAGGTTGAATAACTCACAATGAATCAATTAACCCTATGGACATCACCTCAACCGATACCTTCAACTGACAGCACCCCGAGCTAGGAGGAAGGGAAGCTTCCCTGCTGGCGAGAGTAAGTCAAAAAGTAAGCAGCAGAAACTAGAGGACACCAAAGCCTCACAAAAGAGCATGGACCAGGCAGTCAACAACTTTATTGTTCAGGGTTTGCATCCCTTCAGGGATGTGGAGCAACCAGGATTCATTCATTTAATACAGCATACTATGCCAAACAACACAGTGATGTCCAGAACAATGGTCAGAGCTAAAATAAAAAAAAACAACGACAGAGAAAATGAAGGCCAGAGTACGGAAAGTGACGCAAAACATTAAATACATTGCAACTACCACAGACTGCTGGACGGCAATTTAACTTTTATTGGGGGTGATTGAGCCAGACAACCTAGAGAGATGTTTGGTTGCATTTGCGTGTAAAAAGGCTTAAAGGATCCCATATATTTGATGTATTAGCTGGAAGCTCTTAGTGACATCCATACTGAATACAGCATTTGCAAAAAGATTGTCAGGACCACTACTGACAATGCTTCACATTTCAGATGAGATGTGAGTGACAGTGAAAATGCTGAAGATCTGGACTGAGAGATACAAGGTGTCATGAATGAAGAGGATGGTGGTTCCGAATATCGGCTCCAAAAGCATCACCGTTGTGCATGTCATCTTCTGAACTTGATCTCAACAGTAGATGCTGCAAAAGCCAACTCAAATCAGGTCTACATATATAATGTCACATGCACCATTTGCAAAGTGCACAACACTGTGGAAAAAAAGTGATCACTAACTTATTCGCCCAAATGACACTAGGTGGAACTCCATTTCTTTCAGTGGAACAATTGCTAAGAATCATCCAAGACAGTGGAGAAGAAACCGTCAGAGCAGTTTGCATTGCAATTAAAGTCCCCACGCATGAAAGTGTTATCCTGCCAAACACATTGTCTTGCATAAACATATACAAATAGCGGTTATCTTCCAATATTTGCTTATGCAATATTAACTAATGTAACATTTAGTAACATTAGCCATGTCTCATAAGTAATTTTGTATGATTCTCTATCGCTGTGTGACAGGTTCAGCCCTGCAGAACTTGCCTTCTTGACTGAATATGCTGCTACCATGAGACCAACACTGTACATAATGCAGACAGAGGTTAGGGCTGGGACGGTTACCACATTACCGCGGTCAAGTCACGCCTACCGCGGGTCTGAGATTCACGAGTTGGGGAGCGGGTCCAGAGTTGGTTTCTCACACAAACCAATCGTTTCATGTCTTAAGACATCAATGTGTCGTCACGAGCCGCTGTGTTTAATATGGATTCGTATGTCTCTATGTTTTTTACTCTCATAGTGGATCTCGTAGAAAAATTCCCCATTGACATGCATTACACGGCAATGGTTGGATTTAAAAATCTTTGTGTTCTACTGAAGAAGCAAACACTGGACACAGTCGCCGGCAGCTTTTCCGGTCATGAGTATGAGGTAACAGCTCTGTTTATCATATTAGAAACATTTATATATAATATTTACATATTAGATACAAATTATGATGTTATGGCGTTACTGCGTTTACTCAGTAACTGCTATGAGACTTGTTGCACACTGCTAAGAGTGAAGTTTTTCTGCTAAATAAAACCGGAAACTGAGGGTAACGCAGATATGACGCAAAGACAGGCGACTCCCTCAGACACCCCCTTTCCATGGTTAAAATAGCAATTTTCTCACAATTTACAAATAGTTGGAAACATTTGGGATATTGTAAGAACTCAACTGAACAAATAACACTGAGTTTGTGGTTTTTGGATTTGTTACTGCAAAAATCCTATGTAGTGCATCTTTAATTCGTTTTCTCTGATCAGATATCTAACATATTGGGAAAGATCAAGAGTGAATGTCTTCCGAAATTCTTTCAAGGAAGATTTAAATCTGATCACTCAAACAAATTAATTCAGAATGTGGTTTATGGGACGAATTTCAGATAAAACTGTGTTAATGCATATTGGTGTTTAAACCACATATATACATTTTGCTCTTGGCAAATTGTTAAAAAAATAAATGTGTGTTATAGGCTATATATACAGAAACTAGCCTATAAGTCTCAGATGCTCAAAAACACAATCATCTTCATTAAAACGAATCAGATTAAATGATCTTCAAAGTGCTTAGGTCACTCTTTCTCCTATTGCGGTCTTTGATCTTGAAATCAGCTGGTGATGAGATGCAGCTCAAATCTTTTGCTTTCGTTGGCATGAACTCCGTGAAATGTGGAGCGGTAATTGAAGATTGCATTTATATAAATTTTGCGGAGGGGTTGTTTTCAAGGTTTTAAGGTAAGAAATTTTATAGGTAAGACAACCTGCATATTTTTTATTTTGCTTGTTAGATTGTATCGCCCATTTCGTTTGCGAGCGCCGTTGCGATTGGATTTATATACATTTTGCGGAGAGGTGTAAGATAAGACAAACTACGTTTTATTATTTTATTTTGTTTATTAGCTTAGATTGTATAGCCTGTTTCGTTTGCGAGTGCCGTTGTGAGATATATATAGGGGCTGTCAAAATTAATGCGTTGCATTAACGCAAATTGATTTTAACGGCACTAATTTTATCAATACGCGATTAACACAGCGTGCATTTTCTGTTTGATACTAAATGGTAGTACAATGTAAAAACATGTACACAATATGTGCATTGTATCAAAAATTGTATTCATTAAAATGTAAGAACATGGTAGTTGAGGCAACCTAATATAAAGTGAGTCCCCTTGCATCTGGGTTTTCAGTCTCTCTTAAAAGTGTTACAGCCAATTCTTCAGCATCCTGAACAAGAAAGGTTTGTAATAAGCTTCTACAGTACTCCATTAAAGAATAAGCGAAAGTAAAGAATAAACTACAAAAGATACTTATAGGGTATAAGACCATTTAACAATGTGAAACTCAAAAGCACACAAGAATAATTTATAAAAACATGATATATAAAAAAATAAACATTGTGATATTGTTCTTTGGGGAGGAACTCCATCTTTGCAGTGGACTGATACGATTATTCTCCAGTGTGTATCCTCTCATGTCTTTTCAGATTTGCTGACTGTTTGAATGTCTTTTCACAGTATGAACACTTGTAAGGTTCCTCTCCACTGTGGATCCTCTTATGTGTTTTCAGATGTCCTGACATTATGAATCTCTTGTCACAGTGTGAACACTTGTAAGGTTTTTCACCTGTATGAATTCTTTGGTGCACTTTTAAATCACTCCCTATAGTAAAAGTCTTCTCACACTCAAAGCACATGTACTCTCTCACACCAGTATGTGTTTTCTGATGTACTTTTAAATGTTCTAGACGTAAAAAACTCTTTCCACATAAATAACATGAATGTGGCTTCTCCTTTGTATGAGATTTCAGGTGCATCTTTAGGACTGAAGAGCACAAAAACGTTTTTCCGCATTGATCGCATGTGAATGGCTTCTCTCCAGTGTGGATGTTCATGTGTTCTTTAAGATATGCTGATTGCCTGAAACTCTTTCCACATTGATCACAAGTGTGTGATTTCTCTCCAGTATGAATTCTCATATGCCCCTTAAGGTGTCCTTTTTGTTTGAAACTCTTCCCGCATTGATCACACGTATATGGTTTCTCTTCACTGTGGATTATTTTGTGATTTTTCAGATTTGTTGAGCGGTTGAATCTTTTGTCACAGTGTGAACACTTATAAGGTTTCTCTCCAGTGTGGATCTTTTCATGTTTTTTCAGGATTCCTGACTGATTGAATCGCTTGTCGCAGTGTGAACACTTATAAAGTTTCTCTCCAGAGTGGATGTTCATGTGTTCTTTAAGGTGTCCTGATTGTGTAAAACTCTTTCCGCATTGATCACATGTGTACGGTTTCTCTCCAGTATGAACTCTCATGTGAACATCAAGCTCATATTTGCTTTTGAAACTCTTCCCACACTGAGTGCAGGTGAACGGCTTCTCTCCAGTATGAACTCTCATGTGAACATCAAGAAAAAAATTTGCTTGTGAAACTCTTTCCACACTGAGTGCAAGAGAATGGCCTCTCTCCAGTGTGAACTCTCATGTGACGCTCAAGATTTTGTTTGGTTGTTAAACTCTTTCCACACAGAGAGCAGGTTGTAGATTTCTTAGCACTTTTCTTTAAAAAAATATTTTTAGTCTTTGAGTGACTCAAAGGTTTTTCTCCAGTTATAAAATGTGTCTTATCCTCAGCTTCACTCAATTCTTCATTCTTCTTGTTTCCTTCAATAAACTCTGAAATAAAAGTAAAAATAATAAACTTTCAGAAACTCATAAAAAAAAACGAGAAACGTGAAGCAAATAAAAGTTATCCCTGTTGCAGTGGACAGTAGACAATTGCTATACAAAATGCTGCATTTTGATGCATTTCTATGAATTACATGTCCCTGAAACTGTACATGAATGAGGTACAATTATCCTCAAATTAGGTGGGAGATCTTCCCAAAATGTCATATGATCTTAAAACAAACCATTACGATCTGAATCGTGATTTTCACAATTTTAAAACGTACTATTGAGAATATTCAGACTGGAACAAGACTCTGGACTTAAAACCAGGGGTGCTAATAAATTAGCTTTTCAAAGAAGCGCCAATGTGACTGTATTTCTCTAACAGGATGAGAACAGCCGACTGTTACCTGGCAAGGATACAGTTTCAAAGGAAAAGCAAAAAAGACAATAAGGTGTGGTAACAAAACACTGGTTGAGCTATATGCTGTATACCGAGAGATGGGACACATTCCTCTGTCTTACAGACAGTCTGCAAGATAGAGCATTTCTTGGGTAACAGAGGCAAAACCCAGGGACCGCAACACTTATGCGTGCTTTGACCATGAAAACATGAGGCTTCTCATAGAATTTAAAAAATAATAATAAGAGTATGCATTTTGCAACATCAAATGCAACATCAAGCATTTCAGAGCTCTTGTCTGCAATAGTGTGACTTCAAGAACAAAAAAGCTATGCACAGAGTACAGAGGAAATTATCCTGACCTACTGTTGCACGATATACCGGTACTAGAAAAGTATTGCGATACCCTGCTATTACAAACGGTACGATATGGACTATTATTAGTACCGGTACTTTAAGGAGGACAGCGCCTATATGAGCTGCATTTCTTAATTTGTGTGGATGTGACAGCAGGTGTCAGGACGTGTGTGCAGAGCTCTTCTTCAGCCATTCAATAAACATTAGAAGCAGAAGAGTTAAATATATACACGCATGACAAAGAAAGCAACAGAAATATGAGCGCATGAGAAAAAAAAAGCGCGGCACGGGACGTGCTCACGCTGCCGGACTCTGACCTGAAAGCGCGCGCACACACCTTTCAGACAACAAACATGCGAGTGCCATTCAGTTCTTTCACAGATTATTATTTGGGTTTTAATGGTCAAAAATATGTAAAAATGTACGGTCTGGGGAGTATTCAGGTAAACACAGTTGGATAGCCTATGGCTACACTAATCCGGATAAATTTAAAAACTGAGTTTTCGTCTAAAAACGCTCCGCGTCCACACTATCATTTTCAATCGTTTTCCCAAAAATTTTCATCTACACTGAAACGTCTGGAACTGCTTACATCCCCATACTGCGCATGAGCAAATCCAAGACGCTTCGACTTGCGTCATTTCCGCTACTCGTTTATTTACTCTTTGAAATTTTGCGAGTTTTTAACAGCATGTACAAACTTACATTAATTTTTAACAAGGCTGTCAAAACAGAAAGCATACAAAAAAACTGCTGTACAATGTCGTTCTCCATCTTGGCTGAATTGGTCATATGACTGCATCACATGGCTAAAAATGAATCATCGTATTAAAAAGCCTCCGTTTTCACAGTCCACACTACGACGCGAAGACGGCGTTTTCAAATGTATCCGCTTTGGAGAGCGTTTTCAAAACGATACGTTTTCAGTGACTTAAAACGCTGCCTCAGTGTGGACAGAAGGACAAAACGGAGAGAAAAATATACGTTTTCAAATAAAAACATAGTGTGGACATGGCCTATGTCTTTAGTGAGCGTGTAGCCTACAGCTGAGGTAATTAGATCAGTGCAGGTCTTACGCCAAACCTAATATTCTGTGATTAATGTTAAGCAAACAATGAAAAATAGAAAACCACCACATGCTTGGCTAAATAACTAAAATATTTTTATTAAGAATCAGTGTATAGTTAAATTATAGAGTGAAGACTAAGTAAGCAGTTTTATATTTGATTATTTAATTTATTTCTTGACTTGCAGCTACTGTTAAATAGATCTAATGTAGCTGAAAAATAAAGAACTGTTTGTCATATTGTTTTTAATTTGCATTTTTTGCTTATTTTATAAAACAGATACAATTAAAAATCTACATTATAATATAAGATTACATTTTTAAAAATATTAAAATACTCGAATAATAAAATAACTAAGATTTTGGTCATCCCAAACTGTTGGGAACTGTTGAGAAGTGAAAGGTTAGTGAATGATAACATGATTGATAATGTAATCTCTGTAAGGATGTTCACACTGGCATGTAGTTATTATAGCAATAAGAGGAGGGAATGGGCAAAAACCAGGGCAGGAACATGCTGGCCAAGTTAATTTTTAGTCAAAAAATAAAACAATGAATAATAAGTTCTGTTGTCATATTAATCATATTATCTGTTTTTTTTTTTTTTTTTTTTACAGTGATATCGATTTAGTATCGGTATCAAGGTATTTTAGTCTGGTATCGTATCGAAGTCATAATTTTGGTATCGTGACAACACTACCCTGACCTTTGAGCAGTGGGAGAAATAATCTGGGTCCGTGGATGGAAAAACATTCACAAACTTTGTAAAAAAAGACAGACACATGCTCGCTGCAAGATCAGCAAAACTTCAAGCGTAGTTCAATGTCAGATTGGATAACTAACCAGGCACCAGTTTAACTGGATAGAGCAAGGTGAGGCATGTAGAGCACTAGAAATGCACTGATAGCACTTGTTTTCAGACTAAGTACAACTACTTACATTTTGGGTACTTGTCAATACAAGTACTTAATAATACCATTATAGTTTTTCTAACAATGTATTTTATTTTCATCAGATTCATCAGATGTTTTTCACTTTCTGACTGTAACAAAGTAAATATACAAATTGATGCTCTTGCTGAAATTTTAACATTCAACTTGGTACCATTGTGTTAATGTTATATCTTTAATTTAAGTGTATGTCTGCAGCAAAATGAAATAATGAATCATTTTAAAATAATTTACCCATTTTACCCAAAATAATTTAACCTTTTGCATGCCTTGTTTTTCTATTTACACTTGCCGCATCCGCTGTGCACGGCAAAAAATGAATTCATTGCAGTCATGCGCTTTGAGAGCGAGAGACCCCTTTTCACTTGGCGGTGTGAACGACGACCATAACGGTTACACTTTAGAATAATGGTCATAAGTTAACATTAAATAATATATTGGAATGTTAATTTCAACATTCACTAATGCATTATTAAAATCTTGTTAACATTAGTTAATGCACTGTGAACTAACTTGAACAAACCATGAACAGCTGGATTTTTATTAACTAACATTAAAAAAGATGAACAATAACAGCAACAAATGAACTGCTCATGGTTAGTTCATGTTAGTTAATACATTAAGTAACACGGCACATGGAAGCCAGGCCTATGCAACTCTCTCGGATTTCCTCTGACACGACGAAAGAGCAGTATGGGCACAATCTCTGTCAACTTAGGGGAAAGTTTGTCATTGTTTCCTAAGATGAGTATCGCTTTGTAGGCCAAGTACTCAAGGTGATTGAAAATGAGCTTGAGGTCAACTGCATGCAGCAGTCAGGGGAGAAAAATGTCTTCATATGGCCAGCCAAACCAGACAAAATCATCAACTTTAAATTAGATGTATATACAACCATAAGTGAGCCAGATCCTAAATTCACTGGCCTCAAGATTATGCTCCGAAGACTTTCCTGAATATTTAGCTGCTCATCATTTGACAATCAATGTCAAATCAGGTTTGTTCATTAATAATTATCTGCAAATTACTTATCTGAAATAGGGCTGTGCAATATGAACAGGATAATCATGTTGCGATTTTATTTATGAATATTGCAAATGCAATTTTATTTGTGAATTTGGCAATTGTTTTTGCTTTTCAAACAAACATTTCACAATGAAATAACTATTAACAACAGTATTAATAGCTTGATAAACACAAAATGTAATAAACTGTCTTTAAAACTTTAAAACCGTTAAACATACGGATTTGAATGTGGTCCATCGTTCTGCTGGACCACATATCTGTGGGCGTAGCATAGTAAATGTGTTGTTTTTCTCTCGTAATATTTGTTTTTAATCAAACAAATAAATACAGTGCCTTCTAAAAGTGGTTGACAGATTATTTTTCAGATAAATTTTGACTGCATTACAGTTCTGAATATAATTTAAATATGTTGCTTTGGAATTATATTCAATGTGAAATGTGAGAAATCTTAAATTAATTATTCATCATGCAAGTTGGGGTAAAAAAAACTGAATATGCAACAAATATTTCCAGATCATTTTCAAGAATTTGCTATGGCATTAGTGGCAGCAATATAAAAGCTAATTATTCAAGTGTGTAGTTTAGTACAGTTATGGTTTGAACATTAGCTTATTTGTATTAGCCATGGTATTAGCTGGCAAAAAAAAAAAAAACCTTTTACTAAATCTCTTCACATAAATGTAATTTTCTACTTTAAAAAACAATAATTTAATTATTTTACAAACCCAAATAATGACTCCATGCCTTCTATAGCCTATAGGTTGCACATGAGGGAATACTACTTTCTTCTACTTAAGAAGTTTTGCACTTTTAAGCACAATTTTACTATATCTCTTTACATAAACATTGTTTTCTACTTTATAAAACACATTGTAATCACATTTTTTGAGTGAATCCCACATGTATACGCCACGAAAAGGTCAGTGTATTGAAACGTGCATGTGGCCGCTTGTCAAGAATGGAAAACAAAGGTTTCATCCCTTTATAATCACCAAAAGCTATCACTCATTCAATAAACCCAATTTCACAAAGTTCCACAGTGAAGCTGGTATACAATGAATCTCTTTTTTTCAGGGGATTCCAAATTCAACTCCTGTGATTGGCCAAATGCGTTGAAGATATCTACAAACATGTCCGTGATTACGACATTACTCACTGAAGCGAAAACATGTTGGAAATTGAATCATTTTACAAGGGCAAACACAGATACACACTGGATCTTTTACTAGCTCCTTTTCGCTAATAATATGCTATTATTACGAATTCTTACAGAGGATAATGAGGATTACATATCCTAGATAAGCAGTTATGGGCAGCATTTACGATGTAAACCAGTGCTGCCTCTCAGTCTTTTTGCCACTCAGTAGCGGTGTAACCGCAGTCGCTCCAGCTGACGATGTCACGTGCATTCCCTCTATATAGGTTGTACTTAAGGGGAAAAAAGCTTCCTTCCACTTAAGAGTTGTGCACTTTTTATTTTAATATCTCTTTACATAAATATTTATTTATATTGCCAAAATCGCATGCGGTTTAATCGCGTTAATTCTTCCTAGTGCACACATTTACATTTAATCATTTAGCAGACGCTTTTATCCAAAGCGACTTACAAAAAAGGGGAGAGCAATAGAAGCAATGAAACAAACAAGGCCAACAACCTGTAAGAGCTGTAAGAAGTCTCAATTGATTAGCACAGTACACAAACTTAAATCACTGAGTCCCCTGTTGGTTACAGTGTTTACTTACTTTTTATTCATATTTTTTTTAAACAATTTCTGTATTTGTGAAGAATACTGTAGTATGATTGGGTCATTGACAAATACAGTTTTTAAAAATATATATAATGGAGAGATCTTGAAACCATTTTTTTTTTTACAAAGTGTTAACAGTGAGAATGTGTGGTTTTTACAATAAATTAACACTAAACTTGACATTTTTTATAAAATGGAAAATTGTTTTAGTAAAAGTGTTTTGGTTTAACCATAAATGTATTACACAATACGATCACAAATGGACAAACAAGTGAATATGACACACAAGCATATTCAAGCAAAAGCCAGCATATATTATTTCTCGGCTAATGTCCGTTATCTCTGTCGTTTGTTTTGAATAATGACGTGCGTTGAGCCTTCTCTTCTCACCATCATTTGTAGACATGCCTAGAGATGCAACGAATATTATGCCGCCGAAAGACTTTTATCACCGAAACAATACGGCTGAAATGTGATGATGCAAACAAAAACGGCAACCTGAACGTGACGGTCACGTTTTGGCGGTGTGGATGTATGTGGCTCATCTCACATCTAATGACGCATCTATAATATGGGCTATAACTTGAAAATAATGCTTTGTTTATGTTTCTGTCGATGGATACATGTACTGGCCCCTCAGTGATACACTACAACAGCAGCGATAATAAAGGAAAAACGTGGGCAAAACGGTCTCTCTCTGTACACTTTGTTCAATGCATGCGAGTGTTGCCGTATGTTCTAATATAAGCAGTCACCACCTGGTGTAGTGCCAAGAAGACGCGAATGAGAACTTGTGTGTTGTGAGAAGATCTGTCTCTCTGCACTCATCCGAAAGCGCGCGCGTCTCCAAGCACGCAAATATTGAGTTAACTTTCAAGTCTTGAGCTTAAACGGACAAACTCACTCAAAAGTCTCTCAACATGTCCATCTTGAAAGTATCCTTGCAGACATAGTCTGTATAAGCATTAAGTTATCTTTTTACAGTCGAGAAAGACTGTAAAAGATATGTTACACAAAAATACACATTACAGTAGTTCAACGATCACCCGTTTATTTTGCCTTCATGCTCGGGGAAAAACAACAACTACGACACTTCCGGGGACTTCATAATAAGAGTTCCCTTTTCCTTTTGGTAAACGGTCATGTGCAATCATAAACAATATTCAGCACAGGGGTATACATATGCATGAAACTTTTTTTTTTTAAATGCCTTAAACTTAACAAACTCCCTCTCAAAGTCTGCAAGTTGTTATTTTGTGTCGTACCACAGTACTCGCTAAACTCTCTGTGTTTGGACGAGTTCTTTGATACTACTCATCTCCAGGCGGGGGTCTTTTCTCAGAAACAGACTTTGTGGACTTTAGGGCATTAGCCAGTGAATGATTGTCTGTGACAGATTATTGGTGGAAAACGTTCAGCATCACCAGTTGTTAGTTCTGAGAACAGTGTGGAGAGAAAATGTTTAATGTCAATTCAATCAGACTTTACCAGTGTTTCACCAGCAAGTGTTCTCCGCACAATTCTCTTGACTCTCTTTAATTACCAGGAAAGGTGTGAAAATGTTCTGTTTTCTCCCATTAGAAGAATCAGGTGCCCTCTTTGGGTGCCTCCATCTGAAAGATTACCAAATGAGGCATCGCTGAACACAATCATCTTAAGAGCACTGTCCCCGCCCAAGTGTTGAAAGTTTAGAATTACCTTCTTGGACTTAAGTTTGCACACTATCCTGTTTGCTTCATGGATTGTCTGCACAGTAGCATTTATTATGTCTAATGCCAAATTGCTAGCGTCAAATATAACATCTGGCCTGCTCGGTCTTGCCACCCAGGGAATTTGGCCTATTTTAGACCTGAGCTGATACTTTTTCTCCTCACAGAGAGATGAGTCTTGTTCCACAGCTCGTGAAGGATCCATATGTATGGGCTGCATGTGTTGAATGTAGTTTTCCTGGTGTATTTGTACTTTTCTGTTGACAGACACAAACTCTATTCCCACATAACAGAAGTGATCATGTTCCTCACGTCCAACTTGAAAAACAGATCTGAGATGTGGTATTACAGTTGTGGAGAAACTTTGCGTGCCCCCCATATGAAGTCATCCACATGACAGGCAGGCACCCCATTTACAGTGCAGTCCTGATCTAGCCAGTAAAAAACTGCTGGATCTACCTTGGACCTTTTCCTCCTGCTTTCAGCACAATTTCTTTCACTCATTTATACCAGTACAATGAGGCATCTGCCAGACCATATACACACTTTTTGAGCTTCCAGAATGTTCCTTCAGAGACAGTCTCAGGGGGAGGCCTGATGTATGTCACGTGACAGTTCAGTTCCCGGCAGAAACGAAGACTTTATATCCATGGAATGAAGTGCCCACTGTCTTTGACAAATAACTGCTACAAGCAGTCGAAGGGACTCTGAAGCGCATGTGGGTGAATCCTTTTGTAGTTCTGACACATCCAACTCCTCAAAAACTCTGGCCCCTAATCGTGCTTTTGGTACTAGTCCAGTTGGTGTTTCCTTGAGAGTGCACACCCATCTGGTGGAAATGCACTTTTGTCCCTCATCTTGAACTTCTTCAAACACACCGTTATCTCTCCAACTCTTAATTTTTGATTGTTTGGCTAGGTCAAAGGATAGATCTTTTTTCACAAATACATCCTCACTGACATTAGTGGTATTGACATCAGTAACAGCAGGTTCTATTTGAAGACTCTCTAAATATGATACATCTACTGAATCTTTACTGCCTGCAACATTACTTGGTCCAATGAGTAGAAGATTGTACCAGTTTTTATATTTACCAGTAGCTTTGCCTGCACTCCCAAGTAAAGTGTTCATGCCGGTGTCCTTATTTAAATAACCTACCGGTATTTCAGTATCCATTTCTCTTGCTCTTCCGGACAGCGCCAAAGCCACAGACAGCACCGGTTTCTTATTTTCTTTTTTTACAGTAGTTCAACAATCACCCATTTAGCCTTTGTGCTCGGGGAAAAACAAAAGCCACGACACTTCCGGGGACTTCATAATAAGAGTTCCCTTTTCCTTTTGGTAAACGGCCATGTGCCATTTACATCACATTTTAGTTTGAATTTTATTTTTTACTGTGCATGGTTGCAATGTGCTAAATTTTTAGTAAAGTTACACAGTCATAGTATAATGGCATCATTAATTGCATAATAATTGGCATCATTTCTTTCAGTGTTTCGGCCTTGGTTTTTTCTTTTTTGGTTTCGGCCAATAATTTTGATTTCAGTGCATCCCTCGCCCCTTACCTGCTGATTGGCTAGTTTTTTTTTTTTTATTAGACTCAGCCCGAGTCTGTTTTGCAAAACGTTTTTGAAATAACACTTACCCCACCTTTAAAAGGTGCCATGTGTAAAAATTGAGGTAAAAAGTAGGGGTGTCAACAATAATCGATTCGGCGATGCATCGTGATGCGGGGCATGAACGATTCAGCATCGATGCGGCAAAGTGCCATAATCGATTATGTGCAATTCCCCTTTATTCCACAAGGTGGCAATGTCTGATACCCAATGATGAAGTGACGTTTCACTCAGTTACCTCTGACAGAAAACGAAACAATAATTATAATCTGCAAAACTTGAAATGGGTTAGTGATTTAGTTCAGAGAGCAAGTACTAAACACAATCATATGTTAGTGTCACAGTCTCTTGATGATGGATGTGGTCAAGAAGCTGTCAGTGATCAAAATATTGATTTTGAAGACGTTGAAAATGAGTTTGGAGAATATGCTGGAGATCGCGAATATGACGCAGATGCTGAATATACTGGTAAACTCTGACGAGGTCATATGATGATGGTATTAAACATCTGCTCAAACTGAATCCTTCCAAGCTCCAAAAGGTAACGAAATAAAACCTATTTTGTTCTTCTGTAGCTGCTACTCTAAAATCAGGAGTTTTATATATTATCACGACAGGTAGAGGTCTATCCATGTTAAATATAGATCCGGGTCGCTAACGACCTGAATATGTAAGAATGTTTGGTGAAACAGTCATGCATTTAAGGGTTAATTGCATTTTATTTAATTTTATTTAATTACATTTTATTTTATTTAATAACTTTTATGTCAAAGATACAGGAGACACATAGCAGCAAATACAATCTGTTGTTTAATATCTGCTTGTATTGCATCATGACTGATGAAAAATTTGCTTTGTGTGCAGTAGAATTTTGATGCATCACAATGCATCGTAGAATCGAATTGAATCGAATCGTTACCTGGTGAATCGTAATCGAATCGAATCGTGAAGGCAGTGCCAATGCACACCCCTAGTAAAAAGATCCCAAAAATTACCTACACATATTAAAAGAATGAGAAGTAATAAGGGCGATGATGTCATCAAAAAAAATTCAAGTTATAGTGCTGCAGAGATATCAACCTTAATTAGCAGGTAGCATTACTAGCCCCGGCCCGACAGGTATCGTAATACCAGTCTCGGTCATGGAGGCGGTATGCGGGCAACATAACCACCAGCCAAACTGGCGTACTTGAACCTGATGTCAATCGTGTGGAAAGTACAGCCCACTACTTCATTTCAGTTCAGGGAAGAGAGTGGACGGATGGCCGAAGCCCTTGGCCCCTTCTGGGGTATCTGATATGCTAAAAATAGCTGGTTTTACCTGACCGGAAAAAGCGGAAGGGACTGTGTCCCGTCCCGTCACAAAAGTCCCGGTACTCGTGAGCCGTTTAGAATAGGCACCCTCCAGTGGACGAAAAGTTGCATAGTGCACCTTTAATGAAGATTACTTGACAGCTCCTGTATCAATATTTAACAAATAGAAAATAGCCCAATATAATGTATACTAGTGATGTCATGGAACCAAAATTCCAGAGACACCAGTATGTGTATATATATATATATATATATATATATATATATATATATATATATATATATATATATATATATATATATATATATATATATATATTCGGCTACAGTCTAGAGCCCTGCGCTTATAAGGGGGAGGGGACTGAAGGCAGCTGCGGGTAATGCGGAGTCGGTACTACAGAAATGCTGGTATAGTCACATTTTTTTTTATTTCAGTACCGACTTGGTACCGAAGTACCGTTACCCGTGACATCCCAAGGATAAAATGTATATTGTAAACTTTTATAGCGAACTGTAAATCAGCTGTGGGCTGCAGTATTACCTAAAACGTAGTCTATTAATTCAGACTGTCTGTCAAGGTAAAGGACGGAGCCGGATTAATTTTAAATGATTAAATTTTAATTTTAACTTACATCAGTCATTCATGTTAGTGCTGGGCTAACGTATGTGCTGCTATTGATACAGTTTCTGCATGTGCACCGCAATATATTAGACTAAAGACACACACACACACTGATGGTGAGAAATTACTTTTGAAACATCTAAACATCTCAATGTACCTCAAACTGAGTAGCATCACTGAGAAACTGCTCAAGGTTCAGGCTGAATAACTAGTTCTTCCAATGTTTCATCACTGATTTGGACTCACACTGGGATTGGTGTAAAATCAGCATATTCATTACTATCTTTACAGTGTGTACAATCACTGAGCTTCAGGAAGCCTCCGGACAGAGATGGAGTTCAGTTATGGTAATAAACTTTAAAATAGCATAATGGGCCGTTATAAAGATATTTCCGATTACAACAAACCAAAATTTAAATCTTCTTGAAGCTTTTTAAGCTTCAGTATTAATAATAAACACCAACCTTTTTGTTCATCAGGATCATAAGTGTGTTTCATTCTGCAGGGTTCTGGATCACTCATGTTCTCACTGTCCTCTTCAATAAACTCAGTCTTTGCAAATTCAAGCTCTTCCTGAAGCTTTGATGCTCGCCTTCACTTGTAGGCTGATGGGAATATTCCAGCATCCAGTAATGGTGAAATCACTGAAGGCAGGATTATTGTGGAAGGAGCTTCACTGAACATGAACTTCTGTTAAAAAAAGCAGATTATCCAAACTCAATGCTCAATTACTGACTTTTTAAAACTATTTTACACATTTAAGTAGGGCTGGGCAATATGGCCCACAAAAATTAATCACAATATAATTTTCCATATCTGTCGATATCAATAAAGATCACAATAAATGTAAAATCTTTTTTTCTTTAAAGTTTAACAGGATATTTTTGCTCCTGAGTGAAAGAAAGAAGAAATGTAGAAAACACAGTTACTGTGGTTTTAAACTATCATTTATTGTCAAAACATGACAAACATGTGAACAATTTATTACAACTGAGTTAGATTTATTTATTAAAATCTTAACTGAGGTTAGCATTTTTTTTTACTGTACACTATATATCAATAATATCATTATATATACTTAATTGTGTAAGTAGTAAAACACTAAAAAAGCAAATTTGGATTGGTCCACCGTGCATCTCACACACACGCACACGCACACACACACAAAACAGTAAGCTGGTCGGGAGAGGAGGGAGAGAGCAAAGTTCAGTAGATGTGTACTCCAGTAAGGGAATGTCTATTTTATTTATTTTAAACATCAGATGAAACTATTTCTCTTTTGATACAGGCGATGTTAAGTCATTAATACATCACCAAAGACAAACAATTATGATAGTGATGTACAAGTCCGATGTTTTAGTGATTATAGTTTGGTAACGTTAGCTTGTTGTTAGGCATTTTTGACGAGCTACGGCAGCCTGATACTGCTCGCAATGGCACTCACAAACAAAACAAGCAAATCGAATAAAAAATTAAAAGAACGTGCAGTTTGTCTTATACCTTACACCCCCGCAAAATGAATATAAATCAGATCTTCAATTCCTGCGGTATAGCCTATATTTAACGGACTTCACAGCAACGAAAGCAGATTCAAGATGCATTTTATTCAGCAACTCATTTCAAATTCAAAGACTGCAATATGAGAGTGCGACCTAAGCACTGGTAAGATAATTTATTAATTTTTATTGAGGATGATTGTGTTTTTGAGAATCTAAGACTTATCTTAAATTTCAGATACATTTACACTTGTCCATTTTTTTTCTGAAATGCTTTCAGACCACCTTCTGAATTGGTTTGTTTAAGTAATCGGAATGAAATACGTCTCGAAAGAATCTCAGAAGGCATTTAGGCCTACTCCAGGTCATTTCACAGATATTTTGAGCTATCCACGTGTATGTTTACGCCGAAACAAACCATCATCTCGGCGTGTATGTCTATGCCGTGTGATTCCGCCAACCTGATCTCTCAGAATCAATATTTATAGCATAATTTTATATTTGAGCAACTAACTCCACTCCTACCCTAAACCTACCCACTCTCAACAATATAAAACACGTAACAGGCAAATAAATGTACAGACACATGTATTTATTGCAAAAACAGACCAAAAAACAGTATAAAAGTATTAACTCATGTTGAATTCCAAGTCTTCTGAAGTCAGACGATATCTTCATGTGAAAAACAGAGTTGATCTTAATGTTTTAGTCGCTGAAATGATGATCACACCTCTTTGTGAACAGAACACAAACGCACTCGTTCATATTTCTGATTCAAATGATACACACGTCACAAGTTTAGAATGACGCGATCGGTCACGAGACACACGAGAGCCAAAGGCATTTTACAATCAAAGCTGACGTAATGACGCAATTGGTCACGAGACACACGACAGCCAATGCTGTCAAAGCTGACCTGACGTTACTTCCGCGGCAATATTTGAAATGTATTATTAATCTTTGGCGGATGGACTCGACGTTTTGATCGCTTTTGGGGATTTTCTTTACAAATAGTTGTGGAAATTTTGATTCTTTTAAGAGAGTTGTTCATTTTCAGTTTGCTCACCAAAATGATTTGTTCAGATTCGTTCATTGATTCGTTCAGTAACATTTTTTTTTTTTATATTACATAAATATGACCGCAGGTGACTAAAAAGAGTGTTTTATGTGTAATGTCTTAAGTCAACGAATGTATTTACTTATAAAAAAAACTGATTTGGCTTTATTAAAATGTGCATAATCTGCTTGTTTTCTTGCTTGATTAACATTTATTTGTTTGGTCAGACATTTAGACATTCATATAGCTGGGATTATGGTAAACATGGGGTTATAAACATGAGGTTTGTCTATAACTGTGCTTTGCTATTTAGAGAATATTATAAGAATGCTATTTACTGACGTGACGCACGAGATCTTTTAAACCATAGGCCACGGTCACATTTTTATTTGTTTTACAGT